>NC_140574.1:9192338-9873409 GCF_057381845.1 Rhamphochromis longiceps
TTCAAGTAAACCGGTTCAAGTCCAATTCAAGTCCCAAGTCATTGGTGTAAAAGTCCAAGTCAAGTCACAAGTCTTACAACATTTTTTCAAGTCAAGTCTAAAGTCATAAAATTAATGACTCGAGTCTGACTCGAGTCCAAGTCATGTGACTCGAGTCCACACCTCTGTTTTCTTAACCTGCAGAACTTTCTTTTTTTACCTCCAGTGAGCATAAAAGTTGACATTTACTTTGGGCTTTTCCAAGAAGCGCTTAGAAGGCAGCGCGGTTCTTGTTCTTTCTGCATTATTGCAGGAACGCCATGAAACTGTACTTACTGACAATTAGAATAGAAACTGCGTGAACATCTTCTCTGTTTGGCAAAGGTAGCTCCAATTTTTCCTCCAACCATTTTTCATCATCATTAAAATGAAAGTATTCTCTGTCCTTGTTTGCAGCTGAGCTTTTTGTCGTCTTGTTCTCAGGGCTACAACGAGGTTATTTCTTTCCTAGCCGTTACACTTCACAGCAGAACCTCATCTCCTCTGCCTCAGTGGAGTTCACTTTACCAATTCTTATTGAAGGGTAAATCACACAGCTGTTGCTGAGCGAGCTTGTTATTTGGATAATGACTAATCTGGCCCCGACTTAATTCCATTCCTCTGATCCGACGTCCAGGTTGGAGTCAGAGGATGTGGCTAATGATGTGGCGGCAGTGTTGTCTGGGAATACACACAGTTTTGCAGTCACTGACTAGCCTTCGTACAGTAAGCACTTATGTGAATGACTTCTCTTTAATGTCATGCACTGACACACTTATTTGGCATTAGGCCCATAAACATTTTTCCCATGCAATTCCTCCCATAAAGAAACTCAGTAAAAACCCATTATCTCGCAATGTCACATTATTTTCAAGTGCTTCAGTGCTTTAAGTAAACTATTTTTATGGCTGTGGCAATACTAAAGACAGCATTAGCCTTAAACATACTGACACGAATGACATATAATGTGGAAGTTGCTTCCATTAATGAACCCTCAGAATTTGTTTTTCTCAACTCTATAAGTCTGCAGATCTTTTTACACACATATAGCTTAGAATTTTGAATTTTAGACTGATTTGGTGTGATTCCAGACTTTCTCAACTTTGTTTAAAGTTGCAGTAGAGTATTATTCATTTCCAAGTTTGTTCATTTGCTTTTGAGAACTCCAACCATCTGAATTGACAGAGGGACTAGGCGGACCACATGTTAGACATTTAGAGACAATACACTGTGCACTCTACCTGCTAACTTTAGTAGCTTAAATGAACCTCGAATAAACCTAAAAACTAACATTTATACTATTGTGAGCTCAAAGTAGTTATTGGTTATTCCATTTTCCCCTATGAAAACCAGAATTAGATCAACTAGTAACCACAGCCAAAGAACTACTCATGAACAAAGCTAACAGGGCTCATGACTTGAACAATAAATTTGACAATTCCTTTTTCTGTTTTGAAGATAGAGAGCGCTTCACATCCAGCTTAGTCTCTGAAGGCTCAATTAGTAGCAGCTACAAAAAGCTTAGCTTCACACTGAAAGCCTCAAGTTTAAAATCATCTTAATTCAGAGGTAGTTTACTATTTTTACATGCTTTGCCATGTTCATTCTTGTACTGTGATATGATAAAATCCAACCTGACCAACAACCTCAATGACATGATTTAAATTTCTTCAATAAAAGGCCTCACAGAAATTTCATGGACAAGCTTTAGATCTGTTAGTCGCCGTTTCAAGTGGTCAAGTGAAAATGCACAGGAAGTGCTTTACCTTCCTGTGGCAAAAATAATAAACCAAAACCGGAAAGTCCACTCATGTTGCACATTCCTCACAAATTAACACTGGATGATTCTCTGACCAATCAGATTTGGTTGAACAGTCAGGCTGGAGAATACACTCCTGTTTGTCTTTGTATACCTATAAGGACCTAAAACCTCACAAGATGATTATGGTTTACTCAGTCCTCATGCTGCTACTCTGAACCCCAACATAAAGTCTTAACTGTCACGGCTGCCGAGGCGAGCCGTGTGGAATAAATGAGGATCCAAGCGCAGGCAGTCGTAGAGGAGTGAAGGTGATTTATTGAACACAAAAGAATGTGGACAAACAGCAAACGGGGCACGAACTAAACTAAACTGGGAAACAACTAAACTACAGAGCACAAACCTGAATGAAAACGAGCAGAGGAGGATGACGATGAACAGCAGGGAGAAGACACGGTGGATAGACAGACTGACACTGAGTAATACAGACGAACCGGCAACAGGCAGGAGAACACACAGAGCTTAAATACACACACCAGTAATCAGGGGATGAGAGACAGGAGGGCAACACAGCTGGGAGGAATCTGGGCTGACGGGACAGGGGAAACGTAAACTGATCACACTCACATATGACACGGACCTTCACAATAAAACAGGAAACTCAGATACATGGAACCAGACAAGACATTGAACTAAACAGACAGATTCACAAACAGATGGGGAGACACCATAGACAGACAGGTACAGACGCAGACTTAGAGGCAGATCGAAAATAACACAGAACTTAAACAATCATCATCTAGAAAATGATAACAAACTAAAAGCGCTGGGTCACCGACCCAGGACCATGACATTAACCCTCACACAGCCTTTCAAAAAAGGTGAAGAATGACTAAAATGTTCTCACTTTCAAAAAATGTCCTAAATCATAAAGTCTCCAGTGGGTCCTCACAACTCTAGAAGTGCCAGAGCGCGCACACACACACACGCTCATATTCATCCATGCGCTCGGTCTAATTTGTATCGAATGCAACATTCACAGCATTGACCTGCTCACTCAAATGCACTCACACTCACAGACACATACACACAAATATAATTTCCCCCTCCACTCATACACTGACTCACACACTGACTCTCTCACACACACACACACACACACACACACACACACACACACAATTGCCCTCCTCTTCTCACATGCTTTTTCACTCCGTGCTCATTTGGTGATGTTAATGTTAGCAGACATGTACAGTGTGCTCTAACAGCAGAGGGAGGGGAGGGTGTGTGTGTCCGCTTGTGTGTGTTCGAGCATGTGCGTATGTCAGTGTGCGTACGTTTGTGTGTACTTACCTCTCTTAAAAACCAATTAACGGCGCACAGCAGCAGACACCCCCCTCCTCCAAATGAAGAGGTGAATTAAACATCACCAAGACCAGATGGAAAGAAATCAGAGAGAGAAAGAGAGAGGGATGAATAATTGAAGACAGGGGATCATAAAAAAGTGGGAAATAAAACTGAAATAAGAGATGAAATGAAATGTAAGAAAGCAGAAGTCAATTATAGAGACTGAGAGAGAGCTGCGGGGAGAGGCAGATAGGAAGACAGGGGAGGGATTGCTGCCAGTGTGTGTGTATGTACTTTTGCATATTGTTAAGGTTCACAATTGAGGAGGGAGAGTACAAACCACCCATGGTCCAGAAGCTCTTGGTCAAACAATGATTTTAATGACTACACACGTGTGGGAAGACAACTCTGTACGCCGACAGCAATTGATCTTCGACTTAATCAAAGCATAAACAGATATTTTATAGCATCAGGGTTTGATTTACTGACGCCCCTTCATGCGTCACAGATACATTTTATACATAGATCAGATCAACACCACAATGACTTTTAACCCAGAAGATCATCTTCTATTTTCATGGCTGGTACTTTCCGTTCTTGTCTTAAAGTGAATTGTTCCTCTTTCACCGAGACATGACTAATCTCTCCTCTAAATAAATCTAACTTGTGTGTGTGTGTGTTGACCTCACATGCTCTTTCTCAATTCACCTGTTGCACTTCTGACCTTTCACCAGACCAGAGGCTCACTGAGACTATGTGTATGTCTTCTACTAAATAAATGTTTTAACCAAGAACCTCTACTTAAAAGCTTAATATAAAATGATCTGATATATAAGTGTTTTGTAAGCATGTACTGCAATTCCTTCTATGGCTCCAAGTCACTTGCACAATAGATTGTCCGGACATCGCGCCGAACAAAGCTTCCAACCCCCAATTAATTGACCGAGCTCCAACTCTTTAATAAGCACAGATATGCATTGTGTATAAAATAGTCATAACTGCACCTGAAATACAAGGTCAACATAATAACTGTATGCATAACATCTTAAGGCCTTCTTAAAGCTATCTGTTACATTGTTAAAGCCTCGTCTTAGCCTGCTGCTCAAAATAACTTCCTGCTTCTGCAAACTCTCCAAGCCTGTTTCCTGTCCTGTTACTTTTAGCCTTTCTGAAAGACACACACTGTTCAACCCCTGAATGCAATATCCATGCTGCAGATTATATTTATTATTTAACAATAGCAGTAAAATAATTTCCCTGCTCCACAATATGTACAAGTGTTTTTATATATAAGATAAGATAAGATAACCTTTATTAGTCCCACACGTGGGAAATTTGTTTTGTCACAGCAGGAAGTGGACAGTGCAAAAGTTATGAGGCAAAAATTAGAATACAATAAGAATAAATACAGTACACAACTGTACAGAATAGAATAAAATAAAATACTATATACAGTAGAATAAAATAAAATAAATATACAATAAGATAAAAATAGAATACAAATACAAATACTATATACAACTGAGTAAAAATACAACGATGACAGAAAGGATTATTGCACTTAGTATTATTGCATATGTATGGATGTGTGTGCTTGATCAGTTAAAGTCTTTATTATGGAGTCTGACAGCAGTGGGGAGGAAAGACCTGCGAAATCTCTCCGTCCCACACCGTGGGTGCCGCAGTCTCCCACTGAAGGAGCTGCTCAGTGCTGTCACAGTCTGCTGCATGGGGTGGGAGATGTTGTCCATCAGGGATGACAGCTTAGCCGCCGTTCTCCTGTCACTCACCACCTCCACTGGGTCCAGAGGGCATCCTAGAACAGAGCTGGCCCTTCGGATCACCCTGTTCAGTCTCTTCCTGTCCCCAGCAGAGATGCTGCCGCCCCAGCAGACCACACCATAAAAGATAGCAGAAGCCACCACAGAGTCATAGAATTTCTTCAGGAGTGGGCCCTCCACTCCAAACGACCTGAGTCTCCGCAGCAGGTACAGCCTGCTCTGCCCTTTCCTGTAGAGGGCGTCTGAGTTATGAGTCCAGTCCAGTCTATTGTTCAGATGAACACCAATATGTGTGTACTTGTGTGTGTGCATGTAAGTGTGGGTTTGCAGCCTGCTTTCTGCAAAAGAGTCAGACTAATACAACACAGTTGTTTGAAGTCAACAGCAGCTTAACCAAGCTGGTTGCAGTACGGTCATGATTAGCCTAGTACTTTTTTGACTAAGCTAAATTTCAGTAAAACTCTGTCACCACTGTGCATGCTACATGTGCTTCTATGTATGTGTGTAGGTCATTTTACGTGCACGAGAGTGAGAGAACAACCTGTGAACCCGGCGCCAGTTTACCAAAAGAGATTTGTCAACACTGCTGAGACACAGATCATAAATGCTGCTGCAGTCACATTTCTCAAATGGTTATCGTTCAAAGAAATTGCAGATGAATTTGAATTCTCTTTTATTAAACTGAAGAGAGGGGAGGAAGAAGTATTTGTTTCTTTTAAAATCTTGACACATCTGTGATGAGAAGAAACCAGCATGTACTGAGCAGCTAAGCTTTGTCTCCTGTGGTGTTCTCTACAGTTGTCTGATTGAAGGTAAATGAATTAAAAGCTAAAAAACTTTTACCTGAAAAACAATAAACTGAAATAGTTTTAGATTGCATTTCATTTGAGTAGTGAGGTTAAATGTTTTTATCTGACTATATTTGTACTAGTTGACTATAAATACATAAAATGTTCATATTTTAAAAGAAAAAAGGGTAAAGATACACAGTGGTGCACATTTGTTAGTTAAAAATATTTGTATTAACTGCCTGTTAGTAGAAATATCTAATCAGCCAATCACATGGTAGCGACTCTATGCATTTAGTCATGTAGTCATGGTCAAGGTAACCATTTGAAGTTCAAACCGAACATCAGAATGAGCAAAATTCCAACTGATTTAAGTGACTTTGACCATGGCATAACTGTCACACAGACAGACATAGGCTGGTCTGAGTATTTAAGAATCTGCTGAGCTTCTGGGATTTTCCCACACAATCAGCTCTAGAGAATCATCTATAAAAAAAAGAAAGCATGCAGTCAGTAGCATTTCTCTGGATGAATATTCTTGTTGATGTCAGAGGTCAGAGGAGAATGGCCAGTCTGTTTTGAGCTGATAGGAAGGCAACAGTTACTCAAATACCACTGATTACAACCAAGGTATGCAGAAGAGCATCTCTGAACACCAACACTTTGAACCTTAAAGTAAATGGGCTCGAGCAGGAGAAGACCACACTGTGTGCCACTTCTGTCAGCTAAGAACAGTAAACTGAGCCTGCAGTTCACCAAAATTTGATAGTAGAAAATATGTAGAAATAGAATGTCTCATTTCTGGGCTGTCATTGGTTGTCACAAAGGTTAAATAATCTCAACCTGTTTTCTTGAACATGAGTTCACTCTATTCAAATGGCCTCCACAGTCACCAGATCTCAATTCAATAGAGCACCTTTCAGATATGGTGGAATGGCAAATTTGCATCTGCGAGTTTTTGCAAATCTGCAGGAACTGCGTGATACTATCATGTCAATATGGAACAAATTCTTTCCCAGCACTTTGTTGCATCTATGCCATGACATTCTATGCCAGGTCAAGGTCACAATGACCTCACAAAACACATTCTTGGCCAGTATGCAATAAGTCATAAATTAATTAAGGCCAAAGGTGTGTTATATGACTCCATCCATTCTCCACTTATCAGGATCGCAGGGGCCTGGAGGCTATTTCAGCTGTCACGCGGCGAGAGGCAGGGTACATCTTGGACAGGTCACCAGGGTTTACACATAGAGACAGACAACCAGTTAACCTAACCTCACTAATTTCATGTCTTTGAACTATGTGAGGAAGGAAGAACATGTAAAGTGCACACAGAAAGGTCAGGTAGTGGAGTTGATAGTGGAGTTAGCACTGTAAACGCCATATATGAGCCCTTATATGAGACCAGTAATGACAAATACGCATGAAAATGTTCCGCCATAAAAGCTGCTGGTAGCTGTCAGTTACTTTCAAGGGCACTGCAAATGCAATATTTTTCTCTTCTCTGTACTAAACTAGTTAAAATAAAAAATATATCAAAAAGGAAAATGTCAATTTATTGTTGGAACAACTAAAATAGGCTACCATTAACTAATACTAAGAGTAGTGAATCATCTAATCAAATGAATATTGTTTTTAAACCATGCAGTTTCTGATCTTTATTTATCCCGACTGCTGAAGATAATGGGCCTTTTCTTATTTATTCTGTTTGGAGTATAACTGGTTCCATTTTAGTACTTTATGATAACTCTGTAACTGCATTTTGCGGTTTATACAAATTTAACATTTTCTGTATGCTGTATTCAGATTTAAAGTCATCTACAGCAGGATTTCAGTAAATACAAACACTTCATTTCCTTAAAAAGTTTTATTCTGAAACATTTGCACGAAATGAAAACCGAAACTGATTTTTATAGTTGATAGGCGTTGGGCATTTACCAGAGAAAAAGTACAGTAAGGAAAAGTAGGGAAAAGTAACCGACCTACTAAGAAAAACACACACATAAACATATCTATGGACAACAGCGAGAATTCTGTATTGGTTGATAAAGTTGGTCAGAAAGAAAGAGTTCATGATGGTAAATGGCCTGCATTTGTATAGTGCTTTACATAGTCCCTAAGGACTCCAAAGCGCTTTACACGTTCAGTCATCCACACACACATTCACACACACTAGTGATGGCAAGCTACGTTGTAGCCACAGCCACCCTGGGGCGCACTGACAGAGGCAAGGCTGCCGGACACTGGCGTCACCGGGCCCTCTGACCACCATCAGTAGGCAACGGGTGAAGTGTCTTGCCCAAGGACACCACGACCGAGACTGTCCGAGCCAGGGCTTGAACCGGCAACCTTCCGATTACAAGACGAACTGCCAAGTCTTGAGCCACGATCGCCCCATGATGATGAGTCAGATGATTTTCTGATCTTTTCCATGATGCCAGTGTAACATTTAGTCATCAGCTGTAGTTGAATGATGTATTTGAACATGTGACTGTGGTGACCAAGCATCAGAAATGAGCAACAAATCATGGGTGTGGACATGCATGCTTACCATTGGTGTAAGGTGTGTAATAAAACAGGTTGCCAGCTTGTTACAGGACTAACACAGAGAAAAACAACTATTCATGCTCACATTCACACCTATGGTCAAATTGACTGTAGAATCACCACTTAACCTAACATCCATGGCTCTGAGCTGTGTGATGAAGCCAGAGCACCTGGAGTGAACCCACAGAGTCACAGGAAAGACCTGCAAACTCAACTGTAATTTGACATTTGATTGGATAGTGACACTCATCTTTAGTGTCTCCCTGTTCCTTCAGAGTGTTCACTACACGTGTCATACCAGTCTAGACAGACATGGATGGAAAGTGCAACTTGAGTAGGCTGATTGGTGTGATGTGCTGTTTCTATCTATTCATCCATCCACTATATTCTACTTATCCTTGTCAGGGTCATGTGGGTACTAGACCCCTATCCCAGCTACCACAGGGCGAGAGGTGGGGACACCCTGGACAGATCGCCAGCCTGACACAGAGCTAACCCAGAGAGACAGACGACCATTCGCACTCAGATTTCTTTAAGAACAAACAAAGTGAATGAAAATGTAAAAAGAGCAAAAAATGCCCAGAAACTGCTCTGTGTTGAGAAGGCTCATGACCTGTTGTAGTTGTAAGTATGCAGTTTCTATCAGTGGTTTTAGAATCCTCTTCAAGCTTATTAACACTGAGTTTCTTATTATAAGCAATCATAAATCATAGCCAAACTACAAATGATAGACCAGAATTCTAATAGATTCAATTGCCTTTTAAAACTATTCTTGAGACTTCCGGTTTGGCGGGTCGTGTGATGGCTGTGTAGGATAGTTGCTCCCGACATTTTTTCTACCCCAATTTACCTAACTCGAAACATAAAAAGTTTGGATTTATCTTTGTGGGGTACTATACCAAGGAATAGAAATGCCCAGAAAATCCAAGAAAAAGGATGTAGGAGAACGTACTGAAGCGGAAGAAGATGCTTCGTCGCAAGCTAGCAGCAATATGGAAGAAGACCAGCAACCCGATGCTAACGCCACA
The DNA here is from genome assembly GCF_057381845.1 of Rhamphochromis longiceps. NCBI lineage: Eukaryota > Metazoa > Chordata > Actinopteri > Cichliformes > Cichlidae > Rhamphochromis > Rhamphochromis longiceps. Next base: position 9,201,610 of record NC_140574.1, read on the forward strand.
GCGAAGGACCACCCAGCTACGATGGACATGATATTAAAAGAATTACGTGCTTTTAGAAAAGACACAAATGATCAGTTTAATGCTATAAGGGAGAAGGTCGTCGGCATTGGTATAAGACTCGACGAAGCAGAGGGACGCATAGACGTAATGGAGACTCGAATCCAGGCCTCGGAGGAGCTGCTAATTGAAATGGCAAATTTTCAGTTGCGATGCGAATCTAAGCTACTGGAATTAGAGGGACGGTCACGTCGCAAGAATCTTAGAATATATGGCGTGAGGGAAGGGGAAGAGGACAAATTTCCATCCGTTGTCAATTTTGTAGAGGTTCTATTTGAAAAGACAATGAGTCTCTCCCGCCCCACGGTGTTGGGAATTGAAAGAGCACATCGAGCCGGTGGCAAAAAACCCCCGGAAGGAGCCCCTCCACGCTCAATTGTAGTTAAACTCGCAAGTTATCGTAACAAAGAAGACATTATTAAGAAGGCCTGGCAGGCTAAGGGCTTCAACTTTATGGATTCTAGGATATATGTGGACAATGACTATGCCCCGGAGATACAAAGAAGAAGAAAGGAATATGCGACAGCGAAGAAGGTGCTTAAAGAGAACAATATTCGCTTCCAGACGCCTTTCCCGGCCAAGCTAAGGGTGTTCTACAGAGAGGGAATTGTGACATACAACACGGCGCACGAAGCGACTACCGATATGGTGAAGAGGGGATTATCGGTAGAAGTTGTGAAAGACAGAGACTCATTCTTGGATCAAATAAAACAGCACACTTGGCAAACAAGTACGAAGAAGAAAGGTGGAAACTCGACTCCAAAGCTGGGTTTCAAGGAACGCCTTCAGATATTTAGGCACCAAGATGACAGTGGATAAACAGCAAGTGTGTGACGGAGCACTATACTAGAGGTAAACTCAAGAATATTGAGACCTAAGATGAACTGAGAATATGAATTTTATTTCGATTTACTTGTTTTGTTATATAATTAGTTAATCTTATAAAGAGGGCATATAAAATTACATTAAAGTCGGGTCATTTATTTGCACAATAAGTTGGACCCTACAGACCACTGGGCTTTCGGCCTGTGTGCCGGAGAGGGCACTCTTCCACAAGTGGACAGAAGAGTTTTTCCCTCACCAAATATAGCTAATATAGCGATTATGTTTTTGGAAGTCAACATGATTATATGTTTTCGTTGTATAATGTTTTTTTTTTTTTTTTGGGGGGGGGGGGGGGGGGGGGGGTTTCTTTTCTTTTTTCTCTTTTTTTTCTGTTTTGGGGGAGTACCTTTCGATCTTTGGCTATGTACAGAGATTGGAATTATATAAGGTCGTACATCAATGCCCTGTAAGGTAACTAAAATAGTGTCATTTAATGTAAATGGTCTGGGGAGCCATATTAAAAGAAGTAAAATTATGTCAAAAATAAAAAGAGAACAAATAGAAGTTGCCTTTATACAGGAATCTCACTTATCGAAGCTCGAACATGATAAATTAAAGAAATGGAAATTTAATCAGTATTCCTCTTCCTGCCCTCAGAGTCCTAAAAGGGGTGTGGTAATTCTAATCTCTAGTAGGTTAAATTTTGAATGCATCCAAGAAATCAGTGATAAGGAGGGGAGGTTTGTGTTAGTCAAAGGGTACCTGGAGGGTATACTGATTACTCTTATAAATGTATATGCTCCCCCAGGATCAGAGATAAAATTTTTCAAAAAGGTTTTTGAATTGATTGTTGGAGAGGCACAAGGTACTCTGATTTTGGGAGGAGATTGGAATGTTCGCCTCAACCCGTCCTTGGACTCATCAAACCCACACGCTCCGGGATTGAATAAAACAACCAAAAACATCAAATTAATCTTAAAGGACGTAGGGCTCATAGATGTATGGAGAGAACTAAACCCCAACAAGAAGGATTATACCTTTTTTTCTCACCCTCATTCATTTTATTCTAGATTGGATTATTTTTTTATGTACCAAAAAGATTTTAGCAGGGTGATCAATTGCAGGATAGGAGTGATGGATTTATCAGACCATGCCCCATTGTACCTGGAAGTAGTGCTTGGATACGAAAGAAGAGTTACATCCTGGAGATTAAATACAAGTATTCTAAGCACGATGAAAGAACAAATTAGTCAAGATATAATAGATTATATAGCGGAAAATAATAATGAAGAAGTTTCCCCAAGTATTCTATGGGACGCCCTAAAAGCAGTGATAAGAGGAAAACTCATAGGTTACAGCGCTAATTTAAAAAAGAGAAATGAGCATTTAAGAAAACTCCAGACACAACTACAATATCTTGAAGATGCCCATAAAATAAGCGCAGTTACAAACTTACAATTAGAAATACAAAAGAAGAAAAACGAAATCGATGAAATTTTTTCAAGTGAAATACAAAAAAATATGGTTTTTTTAAAACAAAGATACTATGAGGTAGGAGGCAAATCTGCTAAATTACTGGCTTATAAATTAAAAAAACAACAATTAGAAAATACAATATATAAAATAAAGGACCCTCAAACAAATAACATTGTGTATAAACTTGAAGATATACAGTCAGCCTTCCTAAAATTCTACAAAGAACTATATACACAACCTAGAGTGGATATTAAAGGTATGATATCTTTTTTAGATTCATTCGACTTACCAAAGTTGAATGAAAAACAGAATATAACCCTAATCAAGGACATATCTGAATTTGAAATTAAAAAAGCTATTACAAAATTGAAACCGAATAAATGCCCAGGCCCAGATGGATTCCCATCAGACTGGTATAAAGAAATGAAAGAGGTACTGATTCCTTTGATGAGAACATCATTCAACTATATTTTAAAGACGGGAGTAATTCCCCCATCTTGGAATGAGGCTTCTATCTCTATAATAGCTAAAGAAGGAAAGGACAGGCTTGACTGTGGAAATTACCGCCCCATTAGTGTTCTTAACCAGGACTTTAAGATATTTACATACATTCTTGCCAAAAGAATTGAAAATATTCTTGTTCAGATAATTAGTTTGGATCAGACTGGTTTTATTAAGCAGAGACAAACGCAAGATAATGTTCGCCGAACACTACACGTTATTGATTATGTTAGGAAAAATAAAATTCAGATGGTCCTTATGAGCTTAGATGCAGAAAAGGCCTTCGATCGGGTTAATTGGGAATTTTTATACAAAGTCATGGATAAATTCGGATTCCATCAATCGTTTATCAGGATTATACAAGCATTATATAAATCACCAAAGGCAAGAATCAAAGTTAACGGGGCGCTTTCAAATGTTTTTAACCTACAGAGAGGGACACGTCAGGGTTGTCCTCTAAGCCCCTCACTCTTTGCTCTCTTCATAGAGGCCCTGAGTCAAAGTGTAATACAAAGCAATACTATTACTGGAGTCAAGATTAGGGGTCGAGAGCATAAGATTTCCTTGTTTGCTGACGATATTTTGATTTATTTGACAAATCCAAACACTACTTTCCCCAAGCTATTGTCACTTCTGGAGATCTTTAGTTCAATATCAGGTTATAAACTAAATATATCGAAGACTCAGATATTAACTTTTAACTATGAGCCCAATTATGAAATTAAGGCTAAAGCCAATTTGAAATGGGAAACGGAGCAGATGAAGTATCTTGAAGTAAATATTACTAAAGATCTGTCTAAGATATACAATGCAAACTTTAATCCTTTAAGTTATAAAATAAATGAGGATATTAAAAGATGGAATTTATTACCATTTTTAAATTTTGAATCACGTATAGATACAGTTAAAATGAATATCTTGCCCAGGATGCTCTACCTATTCCAAACACTCCCTGTAGAAATAACTGACAAACAATTTCGGGAATGGGACAAAATAATCTCTAGGTTTATATGGCAGGGGAAAAAACCACGGATTAAGTACCAAACTATTCAGTTGGCTAAAGACAAAGGAGGGTTGGGGTTCCCATGTTTGAAAGACTATTATATTTCTGCTCAATTGAGGACATTAGTGTGTTGGTGTAATGTAGATTATCAAGCGAGATGGAAAGAACTAGAAACAGTGACCTTAAAAGATTCTCCAATTCAGGCAATTCTAGGGGATGTGACACTTATTAAAAAACAAATTCATCAAGGAAACCAATGGATTAACCTACCTTTAAAACTCTGGTTACAATTTCTTAATAAGAATGATTGGATTGAAAAGGTTAGGATTTTAAGATGGTGCGCTTTTGACAGTGATTTTTTACCTAATGAATTAGACGTAAGATATAAAAAATGGTCTGGACAAGGTTTAACGGCATATTGTATGTTTTACGATAAGGGAATTCTTAGGGACTTCCAATCAATAAAAGATCAATACCAGTTAAGTAAAACGGACTTTTTTAGGTTCTTACAAATTAGGCATCATCTATATAATTTTATACCTAAGAGAACAGATCTTTTTTCTTTACCTGTTCTGAGTATATTTGTCAAGGCTTATCAGGCTGACACAGGCCTTAAGGTGATTTCAAGATTGTACAAGGGTATACAAGAGGTTAAGAAGTGGAATACTACCTACATCAAAAAAAAAAAAAATGGGAAAATGAAACAAATATAGCAATATCAGATAACATTTGGTATGAGCAGTGCGCTTTTCAGTGGAGAATTTCTAGTTCTAATACATGGAGATGTTACGGTTGGAAGAGTATCTGTAGGTTTTTTATTACCCCTGCACAAAGTAAACATTATTTTAATCACTCTAATTGCTGGAGAAATTGTGGGGCCCAAGGAGTAAAACATTTTCATCTGTTCTGGTCTTGCCCAAGGATCAACATTTTTTGGGTATTGATCCACTCTGAGTTGCAGATTATTTTTGGTATGCAGCTTCCCTTTAATTGGGACGAACTTTTGTTTGGATATTTATACTCAGTAAATGTAGATAAAATGTCTAAGCAGTTGTATGGTATCCTGAGTTTGGCTGCCCGTAAAATTATTACCAAGAAATGGCTTAGTGTGAAAATTCCATCACTGGGTGATTGGCATGAGACTGTACATGGGATGTTTAAAATGGAAAGAATTACCTTCATTAAAAGACTCCAGTTTGATATATTTAGTGAAATTTGGGGTAAATGGAAACACTACATCCGGTTAAGGAGACCCGATCTTGTTTGAATCTCTGTAACTATATATGCCACATTTCTGAATCGTTATGTGTTTATATGTATATGTTAGTATGTATGAGACTACAAGTGAACACATATGTAAGTAGGTATGTGTATGTATGCTTAAGAATATGGGTGTGTGAGTGAATATGTGTGTGCGAGTACATACACACTAGAGGGTACACCCGTCTGTTTTTCTTATTTTTATTTTTATTTTTTTTTATTATTTACGTCTGTTCTTGATTATATGTTTATTTTGGATTATTTGTGTTTATATAGGTTGTTTAATAAAAAGAGAATAACAAAAAAAAAAACTATTCTTGAAACAACCACATTGTGCTATGATAAACAGTTCCCCTGTAATGTTCCTATCCCTTTATTCATTCAGATGTTCTGTCTGTATATTCTTTGGCAGCGTAAATGTAGACTAGTACGGTGCCAAAAATGAAAAGAAAAACAAACAATGGAATTTAAAGGGAGCGGGAGCCAGAGGAGGATCATGTTATTGGGTGATCCCTAAAATCTAGAAGCTCAAGAAAGATCCTTAAAGTGATTTTCAAGTAAACAGATAAGTCAATTGTTTTATGAATGTAAGCCAATAACTGGGGAAGAAAGATGCGTGTGTCTGTGTGCGTATGTGCATGTGCAAGTGTTTTTGGCAGTGTAATTGTGTATATTTGTGTGTGTGTGATTGGTGCCTGTGCTTTTGTAAGTACGCTCATGTGCTCATGAATCTTGCGCGCATTACTTTTTTGGAGTGCCCTTGTGTGTGTTAGAGTGTGCGTTTCTATATCTACGCATCGGTAACTGCCCCTGTGAGTGCGCGTGTGATTTCCAATAACTGCTGGGTTTGCTCAGCATCACCTCTACGGTTGGTTTCACGCTGCTTCTCTGTTCTGCTAGAGGTGTTTGTGAGGAGAAATAAAAGCAGCATTTGGTGGTGGGGGGCACTGGGAAATCACGGAGCTACTGTTTACAGCAAACACACAGCAAAAACCGAGACACACAGCGGCAAAGTTATGATCTCCGTGTCTGTCCCGCTGTGTCTGTCTCGCCAAGTCCTTTTCTGTCTCTCTCTGTCCGCTCTCGTGTACGTCTCTGTCAGTTAAATGCTGTGTGCTTTGGGGGCATAAATGTTACATAAATTATATTTCCAAAACATCAAATAAACAAGGATGCAGTAAGCATATCAACCCACAGGAATGATGCAGTCGCCCCTCACGGCCAATCAGAAACAAACAGGTCGCTGTATTCATGACCTTTGTTTGTAAATGACTGGAGGGAGACATGGCTTTGTAATGTGACAGAAAAATCTTTTCTGTAGTTGCTTTGTGTGCCAAGCCTTCCTATATACTGCAGGCTAAATGTACTATAGATGCACAGCATTTCTATAAAGAATATAACTATAGCTAAAACAGAGATTCGTCTCTAACTGTGGCTGTGTAATATCTCTCTCATACATTATCAGAGGAATTTTTCAGGTAATAGTTCAATTACCACGTCTGTGTTGTAGGTATTTGATTAGTTTTGATAACTGAAACATTCAAACGTTCACATGAAAGGAAGTTATTCTAGGTTTCAGCCTGTAGCTTGAAGGTTGTGAATTTCTGGACTCTACAGGTCAATAATAGAGCCATAATTTTGTCAGACATCAAATATTTGGCAAAGTAATACAGCACTTTGCTTGTTAAGGCCCAAAAGCATTTTGAGTGGTAAATTAAAATATACGGCAGTGTAGATGAATTATTTCTAAAACTATGGAAGCATAAAAAATGTATTTCAGACATGACAATGATGTCTTTTAGACCATTTAAAAAGTGTAATGCACCAACTAACTTACTAACTGTCATGATAGCTTAAATACGCTTATGTGATGTCTCACTGTCATAGATGACAGAGGCAGAGCACCTACCCCAGTAACTACTCAGAAAATTATTACACATTTTCTTCTTCTCTCAGTGTTATGATTTTATATATTAGTCTTATAAGCTACTAATAGCACATAAATGCCTGGAGAGTTTATTACGAGTCATAATTTTTCTCCGAGTACTGGATGTTAGCCATCTATATGCTGTTTAATTTCTTTTTGTTACTTCGCACACATGCACATAAACACTTTCTTTTTCCTTTTCTCTCTTTGAGGTGAACACCTTTTTTTGACTCTTCCAGCCACACTTTGCCCTTTGCTGCCTTTTTCGGAAATGGCAAATATATGCGTGCGGTGTACACAACACAACAATGACAGCTACGCATGCAGGCATGCGTGTAAACACGAACAATGCTTTCGCATACACACGTAGACACAGCGTGCTCTCTCTCCTGAGTGAGAGTGGTGTGTGGTAGTTGAAATGGGAGCGAGCCATAGCCCAGAGGCAGAGCTGGGCCATGAATACAAGGAAAGGGTCAGCGTGGCAGTTTTTGGGGTGGGGGTTAGAAGCATGAATGCTTCAGGGTGTGGAGATGTGCAGTTTAGGGTTACAAACCTCACAAACTGCCTTTTCATTTCTACATTTGCTTGTAGGAAATTGCATTTGGCCTCTGATGGCCACCTTGGAGGTCTTCGCTGTTTGGAATCAGCAGCTGCATTCCTCAGGGAGTACTGTGACCATGTCTAATAAGATGACAAGACATCCCACTTTAAAGTCAAGGCAGTTAAAATGTCAGCCGATTTCTTCTTGTTACAAAGACTTCCTTCTTTTTCATATTAACTCAAATTCCAAAAAGAAGAGCGCTGCATGAAAGTTATGATTTGATATGAGTGAGCAGTGTTATTGTTTAGCTCACAGGAGAAGAGAGAGCGCTGAAAAGTTGATTGCTGCCTGAAATTCCAGTTTTATACATTCTTGTCAGCTGCACTCAGCCTATTTCTTTTTTTTATCCTTGAGCTAATCAAAAACCTGTGAACTGCACTCGGAATAAGAAGTTATGTGATAGATTCATTTGTGCTTATCACAGCAAAGACAACTGAGCAAAAAGGGATAGTGGCAAATATTATATGGGGACACACACCTGTACTGTGCAGCAGCGCTGACACCAAGTCAGGTTACTTATTTCACTGCCAGCTGTCAAAACTGCAGAAGAGTTGCAGTTTTATTACAGGTACTACGGTTTCTTGATTTTTTTTTTTAATAGTAAACGTCTTTTTCTAAGGAACACTGCATTCATCGTTTGGTGGTTGTGTAGATTACGACTGTGATTGTCTGTGCAGAGCAAACTTTTGGCCGCACTCCTTCCTAAAGTAAATCAATGGGCGGACGAAATTTATGACTTTCACAAAGGAGACTACTGTCCATTTCGTAAACCTTTTTTAACCGCTAAAGTAATCATTCCCTAACCTTTTGGAAGTGGTCATTTCAACCCAAACAGCACACTTTTTAAACTTCTTTCTAATCCTTTGTTAAAGTCTTTGGTTGCAGTAAGCAAGGTGCTAAGTCTTTCCTGTACCCGGCACCCCTGACAAAACAAGAGCCATGTGTATTCGTATTGTGTTGTTTCTTTGCAAGTGGCTTTTCATTTGGAGAAAAGATGAGTTTTGAAGTGAAAAAGACAATGAATTCAGTGTTATACAATGACAGCTGTGAAAGGGCTGATGCAGACCACAATACAACATTAAATATGCTCTGAAACATACATCAGCTTTGTGGGAGCAGTCACAATAGACACCAAGGTATAGACCATTTTTCCCTACCATACCTGGGACAGCCTCCATACCACTGTGAGCCTGAACTAGCAGTTATGGATGTATGAATGTATGTATGTATGGATGGCATACAACTACTTATCAAGTCAAGTGTCAAGTGAAGGCAAACATTTCTTATATGGTTAATCACCTGCATAAATGTTCACATGAACCGATGTCCTAGGTTACTCATTATGAAAGTCTATGAATTATTTTACAGTACAAATTCACTGGCAAAAATCGTCCTTGCTGCTCAGCTTCCCCCTTCAGCCTACACTTCTGTGTGAGATTCTAGTGCAGCTCCTCTATTCCAAGTCAGCCACTGAATGTTAATACTTCAGCATTAATGCAAAATGTAGAATTTCTTTATAATACAGAAAGACTTGTACGCTTCAAGTAGAAATTGATAGGGCTAGTTAGATAGTGCTTGTATTGATGTTTAACAAAGCTCAGCCTGAAGGGAAAAAAAGACCAAAGTGAATAAAATATATTAAAGGTATTACGGATAATATGCAAGGGCACTGTGGCTTTTATTGTGAAGCTGGGTCATTATGCAATGAGAATAAAAAAGAGGAAGAGAAGATATGCCCAAGATTATCCCCAAGGGTAATGATGCAGGGATGTAAAGATGAGAAGGAGAGTGAGGAGGAGGCTGAGACAGAAAGAGACAATTGCAGCAGAAAACAGTGGATAGGAGAGAGGGCGAAGAAAAGTGAGAAATATATAAAAAACATGGAAAAAATGTTCATAGATACAGAGAGATAATGAGGGAAATACTGGAGTACTAGAGGGGTAGTGAAGTGAAGCGGGAGAGGAAAGAGAGAAGATGGAGGGAGGTGGAGAAACAACGAGCTGGGTCCAAAGAACAAAAGAGAGCGGGATTGAAGAAGCTATAAAAATTGTGCATTGCTGCATTGAAAAAAATACACAAAGAAGGAGAGGAAACGAGGACGGAAAGAGTCAGACTGTATTAAAAGAGGTGGGCTAGTCAAAGTTAAACAGGATGAACTTGGAAACCCTAACAAGAAAAAAGAAAAAGTGATTTGAGGAAAATGTAGAGAGGCTAAAAAAAAGAGCAACACACAAAGCAAATATAAATGTAGAGAAACTGACCACATGTGAAAAGGAATACACGGGGAGTTTGAAAATGGAGAAAATGTTAAAGGGGAGAGAGACAGAGGTGTGTGTATGCTGGTGGAGGCAGCGGGTTGGTGGGGTATCCCGTAGGGTTAATTACATCTCTGTTCTCTGTCTGTACAGCTCTCACTTCTCTGATCTGAATCCCTGCTTCAAGCTGACAAACTGCAGACACACGTATTCAATCCCAAATATGCACACAAATCTACTCCAGGCAGCCACAACTTTAAACCCACTGACGGGTGAAGTTAAAATCTAATGTTCGGCATTAAACTGTGAGATTCCTTGAATACAATTGGATAAAATACTGACCTACCACTGGCATTGTTGCGAGCAAAAACCCTTCCTGTGATTGCACTGGCCAGTGGTTCTGGCCTCTTCCAACACAACGTTGTGCCCAGCCTCAATGCAAATGCTGCTCTGGAGCACAGATATTAAAGGTATTAACCAAGCCTCCAAAACAAATACCACAAATGCACACTGCAATTAGCTAGGTTTCATTTGACGTAGACGTGACGTCGACGTAAAGCGCGAAATTTGACTGGCGGTCGGAAGTGAAAAAGATAAGCGCAAAATCACAGACAGACAGTACGCAAAATGCCTATGTCCTGTTGTGTTTACGGATGCTCCAGTAGGTCGACCAGAGAAACTGATAAACGGTATTTTAGGGTACCAAAAATAGCCCAACGAAGAGGAGAAAAATGGAAAATTCTAACCGAAAAACGTAGGAAAAAATGGATTTTAAATTTACGTTTACAGTCGGGAGGAGCAGAGTCTGCCAATGCCCGTGTCTGCAGCGACCACTTCGTCAGAGGTAATGTTATGTTTGCAAACGAACTTATTAGCATTAGGTTGTCGTTAAATTCTCGTTTACTTAGTGCTTTTAAGTTAGTAGTCTAATATTGACTTGATTGGGACTATAGGCTGCCCAAGTGCTTTGGATGACGAAGAGTCGGAGGACTGGGCTCCGACGGTCAATCTCGGCTACGAACGAAAACCCAGATCGGAATCAGTTCTCAAACGAGAGAAAAGAATGAAGCTTAAGGCAGAACAGCATCGATGTGCAGAGGCGATTTTGGATATGCAACAGACGGCTGAGAGCCCGGATTTGAGCCTAGTGACAGTGGAGAACAGGCTACTAACCCTGCCATACAATTGCAATGAGCTGCAATCACTTCTCCATCCTCCTTTGCAATTACCCAAGTCTTCAGAGGTGTCTCGTTAGACCGCTGAGAATGGTTTACCTTGAAACAAACAACTGTCACTCTAACGAAGTCCTAAGGATGTGGCATGTTTGTTGACGTTAAAGCCGCTACCGCTAACTGTTAGCGTGTTTAAGATAAAGCAATATAAGAACAAACACTCACCCTTGCAAACACCAAACTGTATCCATCACGGAGACGTTTTGTTCCAAGGTTGTGGACCCACCCGCTGACAAAAAAATTGTACGCCTCCAGACTCTTGAAAGCTTTCATTTGCTGCCTAGTGTAGTAAGAAGTCTGGAGGACCAAGTAGTTGGTGATATCCACAGCCTCGATAGTAGGCAAATCCTTTACTTCTGTGGTGTATTCGGACATTTTCAAAGAATACGGATCACGTCCGATATATTTTTTAACTATCTGTTTATATCTCTCCCGAGAAACGGGGTCTAAAGTTGCACAATAGCTGCTCTCCTGACTCTCCACAGTGTCCTCCATGTTTACTTCCGCCCTCCACTCAAAAATCGCGCTGCCTCCGCACGTCATCAGAACCACGTGACCGCAACCCAACTATTCAAACGCTGCAGGATCCACTGCTAACTTTCCGCTATAGACACTGACAGTCCTTGAGGTCTTAAGTTATTGCCCTGACTGATCAGAACTGTGCTGGTAACAGACTGCACAACATCATACAGGTGGTTTTAATGTTGTGGCTGATCAGTGTATACCCACGCAGTCATACCCACACATTCATGCATTTCACAGCACACAAACAGAAATGTTTGTCTCCTCCTTCATATCTTTCTGTCACTACTTCTCTCTTTCGCTCTCCTACACAGTTACACACAGATTAAACACATCACAGCCAGTCCCGTGAGAACATGTGTTGTTCTGTACAGAGTTATACACGAAGATGAGGGCCTTTGCTCATAATAGCTGTTAATTTTGCATAAATCATGCATAACATGACCCACATGTAAATCACTCAAGTTAGCAGGCACAACCCAGCAGCTCCTTCTTTTTCCACTCAGAAAGAGAAGCAGCTCCCACGTTCGTAGTTTTATTTTAAGGTATTCTGTTTGACTTTCACTTTTTAAGATTAAAGACCTAAGAATGCACATTTTTACAGCCGGGGAACATTATCACCTGTTTTTCAAAGACCAGGTGTGAAAAAATGTTTTTCAATCAGGAGAACTATAGACAAAGAAGATTGCTGTTTTCCTTTTCATTCATTTTTACTTGGTGGAATACATCTTCACACAAGGAAAAAGGAAAAAGACAGAGAGAGAGCAGCGATAAGACCCCAAGTACAGAAAAAGGCAAGAGCAACATGGATTAGATTAGCTATAACATGAAAATTAGGAGATGGAGTCAAGGTGGGTCTCTGGGTGGCTTGCAGCAGTTGTTTAAGAATATTTACATATGGCTTGCAAGAACTAACATTAGAATGGATATTTTTGCCTCTGTGCCAGGGTTGTTTAACATATCAGAAGAAATAAAATCCATTAACATTCTATATTAATGTAATAAATCATACTGTATATAAAAGTAGATATGATTTAATTATTTTATTGACCCGTGTGCTAAAATATTGTTTTATCTCACCGTTCTAATAATATGCAGTAAAAGTAAACAAACTTTTAAACAAACTCTTAATCTTCTGTTATGTAGTGTATGTGATACTGCATGACTCCTTGCACGCACACACATATATATTTTTTCTTTTCTTTGTGCTGGAGCGACTGCTTTCCTGTATGTTCTTTTTTACTATCCCTTTTGGCAACCTTACAAGATGTGCTGAACTTGTGTTGAACTCTGAGTGATCCATGTGTGCACAGTGAGTGATAACAAGAGAGTGGTCGAGTTGTACCATGCACTGAAAATGCAGCACAGCTTCCATATTCTGTGTGTTGCATTTTGATTGATTGTGCAGAAATCTAAGGGCGTCATTGTATCTTCCCCAGTAGATTAATGAGAATTTTAGGGGCTGAAAGTCGAAAGCTGCTTGGATTTTAACTAATGACTGAACTAATTAAAGGTTTTTTTTCCACATTCTGCCTAAAAATGCCAGCGTTTTATGAACAGTTTGCCTTTATTTGAAACTACTGAATACAGAAGTACATGACTCGCAGCACTCTACAACTATGATTACAAAATGTTTTACATTAATTAAGAAGAAATACAGTATACAGGAAAAAAGAGACAAAACAAACTAAAAAGGTGATACACGCTGTTAAATGTTTGCTATTTAAACATGTCATAAGAGCCAAAAGCTTAAAGGAGAATTAAAAAGTCTGAGGATGAGATTTTAAACTCTGATGAAAATTAATAACCTGACCTCCCTTGGGGTTTCTATAACTTGAAGCAAAATAAGAGTGAACACAAAACCTAACAGGTTGTTTAAACATTTGAACTAAGTGGAAAAACTGTCCCTTCTGGAAATAATATCTCAACAAAAAGCACAACCAAGCAACAGCCACTAAGAACGGTGAAGTGTGTTAAGGCAGTTTTTCCCTTAAACTTCAAAATAAATTACACAGCTATCAGCTCACAGTCGCCACAGTTGTCTTCTTGAATCAGCATTCAAAAGGAAAGTTGACGAAACATCAAAGCTCTTCTTGTGAAGTTTTAAAATGTCCTGCCTTCATTAGACAAGCCTTCCACACAAATAACATGACAAGTCATGTAATCCTCCTGACAAATCAGTAAATCGCCCTGTTGTTTGCACCTTTGTGGTTGAATCCCACTGAGATGTGTCCCTCAGAGCCAGGGCTCGCTTTATTAACCAGTTTTGCCTTAATTAGCTAATAGGATTGTTTTAACCATGATCCAAGAACAGAATAGCCCACGGGAAGACAGACGCAAACTCTGTGGAAGTGTGTATATGTGTGCAAGTGCACACATATACACACTTCCACAGACTGAGTATGCAACTGCATTTGTGTTAGTGATATAGTGCGTTTGTGCACAACTGCATAAATTGGTTGTTGCATGTGTGAAAAAGCTTCTGTCTCTGTAAGTTTCAGTGTGTTTGTATATGTGTGCTCGTGCACGTTCGTGTGCATGTGTCATCTAAGGCAGCGCAGTCTCCCTCTCTCTCTCTGCCTTAATTAACGTGCCTTCTTGCAAGACTTTCTCCAGAATATGAAACAATTTTACCTGATGATGCAAACGGCTGAAAATAGCGCCGGGTGAGTGCCTCGCCTCCTCACCTGACACTCTCTCTTTAAGCGAGTGCGTTAATGTATGCCTGCGCTACACTTGTAGTTTTCTATCTGTGTATTTTAGTGGCACTGCGATAGCCAAAATGCTTATTTTGCTGCAGGAAATGTGTGTGTGTGTAAGCAAAATCCTTTGTACTGTGTGTGATGAAAAAGAGCAGGCTGTATAACAGCTTGCAATGATGTTCTTGCTACACAAGTGTTCGCTTACACATCCATGCATGTACACACACACTTTTGCACAGAAGCCTCAGTTCAGACCAGGGAAAACCTTAAAAAGGAGGCAAAGAGACAAAACAGAGAGAAAAGACACGGAGGAATGAAAAATATACAGAATTCAAGCAATGGACTCTTGACCAGCTAAAAAGACAATAATAATAATGAACACTATATATGCATGGAGTTCATGTTTATTCCTGTAAGAGAAATTTCACTCAAACCGGGTTCATATTAAAATACACTCATAGTAAAAACACATAATAAAAGAAACCATAAAAACACCCTATATTCAATAAAAGCACACAACAAATTACCCAGCAACCTCCATATGGACAAACAGAAGTCAATAAGACCAGAGAGGGACTGTGTAGCTCGATACAGTGCAATAAAAATGCCAGCTCATGGCCAGGTCACAGTGAAAGGAACTAAAAAATTGATCCCCCTCTCTGTCCTTCTGTTGCAGTGTGGTGCGTTCGTTTCTCCCAAGAGCCTGCGGACCAGTCGGTGGTGCTGGGAGAACGGGTGGTGCTGTCCTGTGTCGTCTTCAACTACAGCGGCATCGTCCAGTGGACCAAGGACGGCCTGGCACTCGGCATTGGAGAGGGTCTTCGAGGTAAAAAAAAATGCAGCTTCACCCAGCTGCAGAGATCAAAGTGAAGTGAAGAAGGGGAATAACTCAGCTACGGTTTTGGTTCAGTTTGGAGTGTAAGAACCCTGACAAAAGCTATTATGGTTGAAAAGTGTAGGGGTTTTTTAACATTAAGGAAATGAACACTGTACCATGCGAGAGAGAGTTAAGAGTGTGTGAGTGACAATCTGGGCAAAAAGGAGTCCTGTATATCATGCTGAATTAGAGAAAATCCCTCACACTGCTGACAAAAGCAGACGCACATTCACATTTACATTTTAAGCCGACACACACATCCAGAATGACTTACTATGAGTGCAACAGTAGAATATACTTCATTTTAAAGATGAGGAAACATCACAAGCAGTGAAAAGTGAGAGTCAAAGGGTCAAAGCCACAACAGACACCCAGTTTTTTTTTTTCTGTATACGTGGAATAATCAGACGAAACTCAGAAATGCAAAATCAAAGAATGAGAGGCCAGGAGAAGAATAAGAAAAGCAAAAAATGTCATTCTCAACTAACCTCATCTTGATTTTCTTCAAAATATGCAAACAAGCTTTTGACCACTGTGGCTTACTGAATGCTCGCATTGCTTATGAATAAGGCTGCTTATAGACCTCTGTCCAGGATAACTTTCAGGTAAAATAAAAGGGAAGAAAATGAGCTGATAGGCTCACTGAAATAGAATTAAGAATGCGCAGCATATCAAGTATTCAGATTTAACATCCATATAACACAATAATCAGGTAACTACCATATCTTTTCACCTTCATCGGCTGTGCATTATTGATTTATACAAATGAAAGTGTTGGAAAGAAAGAGAACTATACAATTATACATAATATACAAACACATAAATAAAAATGCAAATAAGATGATTACTTTTTTGAGAAGTATAGAAAAAAAACAGCATGTAGAAAAAAGAAACTGATGATTTCTAAAAAACCTCCATTCTAACTAACAGTCCATGAAAGCTCTTCTCCATCCACCCATATTCTTAACTGCTTACCCAATTCAAGTTATTGGAAATCAATTGTTTATTGTTTAAGGCTGCAGTTATACATCCCTACAAACCAATTGGTAACTGGCTTGAAATCACTAGCTACTCGTGAAAAATGATTTTTCCCTGGTCATTTGCTAGCAGTTACGGTGAAATTGATCGCTAAAATCCCCAGTCCCCAGACTACAGACCAATCAGAGACTCCTTGGTAAACACAGGCAGCTTCGGAAAAACGTGTATTCCCAATCAGCTGGTCGTTGTGGAAAGTTGTTTTGCTGTCGATGGAAAAACATACCTGATAAACACGTGTTCGGTGCTGCACAAAAATCCTTGTTGCTTTTGCCGCTATAGCAGATTGCTGTGATCACAGATAGTTTTTTATGGAAAACGCTGACTGCGAAACCTCGCCAACTGCTCACTTAGCCATAATGAAATTGCGAAAGGTGTCTTCAAGGTAAAGTTGCACCTACTGAAATGCGTTAGCTTCAGCAGTAAGACAACTTTCAAGTGTCAAAAATTAAGAAATACCTTTGACACTTTCATAAGTTTAAAAAAAATATTCTGTGATTATGATTTTTGAGTTTCTCAAACTCACATGTTATGTTAAATGAATAGACTTTTGGGAGTATTGCAAATATACCCTTGCAGTGTAAAATATAAGGTCTAAGCAGTCTGTAGTATTACTGATCTCTACTAGTTAGCCTGGAAGATGTATCAGACCATACCAGCAGGTCTAAAGTGCTGTAGCTGTGGTGATTGTGTATCCAAAATTTAAATGCAGGACGAGTGAAGGAGTCTGTGGAGAAGAACTTTCAGCTGATCCAGGGAAGTTCTGACAAACCTTCAGACTACTCAGCAAAAGGAAAGCAAGTCTTAGCCCAGGCTATGCTTAGCAGTAATCCACGCTGAGGATATTGTTTTGCTGTGGAAAGAGCACTTTCAGAAACTCTTGAATCCCACTAACACATCCTCTGTGGAGGAGGCAAAACTTCAGAAGTAGTGAAGGAGCTCTTAAATTCTCCACAAGAGTCTGAAAGCTCCGGACTTTGTTAAACCGTCTAGGCGAAGATGCATTTTCATGTCGTGTGGAGCTCGGGGACAGCGTCTGTACAACAGGATACCAGAATAAGGGAGTCTGCTATAATTTGTAAGGTAATTGCTCAGCATCCCATGGCTAAGCTCATATATGGTGCTCAAAGGGAGGTTCTGATTGGCTGTTGAACTCTGGACTAAGGATTAATCCTGCTTCACTCCTGCCATACCACATTAGACTAACTCTTCATGCTGGAAGAGTTACTGAGGTGTGATGGAAAAATTGTTCTTCCAGTTTACATGTGTTTTATACATGTGTCAACTGAAGTATCAAGGGATCAGTATTTCACAAAAATGGTACCAGAGCACTTTGGTGGAAAGGGGGTTGAACTGGAAGGTGAAGCTTTCTATTAACCAGTCAGTCTCCTCACCTAGGGTCAAGTTTTGGGTAGTGACTGAAAGAATATAGGCTGCTGAGGTTCTTAGATGCAATGTGAAATATTTGAAAATACCGAGGGGTCTCTGAGAGGACTTGGTTCTCCTTTGCGAAGGGATCGAGTTGAGCCGGTCCCAGGATTTTAATACCATTCTAGCAACTTTGACTGGATGCTTTCACAGCTGATGCTTTCACAGCTGATTTTCCATCTGGTATGTGACCCTGTGATACAAAGGGTAGACCCAAGACAGAAGATACAACTCATCTGACCTGTGGACACATCCGAATCCTTCAGTAGGGGTTGAAAAATGTTTTTAAGGAGAGAAACATTAGAATTTACCTGCTAAGCCTACAACCACCTTGATCCAACTCTGCATAATCCACAGAAAAAGGATAGATGGAAGAAAAACTAACTACACAGCTTTCATTCATTCTGCCATTCAAGCTATTTTAAACACAAAACACACACATACACACAGTCACACAAGTGATAATCTGACATGTGATGCGAATCTTGTGTTCAACTCAATTTAATTCACAGGTTCAGTAAAGGTCTGCACTTCTCTCTCGCCTCCTCTCGCTCTCTCTTTCTCCCTCACACTGTCTTTATTTCCTGCTCCTTCATCTTTAAAACTACAGCTTCATCATCACTTGCTGGCTTCCCAGATCCCCTCTATTGCTTTTTATTTCTTCACTCTCCTCTCTGTCGGTCCCATCGCCGTCCCTTCCTCCTCCCGCTCTCATTTTGTTGTTGGTAATGCTCTCTTTGTCCTCGTAGCCTTTTACAGCGTGGACCTGCTGACAAACACATTTGATAAACATGTTGTCCTCTTTGTCTCTTTTCCTGCTTCTCAACCATCTATCATCGCCTTCTGTCCATCTTTTATGCTTAGTCGTCGGCTGCCATTCTTCCCGCCATGACATACGGTCACTCAGCCTTTTGCTCATCTCATAACCTGAACTTGAAGCCATGTCATGAAGTCTGCAAGTTGCAAACACTTGCACCAACAAAGATTATTAATTCATTGGTGATCCATTAAGGTGCAGATGTTGGCTGTATGATGTATAAGTGGTTGTTATTATGCGCCCTGTGTGATTACATACAGCTGTGGATGACAGTGTAGGCGTACAGATTGTGCAGTGCAATTCTCACCTGCAGTTAGCTCACCCACACATACGCAGGAGATCTGCGTTCATTCACAGACCAAAACAGCTTCTAGACATCACCTGGCTGCGCCTGTAAAATGTCAGATAAATAAAATTTAAATCCAGTTAATATATGATCAGTGTAAAGCCACCTACATGTGTGGATCATGTTTACGTAAATACCCAAAACACACATGCATCTTCTCACTACCTGCAGGCATAAGTGGTGGCAGTTTATTGTTCATCCTAGACCTCCTCCTCCTCTCCTCCTCCTCCTCCTTCTTCTCCTTCTCCCCAGGGTGCTTTCACCTCTGTGGTTGCTATGCTGCGAGGTGCTGGAGTAGATGATGTAATCTCCACTAATACTTTTGTCCCCCTCCACCCAACCTCCTTCTTCCTCCTTGCACCCCAACTGCCTGCCTGCTTGCCTGCCTTTGCCATCTGAATCCATGATGTCATGTTAGGATTGGGCACGGAGGATCAATGAGTGCCCCCTAGTGGGATGTCACGCTCAATTATGTCTTTGTCTGCGAGTTGAGGGTTCAAAGAGAGAAAAAGAGGGTGCTGTAATTGGAACAGCTCAGTCCGTAATTCTGCAGGAATTGATGTGGCGTTATTGAATATGTGGCCACGTTTGATCAGTGTTAGTACAAAAACCATTTAGCTGTTTATCGCTAACTGTGTTACTATACTGCCGTTATGCGTGTGTCCTCGTGCATTCATTACCCCCCTTGTGTTGTTTGTGTAGAGGGCATATCATATCATTGTGATCTCCAGATGCTGTGGTTAATGAAAAAAGGTCTTCAATAAATCATGTCATCTGTGTATTATGATAAAAAGCTTTGACACTTTCCCATAAATACGTGTCGCCTTGCTCTCTGTTCTCTGCCTGTGATGGATGTAAAACAATCGGGGTTCAGCATTTATCCATTTCAAAAGAGCTTTTACATTTGCTTTATCCTGTGAACAAATCAGGTCTGAGTCCTCTGTTGCACAGTTACACAAAGGACAGAAATAATATTACAAACTGAATGAGAGAAGATGGAGAAGAGGTTTTTGGGTTTTCGTTTCTGGTCTTTATATAAAAGGCATGACAAGTACCTCAAGGAACTACAGTTTAAATGGTTAATTCACCAATATTACTGAGAAACTGTGTTTTTTGTGACACATGTTCTGTTACAGACACACACAGAGTTTTAATTTATAGTCATAACGTTTAAGCTTTTGACTGCAACCCCCCGACAAAACAGGTGAATGACATTTGTCTACAGTCTACAAAACATCACCTAAAAAATTCAAGAGTGACATGTCTTTTCAGAAAATAAGAGACTAGATAGAAAGGCCTACTATCTATCTAGGAATATTAC
This sequence comes from Rhamphochromis longiceps, assembly GCF_057381845.1. Taxonomy (NCBI): domain Eukaryota; kingdom Metazoa; phylum Chordata; class Actinopteri; order Cichliformes; family Cichlidae; genus Rhamphochromis; species Rhamphochromis longiceps. Next base: position 9,221,795 of record NC_140574.1, read on the forward strand.
TGAATTCAGATGAATGCCACCTTTAAATTAGCAACATTTCTTTTTATTATTTTATTACTTGTAGCACAGACTAAACTTTTTTAGTAATTTCAGATAGCTTAACAACAACTTTTAACATACAATTTCACAAGAAAGGGTAAATGTGACGAATACCAGCTTGTTTTCTTCTAAGTGACGTGGAAACAAAATATTTCACAACAGGAAATCATCACAGAGTATTTCTAAAAATATATATACTTTCCTCCTCAGAAACAGCAGATACACATCATTCAGTGAATCCAGTATTGCTGTGATGACTCTTGTCTGTAATTGAAGCATTTAATGTCTCTTCCTGCACTCCAACAATCATTTCAGAACAATCAGTCTTCCCTTGAAGTTGGCTCACTATGTATGAAAAAGTATGTGACTGTAATAAAAACAGACCGAAGTAAATGAGTCACAGTGTGAGTTATATGCTCTCTAACTGAAAGTTTTCTTGGTTTGTTCAACAGCGTGGCCCAGGTATCGTATCCTGCGTTCTCTCGACATCGGCCAGTACAACTTGGAGATCTCCAACGCCGAGCTTTCTGATGACTCTCTCTATGAGTGTCAGGCCACAGAGGCCGCCTTGCGCTCCAGGAGGGCTAAGCTCAATGTACTCAGTAAGTACCCTGCTGCTACTGATACAGGGGTCTTCTCCTGGTGCATTTTTCTGATTTTCCTCAAACTAGTTAAGTAATTATGCATTGAATCCTCTCAGTACTGGGTTTCCTTTTTGCTTTCATTAAACCAACCTTGTCATAAGGATATAAATCTCCCACATCCTTAACATTTAAGTGGAAATTGCAGAAATTGTTCTTTCTACAAAGCCTCTGTGCCAGCTTGCTTTTGTTATAATCCCAAATGTGCTGTTTGAGATTTTGTAGCTTTAAAAACAACTGAGCTGCCACTACCCAAACCCTTTCAGGAAGATGTCTGACAGAAAAAAATTCTCAGTTCAGCTTGCACTAATACACAAAATATTGCATGAAAACAAATTAACCAACGCATAGGTCTCACCTATTAGCTTCAAAATGTCCCTGCAGTGTGCTGGTTTTATGAACGCACAAGAATTCAAACTAAGAAAGACTTTTGCAGCTGTATACTTGCAGGTTAGGCAACCAGCATTTCTATTTTTTGCTTACCAAGATTTAGAAGGTTTGGTAAATGATAAAGTAAATAATTAAGAAAATAGGTGTTACTTACAATCACATAGTGCTGCCAATCTGATTGATAACCTGGGACATCTTAACCTTTGCCAAATACTTCACCCAATGTGTATGTATTTTCACATTGTGCTGTGCTGTTAGTCCATTTAGATAGTTTTGGGGTAAATTGCCCGTTTTTAGAGATATTGGCTAGAAGTTGCTTTCCCTTAAATATAACCAAGCAAGGCGACAAACCAGTTAGAAGTTTTATGCAGGTCTAATTTTATTCTACCAAACTACATGCAATAACCATACCTCTGTGCAGAAGGTAGCGTGCATCTACTCGTGATGAGAAACTCATTCTAGTGACAGTGTGACAGGGTGTAAACATTAAAGACGACCTCCTTAACTGAGCTAGCTAGCTGCATCCTTCCTTTGGTGGGCGGATGCAGACAGAGGTAAGAAAATAGCTCCTATGAAACAGCTCACAACAAAATTGTGGATTTTTTTTTATGAGTAACTGGGTCATGCTTTCTGGAGAGAGACATCGCTGCTGATTTTTAGTTTGTTTGCTTGTTTTTGGCACTTGGGTGAAGCTAGTATCTCCAGAACTGGGCAACTCAAACCATAAAAAAGCAGTAGATTAAACAGGAGAGGAAATGCATGAGGAAAATATGTACATTTAGTTGAGGGTGAACAACTCCTTTAAACGGTTAGCTTAACCAAGAAGCTAATTGTGTTAAATAGGACATTAATACCTAAAAAAGAAACACATGAAAATCATGCCTCTAGTCTTTTGATATGTATGAAAGTTTTTTTTACAGTATTATGTGTTTTTATGGTTTACTATATGTATATGTAAAGTTTTTTTCTTTATTTATGTGTTCACACTTACATAAATGTGTCATTTTAAAATATGAATTTGCATATCACCCCTTCAGTCCCACCTGAGGACCCAGTGGTCGAGGGATCCCCTGAGCTCTTGCTGATGGCTGGTACTTCACACAACCTGACCTGTGTGACTCGTGGGGCCAAGCCTGCGGCACACATCCAGTGGACCAAGAATGGCCTTCCTGCGGAGGGGGCCTACCACTCCACGGTGACTCATACACACCCATGCACACATGCAGATAATAGCAGCCACACGTGTGTGTGTGTGTGTGTGTTTTTTTTTTCCAAGGGGAGTTTGTAAAGCTCACATAATGATGATTTTGATGATCATGAGTTCACTTGTCGCTGTAAGACTATGTAATACAAACTGTAGAACAATGCAATCTTTGTAATATAATCCACTCTGTCTGTTTATTTGTTTTTATGCTTTTTTTTTTTGCTGGAGGCTTGTTATGACGGGTAAATACAGTATGCACACCTCGGGCCAGGCGGCTTCCCAGAAGTCCTCCAGTCAAGAAATAGTGTGCCGATCATTAGTATTTCACACAAAGCGCTCCTTACTATTTAGTCAACAATACACTCACCATATTTATTAAGAAATGATTAATGGTTACAGATTTTAACCTACAAATCAACAGACAGAAACTTTCAATGGGCTTTTTTGGCTATAGTAGCAGCAATAAAGGTGCAGAAACATTACTGAAATGTCTTTGCTAAATCAAAGACATTTCAGTAAGTCTGTTTCCCCTCACACTGAGAAAGCCACAGTTAGAGCAAAGTTCTTACATTTTGAAATGAAAATTAAACCATGAAACTCGCTAAAAGAGGACACGACAAACTTTCAGTCTTAAATTTCCTGCTCTTTGTCAGCTGTAGAGAGACATCAAAATGTGCAGTGTTAACACAGCATGTTGCTGCTGAGCAGATGAAATTGTTAATGTGTAAAAAAACAACTAATACTAGAACAAACAAACTAAGAGCACATCGCATTTCCCTCTTTGGGCTGCTATGCATTGCTTCATTCATCCATAGTGAGTCTTAGAAAATATCACAGACTCTATTTTTATGTGTTTTAACAATTCAGTTGATGCACTAAAGCGAGTCTGCAGGGGCAGCTAATTAAAATTAGTGGTTAAGTAGATGTACTTGTGGTATTTCGTAATTTTTGTATTAGAAAAAAAAATACTGTCGCACTTGCACACCTACTCAACACATGTGTTTAATTACACTCTTACTTCAGTAGACTTTATATTGCGAGTGTCAGCCATGCCTTCTACCCGGAAGCAGAACACATGCTTTCCAGACATCTCTTGCATTCCTCGCTTTTCAGTCGTGACACAACTTAAAAGACACAAAGATCCAAGACATGTTTTATTAACCCACTGCCAGAGATTTTCTTTTGTACACACATACAGGCAGGAAATGTATTTGGTGACACCTTGCACACAGTCGCAGTGTTACATTTCTTCCATGTTCAGATTCCTCGCCATCCCGCATATTCTCCTGTACACATGAAAGCAGGTCTGCAAGTGCACGCACGCATAGACACTCGCTCGCATATGCACACTTGTGCTTTTATATGCACAGAGATGCAGCAGCAAACACTGACTCACGCACTCAAACACAGATGTTTTTACATCTCATCACAGCCAGCTTTATGCCCCCCACACATGCTCATACATATTACATGCTGCTCTTATATTACCCTGTTACTGACCACGCATTTAAACTACATTGAAAGCTGTACACAGTTTCTTGACAGATTTGGTGGCTGCGTTTTAAAAAATGCCACCTCCTCATTCCAAGAAAGCTGGATTTTATGTTCATGTTTGCCAGAAGAAGATTTATGGCGTCTCTTTTATGACTGCCACTAAGGACTGTTTACATTATTGATTCATCTATCAATTCTTTTCTCCTACATCTTTCTTTTCCTTCTTAACTTCACATACTTAATATTTTTTTTTCTATTTTTGTCCATGGATTTCTATTTATGTTCAATTATTTCTCATCTCTCATGGCTCCATTAGTAACTCACCAGTGTCTCTTTCCTTCCCCCACCTGACTTTGTACCTTTATTTCTCCTTTTTTCATCCTTCCTCTCCTCTGTGTATCTTTTCTTTGATCTTACTCTGTGGGCTCTTCTCCCTAAATTCCTCTTATCCTGTCGTCTCCCCTGCTAATGCTTGCCCTGTCTCTGCCTTTTTCTTTGTCAAACAGGAAGTGCTGCCAGACAGGAAAAGGGTTACGACCAGGAGCTACCTGCCCATCACACCAGTCGACACAGACAGTGGCAGCAATTTCACCTGTGTGGCCAGCAATCCAGCTGTACCTATGGGGAAACGAACCACCCTAACCCTCAATGTTCACCGTATGTTACTCTTCCTGTCTGCAAGACTTTTAAACACACATAGATGCTCTGGTGATGAAGCAGAGAGTATTTTTTGCAGACAGACTGCAAAATCAGTAAATATTTTTAATTAGCTGTGCCAGCACTCACCAACTTGAAGTAATTACCAGCAAAAAATAATATACATGTCAGTAATGTTCAATACATTCTCAAATCTGGATGTCTTCCAAATTGATTTAGCTTGATTTGTGTTGTTTTAGCACATATTTGGAGGCCCGAAGCAGTTCAGGAATCTACTGTACTTTATCACCCGGTGAGCCAGAAAGTTTTTATGGTGATGAACATAGGAGTTATTGTCAAGAAGGAAAAAGTAGCTTTAATAACTGTTTTACTTAAGATATAGGATCAGTGCAGAAGTCTATAGGTAACCAAAGTTTCTCCTTGAACGACGTTATATGAATCAAAGTCCCATATCCACAGATGTATAAAATCAAACACCTAGGCATGCAGCCTGCCTTTCACAAACATTTGTGAAGGAATGGATTGTTCTAAAGAGCTCACTGAGATTAAGTGTAGCACTGTAATAGGATGCCACTGTTCGTCCTAAATATTCCAAAATCAGCTGTGAGATGAGTTATTCCAAAGCATTTAGAAACTATAGAAACTCAGACACATTCCCAAAACTCTGCTGACTTAATAACTGCAGGTTTCCAAACCTCCTCTGGCATTCATGCAACATCAGCACAAAAACTGTGCACCGTGCGCTTCACAGCATAGATTTCCAAGGCTGTAATATGTAGGTGGCCCAGTACTTTTGTTCATATAGTATGCAGTCATTATATTATTCACACTCATGATCTCTATATAAAAGATAAAGGCACCGCTGTGAATTCTGATTTGCAGAGTCCAGTGTTTTTAAGCTTTGGCTTTTTAAGCATTTTCTCCATCAGCATTTTAGAAATTTCAAGCAGAGGGCAGATCTGGGAAACTTGCTCTTTCAGTAGCTGCTTGTCTTTCACATGCTAGGCCCACCCTAAGTCATAATCTGCTTTATTGTTCTTCTGGATATTAATGGGGACTGTAATGTATAAAATGAGCACACTTTTATATTCACTAAGGACCGAAACTTTCAAATGAGAACAAAAAACTAATCAGAACGTGTTCACTGAGGTTTCGGAATAAGGGAACCCAGAGTTTTCTTTACTACCAGAGTTCCTTTTGCAACCATAGGAGGTGTCCCTCATTGAACATTTAAAAGAATGAAGGTTGAAGGTACTTCTGGATTGCCATCTGCTATATGCATATTTTATAAATACAATTTATGTTCACATTATTGTTAAGTTCATTTAGAATACATATCAAATGTGTATCTCTCCCTGTGTAGACCCTCCCACCGTGACCCTGTCCATCGAGCCTCGCTCTGTCCTTGAGGGAGAGAGGGTTACCTTTACCTGCCAGGCCACTGCCAACCCTCCTATCATGGGCTACAGGTCTGGATGGGTTTTTTTTAAATATGTGTTTATAGGTTTTTGTTCACTTCAGGCTATGAGAAACTTTTTGATGCTCGTCCTGCAGTGCAGATAAGATGTTTAAAGCCAATATGTTTTCTTTCATCTGTGTGAGTGCGCTCATACTAGAGCTGGGCGATATATCGAGTTTTTAAAACATATCGATATATTTTTATACGAGATATAAGATGTGACAATATCCTTTATATCGATATAGTCTATGTTACGTTATAATTATAGTTGTGGAGCCGCAAGTTTGCCTCTCTTTCGTCCACTTTTGTCTCTACGCAACGTTACTCCGCCTCGCCTTCACTGAAGACAACTCCCCCTCCTACCCCATCGCTTCACGTGCAGGCAGCGACAAGACGGACACGGCAAATCTCCGTTAACGAGTTACTGCGCATCGCCCCATGCGTGGGGCTGGACGGCGTCAACGTGCTAACGAGCTAAACATGCTAACGAGCTAACCGCGCTAACGAGCTAACAGCGCTAACCCTAAAATCCTTTCATTCTCTCAAAAGTTGATAGCGCGCCTTATGTATGAATTCTGGTTGTGCTTGGTGGCCGCGAACCGATTTTATGTGGTACACGGCGCTCAGCAATCTGTCAAAAATGTTTGAGTACGACTTTGGTAAGCTACGGAGCTGCACCGCTTGATAGATTGTCGGCGCATTACGGCTACCGAGGAGCTTCGCGGAGTGATACGTACTGTGCATCAACGTAATATTACCGTATTGTGTGTGTATAAGGACCATAAATGGCACCTGTAAGAGACGTGGTTATGAAGCGGATTTCAAACTCCAGGCTGTCAGTCACACAGTAAAACTTGGGAATAGAGCAGCTGTAAAATCTGTCTGTCTTTGTTATTACGCTCAGCGTCTTTTAGTTTACATTTTGACTGCACAATTGTGAGCTCTTTGTTTAGCACAAAAACAACCTTGTTTTCTTTTATTTATGGAGCATTATTATTTAATGAATGCTCATAATTTAATTTTGAGTAATTTTTCATGTACATCTGTGCTGTATGTTAATAAAAGTGCCTGTGTGACATCTGGGACACAGCTTTGACTAAGAACTATTTTTGTTCTTACTTTATGGCTTAAAAAAAATATCGAGATATATATCTTATATCGCCATCCAGCTAAAAAATATCGAGATATGAATTTTGGGTCATATCGCCCAGCCCTAGCTCATACCCTCTCCCTGCTGTTGCTCCTGAATAGCAATTTCTGCTTAGAGAACAGAATTGATAACAGTACTGAACATTTGTACAGCTAAACGCTGACTTTTATCGTAAGTGACAGCACTGAAGCACTAAAACTGCAAAATGCTGGAGTTTAACACGATGGTTGTAATTTGAGGTTTGAGACTCCAACAGAGGGTCCCTGTGTGGGAACACTGCCAGGTACTTAGGCACTAGGCCTACTGAGTGAACATTAAATGTCATCTAATGGACGATGTGCAATATGGTTATTTGATTTTGAGTCAGGTATCTGGCAAGATACAGCACGGATAACAGAAATGAAGAGAAATTTCTTGCAATCGTTCCCTCAGGTTTTCGTATTAAAGTCGTGTAAATGTTAGCTTAATTGATAATACAAAAAGAATCATTGTCTTATGGTGAAAATCTAACATTTAGATAACCTCAAAAACCCATTATGCTTTTGAAATATCCCGCTGGGAGGTCTACATAACAATGATTTACAACGCTTAGAAACATGTTGAACTGTGTGTTGTGCTGTGTGTCTCACTGTCAGGTGGGCTAAAGGTGGCGTGCTGCTGGAGGGAGCCAGAGAAAGCGTGTTTGTCACCACCGCAGATCACTCATTCTTCACCGAGCCCGTCTCCTGTCAGGTGTTTAACGCCGTGGGAAGCACTAACGTCAGCATCCTTGTGGACGTGCACTGTGAGTAGAGTGCAAACACTTCTTAGCTGAGTGGGATTCTGATGACATGAATGCGCTTTGTGCTCTTTATTTGTCTAAAAAAACATGCTGCATTTATATTGTTACCATACACCATTCGTGTATTGCGCAATGAGTAAATTCCCAATAGGCTGTTATTGCGTTTTCTCTCGGTTTAAACTGAGTTTAACAAGACAGTTAAATGAATTAGGTAAATAATCAAAATATGAAAGAAGCAATGTGTTCTTCATAGTTAAGGACATATTCATAAAAAGATTGCAGTGAAAAAGGAGAAAAAGAGAAAAATGTTGCACAAAAATGTCTTCCTTTATGATAGTGAAATGAACAGAATTCTGAATTCTGCTGTAATAAAACTTCTTTGTAATCGCATGTTTTTTTTAAACGAATCAAATGAAAATCAACTCAATTTTATTTATGTAGCACCAGATCAACTCAACAGCCACCTCAAGATGCTTTATGATAAAGAGAAACACAATAATAAACTTTATATTGTTGTAGTACTGTATATTGTATATAATGTGTTCTATACAATATAAAGTGTAGACGACTGCTGAAAATAGCTAAAATAATAAGTTTGACAAAAAAAATGTAATAATTAAAATTTTCAATACATTTACATAAAAATCTTTATTCTATTAAAACAGCAAAAGTGAATACTCCTCCTACTACTACTAATTTTACTACTGCCATTAATAATAGTACTAATGGGCTCCTTCTGCCCTTCCTGTAATGCTGTGGCTTGAAGTGTAATGGCTGAAAGCATCACTACATGTTTGTTGTTTTGCTTTGAGGAACAGATAAAAGAGAAGAACCGGAGACTCTGCGGGGCATTCCCAGTTCATAAAACAATAGCATTTTCAGAGGCCGTCTGATGCAAGGGCATGTAGACTTGTAAACCTTAAAGACTAAAAAGGGAATTTTAAAATTTGTGCAAAAACTACCAAAGCAGTGTAAATAGGCTTTAAAGTGCTTTTCTGGTCTTCGGTGTGCAGAATCTATTAGTTTTTTGAAATTCGGATTAAAAACTATTTTGTTTTTGTACCTTTTACATAAAATATAAGTGTAATTATTGTATTTTTGTTTTGCCCTAATGCTTTTTGCTTTTTGTCTTTGTAAAGCACATTGAATTGCTTTGTATGAAAGGAGCTATATACCGTAATTGTCGGGCTATAAGCCGCTACTTTTTGCACAAGCTTTGAACCCTGCGGCTTTTAGTCAGGTGCGGCTTTTCTATAGATTGTCCATGATTTTTGTGATATCGTAAGACGATTTGTTTTGTTTGTTCCGCTGTTGTACGGCACTACGTTGCCTGGCGGAAGGATCGGGGTTCAAGAGTGGTATGTTGGTCACATGTCCATCCGCCAGGCAACATAGTGCCGTACAAGTAGCGCGAAAAACAAACTTCAAAGTAGCGCTACGCGTTCAGCGGGAGTCGTGGATGACGAGCGGCGATAAACTTGCGAAAAGCAAGTTGTGCTCAACTCCACCGGTGGATTCTGACAGCGTGGAAAAGTGTGAAAACATCCACGATCACCAACGGATTTCGAAGGGCTGGACTGCTGCATGATGAAGAGGAGGACACCGCCACGGCCCTTCAGAGGGTGTTCGACTCCGACACTGACAATGACAATGAGGATTTCTTTGGTTTTGAAAGTGACAACGAAGGAAAGAAGCTGAGAGTGGATGACGAAGCCATCCTGATCCTGTTCGTATCCGACACTGGAGAAGAGGACTTTGGTGGTTTTAGAGCGCAGGAAGATGGTGGTGAATGACTGACTTTTCTTCTTGTTAAAGCCGTGTCACTGCACCTGAGCCTAAAAGGTAGTCCGAATCTATTTTTCTGGTGTGCTGTAGGTTATTGTTATGTAATACATTTGTTACTCATTTATGAAGCACAGCACATGTGCAAATATGTACCCATAACTTGTTTTTCAAAATATTAATAAAAGGGGTGTGTCTCCAAACAGCCATCTCTTTCCTGACAATTCCCTTTGTGCATATTCTCTTACATATGATGAGTCAACATTGAAACACCTGCGGCTTTTGGTCAGGTGCGGCTAATGTATGTACAAAACAGGATTTTCCCCTGATTTTAGCTTGTGCGGCTAATATTCAGGTGCGCTTTGTAGTCCGGGAAATACGGTAAATAAATTTGACTTTGACTTTGGTAGGAACCCTTTTGTTGCTCATTTGGTGATCGGATTGCTATTTTCTTTCAGTTGGCCCCATACTGGTAGTGGAGCCCAGGCCGGTTACAGTGGATGTGGACGCAGACGTCACTCTGAACTGCAAGTGGTCTGGAAACCCTCCTCTCACTCTCACCTGGACTAAAAAGGGTTCCAGCATGGTAAAAAGACATTGTTACCTTTGAACTTAAATCTAAGATCACCCATTCATGATGGATTAAAGTATTATTTCTATAAATACTTATTAATTACTGAAATTACTGAAATATATAGCTAATGTAGTTGTAGTCCTAATCATATAATATATAAGCACATCTATATTAAGGACCTAGATTTTGTTAATGTTTGCTCAGTTGTAAAGCCATCTTCATATCTTAAATTTTTAATTTTTAGCTAACAAGTTAAAAAGAGCTTGAGGGGAAAAAAAACTAATGGTGCCCTCCAAGTAAATCAACATGCTATATGAATTAAAAATAGATAATCCTCCCTCCAACCTCCTTTTTTAACATCTCTCCAGTCTGCTTATCTCTGTTCTTTTCCTCTTCATCAGCCTGTTTTTTTTCCCTACCTGTGTGTGTACGTCCAGGTGCTAAGCAACAACAACCAACTGCATCTGAAGTCAGTGAGCCAGGCTGATGCAGGCCAGTATGTCTGCAAGGCCATCGTGCCCCGAATTGGCGTGGGAGAGACCGAGGTTACGCTCACTGTCAACGGTCAGTTAATCTTCACTTACTCTGCATTATCAATTAAAGTGTCGATATTAGCAAAACTCTCAACATTTGTAAAGAGATCTCCCTACACAAAGCAAAGCCCTAATTCTTAATAAACAAGGCATAATGAAACCACACAGACCTGCAGGATGTGTTTATTTGATCTAGTGTTAAATGTAAGCATGCATCTATCTGAATCGCTCTGACAGCTGAAGAGACTGAGTGAATGGAGCACAGTACTGTATGGGCCTGTCGACCCGACCTGATTTATTCCGGCCTGACCCAAATGATCTAATCAGCTAATTTTTCAGTCATGAACAGGCCAAAACCCAATATTTCAAAATCTCACAGAGCGGCCAGCAGGTACTTAATAAATCAAAACTGATTCACCAAGAACACAGTGATAAAAAGAGAGTTCACAAATGCCCCTTAAATCTTCACTAAATAGCCAAGTTCCTGATCAAACAAGAAAAGAAAATCACTGGCATGTCCTTGCAAATGAAAAGCTAAAAGCTTTTTTCATTTTATTAATGATCTGGTGATTATTTTGGCACTCATTCACTAATCAGACACTTAGTGTGAACACAGTAAAGTATTTGTACCATCCACCTCGTTCCCATGACTCACTGCAAAGCATGATGCATTGTTTTAGTGGAGCTATTTATACTTCTGCAGAGCACGGTTACTGTATAGCACACCAGCTTTGGTTTCATAGTTCAGCATCACACTTTATCTGACGATTGCATGTGTCATACATTTAATCAACTTAAATATGCTTTATAATACAAATATAATATTTACATAAAAATAACCTAAATGAGTTCAAAATAGCAACAAAATGGCAGAAAAGAGAAATAACAAAGAACAGAGAGAGATGAAAGACACTAAAAAGTTATCATCCACGGGCAGCTCGAATGGCAAACGCTCCTTTTACAAAACAGCAGAGCCTCTTTCTCCAATCTACAGAAATTTAGAGACATATATGGTGTTAATAGGTCTTTGATATACTTCAGAGCAAGGCCGTTTAATTCTTTAAAGAAATTAATAAAATTTTAAAATCAATAGAGAATTTAACAGGCAGTCAGCGCAAATTTGCCAGCACTGGAGTAATGTGATCATTTTTTTTAATACCAGATCAGCAGAGATTTTTTCTCGGCTGGATTCAGTTGCGAGAGCTCGAACTGATGATTAAAACCACTGCAGTCAAGTCCAGAAACACAGTAATTAAATCCATGCATGACAATTGAAAATAAGATGACTGGATGTTATTTTCAACTTGTGAATCAATACAGAGGTCAGTGCTAAAAGCAGCTTTAAATATTTTCCTCACATTAACTTTATTTTCCACTCTGATTTATTTTTATTTCTCATACAGAGTGATGGTGGGCTATGCAAGCGCCGTTACATGCGTGTTACTTTTATTAGCCCGGTTTCATTACTGAAAAGGAGAGCACTGCAGTGCGGTTGCTGTGTTAACAGTCTTTCATTCACTGTGATAGAGAGTGACAGTATTGCAGCGAGCAGGTTTTCAGTGACTTTGCTCAGAGTGTTTTTGTGAAAAGCAGTAGATAACAGCAAAATCTTTCTGCAACTTGCTCAGAGTTGTTGTTACCATTAAAATTACCCACCTGCAACAGACATTTCACAGATTTTCTGCATGACCAAGCTCTGAATGCATCTTTCAGCTTTTCTTGGCCTTTTTTTAAAACTCTTTGTGTACAATCTTCGAGCACATAGCCAGAGTTAGGAAACACTATTATCAATGCAGTCTGAAATATAGAGGTATAGAGGTTGAAGAACTGTCTATGGGATGTATTAATACTAGAGAATACACCTCTTCTTTCCTTAATAAAGCAATTATTTGTGCCAAACAATGTCCTCTAATAGCAGACACTATATAAGAAAAAAAAATTCTCATTTGCTTTTTGGGGTTCTCTCTTAATTCTACAAATGAATATGATTTTTTTTTTATGAATGACAGTTTTTCTTCATTGTAGTAATCCTCTCTGTGCATGTATCCCTCTCTCTCTCTCTTTGCCTTGTGCTATCTCACCCGTTCAGGCCCCCCTATCATCTCCAGTGATCCGGTTCAGTACGCTGTCAGAGGGGAGAGAGGGGAGATCAAATGTTACATCGCCAGCACCCCTCCACCTGATAAGATTGTAAGTCCATCCTTGGAAGTTGTAATCTTCTGCAGAGGTGCTTGACCTTTTCAGATTGCATCTGCCTCACACAGAATCGTGATCGCAACGCCTCGTCCACCCCGAAAACAAAATGATTTTTACTTTCTCTCACCAGCCTGTGTCACACAGACCGACATAAGCGACTGTTCTCCAATGATTACGGGAGAACAATCTGTTCCTCCTCTGTGGTGGAAGGTGTGACTCATCAAAAACAGCTGCTGTAGTGTTTGGCTGAAAAGAAAGAGGACACACACACACACTAAACTGTGCAGCGTGATCCAGTGAGATGTTGGAGTGCAGTAGATTAGATTCAGCTTCGATTGACGCCACACGTTACATGTTACTAAAGTATTTGTAAAGGTTTTGTGTTTGAATGGCTTGCGGTGAGTTGCACATTTTAAGTCTTTTTATTGAAAAGTAAAAGTGATTAAAAAGTGGAAATCACTGTGACTTTAATGTTCAAAAACATATTAAACGATCCAAGTAATAAATCACAGCTAAACGTGCCTGCAGTTTTTACAATTTACAACAAATTGGTGTATGACAGGCAGGTATGAAATTGGCTGTAACTCTCACACCATCACAAAATAGCTACGACATATTTTTCTATTATTGACAAAGCTGTTTCTACAAGCCTTTAAATGTCACCACACAGGTTTTGTAGGACACTCAAATTACCACTATTTCACCAGTGAAAAAATACATTCAGTCAGTGGATGCACGTGTATATGTCAACTTTCAGGAAGTCTTTAGCTGTTACAAATAAAAGACCAAGCTCACATCAATGTGTAATCCTGCAATATCTACCATACATGCATGTTTACTGCTCTCTTAAAGTCAAATATGTGGGGAAAAAAATGAAATTATAAAAGAAATGTTGAAGTGTCTTTAAATGAATCATCTCCTCCGAATCCTCCACCATCTTTCAGGGATGCAGTGATGCTTGTACCTCTATTTTGGGAATCGACTGTAAACATGACAAGTTTCACAGTGATGGAATCAATCACATTACAAAGACAGCCAAGTGTTGGTTTCAGATTTATTTCACTGTCTACAACCTTTGGTGTAGTTTAGTTATATCAGGATCAATCAAAGTATTGATCATCCCTTCCTCTTCTTATGATGTAAGACTCATTTTTCAACACAGGAGTAAAAAGTGATCTGCAATTAAGGAAAAAAAAACAAAAGTAGGTATAGATTTCTTTTGGCAAAAATGTAATTTATTTATGATATATTCACCTTGAAGTATTCATATGGTAGTTTACCTACTTAGCCTTAACCAGCTAAAAGTTTGAGCTTGTGAGTGTTTTCAGGATATCCGACCGATGGCTCTAGTAACCTGATAACAGCTATCGAGATATTCATTATTTGTGAATTCAGAGCAAAATTGTAAATATATAAATAAAATGGTGCATTTATTTAAACGTAAACATGACTGGTTAATAACACATGTACTTCAAGTGGACTACAGATAGAAACCAGTCACCACCTGTCACCATATGCTGTGCTCCTTTCCTACAGATTCTACATTATCCATATGCAGATATTATATTGTGACCCCCTCATATGTATCATTACTCAGAGCTGGTTATCGCCTGATTGGAAGGTTACAGAAATGTGTTGCTGAAAGATTTGAATCTTGTATCAGCTTTTATACAGTTACCCTTGAGTAAGGCATTACACAACCCACACCTCCTCCAGTGCTGTGTGTGGGTTAAAGGTCTTCCTTTGAGCTCAGGTGTGACTTTGTAAAGATGTAGGACTGCGATTCGTGAAATGAACACTTTCAGGCTATTTTTCCTAAAGACTGACTCAGTTTTCTTACGAAATACCATCAGTATGACTTAGAAATACCATAATCACATAAATTTCAAACCCTCACATAAAGACAATCAGCATCCAGAATCAGGCTGTGCACCCGAAGCTCAGTTAAGTCCTTTTCAAAGTAAGCACCATCATTTCTTTTAAAGAAAGCTTTCTCTCAGATTGCCTTTCCAGAAAACTATAATTGAGTATCTGCCTGAATTTGCCATACCAGCTGTGTGTGCTGTTTTTCTCCTAAGGTAACTGAGAGCAATGCCTGACCAAACTCAAATTTAATTTAAAGTGAGGTTTATATAAGTTAAAATATAAGTGGTTTGGCATTTTATATAAAATTTCAAAAAGAATACGATGACCAGTATGCACTCATATCACAAAAAGAAGCAAAAAGAACTGAAATAAAGCCACTTACACCATTTGAGTTTGAAGGCTAGAATGAGTCAGAGAGAGTGGGGGTGAAGTAGATCGAAATGAGAAGGAGAGAGATGGAGGGAGAGTAAAATTTTGTACCTTTCAGCGTCAATTATCCAATTGTGCAGCGCCGACATGACAGAAATCAGAGCTTTTAGAAAGCTTCAGCCCCCTGCTGCATTGGCAGAGAGCTCAGAGCGTATAATGTGATATGACATTATAGTCTAGGCTTAATGCAGAGACACAGGGACTCATAAAATATGAAGTATGATGCTGTGTGTGTGTGTGTGTGTGTGTGTGTGTGTGTGTGTGTGTGTGTATGAAAAAGTGTGGGCAGTGTGTGTGTGTACGGAGAAAGAGGGACAGAGATGCAGACAAAGGTGGTGCAACATAATTATTGTGAGGACGTGCGATTAAAGAGAGAGAGTGAAGAAATCGAAGCGTTCTGCAAAAAACGTCCCTGGTTGAGTCTTTAAAGACATTCGCCTTTTTATTTTTTCAAGCCAGGTTAAGAGGTACATTAGCCCAACATTTGGGTGTATGTATATTTGATATTGTCATGCTCTATATTTAATACCCTGGGAATTCCACCTCAGCAGATTTTAAGTAGAAAAACCTGCTCGAGTTTTTACCTCTCGTGTACACTTGCTGCACTGTGTGTGTCTCTTCTTTTTAAGCAGAACTGTTTTCTCACCCACTCAGAAAACTCTGTGCACACATTTTAATTGGGGAATAGTGTACCAGTTACCAAGGTGTGAAAATATAATCTTTCGATCTTAAAATGTATTTCCTCGCTTTTGTCTCTTTTAACACGTCTTAACAACAGCCCGTGTGTGTGTGTGTGTGTGTGTGTGTGTGTGTGTGTGTGTGTGTGTGTGTGTGTGTGTGTGTGTGTGTGTGTGTGTGTGTGTGTGTGTGTGTGCGCGTCCCTTGATGTGAGGCTATCGTGAAAAAGTGAAATCAGCATTATTGATCCCTGAGGTTAAAGTGGATGATTGCAGCAGAAAATGTTGGAGTTTAGATAAAAATCAAACAAATTACAGATGCTGGCGATTAGATCAGCATCACATTAATACAGCTTGGAGGAGATGTGTTGATTAGGCACATATTTATATATTTACAGATATATCAAGTCTTTATTCTTAACTTAATCTAAAACTGAAGTACACTTGGGCAGCTTTTTTAGAGGCTTTGAAGAAACAGAACAAATGCAAACTACAAAATGTTTTACTGACATCTTAAAATTTATTTTACCAGCTGTGTGTGATAGCCTTGGCCTCTTCTCTGTCAGGTTTAGAAGTCAGGCCTTTGGTATCTTTGTTACAGGTTTGGGCGTGGAAGGAAAACGTCTGGGAAAAAGAGAAAGGCACACTAATGGAGAGGTACACAGTGGAGCAGAGTAAACCTCCATCTCAAGGCGGGGCTGTTCTCTCCACCCTGACCATCAACAATGTCATGGAGTCAGACTTCCACTCCCCGTACAACTGCACTGCCTGGAACTCCTTCGGACCTGGCACCATGATTATCACACTGGAGGAGAAGGGTATGAAGGGGGGGAAGGGAAACATATGTTGAACATGGTGGTCATGCTGAGTACTCCTCACATGTACACATTACAGAAAATAAACTACAGTCATCTTTACTTGCTATTATCAATTCAAATATTAGCATAATGGAATTATAATGCATCATTATGGAGAGACTGTGTTGAAGTTAGGGTTTTAGGTTTTTTTTTTATAACTTGTTCAACTTTAAAGCACAGATGAAGCTTGATCAATTTTGAGCGTGATCAATGCAGATTGCAGTAAGTAGTAGTAAATATGTTAGTAAACAGAATTAAAATATTTATCAAATATATCATAAATGTGTATCTAATTTTCATGAGCTGCTGTTCTTGCCTTTTCAAACACATAGATACACAACTACTCCACTGGCAGAAGCACAAAACCCCTCTTGCCTTCCTAGTTTAATGCTAGAATTATGTTTTCTGTTTGGCTACTGCATTGTGGAAGTTTACATACATAAAGCAAAAGCATAGAAGAAGACAAAGATTATATGTAGCAACCATGGATGTTAACATTACACTGGACTTTTCTGAGGGAAGCCTTTTGTGAATGCAAAACGCTTTAACTGTAGTTAAATTTATGAGTTGCAAAGTTCTCATTGTTGGGTTCCAGGTGTGGCGTTTCTGTATAAATCATTCGGATGTGGCAAACTTTGTGAGAAATACTCCAGCTTTCCAATTTTTCAAAAAAAATTGGCTTTGGAAATAATTTATTAGGAAGGTGTTAAATTAATTTGTTGGGCTTTAAATACCATGAAGAAAATTTTTTTCTGGGTGAGCTTTTTGTGATGCGCAACAGGAATTTACATCAACAAAATATTAATATAAAGAATGAAATATCAACTGGATGTTTCATATTAAAAATCTCTATATCTCTTCATTTCTAGATGCTCCTCACTCATCTATGTGTGTGGCTCAACTGAAGAAAGGCAATATCACGTAATCTTCATCATAAGAATTAAGAAACTTAATTCCAAATTTGATGACGGTTGGTTGTGTGCTTTGTCGTTTGTTTTGTGATGAAGGCAAACAGCTGAGTTTTTAAGCGCTGAATTTGTTTACAGAAAAAAAAAATCAGACGGGGAACTTAATGTCCCCGAACAAGATGTTCTTCTCTTCCTTACAAGCTCAAATGCCCTTGAACAAGATTATTAAGCTGTGGCCTCAGCCAGAGAACAGATAGATAGTGTTGTTAGTCCATTCTGGATGGTTACATATTTTATTGCCAGAGCTTGGTATGCCACATTACATTGAGAAAATGGCTTCTCCATGCTCTGTCAAACTGTTATTGTTTCAACTGTCAGATTTCGCCAGCTTCAGAAAATCTCCCAAACATCTTTGAAAGCGAGAAAAAGAGACGGAGCCTGGATTTTCCCCTCACATGTTCACTTAAAGCATTTCATTCCTTGTCTGACTGGTGCTGCTTCTGCGCCTTATCAACAGAAGCAGCCCTCAGAGATTCAATATTAAGCTAGAACACCAGTGGATTTGTGCTTAAACGACGCTGCATCCGCGCAGGTTTCTGTAACAATGAGGCAGCAGCTGTCCCTCAACCCCATACCCTTTTTCTGCATGTGTTTGTTTCAGATATTGTTCCAGTGGGAATTATCGCTGGTGGCACGGTGGGCTCCTCCATTCTGCTGCTTATTTTTCTACTGGCGCTCGCCTTCTTCCTGTACCGCCAACGCAAAGGCAGTGAGTGCACACAGTCGCTCTCTAATGTGTTTGTGTAGGGGCATGCACACACTTATATTGTGTGTGTGTGTGTCTATCAGTCTTTCTTTTATCCACTCTCTACAACTGTCATTCTGCTTTTCCTGGAAAAAAGGGACACTTGCCAGCCATATAGCAAGCGATATCAATGAATATTCATATAATATGGCAAACTGCCTTAAAACGCCTACTGTACATTTCCCTTTTAATTCTTTTGACTTATATTTATAAGCTGCTTCTATGCTAGATAAAGTACATAAACAACAGAGCAGAAAACAAGAGCATTCAGAGGTGAATAGTATTTAAATTATGAATTCCTATATGTTATTTCTACAGCCTGCAGCAATCCAATTAGTATTTATGAACACAAATCACGCTTCTGTTAAACGGGGAGCTGAAAACAAGCGGCGTCTCTTAGTTGTTTAATTTTGAGCTGCTCCATCTCAAATAAAGAAGTGGGAAAGACAGTGAAGGTGACTGGCAGAGTCCCCAGAGGGATTTTCTGTGGATAAGAGTGTATTTTTTTCTGGTTCAGAGCTGATAACACCTCTACAGAAAAGACACCGTTTGGAAATAGAAACTCAAACAAACATCTTTGTGGCTCCAGATAAACAGTCTTTCATTTGTCGTCTACGATGCAGCGCGACACTTCACAGATTTAAATCTCTACTTTTAAGGTTTCTGGCTGTGGAAGTGAGTTGTTTGTGCTGACAAATGTTGACTGCTTTGCGACTGAAGCATGTTGAGTTGAGCATTTTAAGTTGCACGAGACAGTATAGAAATACACTTCTTTTATTGCCCTAATATTTACATGTTTGCAGTTATAGACAAGACTGCCTTATCCTAGCTCAATAAAGCCATTTGCACACAGTAAGTATATTTAATATCAACATTTTAGGTTGACTTTTACCAAGTTTAAATTCACAAAATGTGTTGGAAAGGTGGGGTTTAGGTTTTCCAGCTTTAATTTGAAGGGTTTAATAGAAACGTATGGAGGAGAGAAAGAGCACACGGATGTTATAATAATATTATAGTAATGTTATAGCACGGGCCTGTGCAAATGGATACTGAGCCGAAGCATGCTGCAAAAGAGTTTCTCAAAGTAAAAAAAATTGATATTGTGGAGTGGCCAAGACAGTCACCTGATCTCAACTCAACAGAGCAGCTTCTCATTTATTAAAACTGTAAAAAAGGAATGCAGAATGACCCAGAAATGAGCAGCAACTGAGACTGAAACGGCTGCAGGAAGGAAACATAACTCAGGGCTGAGACTTCAGGCATTCATTGACTGCAAAAGAATCTCATCCAAGTATTAAAAACTTTCCCAACATTTAAAATTATGACAGTTTGTCCAATTACTTTTGAGCCATATAAATGGAAAAATATTTAATAAATGACTGTCATTCCTACAGTGAAGCTGAAAGTCTACAGGTAAAGGACGTCATCATTTTGTTTTTATTTCAAATCCACTTGTGGAGCTGCTTGTTTTTGAGAAAACTGGCTAAAAAAAATTAGATTCTTTCACATGGTATGCTATTTGTTCTGAAGGCTTTTTTAAAATAAAAATTGCAGACACTTCCACAGCGTCTACTTTTAGAAAACTAAGCTGCTGAAGTCAGAAACACGAAACTACGGTGGCCCTGAGAGGCCAAACGGACTGCAACTTAAGAAAACACCAGCAATAAGAAAAACACTGCAAAAGCACACAAAACAAAACGGAAATAGGAAAAAACAGATTTCCAAAAGCTCAAGGGAAGTGTTTCTGGGGAGACAATAACCCGACGGACCAGTTGCAGGAGCCAAAATATGCTAATTGCGCTGGGAGACACTTAAAAGAAGTGGACGATCTATCGGTTTTGTGAGGAAAGAAAAGATGAGAGGTAAGTGTGTTAGCCTAACTATTAGCCTAAAAATCCGTCATAAGTATTATATGAATCGTTTTGGGTTCCTGCAACTGGTCCATCAGGTTATTGTCTCCCCAGAAACACTTCCCTTGTGATTTTGGAAATCAGTTTTTTCCTATTCCCGTCGTCGTTTGTCCTATTTCCGTTGTGTTTTGTGTGCTTTCGCAGCGTTTTTCTTATTGCTGGTGTTTTCTTAAGTTGCAGTCCGTTTGGCCTCTCAGGGCCACCGTACGAAACAGTAGCCGACCCAAAATACAAAGTCCAGCCAAGCAGATGTATTAAAAACGACAGTATACCAAGATACACAAACTATGAAAGAATACATATAGACACAGAATACAAAATGATAACCACATAAACAAATAAGAAAAAACTAATATCACACCTACAAGGAAAGGACAAAGGTGGTTAAAACTGAGAAGTTTGTCTATAAAAGACAACAAAGCAAATAATGAATCATCCTTGGATTTGCAGACAGAGACATCTGCTGAAACGATATTTATCTTTCTTATAAATTTTAATCAAAACAACCCCTGATAAAGAAATTATTGCCCAAGTAGAGTGGAGATATTTTAGCATATTCTTTCACTGTCATATCTTTAGAGTTCATGTTGTGATATTTTTCATTTCTTTTAAGGCTGTCAGCATGCCAAGGCAAATAATGAACCAGGCAAGCTGAACAAATTTAAAACAAAAAATAATGCTGAAGTTTTCTTTTCTTGCTACTTTTCTAGCTAGACTGAAAAAGAAGTCAATCATTTATCTTAACATTACCACACATTATAACCGGCGGTTGTGTTTTTCTTCCAGGTCGAAGGGGTGTCACCCTCGGTAAACCAGACATCAAGGTAGAAACGGTGAACAAAGAAACCCACAGCCTGGAGGAGGAGGCGGCCAACGTCTCCACAGCAACCCGGATGGTCAAGGCTATGTACTCTGTGAGTAAACTCCCATCTGAGTCACCGGGGGCCGTGGAGAGGAGGCGTATGGGTCAATGGCCTTAAATGTACAGATACACTGACACTAAAGGCGACTTGGCAGGAGAGGCACACACAGACATTCTCACAATCACACAATGGGAACAAAGACACACGCACAAGGCCTCACTAAAGACACACTAAAAACACAAATCCATAAAAAAGATGTCAAAATATATGCGCGCACACACTCGACTCAAAATCAATAAAGCACAATGAAGCATGTGTACACACACATATGAGGAGAAACAAGGACAAGACATTCACGCATAGATACAGGAGAAAAACTAACTGGGGGAAAAATACACTGTTTTTCCTCAATGCACACATATTTGTGCACACAAAAAACACAGAAATAATAAACAAATATACAGACACACACTCATTTTAACATTTTGTTCCTTTTAGAGGAGAATTCAACCCCGGAAGTCCTGGAGAATCTAATCGACGCAGCTCCTCTGACGCGGTTTTAAAGCTCGGGCAAAAACACCTTTTTCTCCAACAACTAACCGTTTCTCGTCTTCCGGTCTCTTGGGATTCAAAACCTGAAACTCTGTTTTCCTCTCCCCTCCCTCTCTTCTTCCTCCTTTCCTTTTTCACCCTCCCTCTTTCCGTGTGTGTGTTTCGTTGTTTGATGGTTTAGTTTCTGCCCTCTGTTTCCCTCTCTCCCTCCACTCAGCCATTCAAAGATGACATGGACCTGAAGCAGGACGTCAGAAGCGAGAGTGACACCCGGGAGGAGTACGAGCTCAAGGTGAGATGAGTCAGCGAAGATATGTTGGCATGCTCGCGCTGGATTAAAATAAATAAAAAAACACTTATCTAGAGCATCGCTGGACATTTGGCGTGGTGCATGAGATTTGTGATCATGTTCTTCAGGTCCTGGCTTTACATCACAGTTAAAGCAACTTTTTCTGTAGTGCCTTTTTTTTGAGTGTGAGTGTCCTGGCATAGAAACCCCACAGGATGCTGAAGTTTCAGGTTTGATATCGAGCGTTTCAGTGTTAGCAGAGTTTTTCATTGTTTCTATACAATCTTTACACCGTACTGTAAGTTAGAGCCTTTTTTGGCATATTCGGCTTGTTGTGGGCATGGCAGACAGTGGTTGCTTGGAGGAATTCATATTGATTTCAATCCTAGATGAGGAGGTGCAAGTTCAAAGAAGAGTCAAAGTCAAAAACACTGCTTTGAATTTTAGTCCATACTACCAAATGCAAAGAGCCTGTGTAGAAACAACTCTTTGTAAATAGTCCTGGCCTTGGTGGTTTTGGTCTTTCCCAGCAGTTTTGTCAAGAAATAAAAAATATTAAATATTTGGACGTAACCCTTTATATGTAAATGTAATTAGAGTACATATCTGTCTTTGGTAATATTTTGGTATTTAATAATGAATTTCTATTACACATACACAGTGCTGCATTACTCATATCATTACATTTTTGTGTGTATGCATGAAACAACAGCACACCACCATTATCACCATGCATATCTTGTGACATTCTACAATTTCAGCAATATAAGACAACATAATGCAAGATTTGTAGAACTCTAATATAACTTTTATTTTTAGATTATTATACTTTTTTCCTTTTGATTTGTTTTGTAGCAACAGTGTAATATAAAATACATAGGCCTATCCCAAACAAGTGGTAAAAATATTCACCACTTGCTTGGCATACTAACCCTTTAGTAGTCTATAAAAAACATTAATGCCTTACTAAGAATAGATTATATTTAAAAGACGCATACATGTCTTAAACCTGGATTATATACCATTGGCCAGCAGATGAGGGGTGGGGGTTGGGGGTAGGGCGACTCCAATGGATTCAAAGAAAAATCTAAGCTGGCTTTTTTATACACTCTATACAAAAGAGACAGTTTTTGTAATAGAAACAAAGTGTAAACTAAGCTAACACAAGCACAGAACAGATCGTATATGAAGAGAGAGAAATATTAGGATTTACTGAAAAATCTATATTCTTTTTCTGATCACAGGATCCAACCAATGGCTACTACAATGTCCGTGCTACAACCCATGACGAGGCGCGCCCCCAGTCCCGGGTCGTCCACTACCAGGGAGAGTTTCGCTCTCCAAACCCAAGCAGCGGACCAGCAGGAGCGACTTCCAGCGGACCCTCTGCGTCTGCCAGCGGTGCAGTTCCCCCCAGTGCGGTGCCGGGCTCAAGAGCTGGCTGCTACGACCCCCGTCCACCATCCAGGATGTCCCATTCTACTTATGCCCAATTCAACACATTCTCCAGGGCAGCACAAAGCCAGCAAGCCCCTGCTAATCCAGCTCTTCAGTCACCCGGAGAATACCCTGGAGACTGTGGCCTGCTGGACAGCACCACCCAACTGGCTTATGACAACTACGGATACCCTTCCCAGTATCCCAGCTACCGCATGGGCTTTGCTCCACCCATAGAGGAAGGGCCAGCCTATGAGATGTACCCAACGGGACAAGGGACAGGGCCAGGTCCAGGACCGGGGCCAGGACCAGGACCAGGACCAGGACCTGGACCAGGACCAGGACCAGGACCACAAAGTCCTGAAACAGGGCTGGGAAAGTATGGAAGCTCCACTCGCTTCTCATACTCATCTCCACCTTCTGACTATTCGCAGAGACACACACAACGAATGCAGACTCATGTGTGAGAAAGTGGTATACAAGCTTTTTGGATTTGCTTTTTACAGGAGCAGTACTTATTACACAGAAACATAAAAAAAATCTTTGAAATTTTCAAAAAATGCCCTCATATCTATACATAAACACCTAAGAATCTGTTTTCTGTTTTCATCCTAACCACTGCATGGTATTCGGCTAATTTTCTGAGTTGATAAAACACCCAGCAGTTAGCAGCATCGCATATTGTACGGTTCACAGCAATACATGCAACACATGCACAGCGATATTCATACACATCTAAGAAGATCTTCTGTCTGCAATGTTTATGCTCCAATAAAAACAACAGCGAGAGCCACAATCAAGAGAAAACAGACAAAAAGACAAGAAGAGCACTTTGAAGACACGATGAAGAAGAGGAGCTTAGGGGATGCCGAGTGATCCTTTCTCTTCCAGCAATTCTCATCTTGCTCTTGGACCGTTTTCTTCCATCACATGGTCCTGCCACCCCATCTCTGTAAATAACCGCACATGGAGATTAGGGTCATTTTAAAGATGTTTCCTTGTACAAAACTATACATTGTGATGCAGTACATTGACCTACAGCAAACCCCTCTGCTAGTCACACGTTTTACATTTAGTGACTCTAACAAATTGCAGAACACACATGTGCAGACACACACACACAGATCTCTACAAGCCTATTTGTTTCTATGTATTGCATCAATGGGGCAGCTTGGACTAATAGTATATGTGGCACTTTTTGACTCCCCTTTCCTCACTAAAACTCACCCAATTGCCATTCCTTACAAGATCTACCTTGATTTAAATGGGACAAAGCTTCTTAAGGTGAGTGACCAGAGTGCCAGTGCTTATGTGCCAACACATACGAACTATTAAGACGTGTCTTCTTTTTGTAAAGCGTGGACAATGAGGTGCTCTGGATGATGAGATTTTGTACATGCCACATCTAAGATGACCGGAGCGGTAGCAAGCGTTTCTATGCTCCTTCACCCCATCTTTCATTTTTATCATCATGATGCATTTCTATACATTTCACTCAAGGTCAATGCTATAAATGGTTTTTGTGAAACGAGGTGGGAGTGCTTTTTCATTAAATGAATTTCTGCAATTTGTACAAAAAGATACCTCCCCTGTCCTCAGTGTCAAAAACGTATGTGTTTCTATCACTTGCACAGTAGAATAGATTTTTTTTCCATATTTATACGGAACGGTATTGAAAAAAAAAAAAAAAAACGGCATTCAGAAACATTTTATAGTATTTTTATAAGGAGTTGTGGACCAAAGGTTCAGCGTTTTGGGTGACACTCACTTTTTAATGTGTATGTGGCATCGTATTGGAAACGTTCCTTTACGAAGAGATGGATGGTGTTTTTAAAGTGGATGTTGTAGACTTAAATTAGAAAAAACATGAAGAGCTTCACTTCAGAATGATGAATATCCAGCAAAGGCAAATGTCTTTAATGGATATCTCTGTTTGGTGTGAAGCTCTTTCTTTGACTTCCAGTCTTCTGACTGGACTGCCTTTTTCAAATGTTGACGACATTCAATTGAAATGGATGGAGAAGCAGCAGCTGCTCAGGTTGAGCTGTGCTGTAAACTTTGCAAGCAAAGAGAAGGTTCAAACATATCAAAGTGAAAGTACAGAGGATTCTATCTAGCTCATATGGTACTTTGTACATTTTGAAGTATGTGTAAGTATGCTGGTTTCCTCACTGCAGCAGGAATTTGGTGGTATGTTATGTCCGAGATTTTTCCCATTATGTTGTGTCAGCTTTTGATGCATGTGATTGACCTTTAACCCCTATGATCAGCATTTAAAACGTTGCTCCTCTAAAGTAATGTCACTGAATAGCTGTTTGGCCATTTGCAATGATTATCACACTAATGTTGTTACAATTTGCACACTTTGTTACTGAGATTTGGTTGGATTGCTTCACCGTATAACTTCAAAACTTCACCTTCTGGTGACGTGTTTGTTGATTAGATGCAGCAGCATCAGTCTTCACTATATACTGACCTTTAGCTTATAAGGTTCATCAGCTGATCTCCAGTTTTATTGCTCACAAAAGATTAAGACAGTTCACATTTTTAGCAACTCTTGGGAATTGTACCTTTTCCTAAGAGCACATACTGTACTGTGTATACTTTACTGGACAGACACAGTTACGAGAGAGCAGAAGCAATAAAGTTTCACCCACTTGTACCTTTATTCTACAGCAGTTAAAATCTGAGAACAGATAATAGTGGTGTTTTAAAATAAGACCCCAGGCTGCAAAGGGAAGCCTGAAATCTCAGCACCTCCAGAGGTAATCATTGAGTGTATCAGCCGCCCTATCAACCCCTCTCGGTATATTATGGTAATTGTGTGCTAAGGGGCTGTAAAAAATGTATTTATTGCCTCTGTTTTGAATAAACACAGAGAAATGAAACCACAGACACACCGTTTCTGATTAGAACATCAGATTGAACCTTGTAGCTCCAAGGTCACTATATAAACCTTTTCAGAGAAAAGAATGGCAGGTGGAGCAGCCTTTTAAATTTATATGGTTATCACAGCCTTGGTATTGCATACTATTACCTCTTTACAACCCTTTTACAGAGTTGTAGCTGCGCAGTATTTTGCATCTGACATACAATGTCGTTATGACCTTGTGTAGAAGGAGTACATTTGACACAGAGGAGGTACTGAGGCCAACAAATACATGGCCAGGCCATCCAGGTACTTAGTTTTTACCTCTTTACTGTTTACGGTTTGTTGACAGTGGGGACATATGAATATGTAAAAGACACCACAGATGCCAAAAATGCAGACCATGTGTTTAGATTTGGTTCAGCAACGAAAAGATGTGTGATTTGGAAGAGAAGAGGTGTTTACCCCACTGGGTTGTTATTTTATGTCCTTTTCCCCCCTTTTCCATATGTACCTGTCACTGCAATGTGTACTGATGCTCTTATGTAGAAGGAGTACTCTACTCTCTCCCCCATGTCATATTAATTGCCACCTACAAGCTTCCAAATTTAGAGGATGAACCTGCCTTTTCATGGAAAAAAAAAAAATCATCGCAGCATAGCTTTCTTCCAAGATTACAACATATGGGGTCGATATATCTATCTTGCTTGCATAAATGTTTGTATGTCGGGTGTCTTTTTTAGAGACTATATAGCTTCATGAGCTCATGACATTCATCCATTGTTAAATTATTCCATAATCATGTTTCTTTTCAAGAAAATCAGTATTTTATTTTTTTTCTATTACTTTATAGTGATTCATCACCACTGTAGTTGAAAGCGTGTGATTTAACTTTTAAAGACAGTACTTTATTTTATGTTGTATGCATCAGATAGACGGGTTCTAATTAATCAACCCAGTGAAAAGTGAGAAGGGTTTTGTGCATCCGTGGCCAAAACGACTGCCCAGCCAGGCCACAAATAGTCAAAATTCTGCCTCAACTAGGCCAACGCAGGCTATATTCAGGCCAGACCAACAGCTAACTGCTCCGTTCCATGCTGTGCTGTGCTGTGACAGGCCCGGCCAACAGTGACTGAAGTGGCTCGGTGTCCATTTTTACCTTTTGGAGTTTCCAGTGAGTGCCAGAAGACTGTGCAAAAAATGAACTGAGCAGAAAAACAAATGCAACAGCCATTTGTGTTTATTGTGTTTATTTAAGCTCATATGTGATTGTGAGTGTTTGTGGGAGTGCGTGTGTTTTGGCTACATGTAACCCAAGTGTGTTTTCATATCATCTGAAATATGTGGGAACCACTGAGCTTTAAAAATTAGGGTTTGACTGATATTTTCAGCAAATATAATAGCGATCAAACAGTTGTGTTGTCACCTGCTGGCATGATGGAGATCACTCCTGACCACAGCTAGGCTACACAAAGAAAATGTAATATTTAACAGTTAAATGAATATTTGAAAATATTTTTTGCAACCTTACTACTGCATATTACTGTGACTCTGTAATCTAGTTTACATCCAACCTCATCTGAGATCAAAATGGTACTGGTATTCCAAGGTGATGTGCTTTAATTGTTTCATTAACCCGTAATAGTGTCATAATTTAATCACCGATGGCAGATTAAAAATTTTCAGTCCATGCGCAAAGTTCAAATGAAAGCTAATCCTATGAGAAATAAACCTTCTGTGTTAAATGCCAATGACACAAAGGGACACAGAGCAGTACAGTACACAGCAAATAACTTTGGGTGAAGGAAGAAGTCAG
This sequence comes from Rhamphochromis longiceps, assembly GCF_057381845.1. Taxonomy (NCBI): domain Eukaryota; kingdom Metazoa; phylum Chordata; class Actinopteri; order Cichliformes; family Cichlidae; genus Rhamphochromis; species Rhamphochromis longiceps. Next base: position 9,249,973 of record NC_140574.1, read on the forward strand.
TTTGTGTAGAAGTCTATGGAGAAATAGCCCCAACACATTATCTATGACTTCAATTAACACTTTGCTGATGACTTTATCGGCTCTGTCAATCATTCCAACTCTTACTAACACAACATGATGTTCACTTTATAAGTTATGGTCTCAGAGTAGAGTATGTTTTCTAAGGCAGGCCTTCCTGACTTTCAAGCTGCAGCATCCTTTGATTTTGCTGCCAGATTCACTTCTGCTCATGACGTCGGGACCCCAAGAAGTTGACTGAGAAAACACTCAAAGCTGTCAAAGCAAGTCACAGTTGATAAAACCATTTCCCATATGCAATATTTAATGAAGAGCAGTGAATGGAGCTCATCAGCAAAAATAATTGTCAACATCTGCTTCTGGACAAAAAAAGACCACATTTTATTCTAGTGTTCACTCACACAGTATCATTCAGAATTAACGTGAAACACAAATAAAACTCTGTTAATGGATGTTGATTGGCCAAATAACGATTTGAAACAGGAAATCCTATTATTGCAACACACTTTCAAAGTATTGTTAAGTCAAAACAGAAAGGCACACAACTTTGTTACATTTGGTTGCTTACATTAAATTTTAAAAAGTGTAAACTCCTGTAACTGAATTGAATGGCCGAGAATTCTGAGTGGCCTTGAGCGAACAACATCATCATTTAACGTTACATAATGTGCCCTGTTAGAATAGGAAGGGTTCATTTTCAGGCGCTTCGATTGGTGCTAAATTTTTAAGTATTCTAAAACGCTTCAAAATGTGTATTTTGATCTTCTTAATACTTACAAAGTTCCATGTAAACAATGTATATGTGGCACTTTGGGAAAAATGAACAGTGCTCTTTGTGACCTTTCAAACAATATATCAGTCAAACCCTAGTGAAAAGCTGAACAGCTGGTAAAACAGATTGAAGGAGACGTGGCATATAGCCTATGGAAACGAGGAAGAAGCTGAACTGGTCCACTTGTCCCTCATCCAGCTGCTGAGCTTGTCTGTTCTCCGAAACAGCTGCACGAGCGAACAAGATTAACTGATGTTCTGCTTGATATCTTAAAGCATATGATGACAATGATCGGTACAGTGAAATGAAGGTGTACACCGCGACAAAAGAGGGACAGCCTGTGTGCTTAAGTAAGCATATATTCTCCATAATCCTCTTTTTTGTTTTTTTAAATATCCCTATATATTGTTCACATGTGTATTATGTTCTTGTTGGGTTCTTTGTTTATCCTTTTGTCAAGAAAAAGAAACTGTAAACATGTAAGCAAAACATACAAGATATTATTGAAATGTTCTTTTTTTTTCATGGTTTTTGTTTATTTCAGTTTTTCTTTCAAATTCTATGTAATTATTTTTTCACAGTATTAAAATAAATAAATAAAAGAAGACACGGTTTCATAAGAACATTGGTAAAAGCTCCTTTTATTTATGCTACCAAAACCCAATTTTCAGAGAGCTTATTTTATAAAATTATATTTTGTTCATTTTGTAAATGAGACTCTGGGATGGGGCTAAAAATACTTTAAATGTAGTTTGTGCACCTTGTGTGCTGTTGTTTATTTAGGTCATACTCACACTGGCAGTATACAGCACTCAAACAGTTGTTTTGACAGTTTCTCATGTCAAGCAGACTGGAGTGAAAAGTAAGTAAGTGTGTCTATGTATAGCACACAAGCAAGAGTGATAGTGTTTACCTGAGTGCGAGGGAGACAGTGGAGCACAGTGCACAAAGCCAAAACAAACATCTGCTGAGTCTTAGTCACTCCTCTCATTTAAAACTCACTTCGGGGTGTCTCCTGAAATGAGCCTTCCCTTCCTCTTCCCTTGCTTCATTTTGTCATTCTGTGTATCTCCTCTCCCTGATTCTCATTATCGTTTTAAATCTTCTCTCTCCCTCTTGCAGTTTAGATCTCCCTCCATTCCTTTCAGTGTCTGTTTTTCTCTCCATTTGCTTCGACTTGTCACTCCTTCTCACAGATAATATTCTTCTAATTTTCTCTCAACACCTTTCCTTTCACCTGACATTAGTCCTCCTCTGCTCTCCTCTTTCTCTCTCCTCAAACCATCTTGTCCCTTTCTCATCTCTCTAGCATCCTTTGATCTCCTGCTCTTTCACCTGTCCTCTTTCATTTTCATCCTACCACTATGCCATCGCCCTGCCTCTTTTTCAGATGTTGCTATAGCTTCAGTTCTCCTTTCATAACTGCTGTTTTATCCTCTTTATCCTTATCTGCCATCTCTCTTAATTACTTCTTAATTTTCCTCTAAGTCTCACAAGTCTAGTCTTTATCAGTTTTTCAACTCTTACATCTCGTCTTATACTTATCAGTCCTTCTTCAAATCTCCTTTCTCATCCACCTATGTCTCATTTTTTCTCTTCAGCGGCATCTTCACTATTTTTTCCACTAATGACAAGAAAAATGAGTGAAGTGTTGGCAGAGAAAAAAAGCAAAGCTCTGTCAGGGTAAAGGCAGACAAGGACAGGAGACAGACAGAGCGTTAAAGCTCTCCTTTGCTTAGTATGTACTATGATTATTGCCTGCTCTCCTCTACCGTTTTCATTGAGGAATAATGTCTGGAATAACCTTCAGCATTGCACTCCCGACTCCAGTGTGGACCCCCCTTCACTCCTCCCTCACCAGCACTTCCATTTTATCCTCTTGTTCCCATTCGAAGCGACCGTTGTATGGATTATGGCCCCTCTCATGCTTGGCACCGCACTCACTGCTTGAGATATATTATCATATTAGTGGCGAATGATGTAATGCATTTCAAGACATTTGTCCTTCGCACACCCTCTGTCCCTTCGCAGATGATGTCACGGGCTTTATGTCTGGAGGCAGAGAAGTTGTCAAGTGCACTCTGGGTTTTCGCTTGGTGCTGTCGCCATCTAGTGGCACTAGAGCCGATTGCGGTGGTGAGTGAAGAGGAAGGCATGGGGAGTAAATTAGGATGTGGGCAATTATTTATTATTGAAGCAGAGGATAATGTGACTCATAATGGATGTCCTTGGTGTGACTGTACTAATGTGGTCTGTTGGGCCAGGGACAGAAGGGAAGAGACAGACACTTTGGATGTGAGTTGATTACAAATTAGAGTTTGACCGACTGGTTTTGGAGCCTCCTGCCAATGACACACATGTTAGTCCAATAATCAAGATGTTTTAAATTCATTTCCATATATAAAAAATATATTTGGTTTTCAATTTAAACCAAAACAATGTATACATAGCATTTCCCACTACATAAAGAAGTCTATGAGAAACTGACCCTAACGCAACCTTGATTTATAGTCTCAGTTAAAACGTTCCTAATGAGTTTACTGGGCTGAGTTCTATGTAAGAGAGCATTATGTTCATTTTGTAAATTATGGTCCCATTTAGAGTAAATTAAACATTAAAGAAGGCTATGCTTACATTTGTGGCTACTTATGTGACTGATAAATCCTTACTGTGTGAGCACGGAGTGTCTTATATATCCCCAGCATATCTATCCATTGTCATATTTGGTTTCAAGGAACCACTGAAGGGCCAGAATGACGAAAATATCAAGGCTTCAAATTTCATTCTTTCAGCCTGTATTCTGTTTTTTTCCCCTTTGGTGAAACATTTCCCAAATTTAAACGTATTTTGTGGTAATTTGATTTAAAAGGTTCATTAAACAACATGCAACATGTTAGAATAAAGAGTAAAGGGATGCTTAATCTGATGGCTTTGTTCTATTTTTCAAAATTTTGCTTCAGGTTAAAAGATTTTAAACTGGGCTCGAGACAAAGTTTTAAGATCAAGGACTCACCTCGTTGCCCTTGGCTTTACAAGCTGGTATAGTGGTTCATTTGTGAATATTCCCAAATAAATGCAAATGGTTCATTAATTTAACACAAAATAGATAAATAAATAAATAAAATCTGCTCCACAGTCAGTAAGCCTGGAGCATTGGACAGCTAAGGGCTGTTGCCCAATTTGCTCCTTTGTTAATTCAGCCTTGACGTAATCCCAACACTGCATCCGTCCTGTGTTATGTCAAAACTGTTCTGCACCAGCTTTTACTCATTAAGCAGTAAATCCTGAGTTTTGTCACCTGGCTCTGAATTATTAACGCGTGGATGAAGGTGCACGATGCATGCAAAGAGCAGTGGGTGAAGCTCAGGCAATTTTATTTCACTCCAATGACCTTGTTTAAATTTTTATGTATGCTGTTTTGCTACCTTCTACATAATGCAGAGGTGGAACAAATTTATATCGATTTCTTTTCTGAGTTAAAAAAAGATAATCCTTTTTGGAATATAATTACTCTCCACAGGTTGTTTACCACCTAATCTCAAGTAAAATAAAGTAAGAATTAGCAAGAAAAGTAAGAAAAAAGGTAAGTAAAAAAGAGCAGGACAAGCACACATAAAAAAAGGATCTTCAATCACTGCATTTAGCTGATGCTCCCTCTCAGTGAAGAATATTATTAGCATTACAAGGTGAAATACAATATCAAATAATTAAAATATGGAGTAAATCAGACACAAATATATTAAGTGGATCAAAATGAAGACTTGTATCTTCATATAAATCGCTGTTGTGTTGCAGAAGCAGATATATACTGTACATAACATAACAACATAATTTATCAGGATTTAGATAATGATCCAAGCTGCATCGTCTCCCTGTTTGAATATGGATTATTTCAGTCTTGGTCTAACAATCCCTGGCTCATTAGTGAAAACTGATGGCAGTCTCTCCTTCCTCTGTGCAAATTATGCTAAAGCCTCCTCTTTCACAGAGCATTTAAAAATGCAGAGATGCATCGAATCAAGCTATAAACTGACCACTACGCCAAAGCCTGGATTTGATTTTCCATTGATTTCAGTTTTATTAGGCCTTTATCTGAACTACTTCCTTAAAAATCATATGAAAAGACAGAAAACCACTTTACACGTGTAAAACATTTAAACTTGGCAGATCCAAACACTGCTCTTCTTTTCGATGGAAAGCTTCATGCTGGCATTGCTACCTGCAATGATGAATCAAGAGATTTGTTCTTAGGCTTCGTGGGTATGAGGTCTGTGGATTGAGGATTGGGGAAAAATTATGACTGGCTCGTAAGTCATCAAAATGCAGATGATGCATCACAACAAAAGCTGTGATTGTTTGTTTGATAGCACTGGTTTCTTTTCAGTCAGTTCTCATTGTTAATCAGAGCAAAGAGATTCACAGTGGAGTTCTCAAAGGAAAGCCTTTATGCACTGTAAACACTGTCAGATGCTATGATATCCGAAAGTACATAAAATGAGAAACCAGAGCTAACATTAAACCAAGGCAGCTTTTTAATCTGCTTCACATGAATTTAGAGAAATATTATGGAATTATAATATAGAACGGGGCTTAAAACTACTTAAATATTGTTTTAAAAAAGCTGAATTCTTGAGTACATTGTTTTCACAGAAGTGGCTGAGGATTACTCTACTAATGACAGTGTAGAATTTACTTTGAGGAGGAGGAAGGTGTCACTTAAAACAGAGGTGTGATGATTGGCAGGTTGATGTTACATGATTGTGTTACATGAGAACTGATTAGTAGTTTAGATTAGATAATTAGATTAAACTTTATTAATCCCTCGGGTGGGTTCCTCCAGGTAATTCAGTTTCCAGTAGCACAGCACTGACAGAAGTTGCATGTTACAGATACAATAAAGGGGAATGAGAATAAGGATAAAAGCATAAATATGCCATATATAAATACAGAATATATAGTATGGATAAATAGGAATACCAGTGGATTGCACATTTGAGTGAGTATATTGCACAGTGATTATTGCACAGTCGAATATAAGAAAAAATATTGTGAATATTGCACAGAGAAAAAAAGTACTACAGCTCAGTTGTTCCCACCCTCCTTTGTCCCCCTGTTTCCCCTCCCTCTCTCCTCCAATGAGGAGTTAAACAGTCTGATGGCGTGTGGGACAAAGGAGTTTTTAAGTCTGTTGGTTCTTGACTTTGGGAGAAGCAACCTGTCGCTGAATAGGCTCCGCTGATTATTTATGACCGTGTGCAGAGATGCCCAGCATTGTCCATAATGTCCAGCAGTTTCTTTAGTGTCCTTTTCTCTGCCACTGTCACCAGAGTGTCCAGCTTCATGCCGACCACAGAGCTAGCCTTCCTGATTAGTTTTTCCAGCCTGGATGAGTCCTTCTTTGCTGTGCTGCTCCCCGAGCACACCACAGCATAGAAAAGTACTCCTGCAACCACAGACTGGTAAAACATCCTCAGGAGCTTCTTGCAGATGTTAAAAGACCTCAGCCTCCTGAGGAAGTACAGTCGGCTTTGGGCTTTTTTTTTTATGAAGGAGCTGCGTGTTGCATGACCAGCCAGTTTGTTGTCCACCCACAGCCCGAGGTACTTGTACGTGTTGACCACCTCCACTTCCTCTCCCGCTATCTGAACTGGCAGTGGATCTGGTCTGGACCTGCCAAAGTCAACAACCAGTTGACCTTGGTCTTTGAGGTTTTGAGTTGCAGGTGGTTTGTGTGACTCCATGTGACAAAGTTCCCCACCAGACTCCTGTACTCCTCTTCCGGGTCATCCTGGATACACCACATGATGGCCGTGTTGTCCGCCAACTTCTGAATATGGCCTAATTCAGAGTTGTAGCAGAAGTCAGAGGTGTACAGGGTGAAGAGAAGAGGGGACAGCACAGTTCCTTGTGGTGCTGTGCTGCTGACCACAGTGTCAGACGTGATGTCCTTCAGCCTGAAGTACTGTGGTCTGATATCAGGGAATATCAGGCTTCTCGTGTGGCTGGTCAACCACACGAGCAGCGACCTGAACCGAAACCATAGAAAATGCACAACATGAGGAAAGACGAGGAGAAAAAAAGAACTCCACCCAGACTGAGCTCAAACAGGGAGATCAGTTTGAGAACAGTGTACATGTGTATGTGTGTGTGTGAGTGTGTGTGTGTGTGTTCCGTGTTCAGCTGAGAGAAAGTGTCCCTTCACCCGGTTAGACAAAAGTCAACAATCTTCATGAGGAGGGAGAGAGTCACAAAAAACAGGTCCGAGCCAGAACTCTGTTATCATGGTTCCGAATTGGTAGATGTCGTTCAATGTCCTCCATTGAGAGCGTCACCAGACACACGACGCAACCGACCATCGAGTATCTGGCAGCAAACGTCTCCGCAGGACAATCGGGCCTTCCCTAGCCCAGGAGTTTGTCAGTTTCGTAAAGGGACCAGTTGATCAAATCCATAATTCTTTTTTAGGTTTTTAGAGAAGAAGTCTGGGAGATTCTCTTAGGGTTAGAGAATAGGTGAGACTATACAAGACATGAGAAACCAAGCAGGAAAGATAAGGGAGAGGGAGAGGGAAAAAGTGCAACCGCCTCCGTCAAGAGCCAAGAGTAGCGGCTCCCCAAATCCAGCAGCACATGCCTTTAGCATCCTAGGACACACCTTGTCTTGGCTTGCTGCCTTCCTGGAGCGAAGTTTCCTCAGTTGTCTCCTGACCTAGGATAAGTTAATTGATTAATCTAAATTGCTCATAGGTGTGAATGTGAGTGCCAATGGTTGTCTGTCTCTATGCGTTAGCCCTGTGACAGACTAGTGACCTAACCAGTGTGTACCCTGCCTCTCACCCTATGACAGCTGGGATCAGCTCCAGCGCCGCTGCAACCCTGAAAAGGATAAGCAAATGGATGGATGGATGGATGTTTAAGAGACAAGTGTTTCTTAAATCCCACAAATTTACCTTTAAAAAGAACATTTGTTAGGTCTTTAAAATGTGTGTCTGTAACAGTGAATATGTCTGTCTGAATACTAATTATTTCTACACTATGAAAACAATTAGTTATTGCCAGTATCACTGGTGATGCCCATCACTGGTAGACTGGTGGACAGGCTAAACCATTTGGCAGAAATATCATTGCAGCAACACAAAATGTTCCTCAGTACTTTGTGTGGCTCCCACGTGCTCGTATCAATGTCTGACAGCATTGGTGAAACTCTTACTGTGACAATGGTAAGAAAAAACAGACAAAGGGATAAAATGTCAATGGCCTCCACCTGTAAAACCATTACTTTTTTGTTGGTTCTGTCATTTCTGCCTCTCTAGTGCGCCTGCTGTTTGATTGATTGATTGATTGATTGAATCTTTATTTTGAACATGTTGAAAAAGTATAAAAAAAATAGAATTAAAAGAGACAAATGAACAAAGCAAACAAAAGGAAAACGAGCAACCACAACTCCAAATAATGTCCATGTTCAAAAAGGAGCAGGAAGAAGCATAAGCTTATTTAATCCCACCCCTTTTCCACTATCTAGTATCAATAGACTACAGAAATACCTCCTTGCAATTACATTATATGTTATGTGTAATTTTTTTTTTTAATATATACACATATATGTTTCTATCTATCCATACATACGTATATACACACATACGCACATATACACATTTTCAATAACCCCATTAACACCTCAAGGATACACAACCTACAATTATATATATATACCCATACCAACATACCCGTGCATGCGCACACACATGAAAATATTAGACAAGAACACCCTATCAAATCTCTACCTTTTCCCTGTACCCTGTAAAAACCATATCCTTAAACCGCTTTTTAAACTGCGCCATGCTTGGACATTGCTTCATATCTTTACTTAGTCTGTTCCACAGCTTCACTCCACACACAGAGATGCAAAAACTTTTTAATGTTGTACGGATACGAGGATGTTTTAAATTTAATTCCCCCCTCAAATTGTATCCCCGTTCCCTTTTAGAAAACATTTTTAGAATATTGTCAGGAAGCAGGTTATTTATTGCTTTATATATAATTTGTGTCATGAACCGAAGTTCCGAGCGCAGGCAGGACCCAGTAGCAGAACACACACACTAGGGTAGGAGCGAATAAAGAAAGTAATTTTTATTGCAACTAAAGGTGTCCCGTGAGGGTAGCCAGAAAAACAACGTATGAAACCAGAAGAAACCGAGGGACCGCACAGGGAACGCCGAGAGCGGGGCTGTGAGAGGCTGTAAAACAAAAAGAGAGACAGATTACTGGGGTGCGGAAAAAAGGCAGCATACGAGGGAAGGTGGAGTGTGCGTCTCACGGTGATAGCCGGGCCGAGTGAACCAGAGGGGGGTGGAGCTCCAAAAGGGGTCGAGACGGCGAAGCTGAATGTGAACCAAATCTCAGGCGGACAGGTGGACAGGCAGGTGGCTCGAAAACAAAAACACGCCGAGTTGTGATCTGGGTACACAGGGGAAAAAAAACAGTGTTAGGTCCGATGGAGAGTTTGTCATACGAGTTCTTTTCCCGCAGGCGTACGTTACCGCTGAGAGGCGACTACGGACTGGCGTGGAGCAGCAGGTAGGGCAGGATTAAATAGTCCACCTGGTGATCGCCTGGGATGGGATGCAGGTGTGGGGTTAGCAGCCACGCTCGTGGGCGTGGACATCCCAGCAGCACCCCGGACGCCGGGCCGCGGACCATGACAATTTGTGCTGTGAGAAAATGAACCAGATCTGTGAATTTTAGAATTTTTGATTTTAAGAATAGTGGATTTGTATGATCTCTGTAACCAGTTTTATGGATTATCCTTATGGCCCTTTTTTGTAATATAAAGATTGATGATAGCGAACATTTGTAAGTATTGCCCCAAACCTGTTAGTTTTATTAAAACTAAAGCAGCTGTTTGAGCAGTGCATTTTAATAACTTGGGGGTGGGATTTATTGTTTTTGACTAATGTAGTTATCAGTGAAGAAAATGACTGGCTTCTATAAGAAACTTGAAGTCATAACTTTTTTATATGGCTCTGTTTTTTTCAGTTTATACATTGCAAAGACATCATCAATATCATTTTAAAATTTTAGAAAGAGGACTGAAACAAAAGAATCGATGTTTGTTGATCCTGACGAAAACGGTTTTCTTCTTCTGAGATTTTATGTTGAAAGCAAACAAAAGAAGTGTTTCTGATTCCTGTTCAAGAAAGCAGGTTTAAGGTGTTTCCTCAGTCAGTGGGTCAACTAATAACTACATAGTTCTTGACAAAAAAGACAAACCTATCAGTCTCTGATATCTCAATTCTGCTTTGATCACTGTCTTCTTTGTATTATTTTGAATGTTTATGAAATAGTAAAAATATAAATAACTAGTGGCACCATAATTTAACATTGTTTAAAGTTCATTTAACATTCAAAGTAACCTAAGAATGGAAAAAGGGGTGTAAAAATATATCTGAAATTAGAATTGGTTATCTTTCCAAATGCAGCAAGCTTGCGTGAATTAAAAAGTAACCAAATATATCAAACACGTGGTAAAAAAACATTCAATACAACATGCTGCCAATTTTTGTCCTAAAAATCATGTCTGATTCAAATTCAAATATAAAACTGTTTTGTAAACCAAATGTTTTAGTTGCTACCGACAGAATTGAGGCAGTGAAACAAGGAATTGACAGGAAGTTCATAAATAACAGCTGTGAGATGTGGCTCTGTGGAAAAACTTCATGGTTTCACTTCTTGGTTATAGAAAGCTTGAGACTCAACAACATTTTTCTTTTTGATTAAACAATGTTAACACTTATAGAAACAATTGACGCTTTTTTTTGTCAGTTCAGTTTTTCTGAAACTGAACACCAGGGCAAAACTCACGAAAGAGGAAACCTTTAATTGTATTTTATTCCATTACTGGAAACACATAAATACTAAAACTTTGTTATTTTATTACATGCTGTCTGTATATTGAAATACAATCGTGATATCATAAAGAGTCTTTTAAGACAGAATAATTTTGCAAATGCTTTTGTTGAAAGAAAATCATATAGATTGTTTTGTGGTGGACCACTAGAGGGCTCCACTCACACCCAGTGTATAGGAAGTGTGTTCCTGTGTTTTGTGGCGCGATATGCTCAGTTGTTGTTGAGAGACGAATAAAGAAGGAGTGAGAACTGAGAGCTCTGTGTCGTTGATGCTTACCTCCACATTGGTGACCCCTGACTCGAGCATGCAATGGGCCGCAGATAACACAGACTCCGCTATGGATATATCAGCGGCCGCCGGACCTCCGCCTCCTGTTACAGCTACGTTCGCTGTGGCGCTGAAACTGCCGGACTTTTGGCTCCGTGACCCCCCGTCATGGTTTGTACACGTGGAGGCTCAGTTCGCCCTTCGCGGCATCTCGGCTGACGACACGAAGTATCACCATGTGGTGGCCTCGCTCGACCTGCTGGCCACCCGTCGCGCGATGGCGCTCCTCCGGGACCCACCCGCCCAAGGGAAATACGTCGCCCTCAAAGAGCTGCTTCTTCGGCGCTATGCCCTCTCTGACGCTGAACGAGCCGACAAGCTCCTCAACCTGTCAGGCTTGGGTGGCGGTACTGCGCTCGAGCTCATGGAGAACATGCTATCGTTGCTCGGGCCAGATGACGGTGGTTTCCTCTTCGCCCACCTCTTCCTCCGCCAACTACCGGCCGCCGTGAGAGCTGTCCTCGCGAACTCTCCGCTTCTGCCTGCGAAGGATTATCGCTCCCTGGCTGAAGAAGCGGATCGCATTCTCCTGGCTAGCCGCACTTTCGACGTTCACGCCCTGGCTACGGACACGCCGGCGGCACCTTCCACGCCTCCACCTGCCTCCCCCGGAGCTTCTGCCCCCTTGCTGACGGCAGGGATTGCTACACGCCGTCGCCGCGGAAAGAGCATCTGTTTCTACCATCAGCGTTTTGGCGACAGAGCGCGTCGCTGCCTGCCGCCTTGCGCTTTCACGGCCCAGGGAAACGGACCCGCCAGCGCGCCGTAGCGGCCGCGACCGCTGGCAATACAGAAAGGCTGCTCTTCATAGAGGACTCGCGCTCCGGGAGACGTTTTCTTGTGGACTCCGGCTCCCAGAAGAGCCTCCTTCCCCCCACCGCTGCCGACGGACTAGCAGCGAACTGTGGGCCGCAGCTCATTGCAGCTAATGGCTCTCCCATCAAAACGTTTGGGGAAAGGTTGGTGACTGTTTGTTTTCATGGCCGGGATTTCCAGTGGAACTTTGTTGTTGCCGCTAGCTCTGTACCTATTTTGGGAGCTGATTTCCTGTGTGCTCATGGACTGCTTGTCGATGTTGCTAACAGATGTTTAATCGATGCTGTTTCGTTTTCTTCGCTACCCTGTTTTACTCGGGCCGCCGAGCCCCTGATTCGAGCTAATGTAGTGACCTCCGGGGATGCTTTTCAGCGTTTGCTTTTACAGTTTCCATCGCTGTCTGTCCCTAATTTCTCTAACACGGTAACGAAGCATGGGGTTGAGCATTATATTTCCACGGTCGGGCTCCCGGTGTTCGCGCGCGTGCGCGCGCCGCCTCGACCCCGCGAAACTGTCCGTCGCTCGGGAAGAGTTTGCAGCCATGGAGCGCCTTGGCATTGTACAGCGTTTGAACAGTGCATGGGCCTCTCCGCTTCACATGGTGCCCAAATCAGACGGTCGGTGGCGGCCATGCGGAGATTTCCGCCGTTTAAATAATGCCACGGACAATGACCGTTACCCCATTCCCCACATTCAGGATTTTTCTGCCAATCTCGCCGGAACATCGATTTTTTCTAAAATTGACTTGGTGCGGGGGTATCACCAGGTTCCCGTGCGCGCCGAAGACGTTCCTAAAACCGCTGTCATTACCCCCTTCGGCTTGTTCGAGTTTTTGCGCATGCCGTTTGGCCTGAAAGGTGCCGCCCAGACCTTTCAGCGGCTGATGGACTCCGTTTTGCGTGGGCTGCCGTTCGTTTTTGTTTATCTGGACGATATATTGGTGGCCAGCTGCTCAGCGAGCCAGCACGAGTCCCATCTGCGCCAGGTTTTCCAGCGTTTGGAAGCGCACGGCCTGATCATCAACCCTTCCAAGTGCCAGTTTGGGTTGCCTGTTCTGGATTTCCTCGGGCACCGCATTTCCGCTGAAGGTGTGGTTCCGTTGCCCGACAGAGTCCAGGCCGTTTCGGTTTTTCCGCGTCCCACGTCGGTTAAAGCGTTGCAGGAGTTCTTGGGGATGATAAATTTTTACAACCGCTTTCTCCCCAGAGCTGCCCACCTGCTACAGCCACTCTATGCTGCCTTAAAGGGTAAAACAGCCAAAGATCCGGTTGACTGGCTGCCAGAACGCGTCCGTGCGTTTTCCGCAGCTAAGTCTGCGCTGGCTGACGCCACCCTACTGGCCCACCCGCTTCCGTCGGCAGAGATCGCGTTGACCACCGACGCCTCTGACGTGGCAGTGGGTGGGGTGTTGGAACAGCGGGTTTCAGGTCTCTGGCAACCGCTCGCCTTTTTCAGTCGTACGCTTGTAACAGCAGTCTGGCGAGGAAGGAGCGGCTAGCCGGTCCAGCGGGCATGTGGTGTGGAGGTTAGCCGGATAACACGGAACCAGTCGGTTAAATCCAATAACAGACCTTTATTCGCCGTCAGCAACATTACACTTTATAAGCCAGGTCTCCTCGGCTGTACTCGTCCGAACCTACATGCGCGGGGATTGGTACCACCAGCGCCAGCTTGTCACAACAGTAAGTAAGGTGCTTTCTTGGAGCATGGAACATGAGCAGCATGAAATGGCTGCCGCTAACAACTCACACACCCACTAGGAGACCCCCACAGCTACTACAATAGTTGGGCAACCCCCCCTAGTGGTGCTATAACCCAAAAGGTTTGTTACATCACCCCCCCGGCAATTCGCAGGCTGTCCTCAGCCGGACCCAGGTGACCCTCCTCCCGCTACCCTTCTTCACTATACATAGTTACATTAGGTACTAAGCAGGTTGTGGAGGAATTGTTAGACACCCTTACCTTATAGCATTGGTACAGTCAATAAACAAAATTAGTGCTTGAAGCAAACAATATAGAACATGCAGTATTACTGCCAATCCATCTTCCAGAGATGGTCATAGACAAGGGAAACAGTCAGACATACAACACAACCGGTCACTCAAATCAGTATAACAGAAAACCAAACAAAGGCTCTCACGGGCCACGATTACCAGGGCTCAGTGGAACAGAACAAGTAATCACCCCTTATGAACAGAACAATTACAGCATGTACATGTATGAAACCAACCCTCAGTCAACATTGAGTCTGTCCGTATGATGACGGTTAGTCCACCTGGTAGCAGTCCAACCCTCAGTGATTCTGGGGCACCGGCGGGGTCTCAAATGATATTGTTCCCCCTTGGCCGGTGGCGACTCAGAGGCGCCCTCAGCGGGGTGCCCGCCTGCTCCGATATCCCCTGAACTCGGGAATGAGGGCTGTTCCCCCGTTTCAGTCTCATCCAGGCTCTCCTGGGACGAAGTCCGGTGCCCTGAAGGAGATGTGGAGTCCCAGGAGTAAAATGGCTGAACGTTCACGACGTGGAAGACTCCTGCATCTTCACCAGTGTCAATCTTGGCTAATCTGTAGTTGACCTCCCCAAGCTTCTGAGTAACCCGGAGGGGCCCTGTAAACAAGGGTGCCAGCTTGGCCGTGAAGCAAGATTGAGCGTCCGATCGATGATGAGCTTTGACTTTCACCAAGTCTCCGACTGCATAGGTCATCGGCCGGCGTCTCAGGTCGTAGTAGCGTTTCTGCCTAGCATGGCTGCGAGCCAGTGTCTCCCTGGCTCGATCGTGGGCCTCCTGAAGCGACGCTTTAAGGGTCTCCGGATAGGGCATGGATGACTCCTCGCTCTCTCCAGACGGCTTAGTAAGCAAGTCAAGGGGTGTCTCCAGCTCCCTACCATACAACATCATAGCAGGGCTGAGTCCTGTACTCTCATGGGGGGCTGAGCGCAGCGCGAAACAGATTTGGGACATGAACTTATCCCACGACGCGTGCTTATCGCCCACGTATGCATGGATGGCCGTTTTGAGAGTTCTGTTCACTCTTTCGGTCGCATTAGTTTGCGGATGATACGCCGTCGTGAGGCGGTGGGTGGACCCAAGAGTGGAGAGAACAGAATCAAACAGCTCACTGACAAAAGGTGAGCCCCTGTCCGAAATAAGGTACCTAGGGGCCCCATGCCTAGCAAATACCTCGTTAATGAACTTACTGGCTGCCACTCGAGCCGTCGCATCCCGAACCGCACACACTTCGATCCACTTCGAGAAATAGTCTACGAAGACCAGTATGTACGAGTTCCCCGAAGCGGTGCGAGGTAGTGGTCCGACAAAATCGACCCCTGCGTATTCCCAGGGTCGCTGGGGCGAAATGGGGACCATGAAGCCCGCTGGCTTTCTTTGACTGGGTTTTGTGAGTTGACATACTGGGCACGACAAGACGTAGCGTTTAACTTCCGATGCCATCTTGGGCCAGTAAAACCTAGACTGCATTCTCGCTAGTGTCTTAGCAATCCCCAGGTGACCTGCTGTAGGGTGGTCATGATAATAACCGCACAGGGTACCCCGGAGAGCCGTAGGAGCATACAGCTTCAGCTCCTCCTGGGGCCGAAGACTGCGCTTATGTTTCGGGCCTCGGTAATAGAGTAGGCCGTCATTGACCACCAAGGACGGTGAAGGACTGGCGTCCGAACCCAGATTGGGGGAACACTCCAGGTCTCGGAGCCTTGGACCTGCACCTGGGTCATCTAACTGCAGCTGCCTTAGTTGTGTTCGGTCCTCTAACAAAAGGGGAGGCTGGGCATGAAGATCCATGCCCCACATGACAGCATGCTCCGGCAAGATTTCAATAGGAGGACCCTCTGGTGCAGGCAGTGGGTTGCGAGACAGAGCGTCTGGCACCCTGTTGTGTACCCCCGCCTTGTGTACGATGGTAAAGTCAAAGTCCTGCAAGCGCAGGGACCACCGCGCCAACCGGCCAGTAGGGTTTGGGCGTGACATCAGCCACTTAAGGCTGTTGTGGTCAGTCAAGACCGTCACATGAAGCCCTTCCACATAGGGACGAAAGTGTTCTAAAGCCCAAATCACAGCCAGACACTCCTTTTCTGGCGTAGAGTATGGTTTCTCTGCCTTGTGAAGAGCTCGACTTGCGTAAGCGACCGCTACTTCCCTACCCTCTGCATCCTTCTGCATTAAGGCCGCCCCCAAGCCAAGGTCACATGCATCCGTATGGATGAAGAAAGGCCGGGAAAAGTCAGGGAGTGACAGGACAGGCGCTGTCGCAATGCTCTGTTTCAGGAAGTCCATGGACTCCTGACACCTGTCATCCCACTGAAAGGTAACATCCTTCCTTGTCAGGGCGTGCAGAGGTTCTGCATGGCGAGCATATTCCTTTACGAATCTGCGGTAGTATCCCGTCAGACCGAGAAACTGCCGCACCTGTTTCATTGAGGACGGAGTTCTGAACTGCATCACAGCCTTGATTTTGTCATCGTCCGGTTTAATGCCATCCGGGGTAACCCGGTAGCCCAGGAAGGTGAGCTCCTTCAGGCAGAACTGGCATTTCTTAAGCTTCAATGAGAGACCCGCAGACCTAAGTCTCTCAAGGACCTCCCGCAGGTCCAACAAATGCTGTTCGAAGGTAGGGGACACAACCACAATGTCGTCCAGATATACAGCACATGTCTTGTAAACAAGGCCGCTGAGGACGTTGTGCATCAGCCTCTGAAAGGTGGCTGGTGCGTTGCAGAGGCCGAAAGGGAGCACGCGAAACTGAAACAGCCCACAATGGGGAAACAAAGGCTGTTTTAGGACGTGAGTCCCCTGAGACCGGCACCTGCCAGTAACCCCTCGCCAGGTCCAATGTTGAAATGAATCGACCTCTCGCTAGGAAGTCGAGAGACTCATCGACCCGCGGTAAGGGGTATGAGTCCTTCCGAGTCACCTGGTTCAGCCCCCTAAAGTCCACACAGAACCGTGGGTCAGCGCCCAACCTGTTAACGATCACGACAGGTGCGGCCCAGGGGCTCATGGACGGTTCAATTATGCCATCTTCCAGCATTTTCTGGACCTGCTCTTCAATGAGTTGTTTCTTTGCAGGGGAGGTGCGGTATGGGGGGAGGTTAATAGGCCTCGCATCTCCCGTGTCCGGGAGACAGCGAGCACCGTCTACTAGGCTCACCGGTGGACCCATCCACTGGTGGGTCCTGCTGGGAGACAAGTTGTTCTCCAAAATGAGTTCAGCCCGCACAGCAGACAGGGATGCCCCTGTATCTAGCGTAGCGTTCACTGCCACTGAGTTGAAGTTAATTTTGGCTTTCAGTGGGGTGTTCCAGTGTGCTCCAGACTCTACATCTTCCATGTGCCCCACAATGCCTTGCACAATCTGGTGGGCATCATGCGGGCGAGGCATACTTTGTGAATGGGGGGAGGGCTGCCTCATTAAAATGTCCTCCCCCCCCCGGGGGTTTCCCGACTGCTGACTGGCCGCACGAGCTGCCGGCAGTGAATCCAGCCCCTCAGCATCGGCCAGTTCCAGGCCCGGTGGTGGTCCTGGAAGAGGTCGGTGGGAGGTTGCCCTGGGTCTGGCAGCACCTCGTTCTTTTGGGGCAACCCAGGTGCAACTTGGGCACGTGCGTGTGGTAAACCCTGGGCGGGAGCATTTAAAACAATGTGGTTCTCTCGCGCTTGCAACACTAGGAGATGAAGTAGGGGTTGAGCGGCCAACTGGACCTAAGGCTGTGTGGAGCTCGTGCGCGCGAAGCAGTAGGTCCATAACCGACGGGACCGGCGTACCGTACAACGCAACCCGATATTTCTCCAATGAATGTTTACATATGAGCTCGATCTGTTCATGCTCCGGCGGCGGGCACCTTAGCTTATTAAACTCACCGAGCATGTGAGCTACAAACGTTGGGAGGGGCTCCTCTAGTGATTGGACGCGATCGAGGATGCCCCGCCAAACGTGCTCTTGGTTATCAGCTGACACAAACACTGATTCAAAAAGTTGGTAAAAATGTGCCCATGTAGTAATGTGAGAGCTGAGGGCCCTAAACCATTTACTGGGCTCTCCCTTGAGGAAGTGAGGGAGCTCACTCAGAACCTGCGAGTCGGTTAGGCGCAGCGACGATCTGTAGCTATCCACTGATTGGAGCCACTCCTCCGGTGACGCTCCGCCGTCACCAGCGAACACTGGGGGCTCCAGCTTGGCTTGGTGCAGTGCCGCGGCGATCATCCTCGATGTATTGCAGAGTTCCGCCGACTGACGCTGGAGAAGCGGAGGGGGCTCTGTGTTAATCCCTTTCTGCGTGAATGGCGTGGAAAAAGCCACTGGGTTGGGGGTTCTCTGAGGAGGTGTTTGCTCCCCCGGTTCCCCTCTCGCGCCACCATCCAAGTGCTTCAGAAGGCTCTTTTGTAGCTCCAGCGAATCGTGCAAGCAGACTCGCAGTTTCTCCACCTCTTCTTGCAAGCTTTCCACCTTAAGATTGAGGTCATGAGGGGTAGAGCGAGGGATGATGTACTTAGTCAGGCTGGGAGCTTCAGCATCTGAGTCGCAGCCGTCTCCCTCGCTGCCTGTGTCTGGGTGGGACGCCATTTCAAAAGTATGGCCGAAACCACTCTCTCTCTCACAAAAGTTATGGCAAAGTGAAAGAGCGTTCCCACAGAGTACCTAAGCGTTAATATCCATCAGACAGAGAGCGTCCGTGCACACTCTGATGCTTCACACAAAACAAAACGTCCCTCTGGATGAACACTGAGTCAAAGTCACTGTAGCGTTAGCCTTAGCTTTAGCACCGCTGATGTCGTAACGGTCCAATAGCACTGAGTTAGCGGTCCGACGGACCGTACAGTTACTCACGGAGTACTCCCCCTCGCAGGCGAGCGTGTCAAGCGATGGGTCGGCGCTCTTCCATGCCTGCAAATGTCGTTGAAATCCCGGGGGGTCGGCTCCTTCACGGGGTCCTATCGGCCCGGCCAATACAGCCGGACGAAGAGAAAAAAAAACACGCCACCTCAGCCGAAGTGTCGATCGTTGAAAAACACGGGAAAAACATCCGAGCCCACCGTCTGTCGGTCCGGATGACGATGAAGATCCAGAGAACAATGTTCGGGCGCCACTTTGTAACAGCAGTCTGGCGAGGAAGGAGCGGCTAGCCGGTCCAGCGGGCATGTGGTGTGGAGGTTAGCCGGATAACACGGAACCAGTCGGTTAAATCCAATAACAGACCTTTATTCGCCGTCAGCAACATTACACTTTATAAGCCAGGTCTCCTCGGCTGTACTCGTCCGAACCTACATGCGCGGGGATTGGTACCACCAGCGCCAGCTTGTCACAACAGTAAGTAAGGTGCTTTCTTGGAGCATGGAACATGAGCAGCATGAAATGGCTGCCGCTAACAACTCACACACCCACTAGGAGACCCCCACAGCTACTACAATAGTTGGGCAACCCCCCCTAGTGGTGCTATAACCCAAAAGGTTTGTTACACGCTCCGGGATGCTGAACGCAAGTACAGTGTTTTTGACAGGGAGTTGCTGGCCCTGCACCTCGCGACACGACATTTTCGTTTTTTCCTCGAGGGTCGCAACTTTACTGCGTACGTTGACCACAAACCTTTGACGTTTGCGATGTCCAAGGTCTCTGACCCATGGAGCGCACGCCAGCAGCGCCAGTTGGCGTCCATTTCAGAGTTTACTACAGACATTCAGCATGTGGCTGGTAAGTTCAATCACGTCGCTGACTGTCTCTCACGTGTGTTGGTTTCTCCGGTGTATGTTGGCATCGACTACGCTGCCATGGCCGCCGAGCAACGTGCTGACCCGGACGTCCTTGCCCTTCAGTCAACGAAAACGGGCCTCGTGCTGGAGGACACCCCGGTGTGGGACGGCGGTCCGCACCTTCTTTGCGACATTTCCACCGGCCGCCCCCGCCCGGTGGTTCCCCGTTCGTGGCGTCGTCGTGTTTTTGACTCAGTGCATGCCCTCTCTCATCCCGGCGTACGGGCCTCGGTCAAGCTGGTCAGCGCCAGGTTTGTTTGGCCGGGCCTTCGCAAGACGGTGAAAGAATGGGCGGCGGTTTGTATCCCATGCCAACGCTCGAAAATCCACCGGCACACACAGGCACCCCTCGAACCTTTCCGTGTCCCGGGTAGGCGTTTCGATCACGTTCATGTGGACTTGGTTGGTCCCTTGCCGCAGTCACAGGGTTTCACGCACCTTTTAACTGTGGTGGACCGCACAACCAGGTGGCCGGAGGCGGTACCCCTGGCGTCCACGACAGCGGCGACGGTGGCCAGGGCATTTTTGTCAACGTGGGTTTCACGTTTCGGCCCCCCTGCTGACATTACCTCGGACAGGGGCCCCCAGTTTGTTTCCGAGCTTTGGTCTGCTATGGCTGACGGCCTGGGAGTCAAGGTCCACCGCACCACAGCATACCACCCGCAAGCTAATGGGATGTGCGAACGGTTTCACCGGTCACTTAAGGCCGCGCTCCGGGCTTCCTTAACAAGTGGCGACTGGGTCGACCGTCTTCCGTGGGTTTTGCTGGGATTGCGTAGCGCGGTTAAAGAAGACCTCGGGGTTTCCCCGGCTGAACTGGTCCTCGGCCAGCCTCTCCGGGTCCCTGGGGAATTCTTACCTGAGAGCCCTCCCCCATGTTTCGATACCTCTTTGTTGCCTTTTCGCCCCCCCAAGAGACTCATTTCCTGTTCCTGGTCCTGTGCACCACTGCCTGCCTGACACTTTTGTTCCGAGTTCGTTGGACTCTGCTCGTTTCGTTTTCGTCAGGCACGATGCCCATAGGACTCCGCTGCGTCCACCATATGACGGGCCATACAGGGTTCTTAAACCAGGCAACAAACATTTCATTTTGGAATTTGGCGGTCGGCAGGAAGTTGTCTCTGTTGACAGACTTAAGCCTGCATATGTTATGCAAGAGGATCAGGTGGTCCCGGCCCAGGCCCCTTGCCGCGGCCGCCCACCTGCCGCCGGGCTGATGGATTCTGTTTTTTTCCCCCAGGAGCGACCCAAAATCAACGGAGTCGTCTGCAGCTTTTTCTGACCGCCAGTGCCAGCCTCGCTCCCAGGCTGGGTTGCCCTCTGTCGTTTCCCCACCCCCCCAGTTCAGCCGTTCCGGCCGTTTGCTTAAGCCCCGGGGCCTGGACTAGTTCTGCTGGGTGTTCGGGGGGGGCATGTGTGGTGGACCACTAGAGGGCTCCACTCACACCCAGTGTATAGGAAGTGTGTTCCTGTGTTTTGTGGCGCGATATGCTCAGTTGTTGTTGAGAGACGAATAAAGAAGGAGTGAGAACTGAGAGCTCTGTGTCGTTGATTCTTACCTCCACAGTTTCATGATACTTTGTGAGAAAATTATGGAAAAAACACAAAACTATGTAAATCTTGTTGTGACAGTTGAATTCAGCTGAAATTCAGGTCCATTTGAATATGTAACAAGGTTGCAAACTGAAGTATGGCAAAAGCAAGATTGTCTGCTGTTCTGCTTATTTCTCTTTCTCGCACTGTGAAAAGATGCAACTTCCTTTTTCTTGGCTTACACGTCTGTTTTTTCGTGGAAGCATTTTTGCTTAACATATAAAACCTAAAGAATGTTCCATACTAAAGAGGAATTTGGTATCACTGCAAATGCAGTGAATGGAATCTTACCTTAACTGTAAGGATTACACTTGAGTTTTATGTTAAAAAGCAAATAGTCTGAAACAATTTCAGCCATCATGTTGATATCTTTCTGTAGCTCATGGGGAAAGTTAAAACGCTGAGCAATAACAATAAGACTTTTTTATTCTGTTGAATTCTAAATGTTTTACTAATAATTAACTAATAATAAATTCTTAATGTCTCCATCATATGTTTGGCCCTTCAGATAAAATGGGGACTTGTTCCTTTTAACTGTGTTAAAGGAAACTTTCTAAACCTGTGAATAGATCTGGGAAATGTTTTTGCTTGCTTTTGGTTATTTACCTCTCATTACAAGATGTGCTTGATATCTTTGTGATTGTGATTTTCAACAACGTCTCAAATGTCAAAGCTTTAATTAATGCATTGTTTGTGCATTAAAGAAAAATGTTGATTCATGTACATGAATGGAGTTTCAGATAAATGAATGCAATTTCATGCACAAAATCAAGCAATAAAACAGGGTTTGGAAACTTGATGACAAAGTGTCTTGTGTTTATTTTTGCCCTATAAGACTGCAGCCAGTAGTTGTAACACTGTCGTCCTTTCATTCTGTCAAAGGATTTTTGCTTTTGTGTTTTTTATTATTCATATAATAATCAGCTAAGAGTGTTTATATTTCTGTTTGTACTCAACCAGCTGCACAATTAACCGCTGGCTCTCTGCTCTATAACAGAAACTGTTTGCTGTCACATTATCTGTCAGCAACAGGAAACCGCCACCCAAGAATAAGAAACGACCTTGTAGAGAACACAACATTTTGAGAAATCACACCTGCCTGCTTGACTAGATAAGCATGTTATTTCCTTTTTTGTATGCTTCATGCTGTGTATAAGTAAAGGCAGAGAGCTGCTGCAGGGTGTGTGAGTCTCCGCTGAGCTCTCACCCGTGCACGTTAAATTGCAGAAGTGTCTGAGTGTTATTTCATCACATCTGAGTGCTTGATAAAAGAATATCTCTAACACATTCGTTCACAGTTCCACATTTTAGAGTCAAAGAAGTCAGATTCAACCATGTCTTTTGTTGTGATGGTGGCACTGCTGTTCTGTTCTGAGACACTCGGTAGGAAACTTTCTAATTAAATGTAAATATCATGTGTGATTTATGACTTGTTCATTTAATAGAGCATCAGGGCAGAACTGACTATGCACATGGTTAACCTATAATATACAGTAGGTCCTATATGAACATGGAATTGAAGTGGTATGGAAGAAGAGATATTGTTTTTATCTGTTTTTACTTCATTGTTTGAAGTCTAAAAGTAGATTTGTCAGGATACATGATGCTATGGGGCGCCGTCTGTAAAGTGAAACATGCTGAAATTAACGGCAACATTTTTCCACATTTAGCTCAAAACCTTACAAAAACATGTTTTTTTCAAGACATTTTTTTTACAACATTTAGTAAAATATTTGTAACATTTTATATTTAAAACACAATTTTAAATGTTAAATCTAAACATTAAATGTTGAATCTGAATATTATATTTAAATCTTTCTTAACTCAGGTTGCAAATCTAATATGAAAGTTCACTCATGTACTGTATGTGGGCCATAAACACTGACAAGATCTATTCAGTAACTAGTCAGTACATTAGTACCAGTACCAAATTTGTTATATGGAGTCTTAAATAAAGAAATTTAACAGCCATGTACTTTTTTCCTAGTATACACAACATTGAAGATGGAAGTTCTTAAAATTCTTTTCAATTCTTTTCATATGAATTCTAAAGTTAAGTAATTTTAGAAGATTCACGGACTATATACCTATTGTGTTTGATTTGTACAGTACTGTCATATTTACTGTTTAAAAGGGTCATACTCTGTGTTTGGAGAGGAGGATAAAATAACGCATGATCTTGTGGGAGCTGACCTTGATATTAATGACTGGACTGCAATTACAAATCTGAGGGACATGTTATCTGACGACTATTTTTTTTATGGTGACTGGAAGGAAGCAGGTATGTTAGATATGTTAATAATTGAAACCAATGCTAGACTGCTGCAATATTACTAAAACTTTGCATGTCTTATATCCACCTCCACATCCTTTGACTCCAGTTAACCTGACAGTGGACTCCGTGTTCAACAGCTCATACTCCTGCAACCTTACTGTGAGCTGTAGTACAAATTACTTTGACATCATCAGCATTTTTAAATGTGATAGCAAAACCTGCTATCAAGAGGGAGGAGAGCAAACAGAGGAAAGGTGGTGGCCCACTGCTTTTCTTCATGTCTACCTGTCAGATGGATCCATCATATGTAACCATAGCAATACAGTAAATTGGACCAAGGACATGATAGAGATTGATCGTTTTTGTCCTCAAAATGCTGGTAAGTCAGATAAACATATAAACAGTTTTCTGATAAAATTTCCCAGCTTGGAAACTGACTGTAAGCCTAAAAACATTTGTATAATATGGAAACATGCGATACATCATTGATCTGCATGTGTGAAAAACAAATTAAAGAACCAGTAATTTATTTTAAAATATCATTATAACTGACTAGTCAGTGAATGGTAACTTGCTATTTTTGATTCAGCTTTAATGTGTTAGATATATGGTTTTAATATATGGTTTATTACAGACTGTAAAACACATATAATGACAATTACATTTTGAATCAAATGGTCTCCACATCTAGTGAGAGGTATTACTGGTTTTATCCTTTCCCAATGTGCTGTAAAGTTAAAGTCTGCTTTTGCTTTGTGTTTCAGGTTCTGAGAGTTTCTCTGACGGTGTCTCTATCTGTATGGTGAAGACAGTCGTGTTCTCTGTTGGTCTGATCATCATGTTCTTTGCTGTCATCAGTGTTCACCTCATAGAGAAACTTCAGACGCAAAACTAAACAAGTAGTTCTCTGTGAACCAGTTTCACAGATCACACAAAAAAACTTTCATTAACACCAAAGCAGCTGAAACAGATTAACAACCCCCCCTGCTGCTTAACTGATGACATCACTATCCTAAGTGTTTAATTGACTGGATATTTAGAAAGGAAGACATGTGGCAATGGGCTGCATGTGGTTACCTGCTCACCCACTGAACTAAACTGGCACCCAAATTTATTTTTTTACTAGTTTAATGGAAAAAAAATACTGGCTTTAATGTAAAATAAGCAAATTTTTCATATTCTGTTAGGGAAATTAATGAGTGACACAGTTTGGATCTGTTTTGATTTTTTTTTTTTTTTTGGGGGGGGGGGGGGGGGGGCTTTATCATCTGTGTGGTGAAGATAGTCGTATTCACATTTGGTCTGATCATCGTGTTGCTTGTCAGCACTGTAGAGAAATGTAAGAAAGAAAGATAGACAGTGCAAACTTTAAGCTATAACTATTTTTGAAGGGATCTGTGTTTTGTTTAATTTATACAGTGCAAAGAGATCATCAATATCATTTTAAAATTTTAGGAATTTGCAAATGTTTTATGAGGAATGCAGTACATGTTTTAAAACCTCTAAAAGAAAATTTACTCATCACATTTTCATTTTACACATTTGAAAGTCAACGCAAATTTTCTTCAAAAGAACTCCACAAAGCAGCTAACATAAATGTGCTAATTATTTTTGATGAAATAATCAAAAGTCAAGACTCTGCATCACATTGTGAATAAATGCTTGTTAATCCTGATAAAGCTGTTTTCTGAGTTTTTATATTGAAAGCAAGTCTAAGGAGCTTGCAAAGAAAAGCGTCTGGACTTCTTTAAGTTGCTTGAAGGCATTTCACCTCTCATCTGAGAAGCTTCTTCAGTTCTAAGGGTCAAATGGTGGAGAGTCCCAGATTTAAACCCAGTGGGAGTTTCCCTCCAAAGAGGGACAAAGGACCCCCTGATGATCCTCTACCTAATCACATGAGCCAAGGTGCAAAAACAGGTGTGGGTCACAATCAGCCAGGGTTTCGGGTGAGCTCATTGTGAAACCTGGCCCCACCCTATCATGTGATTTGAAAGCAAACCAAAAGTATATATGATTCCTTTTCCCAAAAGCAGGTTTAAGGTTTTTCTTCAGTGTGAGGGGATCAACTAATAACTAAACTGTTCTAATCCCCAAAATAAAAAAAATAAAAAAAATAATAATTCAGCTAGTGAACATGCCCATCTTAAACTAATTTAAAACCATCAAAGACAAACATTTCAATCTCTGCTATCTCAAAAGTTACCACGACTGCTTTGTAGTGTCTGTAGTGTCCTAAAAATCATGTCTCATTCAAATTCACATATCAAACTGTTTCGTTAACTAAGTGTTTTAGTCGCTACTGACATAATTGAAGCAGTAAAACAAGGAATTGACAGGAAGTTGCAGAATTGCAGAAGTTTCAAAGTTCATAAATACCAGAGCTGTGAGAAGAAACCCGGCCCTGTGGCTCTGTGGAAACACTTCATGGCTTCATATCTTGGTTATAGAAAACTTGAGATTCAACAACATTTTTCTTTTTGATTAAATGATGATGATAAATGAGTAAATGTTAACATTTATAGAAATAATTAATGCTTCCTTGTGTCAGTTCAGTTTTTCTCAAACTGAACACTAAGGCAAAACTCGCAAACAAAGAGTTTGCAAAGAGCAAACCTTTTATTGTATTTTATTCTATGACTGGAAACACATGTACTAAAACTGTGTTTTTCATTACATACTGTCTGTATATTGAACATACACCCAGTGACAGGTATTACTGGTTTTATCTTATCTTATCCTGTATGGTGAAGACAGTCGTGTTTTCTGTTGGTCTAATCATTGTGGTGTCTGCTGTCATCAGTGTTCACCTCATCAAATGCAAAACTAAAGAAAAATCTATCCATAAAACTGTTCATTTACCTTTACATGCACTCCACAGCGCATGTATGATTAGCTATCAATAAAGTCCACCAAATGCTTTATTTATGAATAGAACTTCTTTTTGCTGATGTTAAAATGCTTTTTAGGATTTCTTCCTAGGAAAAATAGTGTTTGCGAGGCTAAGCAGCTTTTTGACTTTTGAATGTTTGGTTTATATCACTCTTGATTCTAGACATATTGCCTGTTTGCCATTTATTCCTGCTGGTTTTTTTATTTATATTTTATTCCAGCATAGTTGGTGTGCAGCACCTTTAATTTAGATGTAAATGTACAATAACTATTCTATTCTATTCTATTCTAATCTTGTCTATTCTATTCTATTCTATTCTATTCTATTCTATGTGTTTCTTTGATATCACCAGCAGAGGGCAGTGGATGACCTGTGTTTTTGTGTTATTTTAATGTTTGTTGATCATGTGGGACCAGTACCCCAATACAGGAAGGCTGGATCGGCTTTGTGTTTAAAAAATCCTCATCTCTGATCCTATGGTTCTTACCCAGTAGGCAATGCAAAGCTAAAATAAAACATGATGGATGAGGAGACTTGCCCATTTGAACTAGCTCTCCCTCGGTTGTCTAACCCACCTAGTCTGATATAAATTGGAGCCCGAGTAGCCTTGCCTTCCCTTATCTATCAGCCACACATATTATGGCGGCTCCTCTCTAGATCAGTGCATTTGTCATATGACTGGGTTTATTTTAGTGGCCTAAACAGTTAGGCCTATAAGACCTAACCTATAAGAGCTATTTACAATAACATGGATTTATACTCAGATATCTACCTTTACTGTTTCACAAAGAGAAAGGGAATGTCCACATTTTAGACTTAAGTTGCAGGATAGTTTATTAAGGGAATTCAAAAGGGGCAAAACAAAAACAAGATTCAGAGAAATCTAAAAATCTGTTTTTACTGAAATTAAAGTGAGCTAAAAATGGCATTCAAAAAGCTCACAAAAATGACATTTGTTTTGTTTATGAACTTTTCGTGTACATATGCATTCAAAACCTTTTTTTTTTAGAAAAATAGATACATCCAGAGACAAGATAGTAATCGTTTTACTAGGAGCAAGGTGAACGGCAACTGCAAGATATTATATCACAGATCTACATTCGGTCAGTCAGCTTTTTCCATAAAGGCTTGCCATCTGTGGAACACTTCCAACCGAAATCAAATTGATCACAGACATCAGATCCTTTACACTGCAGGTTAAAGTTTGGTTAAAGGGAAATGCAGTCATTTTAACTAATGATTTTAATTTTATTTTAAATTATTGTCTGTTAATTGTAATTGTATTTATAATGTAATTTGGTTTTATGAAAATGTATTTTTAATTGTAAAATGTACCTATTTTGATTGTAAGCCCAACAAGGGACAATTGTTGAAAATTAGCAATAGCTATAAACTTATGTGCGTTACATCAGTTTCATGTTTTGTACTTGGACTATGTTAAACTGCACTGTCCCTTTTAAATAAAATAAAAAATAAAATAAATACAGTAATATTAACTGAATACAACATCACGGTTCAAGGTAAGTATTGCAACTTGTCACACATTGATGGAGAGTAACCACTGATGTGTATTTTACATTAAACACCTCCTCCCCCCTCAGATCCAGTGTCACCGGTCGACCTGACCGTCAATTCTGTGTCGAGCAGCTCAGACTCGTGTAACCTCACTGTGACCTGCAGCACAAAGCACGCTCACATCAGCAGCATTTTTACATGTGACACCACAACCTGCTATCAGGAAGGAGGAGAGCAATCAGAGGTTACAACCTCAGGTGCTTCTCTCCATGTTTACCTGTCAAATCTATCAGTCATCTGTGACCATAGCAACCAGGTCAGCTGGACCAGAGACATGAAGAACATTGAACATATTTGTGCACTACTGGCTGGTAAGACTGAAAGAGAAAATGTTGATGATGATCATTTTGATTTTTTTCTTAAAATAACACTTCTTTCATTTAAAGAAATTAATTATTGACGTGACCTTCTCACACCAAGAGTGAAATATAACTTCACAGAAAGAGAATTAATATTTTTCTGGATGCTATTTTATTGTTTTTGACCACTAGTTTAAGAGTAAAACAAGCAAATAAAGTTATTTGTATACCTGCTTTGCACATTATCGGTCTATAAAAAAGACAAAACAATCACTACTAGTCAAATTCTGTAAGAGAAATTAATTGTTTTTTACATCTGATTGACTCAGAGTTTAATCTGTTTTTATATTTAAGGTCTTTTGATTATTTTGTTTGTTTGTTTGTTTGACATTTTCTTTGTGTTGCAGGTTGTGGGAGTCTCTGTGATGGTATATCTGTCTGTGTGGTAAAGACGGTTGTTTTCTCTGTGCATCTAATCATCATGGTGTTTGCTGTCATTAGTGTCCACATCACAGAGAAAGTTGAGAGGCAAAAAATAAATAGTGCATCAATTACACCGTACATATAGTTCACAGCCTTCTTTTTTAAAAAACGTCTTCTCTAACCACTTGTATCCTGTTTCATTGTTTGTAATTTGTTGCATATGCTGTATAAAACCCATATATATGCTCTGAGTGTTGTTCATTCCCTATGCTACAAAAATATAAATATGATTTAGGAATTTTGAAAACAAGACTTTGGAAGTATTTTATGATAAAGTCTTACAGACTAGAATTTACTTATATTCACTCATCATTTGATAATTTTATACTAAATGTAAAATTAATTAAAGTGCATACATAGTACATATAAACATGGTCACGTCAAAATGGGTCAAAAAAGATGTTTGTGATAGAAGTGCTAAATAATTTATAAAAAATAAAGGTTATGTATCACTTTTTAAAGAAAATTGTGTTTTTAACGTTTTTTCTTAAATACAAGTTTCTTCTCTCTTGGATCGGCTGGAGTGTGTTTCTGATTTCTTTTTTTCCCCACAATGCAGGATTAATTCAAATTCAAATTCAAATTTTATTTGTCACGTACACAGTCGTACACAGTCATACACAGTACGATATGTAGTGAAATGCTTGGACAACTGCACGTGACCTAAAGAAAACAAAAAAAGGAAAAGGCTATGAATAAGATAGGAAATAAATATGAAAAATTAAAAAGGGTAAATTTAACTAGGAAGGAATAGAATATAAATTAAGGTTAAAAATGAAATAACTGTACAACACAAATTAGAATGAAGGGTAAATTTAACTGGGAAGAATAAGATAAAGATAAATATATAAATTAAAGTTGAAAATAAAATAACTGTACAACACAATACACAATATAGAACTATATAAGAATGTATGAAGAAATCTAAATATAAATAAATATATACACAATAACAGCAGCTGTACAAGTATTAACCGGAAATGAAGAATATAGTGACCAGTGTTGTGCAAAACCAAAGTCCAGAAAGTCCAGTGTGTGTGTAAGAACCATATGTGTGGGTCAGTACTGTGTGGTGGTGTGATTGAGAGACCGTATCGCCTGCGGGAAGAAGCTCCTCCTCAGTCTCTCTGTGTTGGTCTTCAGGGAGCGGAATCGCTTTCCTGACCTCAACAGAGAGAACAGTCTGTTGTTGGGATGGCTGAGGTCCTTCACGATCTTCCTGGCCTTGGTCCAGCACCGCCTGCTGTAGATTGAGTGCAGGTCAGGGAGCTCGGAGCGGATGGTGCGCTCAGCTGACCGCACAACCCTCTGTAGAGCTCGTCTGTCCTGCATGGTGCTGTTCCCGAACCAGGTTAAGATGTTTCCCGCCAGGATGCTCTCTATGGTGCACGAGTAAAAGTTCCTGAGCACCTTGGAGGGCAGTTGGAAGTCTCTCAAGCGTCTGAGGTGGTAGAGACGCTGTCGGGCCTTTTTCACCACAGTGTTGATGTGACAGGACCATGACAGGTCCTGCGTGATGTGAACTCCGAGGTATTTGAAGCTGTCCACTCTCTCCACTGGGCACTCGTTGATGACGGGGGTCTGGTAGTTCCTCTCCTGCTTAGTGCTGAAGTCCACTATCAGCTCCTTTGTCTTACTGTCGTTTAGAAGGAGGTTGTTCCTCTGGCACCAGTTCTCCAGATTCCTAATCTCCTTCAGGTAGGCCGTCTCGTTGTTATCAGAGATCAGGCCCACCACGACGGTGTCGTCAGCAAACTTGATGATGGTGGTGGAGCTGGTAGTGGCCACACAGTCATATGTGTACAAAGAGTACAGCAGGGGGCTCAGAACACACCCCTGGGGGGCTCCAGTGCTGAGAGTGGTGGAGGCTGAGACATGTCCGCCCATCCTTACTGCCTGTGGTCTGCCAGTTAGGAAGTTGGAGATCCACTGACACATAGATGAGCTGAGTCCCAGATGCTCCAGCTTGGTGGTGAGTGTGGAGGGAATTATGGTGTTAAATGCAGAGCTGTAGTCTATGAAGAGCATTTTAACATAATTCCCCCTTCTAGTGTCCAAGTGAGTGAGTGATGTGTGGAGGAGATGAGAGATGGCATCGTCTGTGGAACGATTTGGACGGTAAGCGAACTGTAGTGGGTCCAGTGTGTCTGGTAGTGAAGAAATGATGAAGTCTCTGACCAGGCGTTCAAAGCACTTCATCACTACTGAGGTGAGGGCTACAGGGCGATAGTCATTGAGAGAAGCAGGGTGGGGTTTCTTCGGGACAGGAACAATGATGGACTCTTTGAAGCATGTGGGGATCACCGACTGAGATAAAGAGATGTTGACTATCTCAGTGAACACAGGAGCTAGCTGGTATGCGCAGTCTCTTAGGATACGACCTGGGATGCCGTCTGGTCCTGCTGCTTTCCTGGTGTTCATTCTTTTGAAGGCTCTCCTTACTTCATGCTCGGAGATGACGAGCACGTTTCCGGTGCTGGCAGTATCTTCCTGTCTGCAGCCGTTAGCGCCGCTAACACTAGCATTGTTGGAGACCTTAGCTGCAGCCTCGAAGCGAGCATAGAAAGTGTTCAGCTCGTCTGCCAGAGTCACGGCCGCGTTCGTCATACCGGTTGTTGGTGCTTTATAGTCCGTTATTGTCCTTAGTCCCCGCCACAGGCTCCTAGAGTCACTCTGTTGGAGTTGTGACTCTAGTTTCCTCCCGTAGCGCTGCTTCGCCTCTTTCACCGCCCTCCGCACGTCATATGACGCGGCTTTGTACGGGTCCATGTCCCCCGTAATGAGTCCCGTGTTGTAGGCAGCGGTGCGGGATCTCAGAGCGTCGCGGATGGTTTTATCCACCCACGGCTTCTGGTTGGGAAACGTTGTGATAGTCTTTGTCTCCACGGTATCATCCGCTAGTTTCCCGATGAATCCCACAACCGCTTCCGTAAACACGTTGACGTCATCGTCGGAGCTGTTTCTGAACATGCCCCAGTCTGCGTCATCGAGTGCGTCCTGTAACGCGGCCACCGATTGATCCGTCCAGCGCGCGACCTTCCTCTGAACCGGAACTTCCTGTTTCAGCCTTTGTTTGTATTTTGGCATGAGGAAGATGGCGGCGTGATCAGATTTGCCAAACCCTGAACTTTCTTCAATGTAACCAGAAGAGGGCAGCGAGTGACTTGTGATGTGGGCTGCAGGGAGATCATAAGTTTAGAAATTTTATTTTCAGCTGTTAATATATAAACGTTTCTCTTTTTTTTTTTTGTCTGTCCCATTTGGTTCTTTAGCTGTCAGAATTGTTGTCTGAAGACCAACAAGGATACCCAATGGATTTACTTTATGAAATGGATCATCACGGCCTTGCCGTATTGGTCCATTTGATCAACCTTTGTTGTTATTATTTATTTTATTTTATTTTCAGTTGTTACAGACGGGACAGACATGACTGAGGGATAGGAAAGGGAGAAAGAAAGATGAAGGAAAAGAAAAACAGAAGGGAAGAGGGACAGTGAGAAAGGGTGCTTAAAAAGAGAAAGAAGAGAAAAAAAAATCTCCTGGATCACCTGTTGAGAGAAAAAGAAGAGAAAACAAGCAAAAAAAACCAACAGAGCAACATACTAAACACAACACCATCATGTTAATCTACAGTGGGGCAAAAAAGTATTTAGTCAGCCACCGATTGTGCAAGTTCCCCCACCTAAAATGATGAGGTCAGTAATTTGCACCAGAGGTACACTTCAACTGTGAGAGACAGAATGTGAAAAAAAAATCCATGAATCCACATGGTAGGATTTGTAAAGAATTTATTCGTAAATCAGGGTGGAAAATAAGTATTTGGTCAATAACAAAAATACAACTCAATACTTTGTAACATAACCTTTGTTGGCAATAACAGAGGTCAAACGTTTACTATAGGTCTTTACCAGGTTTGCACACACAGTAGCTGGTATTTTGGCCCATTCCTCCATGCAGATCTTCTCGAGAGCAGTGATGTTTTGGGGCTGTCGCCGAGCAACACGGACTTTCAACTCCCGCCACAGATTTTCTATGGGGTTGAGGTCTGGAGACTGGCTAGGCCACTCCAGGACTTTCAAATGCTTCTTACGGAGCCACTCCTTTGTTGCCCGGGCGGTGTGTTTTGGATCATTGTCATGTTGGAAGACCCAGCCTCGTTTCATCTTCACAGTTCTCACTGATGGAAGGAGGTTTTGGCTCAAAATCTCACGATACATGGCCCCAATCATTCTGTCCTTAACACGGATCAGTCGTCCTGTCTCCTTGGCAGAAAAACAGCCCCATAGCATGATGTTTCCACCCCCATGCTTCACAGTAGGTATGGTGTTCTTGGGATGCAACTCAGTATTCTTCGTCCTCCAAACACGACGAGTTGAGTTTATACCAAAAAGTTCTACTTTGGTTTCATCTGACCACATGACATTCTCCCAATCCTCTGCTGTATCATCCATGTGCTCTCTGGCAAACTTCAGATGGGCCTGGACATGCACTGGCTTCAGCAGCGGAACACGTCTGGCACTGCGGGATTTGATTCCCTGCCGTTGTAGTGTGTTACTGATGGTGACCTTTGTTACTTTGGTCCCAGCTCTCTGCAGGTCATTCACCAGGTCCCCCCGTGTGGTTCTGGGATCTTTGCTCACCGTTCTCATGATCATTTTGACCCCACGGGATGAGATCTTGCGTGGAGCCCCAGATCGAGGGAGATTATCAGTGGTCTTGTATGTCTTCCATTTTCTGATGATTGCTCCCACAGTTGATTTTTTCACACCAAGCTGCTTGCCTATTGTAGATTCACTCTTCCCAGTCTGGTGCAGGTCTACAATACTTTTCCTGGTGTCCTTCGAAAGCTCTTTGGTCTTGGCCATGGCGGAGTTTGGAGTCTGACTGTTTGAGGCTGTGGACAGGTGTCTTTTATACAGATGATGAGTTCAAACAGGTGCCATTCATACAGGTAACGAGTGGGGGACAGAAAAGCTTCTTACAGAAGACGTTACAGGTCTGTGAGGGCCAGAGATTTTCCTTGTTTGAGGTGACCAAATACTTATTTTCCACCCTGATTTACGAATAAATTCTTTACAAATCCTACCATGTGGATTCATGGATTTTTTTTCACATTCTGTCTCTCACAGTTGAAGTGTACCTCTGGTGCAAATTACTGACCTCTGTCATCATTTTAAGTGGGGGAACTTGCACAATCGGTGGCTGACTAAATACTTTTTTGCCCCACTGTAGCTAAGTGTACACAGCAGTAAATACTAAATATTGAATATTATTGTGTAGCAAGCAGGACCGACAGCCCACAATGTGCTTGGAAATAGCAGTCAATAGAGGTGTAGTTTATGTCTATGAACAGTGAACACCCGTGTGCACACCTGTGTGGATCAGCGCGCTTGTATTCAAAAGGTTTCCCCATGTAATGGTCTGCTAGAGGATGTAGAGAGCCATAGCCCCATCCCCCAGGGCATGAAGCAGGCATGGAGGAGATCCAGGCTCCAGACATCCAGAGGCCCCAGAGTGCGAGAGCCCAAGGAGGACCACCGGAGGGGCATCCGTGCCACCCTCCTGGGAAGAGCTGAGGAGAGCCCCAGATGAGGGGTCACCCAGTTGCCATGAAGCAGAAGCCTGAGGGGGTTGCAGTGGCGTGCCAGAGTGAAGCGAGCCGCAGGCCCAGAGGCCGGAGGCCCGAGGGCCCCCTTTGCCCCGGAAGAGGCCTGACCGAGCAACGGGCACCAGGCCCCGCCAAGTAGTCACCGGGAGTGAGCTAGTACATACCTGAGCGCCCAGCCCCGGACACCAAGAACCACCAACGCACCGACCCCTGAGGGCATCAGTCACCGGCAGGGAGTGTGGTGAGGGGAGATAGGCCTTTGGAGGGCCTGGGAGTTCCCAGAGAGGTGGAGTGTAAGACCCGACCTGACATATAAACACAGACAAACAGGCATTCCCACCCTCATGCACACATATACAAATACTCAGCACTCATATAAACGTTTCTCATTTATGTTTGGTTGGGGGGATTTTGGTGACATTCATAACTACTGTATAGGACAATTCCAGCAAGAACTCAATCCAGAATTTTACATTATCAATCAAAAACCCACAGATATCTGATATTTCATGAAGTCAATTCCTGCAGCTTAAATGCATTCAGATCATCATATTACCTCTTCTGCTTTGATCGGCCTGATTGGACTCTGTCTTTAAAACTCCTGTAATCTCATCGTGACTTGCAGTGCACGGGACTCGCACCTTAGCTCACCAACTCTCACACATTACCCCAAAAATCTGCAGGAAGAATAATAAAAGTTTGTTCGTGCAGGCTGATACGGGTCAGACTGAGTCATGGCTTCTGTTTTGTTGTCTCTTTCTGCTCAAAGGTAGTGTTACTGTGAAACCATGGCTATCTCAGAGCTAAAACTAGCACAGCTCACAGATAGTTCACTTTTGCACTGTTGGTCTGTATAGAGGAAGAATGCAGCTGTGAGAAGGGGCTGACCCTGTTCTGCTGTCAGTGGTGTAAAACACTTCCACGTTGTTACATTTCAGAGAAACCTCGAGACTCTAGAATGTTTTTCTTTGTGATTCTTGTGTTGCTGTCCTGCACTGAGGCTGAAGGTAGGAAAAAAATGTCTAAATATTAGCACACATATAGTAGCAGTATATAACAACTGCTTCTTTAATTCAACAGGGACAGAACTGACAACGATGAACGTGTTCACTACAAAACGTATCTTTCAATTTATTGCAGAAGGTAAAAGACTTGATTAATGTCTCAAACTACATTAGTCAAGAGTTTAATCAGAGCTGTGTCTTTGACAGGCTGAATAAGCTCTGACAAGTTAGTCCATCTAAAAATAGTCACTTCCTCTTTCTTGCAGTCACTCTGCTTCCTGGTTCTGAAAGAAAATAAAACCAACACATCGGAAGGACATCCAATGAGCTTATGTACCCTGGTAAACCAGTGTGTCCTAACAGGCCAATTTTGTTTTAGGTGAGAGGGGAGGAAGAAAACATTATGGAAGAAATGTCACTGTGTCTCAGATAATGTTTTTCAAAATAGTTCTCTGTCCTGGGTGAAGATGTGCTATTGAATTGATAAAAGAGAAGTAGTTTAAATGGAGAATTTTGAGAATTATTAAGCACTGTCCTGTTATATGAGTTATATGTTTGCTATTTCAAGCAAAGAGTATAAGATACATTTATCTGAAAAGTTCAAAACAACATCGCAGTTTAAGGCTGATTTCAGGCACAGATGAGGAGCAACTGCTAACAACTTTTCATATTTTGACCTCTTAAAAACACTGAACTGTGTAAAATCTTACCCTGCTAAAAAAGAGGTATTAGAGCTGTTTAATAATTCATTGTAAAGCAACAAATTCCCCATTAATTTCCAATCATGATAAAAACAAACACTATAAAAATAATTAAAACAAATCAGGTGTGAGTAGAAGACTTTACGTCTTACGTGTCTCTTTAGGTCTTTATAGGGTCTGAAAATGTGCTTGTACTTCATGGAACAGACTTCATCCGCCATCTGTTGTAGTAGTGAAATAGAAACTTAATTTACTACCAAAAAACAGTTATTATCAAGATGCAATAGTGTTTGACAGTGGTGAAGGATAGGAGGAGTTGCAGACTGGAAACAGACAGTTTGGGTCTAACATTAAGGCTTTCAAATGTTGTATAACTTTATCTCAGTCTTCTTTTAATTTTTCATGGTTGATTCCTTCATTGATGATTTTTGGTTAAATTTGGTGACAACACTTACAACATCAACACTAATGAAAAAAACAGTTACCCACTATAATAATTTTATCTCACTGAGCACTAAATCAGAGAATCAGAAAGTTGAAAGGTGGGGGTGGACAAAAAAATGACAAATATGTTTTTTTAAATGTGTGGGAGGCCAAGAATGCAACTTTCAAAGTAATCCTAACTGTCCTGACCTTTGGTTGACGTATAAACTAGAATGAAAGATTGCTGGAACTCTTTCACAGCTGTTAATTTAGTAATAAGCAGTGTAGGGACCAGAGATGGGCAGTAACGCGTTACTTGTACTTGTAAACCCCCAGTTTTGCCAGGGGGGCAGGTAGGGCATTAACAGGGAACAAAGAAATACTTTTCTTTCTTATTCTCATTTAAAATATCTAGCTTTTATTAAATAATTATCTGAATCTTACAAGAAACGATTGATAGATTGATGCATATATACAATCAAAACAGTGAACATCACTGTCACAACAGCGTTTGTTTTCATTCAAAGACTGTATGATTTTTTCTATAATGGTGGGCCGGTCTCTAGTCAAAATGCCCAGGCCGATTTTTTGTCCCAGTCCACCCCTGTATGCAGCTCACCTTCAGTCTAGTGTTGCTTACATCTTTCTATTTGGAAGGCAGAATTTCCAAGTTCTGAGTACAATCGAAAGCACCACGACTGCAGTTTTCGTGTTGGATGTAAAAAGCGCACATGATGCTGTGACGTAGGCTAGAATCATGGCGATGGTCCAGGCATGGGATTTCTCTCGTGGAAATAAGCACATTATTTTTTCCTTTCTATTGGTAGGTGGCACAGTGCACTTGTGGCAAGTAAGCAAGCTAGAAGACTGGCAGTCTTGCTGGGTATCCAGTTACGGAAGCAACACATTAACAAGAGAATTCTGAGAATAACCAAAATTACCTTCCCTAGTAACTAGTTACTTTGAAAGTAACGAGTAACTTGAAATAACTGAGTTACTTTTGATAGAAGTAACTAGTAATGTAACTAAGTTACTAATTTAAAGTAACTTACCCAAAACTGGTAATAAGACTTGATATATTTGGTCATATCTCAAGATATGAGAGGTGGGCTGTCCGAAGTGAGATGGAAGCTGTATCTCATAACAAGTTCAGGTTTTCCACAACAGCTTTATCTGAAATGTGAAACTGATTATTGTTTGGTGGATGCTAAAAACCCAAGCAGTTAGCTGTGACTAAACAATAATGAAAATAATCAAACAATAGGGAAGAGCAGCAGGTGGTGTCAGGGGAGGTTGACCAACAAAGATGGTGTCCATCACAAACTCATCCCTCCCCCTGTGTGAGTAGGCTACCAGGACCTGACCAAAGGTGTGCAGAGCAGCAGAAGGCAGGTGAAAAGCTGCGGTGAAAAAAATATAACAAAAGAACCAAAATCTTCACAACACTGCAACGCTGTGTCAGGTCCTTTTTGTGTTGCATTTGTGTTTGATTTTGATTTAACATAATTGCAGCTGGATGTTCGTGACTGATATTTTTTGTTTTTCCTTTTCTTTTAGGTCTCCAAC
The DNA here is from genome assembly GCF_057381845.1 of Rhamphochromis longiceps. Taxonomy (NCBI): domain Eukaryota; kingdom Metazoa; phylum Chordata; class Actinopteri; order Cichliformes; family Cichlidae; genus Rhamphochromis; species Rhamphochromis longiceps. Next base: position 9,287,992 of record NC_140574.1, read on the forward strand.
ATGTGTTTGTGCTGCATGGAAACGACTTACACTTGGATACAGAGAAACCTTTTAAACTTGACGAACAGACAGATTTGTTCTGGAGATTTAATTCCAATAACAATATAGCTAAATGTGTTTTTAATAATGATCCAGTCGTGTATAACAAATATGCAGGAAAGGCTGAGGTGTTTGGACAAAATTACTCTTTGAAATTAAAGAATGTTCAACACAGTGACAGTGGAGATTATAAAGCAGTTGTGGTCAGCGAACAAGAGCAAAGGGTAGCTGAATACAAGGTCATAGTTCAAGGTAGGTTTCTATTTTCATTATTACTTTGAAATGTTCACAAATCATAGGCCTATTTTTAATACTTTCACACCTCTTGTTCCCCAGATCCAGTGACTGCTGCCAAACTGACAGTAGAGTCAGTGTCCAACAGCTCAGACTCCTGTAACCTGACTGTGACCTGCAGCACAGTGGACTTTAACATCAGCAGTAGTTTTAGATGTGATGGTAAAATCTGCTCTCATGCAGAAGAAAAGGATTTGAAAGCCACAAAAGAATTTTCCTCTTTAAGTGTTTACCTGCAGCAAGACACCATTTACTGTAATCACAGCAACCAAGTGAGCTGGAATCAGACCATGAAGGTGCTCAAATCTTACTGTGAAACAGAGACAGGTGAGAATAAAGTTCATAATAATGAATGAAAAACTGAAATAACCAGATTTTTAAAGGACTTGCTGTGTGATGTTTGCATGTTGTCCCCATGTCTAATTACATATCTTTGGATTGTGATAGAAAGCACCCACAATCCAGTCCAAATACTTGAATTGTCACCTCATTGTTCTGACACACAACACCAAACTATCCACAACACAACACTCTAACTACACAAAACAGCATTTTAACTACACACTCCAAACACGCTAAACTAAAATCTCTCACATCTCCAAACTCTCTCTCTCTCCATCACTCCTAAAACTTCCTCCTCTTTCTAAACAACCAAATGTCATGTTGCCATAGCACTTTTTCATTGGTCAACATTGTACATTTTTCCACCAACACGAAAGGGCTGTTTTTAGTTTTTTTATTTTTTGCTCATAAGCAGAGAATGCTCGCTAGCGCTGTCCTTAGACAGTAAACGTGACGAAACTATTCAGGAAAAAACACGTGTATATATTGTTTATCATGACTCTGGTTTTACGTGGCCTATCAACACAATTTAAAAACTGGCAAATATCACCTTGTTGCTTTGTCATCTTAAAGTGGTCATGTGATTGGCTTACCACGACTACTTTATTCTTCCTCAGTCAAACAGCAGCAATCATGCGATTGTTTTGCCCCCTAGCTCCAGGTGTTGTGGCAAAAATTGATCGTTGGGCAGAAAGTGATTGCCGTCCGCGGGAGCACGCGCAGCTGCTTAAAGCTGTAGCGCCCAGATTACTTATGTAGTCAGCTACTTCCATGCAACTGATATTACGTGCGGTAAGATGAATGAAGCTTCAACCGTCTGTTTGTTGAAAAATAGTAACGTGACCGCATTTTCTTGTTAGTAACGGTAACGGCGTTGTAACAATAGAAATTCATTGTGAGGAACTAAATTTTTTTTAGTTCCTCACAATGAATTGAAAAATAACTGAAAAGAAAATGTTAATTTCTAATACTTTGCTGGCAGTGACACCATGAAGTCTTCAACTCATGGACATCACCAGATGCTGGGTTTTCTCCTTTTGTTGCTCTGCCAGGTTTTTACTGCAGAGGCTTTCAGTTGCTGTTTGTTTGTGGGCCTTTCTTCTCTTTATGGTAGACCTAGATACTTCTACCTCCTGGAGTTTGTTGTTCACTTTGTTGGCTGTAAAAACGATTCTGTGATTAGCCACCACTGTTGTCTTCCGTGGACATCCAGGTTGTTTTGTATTGCTGAGTTGACTAGTGCTGCCATGGACCTAACTGTAGATACAGTTCAGTCCTCAATGTGTCCTCTGTCATGGTGTCACTTGCTGCACTCCGTGTTGTTTGCTGTCAGTCCTGTGAATGTCCTAGTGATGCTGCCTTTTGGTTTTGAATATTTTTTGGAATCTAATTTAGTCACAATAAAGGCTCGCTTTTTCTCTGTGTGGCGGGGCGTGGCCTGCGGTGCCATGCAGGGAAGGCGGACGCACCTGCACGGCATCTGCAATCACGCCCCGCCGACTTAAATATTATACTGGGTCCTGTGGTTGGGGTTTTTGTTGCTATGTTGAGCTGGCAGCGGGAGAGCTGCAGCTCTGGGTGCGAATGTACAGCAACCATGAAAGTATTAATAAAGTATGCTGCAAAGCATGAACGTGCACCTGGGTCTGCCGTGGTCATTTACACTCTGGAATGCTAAATACAGTTGGGATACATTCAGAAATAAATTAACTGTATTTCTGAAATGTAAAAGATTTCTTGAGTCAGACAAAAGAAACTGTACTTTGAATTTACTTAGTGTGTTTCATTATTTCTGCTCATGTCTGCAGGTATCTCCATCTGTGTGGTGAAGACATTCGTGTTCTCTGTTGGTCTGATCATCATGGTGATTGCTGTGATCAGTGTCCACATTATGGAGAAGATTAAGAAGTGAAAATAAAGAAGAGGCTTTCCACGTACACAAATAGCTAATACACTTTTAGAAAATGTTGAAGTTATAGATACCAGTGGTAGATAACTACACAGGTTAACACATTTTGGGGGTTTGCTAATTTTTATACAGATACCGTTTTTTGTTATATAGCACAAAATTAGGCATTGCAAATGTTTTGTAAGTATAGACATTTGCACATTTAATTCCGTTAATTTTCTGAATGTTGAATGTAAACATAACAAACGCTCCACAAGACATGCATGGCAAACATGTTAAATCACTGTCATCACTGCAGAGAAATTTAAGAAAGAAAAATAAATTTTGCAGTGCTTACCCACTGCACATAGATGTCAATGCAAACTTGCTTGAAAAGAACTCCTCAAACCATCTATGATAGCGTTACCAATTATTTTTGATGAAATAGTCAAAAGTCAAGACTGCATCATTTTGTGAATAAAATACTTGTTGATCCTTATAAAGCTGTTTTCTGAGATTTTATAATGATAGCAAACACAAAAGAAGCATTTCTGATTCCTATTCCAGAAAGCAGCATTAAGATGTTTCTTCAGTGTGAGGGAATCAACTGATAACTACTACTAAGTTGTAAACCCAAGAATAAAAAAAGAAATGATTTCAGCTTCAAAGCTCATTTAAAATCATCAAAGACCAACCTATCAATCTCTGATATTTTAGAAATTACCGATTCTGCTTTGATTGGTGTCTTCTTTGTATTATTCTAAATGTTAATGAGACACTGACACCATCATTTAACATTCAAAGTAACCTAAGAATGAAAAAAGGGTTCAAAAATATATCTGAGATGAAAATTGGGTATCTTTCCAAATGCAGCAAGTTACATATTCAATATGCTGACAATTTTTCAAGTGTCCCAAAAAATCATGTCTCATGTTTAAATTCACATACAAAATTGTTGTCAAGTTTCAAAGTTCTTAAACAACACAGCTTTGAGACGGAGCGTGGCCCTGTAGCTCTGTGAAAAACACTTCATGGCTTCAACATTTTTCTTTTAGATGAAATGATGAATGATTAACTGTTAAAACCTACAGAAATTATTGATGCTTCTTTTTGTCAGTTCAGTTTATCTCAAACTGAACACTAAGACAAAAATCGCAAACATGCAAAGAGCAAACCTTTAATTGTATCCTATTCTTTGACTGAAAACACGTGCGAACTAAAACTATATTTTTATTATATACTGTCTGCATATTGAACTACAGTCATTATATCATAAAGATTCTTTTAAGAGAATCATTTTGCAAGTGCTTTTGTTGAAAGACAGTCATATTTTTAACATTATTTTGTAATAAAAATATGGGAAAAAAACACAAAACCATGTAAATTTTGTTTTAACAGCTGAATTCAGCTGAAATTCAGATCTACTGGAATAGGTTACGAGACTGGGGTGCAAACTGAAGTATGGCAAAAGCAAACTTCTCTCTTGTTATGCTACTTTTATTTCTCTTTCTTGTTCTCAATCTATGAAAAGATGCAACTTCCTTTTTCTTGTATTAGACGTCTGTTTTTTTTTTGTTTTGTTTTTTTGTGCAAGCATTTTTGCTTAACATGCAAAACCTAAAGGGTGTTACAGCCTAAAGAGGAATTTGGTATCACTGCAAATGCAGCTTGTAGCACAAATGGCGGACCTGACCACACTTCAATGCTTTTTAGCATCTTTATTAACTCACACTCGAATGCAGTTTTCCAGCTGATTAAAGTAGATTAAACTTCAATATTAAACGTAAAAAATCAGATAACCTGAAACAATTTCAATCATCATGTTTATATTGTTGTCCTTTCTGTAGTTCATGGGGAAAGTTAAGACACTGACCAATAACAATAATACATTATCATTTTTATTACCCATTAACAAATTCCGCCAAATGCCTAATTTGTGAATAAAAATGCTTTTTGCTGGTGTTAAAAATGTTGTTGAGGCTTTTATCTCAGGGAAAAAGTATTTGGGAGGCTAAGCAGGTTTTTGACTTTGGAATATGGACTTCTTTGATATCACCCACATAGGGTAGAGGGTGACTTTGGAGGCAGGCTACAAAGGCAGGAACAACCTCCTTCTAAACGTCAGTAAGACAAAGGAGCTGATAGTGGACTTCAGCACTAAGCAGGAGAGGAACTACCAGACCCCTGTCATCAACGAGTGCCCAGTGGAGAGAGTGGACAGCTTCAAATACCTCGGAGTTCACATCACGCAGGACCTGTCATGGTCCTGTCACATCAACACCGTGGTGAAAAAGGCCCGTCAGCGTCTCTACCACCTCAGACGCTTGAGAGACTTCCAACTGCCCTCCAAGGTGCTCAGGAACTTTTACTCGTGCACCATAGAGAGCATCCTGACGGGAAACATCTTAACCTGGTTCGGGAACAGCACCATGCAGGACAGACGAGCTCTACAGAGGGTTGTGCGATCAGCTGAGCGCACCATCCGCTCCGAGCTCCCTGACCTGCACTCAATCTACAGCAGGCGGTGCTGGACCAAGGCCAGGAAGATCGTGAAGGACCTCAGCCATCCCAACAACAGACTGTTCTCTCTGTTGAGGTCAGGAAAGCGATTCCGCTCCCTGAAGACCAACACAGAGAGACTGAGGAGGAGCTTCTTCCCGCAGGCGATACGGTCTCTCAATCACAATCACACCACCACACAGTACTGACCCACACATATAGTTCTTACACACACACTGGACATTCTGGACATTGTTTTCACTTCATCACTTAAATCACTGCTGCTGTTATTGTGTATATATTTATTTATACTTCTTGGGTATTTTGTTCATACATTCTTATATAGTTCTATATTGTGTATTTTGTTGTACAGTTATTTTATTTTCAATTTAATTTATATATTTTATCTTATTCTTTCCCAGTGTGTTGTACAGTTATTTCATTTTTAACCTTAATTTATATTTTATTCCTTCCTAGTTAAATTTACCCTTTTTAATTTTTCATATTTATTTCCTATCTTATTCATAGCCTTTTCCTTTTTGTTTTCTTTAGGTCACGAGCAGTTGTCCAAGCATTTCACTACATATCGTACTATGTATGACTGTGTATGTGACAAATAAAATTTGAATTTTGAATTTGATTGCCGAGCAGAAAATATACAGATTAATAGTGTTTTTGTGCTATTTTAATGTTTGTCGGTTTTGTGGGACCAGTACCCCAATACAGGTAGTCTGGATGGTCCCTCTGCTTAAAAAGTCACTTATCCAGTAGACAATGCAAGGCTTAGATAGAGCCTGATGGGTGTTCTAACCACCGCTCTCTCCCAGCTGACTACTCCACTGACTCTGGTAAAAATTGAGCATTAGTAGCCATGGAGTCAAAGGCAGTGTGCTGTGAAACCATGGCTATGTCAGATCGACAACTGGCACAGCTCAAAGATAGTTCACTTGTGCACTGTTGGTCTGTGTCAAGTCTAGAGGAACAACGCAATCGTTAGAAGGGTATGAGGGGCTGACCCTGTTTTGCTGTCAGTGGTATAAAACACTTCCATGTTGTTGCGTTTCAGAGAAACCTCGAGACTCTAGAATGTTTTTCTTTGTGATTCTTGTGTTGCTGTCCTGCACTGAGGCTGAAGGTAGGAAAAAAATGTCTAGATATTAGCACACATATAGTAGAAGTATATTGCAACCGCTTCCTTAATTCAACAGGGACAGAACTAACAAAGATGGAAAGTGCAAATGTTTTCTTTTATAGTAGTGTTCACTACAAAAGATATCTGTTATTTTATTGCAGCGGATGAAAGACTTGATTAATGTCTCAAAGTACATCACAGTTTAATCGGAGCTGTGTCTTTGACAGGCGGAATAAGCTTTGACAAGTTAGTCCATCTAAAATAGTCACTTCCTCTTTCTCGCAGTGACTCGGTTTGTGTGCTAGAAGGTTTCCTGGTTCTGAGAGAAAATAAAACCAGCACAACCAAAGCTTTCAATACAGAACTTTAGAAGCATTGAACACTGCAGTTCCAGGATGATTTCAGACACAGATGAGGAGTAACTGCTGCCATCTTTTCATACTTTGACCATTCAACACCACATGAGAAAAACTGTAAAATCTTACCCTGCTATGAAAGCTATTAGAGCTGCCTAATAATTTACTGTAAAACAACTAATTGTCCAATAATTTCCAATGATAATAAAAAAACAATATAAATATAATAAATCAAACAACGTGTGAATACATGATTTTTATGTCTTTATAGGGTCTGAGAACATGTTTGTACTTAATAGAACTTACATGTGGACATAAAGAAACCTGTTGTAGTAGACAAAAATAAACTTAATTTACTACCACTAACAATGTTGGTAACTATTATTATAAAGATGCAATCATGTTTGACACATGTGAAGGACAGTCTGAGTTATTTAGACAAAATTAGTCTTTGCTTTTAACCTAAAAAAAAAGATTAACAGGAAATACTATGTAATGTTCAAGCAGACAGTTAGGGTCTGAAATACTAAGAGTAAGGATTTCAAATGTTTTATAACTTTATCTCAGTCTTCATTTCATTTTTCATTGTTGACTCCTTCATGGCCGATTTGTGGTTTGGTTCTTTGACGTGGTCTGGGAGCAGACCCATTCTGTAAGGTTTGGGGTTGTAGCTTCCCTATTTCTGTCATGGAGGGAAGCAGAGATAGTTTAATGAATTTGGGCAACTCTAGATATTAGAGGTGCACCATCCAAAGTTGTGTGGAAGTCATAACTTCTAATAGGAACTGATTTTCACGAGAAGGTTTATCTGTGAAGTCCACATTTTATTGTTGGAAATTATCTCAACAAACAGTAACTGAAGGACGATGTGGGGCAAGTTACACACAAATCTATATTAAGTTTAGAGATGTCTGATTGGTGTAAGGGTTTTTATTACAGCTGAATAACAATTAAAGATATTTGCACTGATAAATGTGTTTATTTATCAACATATAAACAGATTATATAAAAATGTTGACAAAACAATAATAAAAATACTAAAAAAAAATACTGTATTTAATTTGAGAGACTTCCAGTTGCATGTTAATAAGATGATTCTGATATCAGGTTTGTTGTTTTTCTTTTCTTTTAGGGCTCCAACATGTGTTTCTCCTCCGTGGAAAGGACTTACACCTGGATATAAAGAAATCTGTTGTACTAGACAAAAAAACTGATTTGTTCTGGAAATTTAATAAAATTAACAATGTAGCTAGATGTGGTTTTAATAATGATCCAGTTGTGTTTGACAAATATGAAGGAAGGGCTGAGCTCTTCAGGCAAAATTATGGGTTGTTATTAAAGAATGTGCAACACAGTGACAGTGGAGATTATACTGCATTCATGGTTAGCTATGAAGACCAAAAGGTAGCTGAATACAAGGTCATAGTCCAAGGTAGGTTTCTGTTTTCATTATCTTTTTGAAATGGTGATACAACATAGACCTGTTTTAAATCTCTTTATGCCTGTTACTCTTCAGATGCAGTTTCTCCAGTTGACCTGACAGTGGACTCTGTGTCTGGCAGTTCAGAGTCCTGTAACCTCACTGTGACCTGCAGCACAGTGGATTCTCAAATCAGCAGCATTTTCACATGTGATGCCCAAAACTGCTCTCTGGTAGAGAAAGGAAGCTTTAAAGCCCAAACCTATTCTTCCAATCTCACTGTCAATTTGCAGCAAGACTTAATCGTCTGTAATCACCACAACCAAGTGAGCGTGGAACAGACTAAGAAGGACATTAAACGTTATTGCAAGGAAAAACCAGGTAAGATTCAAAGACATCACATTCATTTGTACATTCTGCAAAATCATGTCTTGACCCTTTGTTGGGGCAGTTGTAACCAATCAGCTGTCCTATAATGAGCACATCCACTCAGAAGTTACCAGAAATTTTCAAGCTTGTGTCTGCTTCTATTGATCTGGAACACAATTTCAGTTAAAATCTCAAAACCTGTGTTAAATACCTTTAGTAGTAGTTGACTGCTTGAAGAATAATTCTGGTTAACAATAGTTGGCATGAGAAGTATTCCATATGTATATCACCAAATTTGACAGTTATTATCTTTCTTTTGATGAGAAAATCTAAAATATTCTGAATACTAGAGTGTAAGGTCGATGGCAAAAACTTGCATTGTGGTGGCCCACCAGAGGGGTCACACCCAGGTGAGGGGTTTTGCTGGGTTTTGCGCGCAATGTGTTCAGTTCATGTTTGGTGGTCAATAAAGTTGGAGGAAAAGGCTAAACCTCCTGTGTTGTCTGACCCTTCACTCCACAGCATTAGATTTTTAAGGATGACAACAAAAGCTCCCCATCACAATCTCTAATGCTTTTATTTGTGCCTATTTATTACATAAATAAGTCATTTGTAACTATAGCAACCAGGTCACAATTAAATTAGATCAATCTAAATTGGTTCTGTACATTACCACAATGAATTTAAATGAAACAACTCAGATGTAGTTGAAGTGCAGACTTTAAACTTTAATTCAGCCGGTTGAACAAAAAGACTGTATAAAATGTGAGGAACGAAAATTCTTTAGCTCCTTACAATGAATTCATTTCAGGAGCTCAAGATTAATTGGAAAAGTTGAATAACTGAAAATAAATTGTTAATTTCTAATACTTTGCTGGAAATGACACCATGAAGTCTTGAACTCATGGACATCATCAGATTTTGGGTTTTCTCCTTTTTTATGCTCTGCCAGGTCTTTACTACAGAGGCTTTCAGTTGCTGTTTGTTTGTGGGCCCGTCTTCTCTTTATTGCTGAGTTCATCAGTGCTTTCTTTCTTTCTCAGGATGTACGAAATTGTAGATTTTGCCACTCCTAATCTTAAAGCCGTTTCTCAAATGGGATTTTTCTGTTTTTGCAGCTTAAGGATGTTGTTTCACCTGCATGGAGAGCTCCTTTGACTGCATGTTGTCTGTTGACAGCAAAATGTTCCAAACACAAGCACCACACCTTAGATCAGCTCCAGGCCTTTTATCTGCTTAATTGATAAAAACATACGAAGGAATTGCTCACACCTGCCCATGAAATGACCTTCGAGTCAATTGTCCAATTATGTTTGGCCCCTTTAAAAAGACTGTGGGACACATTAAGTTCCATGTCCATTATATAACTGTAATTAGAATATGTTTCAATAAAGTGTCCAAATATATATGGACCTAACTGTATATAAACCTCAGTCCTCCCTCAATCCCTAAATCTAATTTAGTCAAATAATCACAATAGTCACTTGCTTTTTCCTCTGGAATGCTGAATACAGTTGGGATACATTCAGAAATAAATTAACTGCATTTCTGAAATGTAAAAGATTTCTTGAGTCAGATAAAAGAAACTGTACTTCCAATTTATTTAGTGTGTTTCATTATTTCTGCTCATGTCTGCAGGTATCTCCATCTGTGTGGTGAAGACAGTCGTGTTCTCTGTTGGTCTGATCATCATGGTGATTGCTGTCATCAGTGTCCACATTATGGAGAAGATTAAGAAGTGAAAATAAAGAAGAGGCTTTCCACGTACACAAATAGCTAATACACTTTTAGAAAATGTTGAAGTTATAGATACCAGTGGTAGATAACTACACAGGTTAACACATTTTGGCGGTTTGCTAATTTTTATGCAGATATCGTTTTTTGTTATATAGCACAAAATTAGGCATTGCAAATGTTTTGTAAGTATAGACATTTGCACATTTAATTCCGTTAATTTTCTGAATGTTGAATGTAAACATAACAAACGCTCCACAAGACATGCATGGCAAACATGTTAAATCACTGTCATCACTGCAGAGAAATTTAAGAAAGAAAAATAAATTTTGCAGTGCTTACCCACTGCACATAGATGTCAATGCAAACTTGCTTGAAAAGAACTCCTCAAACCATCTATGATAGCGTTACCAATTACTTTTGATGAAATAGTCAAAAGTCAAGACTGCATCATTTTGTGAATAAAATACTTGTTGATCCTTATAAAGCTGTTTTCTGAGATTTTATAATGATAGCAAACACAAAAGAAGCATTTCTGATTCCTATTCCAGAAAGCAGCATTAAGATGTTTCTTCAGTGTGAGGGAATCAACTGATAACTACTACTAAGTTGTAAACCCAAGAATAAAAAAAGAAATGATTTCAGCTTCAAAGCTCATTTAAAATCATCAAAGACCAACCTATCAATCTCTGATATTTTAGAAGTTACCGATTCTGCTTTGATTGGTGTCTTCTTTGTATTATTCTAAATGTTAATGAGACACTGACACCATCATTTAACATTCAAAGTAACCTAAGAATGAAAAAAGGGTTCAAAAATATATCTGAGATGAAAATTGGGTATCTTTCCAAATGCAGCAAGTTACATATTCAATATGCTGACAATTTTTCAAGTGTCCCAAAAAATCATGTCTCATGTTTAAATTCACATACAAAATTGTTGTCAAGTTTCAAAGTTCTTAAACAACACAGCTTTGAGACGGAGCGTGGCCCTGTAGCTCTGTGAAAAACACTTCATGGCTTCAACATTTTTCTTTTAGATGAAATGATGAATGATTAACTGTTAAAACCTACAGAAATTATTGATGCTTCTTTTTGTCAGTTCAGTTTATCTCAAACTGAACACTAAGACAAAAATCGCAAACATGCAAAGAGCAAACCTTTAATTGTATCCTATTCTTTGACTGAAAACACGTGCGAACTAAAACTATATTTTTATTATATACTGTCTGCATATTGAACTACAGTCATTATATCATAAAGATTCTTTTAAGAGAATAATTTTGCAAGTGCTTTTGTTGAAAGACAGTCATATTTTTAACATTATTTTGTAATAAAAATATGGGAAAAAAAACACAAAACCATGTAAATTTTGTTTTAACAGCTGAATTCAGCTGAAATTCAGATCTACTGGAATAGGTTACGAGACTGGGGTGCAAACTGAAGTATGGCAAAAGCAAACTTCTCTCTTGTTATGCTACTTTTATTTCTCTTTCTTGTTCTCAATCTATGAAAAGATGCAACTTCCTTTTTCTTGTATTAGACGTCTGTTTTTTTTTTTTGTTTTGTTTTTTTGTGCAAGCATTTTTGCTTAACATGCAAAACCTAAAGGGTGTTACAGCCTAAAGAGGAATTTGGTATCACTGCAAATGCAGCTTGTAGCACAAATGGTGGACCTGACCACACTTCAATGCTTTTTAGCATCTTTATTAACTCACACTCGAATGCAGTTTTCCAGCTGATTAAAGTAGATTAAACTTCAATATTAAACGTAAAAAATCAGATACCCTGAAACAATTTCAATCATCATGTTTATATTGTTGTCCTTTCTGTAGTTCATGGGGAAAGTTAAGACACTGACCAATAACAATAATACATTTTCATTTTTATTACCCATTAACAAATTCCGCCAAATGCCTAATTTGTGAATAAAAATGCTTTTTGCTGGTGTTAAAAATGTTGTTGAGACTTTTATCTCAGGGAAAAAGTATTTGGGAGGCTAAGCAGGTTTTTGACTTTGGAATATGGACTTCTTTGATATCACCCACATAGGGTAGAGGGTGACTTTGGAGGCAGGCTACAAAGGCAGGAACAACCTCCTTCTAAACGTCAGTAAGACAAAGGAGCTGATAGTGGACTTCAGCACTAAGCAGGAGAGGAACTACCAGACCCCCGTCATCAACGAGTGCCCAGTGGAGAGAGTGGACAGCTTCAAATACCTCGGAGTTCACATCACGCAGGACCTGTCATGGTCCTGTCACATCAACACCGTGGTGAAAAAGGCCCGTCAGCGTCTCTACCACCTCAGACGCTTGAGAGACTTCCAACTGCCCTCCAAGGTGCTCAGGAACTTTTACTCGTGCACCATAGAGAGCATCCTGACGGGAAACATCTTAACCTGGTTCGGGAACAGCACCATGCAGGACAGACGAGCTCTACAGAGGGTTGTGCGATCAGCTGAGCGCACCATCCGCTCCGAGCTCCCTGACCTGCACTCAATCTACAGCAGGCGGTGCTGGACCAAGGCCAGGAAGATCGTGAAGGACCTCAGCCATCCCAACAACAGACTGTTCTCTCTGTTGAGGTCAGGAAAGCGATTCCGCTCCCTGAAGACCAACACAGAGAGACTGAGGAGGAGCTTCTTCCCGCAGGCGATACGGTCTCTCAATCACAATCACACCACCACACAGTACTGACCCACACATATAGTTCTTACACACACACTGGACATTCTGGACATTGTTTTCACTTCATCACTTAAATCACTGCTGCTGTTATTGTGTATATATTTATTTATACTTCTTGGGTATTTTGTTCATACATTCTTATATAGTTCTATATTGTGTATTTTGTTGTACAGTTATTTTATTTTCAATTTAATTTATATATTTTATCTTATTCTTTCCCAGTGTGTTGTACAGTTATTTCATTTTTAACCTTAATTTATATTTTATTCCTTCCTAGTTAAATTTACCCTTTTTAATTTTTCATATTTATTTCCTATCTTATTCATAGCCTTTTCCTTTTTGTTTTCTTTAGGTCACGAGCAGTTGTCCAAGCATTTCACTACATATCGTACTATGTATGACTGTGTATGTGACAAATAAAATTTGAATTTTGAATTTGATTGCCGAGCAGAAAATATACAGATTAATAGTGTTTTTGTGCTATTTTAATGTTTGTCGGTTTTGTGGGACCAGTACCCCAATACAGGTAGTCTGGATGGGCCCTCTGCTTAAAAAGTCACTTATCCAGTAGACAATGCAAGGCTTAGATAGAGCCTGATGGGTGTTCTAACCACCGCTCTCTCCCAGCTGACTACTCCACTGACTCTGGTAAAAATTGAGCATTAGTAGCCATGGAGTCAAAGGCAGTGTGCTGTGAAACCATGGCTATGTCAGATCGACAACTGGCACAGCTCAAAGATAGTTCACTTGTGCACTGTTGGTCTGTGTCAAGTCTAGAGGAACAACGCAATCGTTAGAAGGGTATGAGGGGCTGACCCTGTTTTGCTGTCAGTGGTATAAAACACTTCCATGTTGTTGCGTTTCAGAGAAACCTCGAGACTCTAGAATGTTTTTCTTTGTGATTCTTGTGTTGCTGTCCTGCACTGAGGCTGAAGGTAGGAAAAAAATGTTTAGATATTAGCACACATATAGTAGAAGTATATTGCAACCGCTTCCTTAATTCAACAGGGACAGAACTAACAAAGATGGAAAGTGCAAATGTTTTCTTTTATAGTAGTGTTCACTACAAAAGATATCTGTTATTTTATTGCAGCGGATGAAAGACTTGATTAATGTCTCAAAGTACATCACAGTTTAATCGGAGCTGTGTCTTTGACAGGCAGAATAAGGTTTGACAAGTTAGTCCATCTAAAATAGTCACTTCCTCTTTCTCGCAGTGACTCGGTTTGTGTGCTAGAAGGTTTCCTGGTTCTGAGAGAAAATAAAACCAGCACAACCAAAGCTTTCAATACAGAACTTTAGAAGCATTGAACACTGCAGTTCCAGGATGATTTCAGACACAGATGAGGAGTAACTGCTGCCATCTTTTCATACTTTGACCATTCAACACCACATGAGAAAAACTGTAAAATCTTACCCTGCTATGAAAGCTATTAGAGCTGCCTAATAATTTATTGTAAAACAACTAATTGTCCAATAATTTCCAATGATAATAAAAAAACAATATAAATATAATAAATCAAACAACGTGTGAATACATGATTTTTATGTCTTTATAGGGTCTGAGAACATGTTTGTACTTAATAGAACTTACATGTGGACATAAAGAAACCTGTTGTAGTAGACAAAAATAAACTTAATTTACTACCACTAACAATGTTGGTAACTATTATTATAAAGATGCAATCATGTTTGACACATGTGAAGGACAGTCTGAGTTATTTAGACAAAATTAGTCTTTGCTTTTAACCTAAAAAAAAAGATTAACAGGAAATACTGTGTAATGTTCAAGCAGACAGTTAGGGTCTGAAATACTAAGAGTAAGGATTTCAAATGTTTTATAACTTTATCTCAGTCTTCATTTCATTTTTCATTGTTGACTCCTTCATGGCCGATTTGTGGTTTGGTTCTTTGACGTGGTCTGGGAGCAGACCCATTCTGTAAGGTTTGGGGTTGTAGCTTCCCTATTTCTGTCATGGAGGGAAGCAGAGATAGTTTAATGAATTTGGGCAACTCTAGATATTAGAGGTGCACCATCCAAAGTTGTGTGGAAGTCATAACTTCTAATAGGAACTGATTTTCACGAGAAGGTTTATCTGTGAAGTCCACATTTTATTGTTGGAAATTATCTCAACAAACAGTAACTGAAGGACGATGTGGGGCAAGTTACACACAAATCTATATTAAGTTTAGAGATGTCTGATTGGTGTAAGGGTTTTTATTACAGCTGAATAACAATTAAAGATATTTGCACTGATAAATGTGTTTATTTATCAACATATAAACAGATTATATAAAAATGTTGACAAAACAATAATAAAAATACTAAAAAAAAATACTGTATTTAATTTGAGAGACTTCCAGTTGCATGTTAATAAGATGATTCTGATATCAGGTTTGTTGTTTTTCTTTTCTTTTAGGGCTCCGACATGTGTTTCTCCTCCGTGGAAAGGACTTACACCTGGATATAAAGAAATCTGTTGTACTAGACAAAAAAACTGATTTGTTCTGGAAAGTTAATGAAACTAACTATATAGCTAAATGTGGTTTTAATAATGATCCAGTTGTGTTTGACAAATATGAAGGAAGGGCTGAGCTCTTCAGGCAAAATTATGGGTTGTTATTAAAGAATGTGCAACACAGTGACAGTGGAGATTATACTGCATTCATGGTTAGCTATGAAGTCCAAAAGGTAGCTGAATACAAGGTCATAGTCCAAGGTAGGTTTCTGTTTTCATTATCTTTTTGAAATGGTGATACAACATAGACCTGTTTTAAATCTCTTTATGCCTGTTACTCTTCAGATGCAGTTTCTCCAGTTGACCTGACAGTGGACTCTGTGTCTGGCAGTTCAGAGTCCTGTAACCTCACTGTGACCTGCAGCACAGTGGATTCTCAAATCAGCAGCATTTTCACATGTGATGCCCAAAACTGCTCTCTGGTAGAGAAAGGAAGCTTTAAAGCCCAAACCTATTCTTCCAATCTCACTGTCAATTTGCAGCAAGACTTAATCGTCTGTAATCACAGCAACCAAGTGAGCGTGGAACAGACTAAGAAGGACATTAAACGTTATTGCAAGGAAAAACCAGGTAAGATTCAAAGACATCACATTCATTTGTACATTCTGCAAAATCATGTCTTGACCCTTTGTTGGGGCAGTTGTAACCAATCAGCTGTCCTATAATGAGCACATCCACTCAGAAGTTACCAGAAATTTTCAAGCTTGTGTCTGCTTCTATTGATCTGGAACACAATTTCAGTTAAAATCTCAAAACCTGTGTTAAATACCTTTAGTAGTAGTTGACTGCTTGAAGAATAATTCTGGTTAACAATAGTTGGCATGAGAAGTATTCCATATGTATATCACCAAATTTGACAGTTATTATCTTTCTTTTGATGAGAAAATCTAAAATATTCTGAATACTAGAGTGTAAGGTCGATGGCAAAAACTTGCATTGTGGTGGCCCACCAGAGGGGTCACACCCAGGTGAGGGGTTTTGCTGGGTTTTGCGCGCAATGTGTTCAGTTCATGTTTGGTGGTCAATAAAGTTGGAGGAAAAGGCTAAACCTCCTGTGTTGTCTGACCCTTCACTCCACAGCATTAGATTTTTAAGGATGACAACAAAAGCTGCCCATCACAATCTCTAATGCTTTTATTTGTGCCTATTTATTAAATAAATAAGTCATTTGTAACTATAGCAACCAGGTCACAATTAAATTAGATCAATCTAAATTGGTTCTGTACATTACCACAATGAATTTAAATGAAACAACTCAGATGTAGTTGAAGTGCAGACTTTAAGCTTTAATTCAGCTGGTTGAACAAAAAGACTGTATAAAATGTGAGGAACGAAAATTCTTTAGCTCCTTACAATGAATTCATTTCAGGAGCTCAAGATTAATTGGAAAAGTTGAATAACTGAAAATAAATTGTTAATTTCTAATACTTTGCTGGAAATGACACCCTGAAGTCTTGAACTCATGGACATCATCAGATTTTGGGTTTTCTCCTTTTTTATGCTCTGCCAGGTCTTTACTACAGAGGCTTTCAGTTGCTGTTTGTTTGTGGGCCCGTCTTCTCTTTATTGCTGAGTTCATCAGTGCTTTCTTTCTTTCTCAGGATGTACGAAATTGTAGATTTTGCCACTCCTAATCTTAAAGCCGTTTCTCAAATGGGATTTTTCTGTTTTTGCAGCTTAAGGATGTTGTTTCACCTGCATGGAGAGCTCCTTTGACTGCATGTTGTCTTGTTGACAGCAAAATGTTCCAAACACAAGCACCACACCTTAGATCAGCTCCAGGCCTTTTATCTGCTTAATTGATAAAAACATACAAAGGAATTGCTCACACCTGCCCATGAAATGACCTTCGAGTCAATTGTCCAATTACGTTTGGCCCCTTTAAAAAGACTGTGGGACACATTAAGTTCCATGTCCATTATATAACTGTAATTAGAATATGTTTCAATAAAGTGTCCAAATATATATGGACCTAACTGTATATAAACCTCAGTCCTCCCTCAATCCCTAAATCTAATTTAGTCAGATAATCACAATAGTCACTTGCTTTTTCCTCTGGAATGCTGAATACAGTTGGGATACATTCAGAAATAAATTAACTGTATTTCTGAAATGTAAAAGATTTCTTGAGTCAGATAAAAGAAACTGTACTTTGAATTTACTTAGTGTGTTTCATTATTTCTGCTCATGTCTGCAGGTATCTCCATCTGTGTGGTGAAGACATTCGTGTTCTCTGTTGGTCTGATCATCATGGTGATTGCTGTGATCAGTGTCCACATTATGGAGAAGATTAAGAAGCAAAAATAAAGAAGAGGCTTTCCACTTACACATATAACTTATATGGTTTTAGAAAATGTTGAGGTTATAGATACCAGTGGTAGATAACTACACAGGTTAACACATTTTGGGTGTTTGCAAACATTAAAAATTCTCAAATATCACACAAGGAATCTGTATCACTTTGTAAATAAAATGCTTGTTGCTCATGTTAATAATATTACAGAAGATTTCATCTTGAAAACAAAACTTTTGGTGGTCTGACCCCTGAACTGAAGAAATTGTCAAATTAGATGATATAGGTTAAAAATTTCCATTTTACTTACTTTATAACTTAGCTTCCTAATGTGGCAACACAAGGGTAATTAAAACTGAGAGTTAGATAAAACTGTGAACAGTTTGGTTCATCTTTAGTTATATGGTTCTATCCAGCATATTCTATCTTGATATGCTGTCTTATCACAGGTTAATTTTTCAAAAAATATTAGCAATGATTTATGCAAAGAAAGGGCTACGTACAACTCTTTATTTCTATTAATGTCTTACTTCATTCCTACCTGATTGACATGTTTAGGAATTATGAGTGATTGGCTCACTGTAGTGGTAAAAGTTGCTACCAATCAAATTATGATATGGTAAAGTTAAAACAAAACACAACTGACTGTTTTATATTATATCTAATATATATTATGTAATTATCCTTATAATTACAAAATGTTTTAAGTAAGATTTATGTTTTGTAATTTAAATCTGACATCACAAAAGTATTTTGGAGGTTGAATAATGTATTTTGTAACTGCAGTACACATAATACTAATTTTGAACAATTTTGTCCAGGTTCCTTGCCACCAGGGACTCCTTCAGGACCATCGTGTTCAGTTACAGAGTCGGGGTGTCCACGGTGAGCCAGATCATCCCCCAGGTAGCGACGGCCATCTGGGACTGTCTAGTGGACGACTTCATGGCTGTGCCTTCACCTGGAGACTCAAAGAGAAAGTATATACAGTGGTCCCTCATTTATTGCAGCAGGGTTTCTCAGAATAACTAGCCCCTCGCCACACACTTTATACACTTTATTTTTTAATTTTTTTTTTTTAAACACACACATGAAGATTAGTCACAGTTCTCACAAGTTGATTCTCACAGTGCAAACCTTTGTAGATTTCAAAACGTAAAAGTATCATTATGCTGTTTTTTCTTCGTCTGCCTGCCACATTTGTGCGCCTTTTCCCCTCCAGGAGTCACTCCATAAGCCAATGAGATTATCACATGACATTTTTGAACAGGGATATTTCTTTTTAACTGTTTTCAATTTAACGTAATATTTAAGTGTTTCTTAGTTTTAGACTAGTTGGTTAGTCTATTTCAATGTTTTAAACCATATCCCAGGGTTTTTACTTCACCATTTATGGAGTTTTAAGAAGCAAATAAAAGACAGAGCTTAATTCTGTAAAGATTAGATGAAAAATACTCAAAGGATAAATTCAATTGGTTTATTATTTTATTACACAAGTTGAAAAAAGTAAAACAAGTAACTACAGAAACAACAAAAGAAAATTTAAACAATCAAATAAGTAAATGAAGGGGGGGGAAGGGAGGAGGAGAGAAAACCCCAACAATCCCCTCTGAGCAAGCACTAGGCGACAGTGGGGAGGAAAAACTGCCTTTTAACGGGCAGAAACCTCCAGCAGAACCAGGCTCAGGAGGGGGCAGTCAACTGCTGGGACTGGTTGGGGGGTGAGGGTGAAAAAAAGAAAAAAGATTAAGAAGGTAGGGAATAGGTGTTAGGAGAGAAAGGGAGAGGGGGGACAGGAGAGGTGACAATTAAGATGGCTCACAGGTGGAGGAAGACGAGGCTAAATCATCTGAATAACCAGCAGAAGCCTCTTTTCTTCGTTTCCAGGTATTTTTCCATGAGCGCTTTTTTCTCCAGGATAAGGGTTCTCAACTGATCGTTTGTTTCTGCATTTTGCTTCTCGAGTTGCTTGCATCTTTGCTCCATTTCTTTTAATCCTGCTTGTTCTTTTCTAGGCTTTTCTTTCGGGTCTTTGTATGTTGCCTTCTCCATTCGATTTGCCTTGCGCATGTCTGTATTTCTCTCTTGTTTTTTGTTGTACATCTCTTCTTTCAGGTCAATTTTTCTCTTGAATTCTTCATGCATACGCAGCAGGTGTTCCCATTTTTTCTCTTGTTGTTGCTTTTGTGCCTCCATTTCAGTTATTTGGCTCCTCAAGTCAATGACCCTCAACAACATCACATTCATGAGCTCTGAGTGTTTTTTCCTTATTCCATCGATCGTACACTGCATCTCTGAACATTGCTTTTCCAGTATTTCCTTTTCTCTTTCCAGTTCAGGTGTTTTGTCCTTCATTTCATTACAAAATTCTCGTAGTTCTAGATTCCTTTTCTCAAAGTCCTGGAGAATACGTTTTTCCTCTTCCTGTTGCTTTTTTTCTTCAAGAAGCTCTTTATTTTTGCACTCTGTTTCATCAAACCTGACTTTCAGATCTACGTACATTTCCCTCATGGCTTTGAGTTTGTGCTCCATTGGTGTTTCTTTTTCTCTTTCCAGTTCAGGTGTTTTGTCCTTCATTTCGTTACAAAATTCTTGCAGTTTTAGATTCCTTCTCTCAAACTTCCGGAGAATACGTTTTTCTTCTTCCTGTTGCTTTTTTTCTTCAAGAAGCTCTTTATTTTTGCACTCTGTTTCATCAAACCTCACTGTCAGATCTACGTACATTTCCCTCATGGCTTTGACTATGTGCTGCATTTGTATTTCCTTTTCTCTTTCCAGTTCAGATTTTTTGTCCTTCATTTCATTACAAAATTCTCGCAGTTCTAGATTCCTTCTCTCTAAGTCCTGGAGAATACGTTTTTCTTCTTCCTGTTGGCGGATTTTTTCAATTGTTTTCTCAGCTTCATTGAGCTTTCCTTGAAGCACCTGATTCTTTTGCTCCATGTTTTGGAGATCCCATTGTATCTCCTCAATAGTAGCTTTCTTTCCTTGAAGCTGGGCAGATGTTTCTTTTAATTCAGCACTCTGTCCCAACGAAAGAAAACGGGAGAAAAACTTCTTTCGTCCTTGACCAAACTTCATTCCCCAGCCCTCATTTATCATTTTTATATCAGGCTGGCGTTGCTGTTTTCCTTCCAGGTCTTTATTTCGTGCTTCCAATTGTCTGCACTTCTCCTCTAGTTGAAGCTTCTCTTCTTCAATTTGTTTAACTTTGTAATGGAGGTCAGAGTTTTCCTTCTGACTTTCCTGTAATGCCCTTTGGACTGATAAGACAGCATCCATGGTCATTTCTCCTGGAGAGATTGGCTGGCCAGACCACGAAGGAGAGGCAGCATTATCTTTTTTTCTTTGTCTGCGTTTTCGTGGACGCATATTGGAGCCTGTGCACAGTGACTCTGAAAAGGCTTAGAAATATTTCCAAATGTATCTGTTGTCGAACGTTTGAAGGCTGCGAACAAACTGCTTTAGAATTGCTGCTGTTCCCTATTTATGGACTTCAGAACTTCAAAAGTGATGATGTCACAAGCACATCTTTAATGTGCTTGTGACATCATCACTCCGTAAACCAATCAGATCAATCAGATTGTCACATGACAGAATGGGGATGTTTGTTTTTTTGGGGGGTTTTTTTTAGGTTTAATTAGAGAGTCATCAGTACTCAGCTGACAGGGCTGGTTGCTATAGTAACTCCTGTGAGTGGCAGGAGGGGATGGGACGCACACACACCACAGTTGGGGTCAGACACAGAGAAAGGCAAACAGGAACTAGAAAGTGCATTTTCTGAAGAAACTGCAGTGTGAATGCTTGAATCTGAATGTATGCACTGAAATGAATTAATTGCTGAATTTAAGTTAAAAATGTTGAACGAGATGAAAAATACAGAAATTTTCACCTGAAAACCAAAGTGCTGAAGTGCTAAAAGCTGACATTCACAGAGAGGAAGTTTGAAAATAGCTGAAAATGTTTTAAATGTAAATTAGAAAAACCTAAGAAATGAGCAAATAAAATTTAGTAAGAAAACATCTGAAAAAATATTAAAAGTTAATATTCTTTGAATCACTGACTAAAATGTGATCCCTCCGCTTGGATCCACACAGTTTAAAAAATTTAAAAGTCTGAGCTTTGAAAGACACGGTGTTGGAAAGAGAACAACGATGGCGACGTTTTGAGGGTAAAATGATGGCTGTAACACTGTGGACACAGCAGCAGTTGAAAGAGAAGTGTTTAAGATGAATCTTGGCAGAGTGAGAGAGAGCTCGTTAAGCAGGCAGGTGTGAGCCTGGTTGCTATAGTGACTGCACCCAGTGGCTCCATACACACGACACAGACATGCACCTCACTTTTGCTCCTTAAAATGAACAGAAAAGTCAGGCCGAAACAAATCGTTCCCAAATGAAAAGTAAAAGTCGTATTGACGAAATTCTTTCACCGTGAGCGACAGCAGCTTCTAGTCTACTGAATTCTCAGTTTTCATGCCTGTGGAGTTTATTATATGGACGTGGTGACAGTGGAAAGACACCATGCTCTTCTGATTTTCAAACCAACCTTCTGAGCGATTTTAACATTAGAGTCTATGGAAGAGTTGGAGGGAGGAGGCTGTGCATTGGTGACATTTATGAAAGAACCATAACACCTAGTACAATAGTAAACACATTGGATGAAAGAGGACAGCGATGGCTACGTTTTGAGGGTAAAATCATACCTGTAGAGCAAACGCTGCGGACACAGCAGCAGTTTTAAAAAAGATTTTAAGATTAATTTTTTTGCTCCTCTCACTCTAGCAGTTGAGCTGTCTCACTCTAGCCCCAACATTCCGTCCCATACACACCCATTATAAACTCTGAAACGGGTGAAAAAACATCATGAAACTTAAACTGGAACTGAAGAAAAAGTATAATAGATATTGAAAAGATAAATACAAGTTGAATAGTTGAATGTCTTGTCTTCGTTTTAAAGTTTGAATGGTGGCTCTATGACAATGTATGTGGAAGTAGATACAGTTTAAAGAGGAGGAAGTTGAATGAGAATTTGAAGGGTCTCCCCATTGAAATACATGGGAAATTTTTGTTGAAAAAAGTTGAATAATTTTAAAAATATAAATGTTAAAAATGAGAAAAGTAGAAGCAGTCATGTCCAAAAGAAGAGGAATCTAACGGTGTTTGAATGGTTTTTCTAAGTTGAACGGTTTTGAAGGAGTTAGATGCCAAAAAACAAATGCTTCCCAAGAGAAAACTGTGAGTGGCAGGAACTTCCAGACTACAACATATTAAATTTCCATGCCTGTAGAGTGTATTATACTGATGTGGTGACAGTGTAAAGACACCCTTCGATGTTAAATTTGAGCTGAAAATTGAGAGCAGTTTTAGAATGGTTATCTATGGGGGACAGAGAGGGAGGAGGCTGCGCTTTGATGGCATTTGTGAGAAAACCGTAAATCTGATCTCAATGAGGAAGCCACTGGATGAAAGTCTCTGTCAGAACATGGTATGAAATGTTTAGGTGTAAACTAGCGAGCTAACTTCCTGTTAACTTCTAACTCTGTTAAATTTAATAAATTCTGTTTTCATGGATGTTAAACTTAATTGTAACACCTGATAAATCAGCAACGCAGGTGATTTAATTAAAGATGAAAGAATTTAGACCGTTTTTAACTCTTAGTGTTCGTTTGACTTTGGGACCTGATATGAACGGAGTTTTGGACCCAGATTACTCCGTGAAGCTCCTCACTACGGCAGCCGTAATGCTCTGACAATCCATCAAGCAGTGCGGATTACCAACGTTGTACTAAAACATTTTTTAACAGATTTCTGCACGCAGAAATCGGTTCGAGGTCAGTAAGCACAACCAGAATTCATACATACGGCACACTCTCGATTTTGGAGAAAATTAAAGGATTTTTTGTGTGGAAATACGTTATACAGAGGAAAAGAATATATATCGTGATATATATCGTTACTGCACATGCTTCAAATTATATCGCGATATGGATTTTAGGCCATATCGCCCAGCCCTACTCAAAAGGTCTCATCAAGTTCCGATTTAATTCGATTTACGCTATGTTATCAGTGTTTGCATTGATAGCATGGCTGTGGTGTCATATCAGTGTATGCTCTCGGTGTTTGCTGATATCAAACTGTGGTATGAGGACCACTGTGGGTTAATCTTTGTAGTGATACTCACTCCTTTTTTTTTTTCTTTAGACCTAGTTTAATTCTGGTATAGTTGAATATTTGTATATAATCCCTGCAGCTGTCAGACTCTATAACAGGGGTCACCAGCCTTTCTTAAAACTGAGAGTTAGATAAAACTGTGAACAGTTTGGTTCATCTTTAGTTATATGGTTCTATCCAGCATATTCTATCTTGATATGCTGTCTTATCACAGGTTAATTTTTCAAAAATATTAGCAATGATTTATGCAAAGAAAGGGCTACGTACAACTCTTTATTTCTATTAATGTCTTACTTCATTCCTACCTGATTGACATGTTTAGGAATTATGAGTGATTGGCTCACTGTAGTGGTAAAAGTTGCTACCAATCAAATTATGATATGGTAAAGTTAAAACAAAACACAACTGACTGTTTTATATTATATCTAATATATATTATGTAATTATCCTTATAATTACAAAATGTTTTAAGTAAGATTTATGTTTTGTAATTTAAATCTGACATCACAAAAGTATTTTGGAGGTTGAATAATGTATTTTGTAACTGCAGTACACATAATACTAATTTTGAACAATTTTGTCCAGGTTCCTTGCCACCAGGGACTCCTTCAGGACCATCGTGTTCAGTTACAGAGTCGGGGTGTCCACGGTGAGCCAGATCATCCCCCAGGTAGCGACGGCCATCTGGGACTGTCTAGTGGACGACTTCATGGCTGTGCCTTCACCTGGAGACTCAAAGAGAAAGTATATACAGTGGTCCCTCATTTATTGCAGCAGGGTTTCTCAGAATAACTAGCCCCTCGCCACACACTTTATACACTTTATTTTTTAATTTTTTTTTTTTAAACACACACATGAAGATTAGTCACAGTTCTCACAAGTTGATTCTCACAGTGCAAACCTTTGTAGATTTCAAAACGTAAAAGTATCATTATGCTGTTTTTTCTTCGTCTGCCTGCCACATTTGTGCGCCTTTTCCCCTCCAGGAGTCACTCCATAAGCCAATGAGATTATCACATGACATTTTTGAACAGGGATATTTCTTTTTAACTGTTTTCAATTTAACGTAATATTTAAGTGTTTCTTAGTTTTAGACTAGTTGGTTAGTCTATTTCAATGTTTTAAACCATATCCCAGGGTTTTTACTTCACCATTTATGGAGTTTTAAGAAGCAAATAAAAGACAGAGCTTAATTCTGTAAAGATTAGATGAAAAATACTCAAAGGATAAATTCAATTGGTTTATTATTTTATTACACAAGTTGAAAAAAGTAAAACAAGTAACTACAGAAACAACAAAAGAAAATTTAAACAATCAAATAAGTAAATGAAGGGGGGGGGAAGGGAGGAGGAGAGAAAACCCCAACAATCCCCTCTGAGCAAGCACTAGGCGACAGTGGGGAGGAAAAACTGCCTTTTAACGGGCAGAAACCTCCAGCAGAACCAGGCTCAGGAGGGGGCAGTCAACTGCTGGGACTGGTTGGGGGGTGAGGGTGAAAAAAAGAAAAAAGATTAAGAAGGTAGGGAATAGGTGTTAGGAGAGAAAGGGAGAGGGGGGACAGGAGAGGTGACAATTAAGATGGCTCACAGGTGGAGGAAGACGAGGCTAAATCATCTGAATAACCAGCAGAAGCCTCTTTTCTTCGTTTCCAGGTATTTTTCCATGAGCGCTTTTTTCTCCAGGATAAGGGTTCTCAACTGATCGTTTGTTTCTGCATTTTGCTTCTCGAGTTGCTTGCATCTTTGCTCCATTTCTTTTAATCCTGCTTGTTCTTTTCTAGGCTTTTCTTTCGGGTCTTTGTATGTTGCCTTCTCCATTCGATTTGCCTTGTGCATGTCTGTATTTCTCTCTTGTTTTTTGTTGTACATCTCTTCTTTCAGGTCAATTTTTCTCTTGAATTCTTCATGCATACGCAGCAGGTGTTCCCATTTTTTCTCTTGTTGTTGCTTTTGTGCCTCCATTTCAGTTATTTGGCTCCTCAAGTCAATGACCCTCAACAACATCACATTCATGAGCTCTGAGTGTTTTTTCCTTATTCCATCGATCGTACACTGCATCTCTGAACATTGCTTTTCCAGTATTTCCTTTTCTCTTTCCAGTTCAGGTGTTTTGTCCTTCATTTCATTACAAAATTCTCGTAGTTCTAGATTCCTTTTCTCAAAGTCCTGGAGAATACGTTTTTCCTCTTCCTGTTGCTTTTTTTCTTCAAGAAGCTCTTTATTTTTGCACTCTGTTTCATCAAACCTGACTTTCAGATCTACGTACATTTCCCTCATGGCTTTGAGTTTGTGCTCCATTGGTGTTTCTTTTTCTCTTTCCAGTTCAGGTGTTTTGTCCTTCATTTCATTACAAAATTCTTGCAGTTTTAGATTCCTTCTCTCAAACTTCCGGAGAATACGTTTTTCTTCTTCCTGTTGCTTTTTTTCTTCAAGAAGCTCTTTATTTTTGCACTCTGTTTCATCAAACCTCACTGTCAGATCTACGTACATTTCCCTCATGGCTTTGAGTTTGTGCTGCATTTGTATTTCCTTTTCTCTTTCCAGTTCAGATTTTTTGTCCTTCATTTCATTACAAAGTTCTCGCAGTTCTAGATTCCTTCTCTCTAAGTCCTGGAGAATACGTTTTTCTTCTTCCTGTTGGCGGATTTTTTCAATTGTTTTCTCAGCTTCATTGAGTTTTCCTTGAAGCACCTGATTCTTTTGCTCCATGTTTTGGAGATCCCATTGTATCTCCTCAATAGTAGCTTTCTTTCCTTGAAGCTGGGCAGATGTTTCTTTTAATTCAGCACTCTGTCCCGACGAAAGAAAACGGGAGAAAAACTTCTTTCGTCCTTGACCAAACTTCATTCCCCAGCCCTCATTTATCATTTTTATATCAGGCTGGCGTTGCTGTTTTCCTTCCAGGTCTTTATTTCGTGCTTCCAATTGTCTGCACTTCTCCTCTAGTTGAAGCTTCTCTTCTTCAATTTGTTTAACTTTGTAATGGAGGTCAGAGTTTTCCTTCTGACTTTCCTGTAATGCCCTTTGGACTGATAAGACAGCATCCATGGTCATTTCTCCTGGAGAGATTGGCTGGCCAGACCACGAAGGAGAGGCAGCATTATCTTTTTTTCTTTGTCTGCGTTTTCGTGGACGCATATTGGAGCCTGTGCACAGTGACTCTGAAAAGGCTTAGAAATATTTCCAAATGTATCTGTTGTCGAACGTTTGAAGGCTGCGAACAAACTGCTTTAGAATTGCTGCTGTTCCCTATTTATGGACTTCAGAACTTCAAAAGTGATGATGTCACAAGCACATCTTTAAAGATGTGCTTGTGACATCATCACTCCGTAAGCCAATCAGATCAATCAGATTGTCACATGACAGAATGGGGATGTTTGTTTTTTTTGGGGGTTTTTTTTTAGGTTTAATTAGAGAGTCATCAGTACTCAGCTGACAGGGCTGGTTGCTATAGTAACTCCTGTGAGTGGCAGGAGGGGATGGAACGCACACACACCACAGTTGGGGTCAGACACAGAGAAAGGCAAACAGGAATTAGGCTCTGAAACAAATGCTTCCCAAGAGAAAACTGTGAGTGGCAGGAACTTCCAGACTACAACATATTAAATTTCCATGCCTGTAGAGTGTATTATACTGATGTGGTGACAGTGTAAAGACACCCTTCGATGTTAAATTTGAGCTGAAAATTGAGAGCAGTTTTAGAATGGTTATCTATGGGGGACAGAGAGGGAGGAGGCTGCGCTTTGATGGCATTTGTGAGAAAACCGTAAATCTGATCTCAATGAGGAAGCCACTGGATGAAAGTCTCTGTCAGAACATGGTATGAAATGTTTAGGTGTAAACTAGCGAGCTAACTTCCTGTTAACTTCTAACTCTGTTAAATTTAATAAATTCTGTTTTCATGGATGTTAAACTTAATTGTAACACCTGATAAATCAGCAACGCAGGTGATTTAATTAAAGATGAAAGAATTTAGACCGTTTTTAACTCTTAGTGTTCGTTTGACTTTGGGACCTGATATGAACGGAGTTTTGGACCCAGATTACTCCGTGAAGCTCCTCACTACGGCAGCCGTAATGCTCTGACAATCCATCAAGCAGTGCGGATTACCAACGTTGTACTAAAACATTTTTTAACAGATTTCTGCACGCAGAAATCGGTTCGAGGTCAGTAAGCACAACCAGAATTCATACATACGGCACACTCTCGATTTTGGAGAAAATTAAAGGATTTTTTGTGTGGAAATACGTTATACAGAGGAAAAGAATATATATCGTGATATATATCGTTACTGCACATGCTTCAAATTATATCGCGATATGGATTTTAGGCCATATCGCCCAGCCCTACTCAAAAGGTCTCATCAAGTTCCGATTTAATTCGATTTACGCTATGTTATCAGTGTTTGCATTGATAGCATGGCTGTGGTGTCATATCAGTGTATGCTCTCGGTGTTTGCTGATATCAAACTGTGGTATGAGGACCACTGTGGGTTAATCTTTGTAGTGATACTCACTCCTTTTTTTTTTCTTTAGACCTAGTTTAATTCTGGTATAGTTGAATATTTGTATATAATCCCTGCAGCTGTCAGACTCTATAACAGGGGTCACCAGCCTTTCTTAAAACTGAGAGTTAGATAAAACTGTGAACAGTTTGGTTCATCTTTAGTTATATGGTTCTATCCAGCATATTCTATCTTGATATGCTGTCTTATCACAGGTTAATTTTTCAAAAATATTAGCAATGATTTATGCAAAGAAAGGGCTACGTACAACTCTTTATTTCTATTAATGTCTTACTTCATTCCTACCTGATTGACATGTTTAGGAATTATGAGTGATTGGCTCACTGTAGTGGTAAAAGTTGCTACCAATCAAATTATGATATGGTAAAGTTAAAACAAAACACAACTGACTGTTTTATATTATATCTAATATATATTATGTAATTATCCTTATAATTACAAAATGTTTTAAGTAAGATTTATGTTTTGTAATTTAAATCTGACATCACAAAAGTATTTTGGAGGTTGAATAATGTATTTTGTAACTGCAGTACACATAATACTAATTTTGAACAATTTTGTCCAGGTTCCTTGCCACCAGGGACTCCTTCAGGACCATCGTGTTCAGTTACAGAGTCGGGGTGTCCACGGTGAGCCAGATCATCCCCCAGGTAGCGACGGCCATCTGGGACTGTCTAGTGGACGACTTCATGGCTGTGCCTTCACCTGGAGACTCAAAGAGAAAGTATATACAGTGGTCCCTCATTTATTGCAGCAGGGTTTCTCAGAATAACTAGCCCCTCGCCACACACTTTATACACTTTATTTTTTAATTTTTTTTTTTTAAACACACACATGAAGATTAGTCACAGTTCTCACAAGTTGATTCTCACAGTGCAAACCTTTGTAGATTTCAAAACGTAAAAGTATCATTATGCTGTTTTTTCTTCGTCTGCCTGCCACATTTGTGCGCCTTTTCCCCTCCAGGAGTCACTCCATAAGCCAATGAGATTATCACATGACATTTTTGAACAGGGATATTTCTTTTTAACTGTTTTCAATTTAACGTAATATTTAAGTGTTTCTTAGTTTTAGACTAGTTGGTTAGTCTATTTCAATGTTTTAAACCATATCCCAGGGTTTTTACTTCACCATTTATGGAGTTTTAAGAAGCAAATAAAAGACAGAGCTTAATTCTGTAAAGATTAGATGAAAAATACTCAAAGGATAAATTCAATTGGTTTATTATTTTATTACACAAGTTGAAAAAAGTAAAACAAGTAACTACAGAAACAACAAAAGAAAATTTAAACAATCAAATAAGTAAATGAAGGGGGGGGAAGGGAGGAGGAGAGAAAACCCCAACAATCCCCTCTGAGCAAGCACTAGGCGACAGTGGGGAGGAAAAACTGCCTTTTAACGGGCAGAAACCTCCAGCAGAACCAGGCTCAGGAGGGGGCAGTCAACTGCTGGGACTGGTTGGGGGGTGAGGGTGAAAAAAAGAAAAAAGATTAAGAAGGTAGGGAATAGGTGTTAGGAGAGAAAGGGAGAGGGGGGACAGGAGAGGTGACAATTAAGATGGCTCACAGGTGGAGGAAGACGAGGCTAAATCATCTGAATAACCAGCAGAAGCCTCTTTTCTTCGTTTCCAGGTATTTTTCCATGAGCGCTTTTTTCTCCAGGATAAGGGTTCTCAACTGATCGTTTGTTTCTGCATTTTGCTTCTCGAGTTGCTTGCATCTTTGCTCCATTTCTTTTAATCCTGCTTGTTCTTTTCTAGGCTTTTCTTTCGGGTCTTTGTATGTTGCCTTCTCCATTCGATTTGCCTTGCGCATGTCTGTATTTCTCTCTTGTTTTTTGTTGTACATCTCTTCTTTCAGGTCAATTTTTCTCTTGAATTCTTCATGCATACGCAGCAGGTGTTCCCATTTTTTCTCTTGTTGTTGCTTTTGTGCCTCCATTTCAGTTATTTGGCTCCTCAAGTCAATGACCCTCAACAACATCACATTCATGAGCTCTGAGTGTTTTTTCCTTATTCCATCGATCGTACACTGCATCTCTGAACATTGCTTTTCCAGTATTTCCTTTTCTCTTTCCAGTTCAGGTGTTTTGTCCTTCATTTCATTACAAAATTCTCGTAGTTCTAGATTCCTTTTCTCAAAGTCCTGGAGAATACGTTTTTCCTCTTCCTGTTGCTTTTTTTCTTCAAGAAGCTCTTTATTTTTGCACTCTGTTTCATCAAACCTGACTTTCAGATCTACGTACATTTCCCTCATGGCTTTGAGTTTGTGCTCCATTGGTGTTTCTTTTTCTCTTTCCAGTTCAGGTGTTTTGTCCTTCATTTCATTACAAAATTCTTGCAGTTTTAGATTCCTTCTCTCAAACTTCCGGAGAATACGTTTTTCTTCTTCCTGTTGCTTTTTTTCTTCAAGAAGCTCTTTATTTTTGCACTCTGTTTCATCAAACCTCACTGTCAGATCTACGTACATTTCCCTCATGGCTTTGACTATGTGCTGCATTTGTATTTCCTTTTCTCTTTCCAGTTCAGATTTTTTGTCCTTCATTTCATTACAAAATTCTCGCAGTTCTAGATTCCTTCTCTCTAAGTCCTGGAGAATACGTTTTTCTTCTTCCTGTTGGCGGATTTTTTCAATTGTTTTCTCAGCTTCATTGAGCTTTCCTTGAAGCACCTGATTCTTTTGCTCCATGTTTTGGAGATCCCATTGTATCTCCTCAATAGTAGCTTTCTTTCCTTGAAGCTGGGCAGATGTTTCTTTTAATTCAGCACTCTGTCCCAACGAAAGAAAACGGGAGAAAAACTTCTTTCGTCCTTGACCAAACTTCATTCCCCAGCCCTCATTTATCATTTTTATATCAGGCTGGCGTTGCTGTTTTCCTTCCAGGTCTTTATTTCGTGCTTCCAATTGTCTGCACTTCTCCTCTAGTTGAAGCTTCTCTTCTTCAATTTGTTTAACTTTGTAATGGAGGTCAGAGTTTTCCTTCTGACTTTCCTGTAATGCCCTTTGGACTGATAAGACAGCATCCATGGTCATTTCTCCTGGAGAGATTGGCTGGCCAGACCACGAAGGAGAGGCAGCATTATCTTTTTTTCTTTGTCTGCGTTTTCGTGGACGCATATTGGAGCCTGTGCACAGTGACTCTGAAAAGGCTTAGAAATATTTCCAAATGTATCTGTTGTCGAACGTTTGAAGGCTGCGAACAAACTGCTTTAGAATTGCTGCTGTTCCCTATTTATGGACTTCAGAACTTCAAAAGTGATGATGTCACAAGCACATTAAAGATGTGCTTGTGACATCATCACTCCGTAAGCCAATCAGATCAATCAGATTGTCACATGACAGAATGGGGATGTTTGTTTTTTTTGGGGTTTTTTTTTAGGTTTAATTAGAGAGTCATCAGTACTCAGCTGACAGGGCTGGTTGCTATAGTAACTCCTGTGAGTGGCAGGAGGGGATGGGACGCACACACACCACAGTTGGGGTCAGACACAGAGAAAGGCAAACAGGAACTAGAAAGTGCATTTTCTGAAGAAACTGCAGTGTGAATGCTTGAATCTGAATGTATGCACTGAAATGAATTAATTGCTGAATTTAAGTTAAAAATGTTGAACGAGATGAAAAATACAGAAATTTTCACCTGAAAACCAAAGTGCTGAAGTGCTAAAAGCTGACATTCACAGAGAGGAAGTTTGAAAATAGCTGAAAATGTTTTAAATGTAAATTAGAAAAACCTAAGAAATGAGCAAATAAAATTTAGTAAGAAAACATCTGAAAAAATATTAAAAGTTAATATTCTTTGAATCACTGACTAAAATGTGATCCCTCCGCTTGGATCCACACAGTTTAAAAAATTTAAAAGTCTGAGCTTTGAAAGACACGGTGTTGGAAAGAGAACAACGATGGCGACGTTTTGAGGGTAAAATGATGGCTGTAACACTGTGGACACAGCAGCAGTTGAAAGAGAAGTGTTTAAGATGAATCTTGGCAGAGTGAGAGAGAGCTCGTTAAGCAGGCAGGTGTGAGCCTGGTTGCTATAGTGACTGCACCCAGTGGCTCCATACACACGACACAGACATGCACCTCACTTTTGCTCCTTAAAATGAACAGAAAAGTCAGGCCGAAACAAATCGTTCCCAAATGAAAAGTAAAAGTCGTATTGACGAAATTCTTTCACCGTGAGCGACAGCAGCTTCTAGTCTACTGAATTCTCAGTTTTCATGCCTGTGGAGTTTATTATATGGACGTGGTGACAGTGGAAAGACACCATGCTCTTCTGATTTTCAAACCAACCTTCTGAGCGATTTTAACATTAGAGTCTATGGAAGAGTTGGAGGGAGGAGGCTGTGCATTGGTGACATTTATGAAAGAACCATAACACCTAGTACAATAGTAAACACATTGGATGAAAGAGGACAGCGATGGCTACGTTTTGAGGGTAAAATCATACCTGTAGAGCAAACGCTGCGGACACAGCAGCAGTTTTAAAAAAGATTTTAAGATTAATTTTTTTGCTCCTCTCACTCTAGCAGTTGAGCTGTCTCACTCTAGCCCCAACATTCCGTCCCATACACACCCATTATAAACTCTGAAACGGGTGAAAAAACATCATGAAACTTAAACTGGAACTGAAGAAAAAGTATAATAGATATTGAAAAGATAAATACAAGTTGAATAGTTGAATGTCTTGTCTTCGTTTTAAAGTTTGAATGGTGGCTCTATGACAATGTATGTGGAAGTAGATACAGTTTAAAGAGGAGGAAGTTGAATGAGAATTTGAAGGGTCTCCCCATTGAAATACATGGGAAATTTTTGTTGAAAAAAGTTGAATAATTTTAAAAATATAAATGTTAAAAATGAGAAAAGTAGAAGCAGTCATGTCCAAAAGAAGAGGAATCTAACGGTGTTTGAATGGTTTTTCTAAGTTGAACGGTTTTGAAGGAGTTAGATGCCAAAAAACAAATGCTTCCCAAGAGAAAACTGTGAGTGGCAGGAACTTCCAGACTACAACATATTAAATTTCCATGCCTGTAGAGTGTATTATACTGATGTGGTGACAGTGTAAAGACACCCTTCGATGTTAAATTTGAGCTGAAAATTGAGAGCAGTTTTAGAATGGTTATCTATGGGGGACAGAGAGGGAGGAGGCTGCGCTTTGATGGCATTTGTGAGAAAACCGTAAATCTGATCTCAATGAGGAAGCCACTGGATGAAAGTCTCTGTCAGAACATGGTATGAAATGTTTAGGTGTAAACTAGCGAGCTAACTTCCTGTTAACTTCTAACTCTGTTAAATTTAATAAATTCTGTTTTCATGGATGTTAAACTTAATTGTAACACCTGATAAATCAGCAACGCAGGTGATTTAATTAAAGATGAAAGAATTTAGACCGTTTTTAACTCTTAGTGTTCGTTTGACTTTGGGACCTGATATGAACGGAGTTTTGGACCCAGATTACTCCGTGAAGCTCCTCACTACGGCAGCCGTAATGCTCTGACAATCCATCAAGCAGTGCGGATTACCAACGTTGTACTAAAACATTTTTTAACAGATTTCTGCACGCAGAAATCGGTTCGAGGTCAGTAAGCACAACCAGAATTCATACATACGGCACACTCTCGATTTTGGAGAAAATTAAAGGATTTTTTGTGTGGAAATACGTTATACAGAGGAAAAGAATATATATCGTGATATATATCGTTACTGCACATGCTTCAAATTATATCGCGATATGGATTTTAGGCCATATCGCCCAGCCCTACTCAAAAGGTCTCATCAAGTTCCGATTTAATTCGATTTACGCTATGTTATCAGTGTTTGCATTGATAGCATGGCTGTGGTGTCATATCAGTGTATGCTCTCGGTGTTTGCTGATATCAAACTGTGGTATGAGGACCACTGTGGGTTAATCTTTGTAGTGATACTCACTCCTTTTTTTTTTTCTTTAGACCTAGTTTAATTCTGGTATAGTTGAATATTTGTATATAATCCCTGCAGCTGTCAGACTCTATAACAGGGGTCACCAGCCTTTCTTAAAACTGAGAGTTAGATAAAACTGTGAACAGTTTGGTTCATCTTTAGTTATATGGTTCTATCCAGCATATTCTATCTTGATATGCTGTCTTATCACAGGTTAATTTTTCAAAAATATTAGCAATGATTTATGCAAAGAAAGGGCTACGTACAACTCTTTATTTCTATTAATGTCTTACTTCATTCCTACCTGATTGACATGTTTAGGAATTATGAGTGATTGGCTCACTGTAGTGGTAAAAGTTGCTACCAATCAAATTATGATATGGTAAAGTTAAAACAAAACACAACTGACTGTTTTATATTATATCTAATATATATTATGTAATTATCCTTATAATTACAAAATGTTTTAAGTAAGATTTATGTTTTGTAATTTAAATCTGACATCACAAAAGTATTTTGGAGGTTGAATAATGTATTTTGTAACTGCAGTACACATAATACTAATTTTGAACAATTTTGTCCAGGTTCCTTGCCACCAGGGACTCCTTCAGGACCATCGTGTTCAGTTACAGAGTCGGGGTGTCCACGGTGAGCCAGATCATCCCCCAGGTAGCGACGGCCATCTGGGACTGTCTAGTGGACGACTTCATGGCTGTGCCTTCACCTGGAGACTCAAAGAGAAAGTATATACAGTGGTCCCTCATTTATTGCAGCAGGGTTTCTCAGAATAACTAGCCCCTCGCCACACACTTTATACACTTTATTTTTTAATTATTTTTTTTAAACACACACATGAAGATTAGTCACAGTTCTCACAAGTTGATTCTCACAGTGCAAACCTTTGTAGATTTCAAAACGTAAAAGTATCATTATGCTGTTTTTTCTTCGTCTGCCTGCCACATTTGTGCGCCTTTTCCCCTCCAGGAGTCACTCCATAAGCCAATGAGATTATCACATGACATTTTTGAACAGGGATATTTATTTTTAACTGTTTTCAATTTAACGTAATATTTAAGTGTTTCTTAGTTTTAGACTAGTTGGTTAGTCTATTTCAATGTTTTAAACCATATCCCAGGGTTTTTACTTCACCATTTATGGAGTTTTAAGAAGCAAATAAAAGACAGAGCTTAATTCTGTAAAGATTAGATGAAAAATACTCAAAGGATAAATTCAATTGGTTTATTATTTTATTACACAAGTTGAAAAAAGTAAAACAAGTAACTACAGAAACAACAAAAGAAAATTTAAACAATCAAATAAGTAAATGAAGGGGGGGGGAAGGGAGGAGGAGAGAAAACCCCAACAATCCCCTCTGAGCAAGCACTAGGCGACAGTGGGGAGGAAAAACTGCCTTTTAACGGGCAGAAACCTCCAGCAGAACCAGGCTCAGGAGGGGGCAGTCAACTGCTGGGACTGGTTGGGGGGTGAGGGTGAAAAAAAGAAAAAAGATTAAGAAGGTAGGGAATAGGTGTTAGGAGAGAAAGGGAGAGGGGGGACAGGAGAGGTGACAATTAAGATGGCTCACAGGTGGAGGAAGACGAGGCTAAATCATCTGAATAACCAGCAGAAGCCTCTTTTCTTCGTTTCCAGGTATTTTTCCATGAGCGCTTTTTTCTCCAGGATAAGGGTTCTCAACTGATCGTTTGTTTCTGCATTTTGCTTCTCGAGTTGCTTGCATCTTTGCTCCATTTCTTTTAATCCTGCTTGTTCTTTTCTAGGCTTTTCTTTCGGGTCTTTGTATGTTGCCTTCTCCATTCGATTTGCCTTGCGCATGTCTGTATTTCTCTCTTGTTTTTTGTTGTACATCTCTTCTTTCAGGTCAATTTTTCTCTTGAATTCTTCATGCATACGCAGCAGGTGTTCCCATTTTTTCTCTTGTTGTTGCTTTTGTGCCTCTATTTCAGTTATTTGGCTCCTCAAGTCAATGACCCTCAACAACATCACATTCATGAGCTCTGAGTGTTTTTTCCTTATTCCATCGATCGTACACTGCATCTCTGAACATTGCTTTTCCAGTATTTCCTTTTCTCTTTCCAGTTCAGGTGTTTTGTCCTTCATTTCATTACAAAATTCTCGTAGTTCTAGATTCCTTTTCTCAAAGTCCTGGAGAATACGTTTTTCCTCTTCCTGTTGCTTTTTTTCTTCAAGAAGCTCTTTATTTTTGCACTCTGTTTCATCAAACCTGACTTTCAGATCTACGTACATTTCCCTCATGGCTTTGAGTTTGTGCTCCATTGGTGTTTCTTTTTCTCTTTCCAGTTCAGGTGTTTTGTCCTTCATTTCGTTACAAAATTCTTGCAGTTTTAGATTCCTTCTCTCAAACTTCCGGAGAATACGTTTTTCTTCTTCCTGTTGCTTTTTTTCTTCAAGAAGCTCTTTATTTTTGCACTCTGTTTCATCAAACCTCACTGTCAGATCTACGTACATTTCCCTCATGGCTTTGACTATGTGCTGCATTTGTATTTCCTTTTCTCTTTCCAGTTCAGATTTTTTGTCCTTCATTTCATTACAAAATTCTCGCAGTTCTAGATTCCTTCTCTCTAAGTCCTGGAGAATACGTTTTTCTTCTTCCTGTTGGCGGATTTTTTCAATTGTTTTCTCAGCTTCATTGAGCTTTCCTTGAAGCACCTGATTCTTTTGCTCCATGTTTTGGAGATCCCATTGTATCTCCTCAATAGTAGCTTTCTTTCCTTGAAGCTGGGCAGATGTTTCTTTTAATTCAGCACTCTGTCCCAACGAAAGAAAACGGGAGAAAAACTTCTTTCGTCCTTGACCAAACTTCATTCCCCAGCCCTCATTTATCATTTTTATATCAGGCTGGCGTTGCTGTTTTCCTTCCAGGTCTTTATTTCGTGCTTCCAATTGTCTGCACTTCTCCTCTAGTTGAAGCTTCTCTTCTTCAATTTGTTTAACTTTGTAATGGAGGTCAGAGTTTTCCTTCTGACTTTCCTGTAATGCCCTTTGGACTGATAAGACAGCATCCATGGTCATTTCTCCTGGAGAGATTGGCTGGCCAGACCACGAAGGAGAGGCAGCATTATCTTTTTTTCTTTGTCTGCGTTTTCGTGGACGCATATTGGAGCCTGTGCACAGTGACTCTGAAAAGGCTTAGAAATATTTCCAAATGTATCTGTTGTCGAACGTTTGAAGGCTGCGAACAAACTGCTTTAGAATTGCTGCTGTTCCCTATTTATGGACTTCAGAACTTCAAAAGTGATGATGTCACAAGCACATCTTTAATGTGCTTGTGACATCATCACTCCGTAAACCAATCAGATCAATCAGATTGTCACATGACAGAATGGGGATGTTTGTTTTTTTTTGGGGGGTTTTTTTAGGTTTAATTAGAGAGTCATCAGTACTCAGCTGACAGGGCTGGTTGCTATAGTAACTCCTGTGAGTGGCAGGAGGGGATGGAACGCACACACACCACAGTTGGGGTCAGACACAGAGAAAGGCAAACAGGAATTAGGCTCTGAAACAAATGCTTCCCAAGAGAAAACTGTGAGTGGCAGGAACTTCCAGACTACAACATATTAAATTTTCATGCCTGTAGAGTGTATTATACTGATGTGGTGACAGTGTAAAGACACCCTTCGATGTTAAATTTGAGCTGAAAATTGAGAGCAGTTTTAGAATGGTTATCTATGGGGGACAGAGAGGGAGGAGGCTGCGCTTTGATGGCATTTGTGAGAAAACCGTAAATCTGATCTCAATGAGGAAGCCACTGGATGAAAGTCTCTGTCAGAACATGGTATGAAATGTTTAGGTGTAAACTAGCGAGCTAACTTCCTGTTAACTTCTAACTCTGTTAAATTTAATAAATTCTGTTTTCATGGATGTTAAACTTAATTGTAACACCTGATAAATCAGCAACGCAGGTGATTTAATTAAAGATGAAAGAATTTAGACCGTTTTTAACTCTTAGTGTTCGTTTGACTTTGGGACCTGATATGAACGGAGTTTTGGACCCAGATTACTCCGTGAAGCTCCTCACTACGGCAGCCGTAATGCTCTGACAATCCATCAAGCAGTGCGGATTACCAACGTTGTACTAAAACATTTTTTAACAGATTTCTGCACGCAGAAATCGGTTCGAGGTCAGTAAGCACAACCAGAATTCATACATACGGCACACTCTCGATTTTGGAGAAAATTAAAGGATTTTTTGTGTGGAAATACGTTATACAGAGGAAAAGAATATATATCGTGATATATATCGTTACTGCACATGCTTCAAATTATATCGCGATATGGATTTTAGGCCATATCGCCCAGCCCTACTCAAAAGGTCTCATCAAGTTCCGATTTAATTCGATTTACGCTATGTTATCAGTGTTTGCATTGATAGCATGGCTGTGGTGTCATATCAGTGTATGCTCTCGGTGTTTGCTGATATCAAACTGTGGTATGAGGACCACTGTGGGTTAATCTTTGTAGTGATACTCACTCCTTTTTTTTTTCTTTAGACCTAGTTTAATTCTGGTATAGTTGAATATTTGTATATAATCCCTGCAGCTGTCAGACTCTATAACAGGGGTCACCAGCCTTTCTTAAATAGTTTTAATGGTTTGCCCGTGACACTCACTATTCCCCCCCATCTTTTTGGGCAGCCAAAAGTTGTCAGTTTTCTCCAAGCATGACATCCCAGTGAATTTCAGACCCAGCAACACACTCAGACAGAAACTGGTTCACCCGAAAGACAAAACGCCAAAACACAAACTTAACAACGTGGTGTATGCTGTACAGTGCAGCGAGGAATGCTCAGACCTCTACATTGGAGAGACCAAACAGCCACTTCACAAGCGCATGGCACAACACAGAAGAGCCACTTCCGACTTCACCGAAAAGGTTCAGAAAATTACCCTGGATCCAGATGAAACCATGGTGTCCTTTGATGTAGTCTCTCTCTTCACTTGCATACCCACCACGGAGGCCGTGGAGACCGTCAGAAAACGATTACAAGAAGACAGCTCCTTGGAGGACAGGACCAACTTCACACCCGATCAGATCTGCACACTGTTAGACCTCTGCCTCACCACTACATATTTCAAGTACAACGAAGGCTTTTACAGACAAAAACATGGCTGTGCCATGGGCTCCCCCGTGTCACCTATTGTAGCCAACCTTTACATGGAGGAAGTGGAAAGGAAGGCTCTTGGCTCTTTCAAAGGAAGAGTACCCAGCCACTGGTACAGATATGTGGACGACACCTGGGTCAAAATCAAGACACAAGAAGTGGAATCCTTCACTGCGCACATTAACGCTGTGGATAAAAACATCAAGTTCACCAGGGAAGACACAAAGGACAACTGTTTGCCTTTCCTGGACTGCGCCGTGCACATTGAAGAGAACGGCAAACTCAACATCGAAATTTACCGGAAGCCCACACACACGGACCAGTACCTCCTCTTTGACTCCCATCACCCTCTGGAACACAAACTTGGAGTAATTAGGACCCTACACCACCGGGCAGAACATGTTCCCTCTCAACCTGAAGGAAAAAAGAAGGAACACACACATGTAAAGGAAGCACTCAAAACGTGCGGCTATCCTAAATGGGCGTTTTTAAAGTCAGCAAAGAGGCACAGAAAACAAGACCAGACACCAGCGAAGGAGGATAAGAAGGACAGACGCAACAACATTGTCATCCCCTATGTAGCCGGTGTATCAGAAAAACTCAGGAGAGTTTTCTCCAAGCATGACATCCCAGTGAATTTCAGACCCAGCAACACACTCAGACAGAAACTGGTTCACCCGAAAGACAAAACGCCAAAACACAAACTTAACAACGTGGTGTATGCTGTACAGTGCAGCGAGGAATGCCCAGACCTCTACATTGGAGAGACCAAACAGTCACTTCACAAGCGCATGGCACAACACAGAAGAGCCACCTCCACAGGACAAGACTCAGCAGTCCATCTGCATCTTAAGGATAAAGGACACTCTTTCGAGGATGCCAATGTTCACATTTTGGACAGAGAGGACAGATGGTTTGAAAGAGGAGTGAAAGAAGCCATCTATGTCCACTGTGAGCGACCATCTTTGAACAGAGGCGGGGGTTTACGACACCAACTCTCTGCCATCTATAATCCAGTTTTGAGATCCCTTCCCAGACGCCTTAACGCCCACTCACATCCTGGGCCATCTGACCTCAGGAATTCGCATGACAAGGTGGGGCCAGGTTTCACAATGAACACACCCGAAACTCTGGCTGATTGGGTCCCACACCCAATTTCACACCTTGGCTCAGGTGATTAGAGGATCATCAGGGGGTCCTTTTGTCCCTCTGTGGGGGATCACTCCCACTAGGTTTATATCTGGGACTCTCCACCATTTGACCTTAGAACTGAAGAAGCTTCTCGGATGAGAGGTGAAACGTCTTCAAGCAACTTAAAGAAGTCCAGACGCTTTTCTTTGCAAGCTCCTTTGACCAAAAGTTGTCAACATCACCACCTTGGAAATGTCACCCAAGGAAATGAGTAAAAGCATCAGTAAGGTGCACTAAGATGAGGTGTGATTCCACAATTCAAAGGTTTAAGCTTATTTTTAGGAAAGGGGAAA
Organism: Rhamphochromis longiceps; assembly: GCF_057381845.1. NCBI lineage: Eukaryota > Metazoa > Chordata > Actinopteri > Cichliformes > Cichlidae > Rhamphochromis > Rhamphochromis longiceps. The sequence continues at coordinate 9,328,796 of NC_140574.1, forward strand.
AAAACATTTTGAAAACTACACATCCAGCCACAAAGGAAGAGTTTAGAAGGTTAACCACTCCTCAAACAGGTACACACACACACACACACACACACACACACACACACACACACACACACACACACACACACACACACACAGTGGCATTATTATAAAGTGTTACAAAACACGTATAATAAACTAAAGTTTGCAGACGTTGGCAGCTATCAGCTATTTTGAAACAAAAAAAAAGACACTTTTTATCCATAACAGCAAATGAACTATACAACAGAAATGCACATGCTATTTATGGTCTCCACACAACAATGATAAGAAAAATAAACTGAGCCAATATGCCATGTTTGTTAATACAGGGGTAGGGGAGACCGGGGATAGTTGTAACATTTTTGACATTTTTGTCTGTAATTTGGAGCTCGTTTAAGGTAGTGGATTCAAAATGTAATCCAAAGTATTTACATGTCTCGGCTATTAAATAGTGCAGCTATTTTCTTTGCAGCACAATTACCCATTGCATGGTATGGCCTCAAACACAAAGAGTGAAATGTTACAATTAACCCCATAGTCTGGGTTAGTTGTAACATATCCTGGGGTGAAATGTAACACAATGAAATAAGGGTACTGACAAAATATTAACATGTAATCTTTGTTTATTCAACACATGAATACACTTAGAGCCATTTATGTAGCTATGTGTGTGTGTGACAGAATGCAGAAATCTAGCTTTTGAACATATTCCAACCCCCCAAAAAAGACAAATTATGGAATTTTCTGCAACTGAATATTTCATTAATTTTCATTGGTCTTCCTTGAGTTTGGCCTCATTGGCTCAGTGGGCATTATAACCTACAGCTCTTGCACCAATTTTGAACATAACAATGAAGCTGAAAAAATGTAGTTGTTCACCAGCATCGCGATTCCATTACTTTTTATCATGGCTTACCTTGGTGTGGTTTGCAAAGTGCTTCAGAAAGATGAGGAAATCTGTTTCTTGCACCCATCCTGATTTATTTCCACCAATACTTCCTACTGGTCCATCTCTGACACAGTGGTCTGCATAATGTATGTGTGGGAACACAAACAGTGAAGTAATTGTGTTGCCAATGGCATTAACCGCATATACAAAAGCGACTAGTGAACCTCTCTCTGCTGATGTCGCTGCCCCAACTTGTTTAATATAAGTTAAAGTAATAGTGTGGTAAGTTGTAACATCTGCATTATTGTTACAACTAACCCAGACTGTTGCTGTTACAACTGACCCAGACTCCTATAGCCATGAACTAGCTAACATTACAGCCAACGGCTAAAACACTAGCACTAAAGACCTACACAGAATATATCCCCATAGGCATACAAATAACATAATTTAAGTTTGATGAGTTTAACTGCAAAGCAGATAATGCTATTAAACATTGAAATAAAGTAGAAAAACTTACTTTTTGGCATACAAATTACTTTTTTTCATGTTAAATTGTCTGTGTTTGACAAAATGTGCTGATTTTTCACATGTGATAGCAGAACTGAGTTGGGCATGCACAGGATGAGTCACATCATTTGAAACTTAGCCCTGATTGGAGAAATTGGAAGTGTTACAACTGACCCACGTTACAACTATCCCCGGTCTCCCCTGCACATGTTCAAGGTTCAAGGTTCAAGGTTCTTTATTTGTCACATGCATAGTTATACAAGTATAACACACAGTGAAATGTGGCCTGACACGCTCCTCGACATGTGCAAAAATTTGGGGGGGGGGTGTAGAGGAAGAACATTATATATATATATATAGTATATACACTGGGTGAATGTGCAGTAGTAGCAGCAAGCAGGTGAATTCTGTACATTAATATGAATAGACATCTGACTATTTTACAGGATAGACAATATAAACATATTTAAAATTAAAGGAATTTGGAATGTACATTGTGCCTTGGTTTAGTGTCTGGAAGAGTCCTGTCTCAGTCAATTATAGATGATGTGAGCGGGCGGGTGTGTGTGTTTAGGGCACGGATGGCTTGGGGATAGAAGCTCCTCTTGAGTCTCTCTGTCCTTGCCCGGAAGATGCGGAACCTTCTACCAGATTGCAGAAGTTGGAACAGTTTGTTGCCAGGATGGGACGGGTCCTTCAGTATCTGCGCTGCTCTAGTCCGGCATCTCCTGGTGTAGGTGTCCTGAAGCGAGGGGAGAGCAATCCTGCAGCAGCGTTCTGCTGTACGGATCACTCTCTGGAGAGCTTTTTGGTCCTTCACACAGCTGTTCCCAAACCACGATGTCATGTTCTGTGTGAGGATGCTCTCCACAACGCCTGTATAGAAAATCCTGAGGATCTTTGGAGAGACCCTGAACTTCCTCAGTTGTCGAAGGTGATACAGGCGCTGCCTAGCCTTTTTGGTCTGGACCTGAATGTGGGCAGCCCATGTCAGGTCTGAGGAGATGTGGACACCAAGATACTTGAAGGACTGCACCCTCTCCACTGGAGCTCCATTGATGATAATGGGCTTGTAATGTTAATGTGATCTCTGGTCTCTCAGAGACACAGGTCTCCGAGTGTCCAGCATTCAGACAGCTACCCGAGGACACTCTTCGTGTGAGAGAAAATCTGCTCACACAGATATGTAGAGCCAAGTACAGTCAATAAGGCCTCTGCAATGTTCTGAAGACAGTTAAACTTGTCAGGTATGTCCAGCAGGTGAACATGCAAGCTCCATGAACACGCACAGCTGTGGATTCCAGCTGCTTCGATGTTGCATTAACTGGCATTAACTCAGCCAGTTAATGCGAGACAAATCTAGCTGCTCATTAAAGCTTTCTGGTTTGTTCAGAAAATAAAACATTGGTCCATACGCCTGAAAGTCCCAAAAACGCATTGTGTCTCGAGTCTACGGCTGTATCCATGTATTTCCGTGGTGCTGATGCTGTGCTGAGTGGAAAGCTCCTGAAGCTTTTGAAGTGTCGAAATGTGGAAAGCTAACTGTTAGAGTTTGTATTGTTGATTGTCATTTATGCTTAGAAATATTTACTTATATATGCTTAGAGTTTTGTAATTAGTTGTAGATTGGTAGAGGTTTTGATCCTTAATAGTCTGCAAACTTTGTGTGTATTAGAGAGCACACTGAGGGCACGAGAGAGCTCGTACCTTGTCTTATTGTTTTATGGTAGGATTAACGTAGCTATGTTTGTTTTAGTCTAAGTGCTTTTTGTTTAGATGAACTGCAGGACTTCCTCACGGTGTTATCTAGGGTGAGGGGGGGTCTACCCTCTTCCTGACTAAGGATGTTTGCCTTGGTGCTTTCATGTATATGACCCTTTGATCAGCACACACACACACACACACACACACACACACACACACACACACACAGTATTCTTTGTTTACATGTAAACCTATGTGAGATGTTATATGTTAATGACCCTATGCATATTCATGTAACCACAATAAAAGGAGTGCTATGGGAAGCCTGGCTGAGAGTCTGATGGAGGTCAAGTGGTGGAACGACGCTTGGCTCTAGCCAGGTCTCCCTCATGCATGAGTAAACCAGAGAACTCTGCCTACTTGTGTCTTGCTTTGCAGTGTAATTATATTGTCTTCAACGTTCCAGCGGATGGGTTCAAGCTACAAACCTATCACTAACAACGTCACTCTCACCGGTAGGATAAGTTATTTTTAGCCAATTACAAGTTGAATCTGATAGTTGGGGTTGTTAGTTAAAATACCGTCATTAAGAAGAGGCCCAACCAGTTGATCTGATATCCTCGTGTTGGTGTTGTTCCCAGATCATCATACTAAATGTTGTTCCAGGATCAACATTGCAAGTGACCAATCAGAATGTTGTGACGTCATACTTTTGCGACTTCGGGAAAAACCGGCGTAAAACAAAAAACTGTACTTAAGCTGCGAGAAACCGCCTCTGTCCGCCGATCAACGGACAGAGGACCCTGACCCTGACCCTAACCCTAACCGGCCCACCAGGTATTATATATGGCTTTTCCTATAGGAAAAAGCCATATAACTGACTGTAAAAAGTCAGCACAACAAAAATAAACTCCACCTAAACTTGGTTTATATCTGACCCAGATAGACTGCAGGTAATAACTTCTTACCTGAAGTTCAGTTCACCTGACACTCGGACCGGCGGCCGCCTCGGGTCTCTCCTCCTGCCTCCCCTTTCCCTCATCCACCTGCCAGCCTCCACCACTTGCTAATGTTACTGAATCTGTGGAAGCTCCGCCATAGCCAATCCACCACCTTTCATTGTTTATACCGTTACAAAAAAAAAAAAAAAGAATTAAAAAAAAGCATGTATGCCTGATGGCCAGTCCATCTATGGTCGTGCCATCAGTTAACCCTGAGCCCAGGGTTGCCGACCCCTGTTCTAGATATTTTAATAACAGAAGTACTTGGAGAAAAATTGTTCCAACATGTCTCCAAGCACAGTGTGGAAAATATGTTAAAGAAATCTTAAATAACAGTACAGGTCAGCTGAGAGTGAACTCTTTTTCTGACAGCTGAGGCTGTGACCCGCAGTATGGTGAACTGGAAGCAGTACTATTGGATCTTAGTTTAGCATTTGGCAATATTTTTATGTAAGCATGGGCACGTTTTTTTTTTTATTTGTTTGTTTATCAAAGACAAAGCAAATGGAAGATCGTGAAGGACCTCAGCCATCCCAACAACAGACTGTTCTCTCTGTTGAGGTCAGGAAAGCGATTCCGCTCCCTGAAGACCAACACAGAGAGACTGAGGAGGAGCTTCTTCCCGCAGGCGATACGGTCTCTCAATCACAATCACACCACCACACAGTACTGACCCACACATATGGTTCTTACACACACACTGGACTTTCTGGACTTTGGTTTTGCACAACACTGGTCACTATATTCTTCATTTCCGGTTAATACTTGTACAGCTGCTGTTATTGTGTATATATTTATTTATATTTAGATTCCTTCATACATTCTTATATAGTTCTATATTGTGTATTGTGTATTTTGTTGTACAGTTATTTTATTTTCAACTTTAATTTATATATTTTATCTTATTCTTCCCAGTTAAATTTACCCTTCATTCTAATTTGTGTTGTACAGTTATTTCATTTTTAACCTTAATTTATATTTTATTCCTTCCTAGTTAAATTTACCCTTTTTAATTTTTCATATTTATTTCCTATCTTATTCATAGCCTTTCCTTTTTTGTTTTCTTTAGGTCACGAGCAGTTGTCCAAGCATTTCACTACATATCGTACTGTGTATGACTGTGTACGTGACAAATAAAATTTGAATTTGATTTGAATTTGAATTTGGTATTAACTAAGTGATATTCCACCAAAGATGTCCAAAATGCTTTTAATTGGTTAGATGTTTCTGTCAAATTATAATTGATTCAATTCTGTAAATTTCTAGTTTGTTATAAAAACTGTTTGAATTAATAATTAACTTACTGTCTGTGAAGGTTCTTAGTCATCCAGGTCATGATAGTATAAGGAGCTCGGAAAGAAAAGTGTCCTGACTTCTTTAAGTTGCTTGAAGATGTTTCACGTCTCATCCGAGAAGTTTCTTAAGTTCACACGAGCCAAGGTGTGAAAACGGATGTAGGTCACAATCAGGCAAGGTTTCGGGTAAGCTCATTGTAAAACCTAGCCTCACCTATCATGCGATTTCCTGAGCTGAAATGACCCATGTACACTGTACAGCATACACTACATTGTTAAGTTTGTCTGAGGAATGCCCAGACCTCTCCACCATTTGACCCTAGAACTCAAGAAGATGAACTGATGTCCAGACACTTTTCTTTCCAAGCTCCTTAGACAATTAGCTTACTGCTAAAAAAAAATAATTGCTGATCAATTCCCAACAAGCTGATTCTGTTCTTCTGCGTTTTGAGTGAAAGATGTTCAGAATTGACTTTCTGGGATGTTTTTAAAGGGTGATTGATTGATTGATTGATTGATTGATTGATTGATTGATTTATCAAGACATTTTTTTTTCAATCAACTTGTGATCATAACAAAAACACATGCAACCAACAGAAACAATAAACATGGATGTACTTGATTATGATATTATTATAATTATTATTTGTCTTTATTTAGGGCCTGAACATGTGTTCGTGGAGCATGGAAAAGACTTACTTCTGGATATAAAAGGCTCTGTTGCACTCACCGAAGGGGCAGATTTTTTCTGGAGATTTAATATCATTCACATAGTAGCTAAAAGTAATTATCTTAATTCAGTAGTGTTTGGCACATATAAAGGCAGGGCTAAGATTTTTGTACAAAATAATTCTTTGCTGTTGAAGAATGTGCAACACAGTGACAGCGGAGATTATATTGCAATAGTAAGTGGGGAACAAAACCAGAGGGTAGCTGAATACAAGGTCATAGTCCAAGGTAGGTTTCTATTTTTATTATAACTGTTAAATACTCATGCAGCATAGACCAGCTGTAACTCTCTTTGTGCCTGTTGTTGCTCCTCAGATCCAGTTTCTCCAGTTAACCTGACAGTGGACTCTGTGGACAGCAGTTCAAACTCCTGTAACCTCACTGTGACCTGCAGCACAGTGGATTCTCACATCAGCAGCAGGTTTAGATGTGACACCCAAAACTGCTCTCATGTAGAAAATAGAAAAAAAGCCAAGCCCTGTTCTTCCACTCTCATTATTTATTTGCAGCAAGACTTCATCATCTGTAATCACAGCAACCAAGTGAGCTGGAAACACAAGACAGAAAAGATAACATCTGACTACAAGACACTTTCAGGTAAGAATAAAAGACAATCTCACAAAGGGTAGCTGAATACAAGGTCATAGTCCAAGGTGCATGTTGAGTATTATATAAGCACAGAACCACAACAAGCAGTGCAAAATTAATCATATGAAATCATTTGTCTGCTTCTATTTATCTGAAATAGAATTTAATAGCAAACTGATGTTAAAGACCTGGGTAGATAATGTTGATAATTAATTACTGTTCATTCATAAATTTCTTCCCATTAGTAGTGCTGCTTTTTCAAATGGAATATACCCATTCATTTTTGGGAGAAGTATTTGCATAATATTTTTATCATGCATTGTATTTGATGTAGTGTTTTGTTTTATGTTCTCCACCACAGATATACCACCAAATTTGTCAGTAGCTTCCTAGTGATAAAAAAAAGAAAGAAACTGAGAGACTAAACCCACATTAGCAGCACTTTTGAATGTGACACTGAAACTCAGACCTGCTGAGAATCAGCCAAGAAAGTCACAGCCTTTGGTGCTTGATTTCAATTTATAGGTTGGAATTAAACTTAAAGAGTGGGAGCAATTCTTTTTTTAAAATAAAAATTTAGTGTTTCCAATTAAATATGTTCACAAACTTAGAAAAATACAAATAAGTACATGTGGAACATTGGCTCATAAAAATAATAACATAAATCTTGAACCTTTTTGTTAGGCTTACAAGTAGTTTGTTGTTATGTTTGACATGACAAAAAGCAGAAAGTGTTAGGTTTTGTATTGTTGATTGTCATTTATGCTTAGAAATATTTAACCATATATGCTTAGAAGTATATAATCATTTGTAGATTGAAAGAATGTCTCATCCTAGGAGGTCTGTAACAACTCTGTGTAGCATGAAGAGGGGAGTGCGTTCACTCCTCCACAGAGTGTCCTGGCATAGATCACATACCCCCTAGGAGAGGTTTTATCTTTTCTTATTGATATATGGTATAGCAAACACACGTATATCTGTTTGAGTGTAAGAGCCTTTTGTTTAGATGGACCCGTTAGACTCCTGGCACCAGCGGGTCACATCTTGACCTCACACAAATCACACACACACACACACACACACACACACACACACACACACACACACACACACACACACACACACACACACACACGCAGTATTCTTTGTTCACATGTATACCTATGTAAGATGTTATATGTTAATGACCCTATGCATATTCATGTAACCACAATAAAAGGAGTGCTGCGGGGAACCTGGCTGAGAGTCTGACGGAGGTCAAGTGGTGGAACGACACTTGACTCCAGGCAGGTCTCCCTCATGCATGAGTAACATGAAGAACTTTGCCTACCTGTGTCTTGCTTTGCTGTGTAATTATATTGTCTTCAACGTTCCAGCGGATAGGTTCAAGCTACAAACCTATCAGAAAGAGTGAAAAATAATTGATTAAATATTGAAAACTTAAAACGTGGTATTGCATAAGGTCTTTCTTTGGAGCCTTTTATGCATGTACTTGCATGTATTTTGAATTAGAGTTCACTAAGTTACAAAGTAAAAAAAAATTGCTATTAAATCTATTTAAATTCAAATTTAGACCTTAGTAGTTTTCTTTTGACCATCTTGTGCTTAATGTCACATTCTGGATCTGAGTTTGTGGTGAAGTCATGGTTTTCTGTGTTGCAGGTTCAGAGACTCCCTCTGATGGCATCTCCATCTGTCTGCTGAAGGCAGTCCTGCTCTCCGTCAGTCTGATCATCATGGTGTTGGCTGTAATCAGTGTCTACCTCATAGCAAAGCATAAGAAGAAAAGATAAAAATGGACCAGACTACAAACGTACATAAATACTTCACAAGAAAATTTCACAGGGCATGTATTAATAATTTTTTAAAAATCTTTTCACTTTGGAAAAATAATGCTTTACTCAATGTTGATTTTTTTTTTTTGAGGATTTGTTCTTTAAAAAAAACATCAGCAAAAACTGTATTTATGGGTCCGATTTCGCCTAACTGTGTGTGTTTCCAGAACACGACCAGAAGAGGGCAGTGGGTTACTGTTGTGTAACGTGGAGTAAGGAGAGATTCATGTCCTCTTGGCTGCACCGTGCCATCACAGCTGATACCCAGCCTTCAGTTCAGTTCAATTTTATTTATATAGCGCCAAGCCCACCAAAACAACTCCCTGATAACGACTGTGTGATGACTATTCTTCCCGCCCCATGAAGGACACCTGGATTGGCTGGAGGACTGTTTACTTAGCCTGATAGGCCGAAGGACACTGTCTCAGCTAAACTATGGACACGCACACACACACACTTACACTGATAAGCACTCACTCATCCCCCTCCCTTTCCAACGCCTTCGATGCTTGTGCCCTACCGGGGATGATAGCAGTCAACTGGACCAGCACAGATGCTGCAGGACCGGATGCGCTGTCTACGCCGGCTCTCTCTTACCCTTTACCCGCCCCTGTTGCTTGTCTCGTGTTTCTATGGTGTATTGATAGTCATGTGCTTTTGTGCTGAGGTGTTTTTTCTTTTATCAAACTGTTCTCCCACTAGGAGCTCAGTCTGAGTGGAGTTTTTTTTTTCTCCTCCTCTTACCTCATGTAGTGTATTTTCGTTGTTTTTTTCCTATCAGCCTACCTTCTGACATGCCTGCCCAATGTGATGTTTGTGTAAAGTTGGTCAGAAGGTTCCTTTGTGAGTGCGCATGCGCCATTAGCGTGCTGCCTGCTGTAACCCCTAATTTCCCTCGGGATGAATAAAGTATTCTGATTCTGATTCTGATTCTGAAATCACAACAGCAGTCGCCTCAAGGCGCTTCATATTGTAAGGTACACCCAACAATAATACATACAGAAAACCCCCCAACAATTATGACCCCCTACGAGCAAGCACTTTGGCAACAGAGGGAAGGAAAAACTCCCTTTTAACAGGATGAAACCTCCAGCAGAACCAGGCTCAGGGAGGGGCAGCCATCTGCCACGACCGTTTGGGGTGAGAGAAGGAAGACAGGATGCTGTGGAAGAGAGCCATATGAGGCTTATGTGTTGAAATGGTCACAATGCTAGAAAGACCTTTTCCCATTCTGATAGTAAGTAGATCATCTATAAGGTTTAAGATCAAAGATTGAAGTTTGATCTAAATGTTAACAGAGAGATGCAGTCTGAGTAGTGAAAATGCAAATTCTAATGTTTGTGTGTGTAAACGCGAATCCATCATCGACCTGTTTATTCATGTCGGAGTTTAAGAGGATAAGAACTATGTCACCAACCCATCATTATACTTTTGAACAAGAAAAATAGAGTTAAATGTTGTAAAGGTTAAACACAGAATTATTATTCATATGTGATTTTGCTGATAGTTAATTATGTGCAATACTGGTCAGAACATAATCTGTAAATTTAAAGATGTTTGAGGCTAAAATGATGAATAAGGAAAAGTAAGAAAAGAGAATAATGATTTTAGAGACAGGCCTAACTCAGGCCTAGCTGTAGAAACAGCCTTGAGAGACATGAGTGTGAGTGTGTGAATGAGAGCATGCTAAGAACACTGAATGTCTGACTTTTAAAGTGTATGATTTAGTGAAAAGGGGGATTGCATTGAATATATTGTATTTAATGAATATGAATGACAAACGCAAAAGTTTTAAAGAAACAAGTATCTGTATTAAAAGGAATTATGTGAAGTGAATGTGCTAATGAAATCTCAACTGAATGAAGTCGAGAAATGAAATGGCCTTCGCCTTAGTTAAAGTGGGTGAAAGGTCATAAATGGAAAGAATATTGAGGTCTGGCTGAAGATCAGTGAAACTTGTGTAAACATCTGATTGGTTGGCTAGATATTAGAGAGAGATAGGTGGGGCGACTGGGCACTTGATAAAGCATAAATTGCCTGGAGGTCTACTGGGTCAGTCTGCAGCAGTTCAACCCTTTGAACTGCTCATCTCGCAGTTCAAAGGGATTCCAGAAGTTCACCGCTGAAAATTCTAGCAGAGGTCCCAGGGGGAGATTGGCCAGTGGACTGAAATTGCAGACTTGGATTTGGCTCTATTTCTGCTCATCATCATCATCATCATTCACATGTTGAATTATAATTCTGAGAAGGTTTGGACTTCCATTATTTACCAGGTGGATCGCAGAGTCTCAAGACCAGGGTTTGCCCTGTGAATTATAACTTTGAGAAATCCTGCTTTCCTAAACATTTCCATTAACACAGAGCACTGAGGTGGAACACATCTATGGTGCTGGAACTGTCTCACCACCAACCTCTCTCACCCCAAAGATAAGAAAAAATCAACATTAGCTTAGAGTGGGTTAATTAAATGAGTAGAATTGATGTGATTTGATTATACTTCTCTTATTTATTTTGGCTTTTGCTTAGCTCCTGCCAAGCTGCTGTAATAAAATCTGCAATTCAAGTCTAAAATGTGGATATTCTGTTTTTAACCCCTTGTGAAACAATAAAGGCGTATATATGAGTATTAATCAATATTAGTCCAAATAGCATTCAGGACCTTTAGAGGCAAGTGCTGCAGAACAAATAAACGTTAATGGGTAAAGCAACCTTTATGTTTATGTTTTTCTTATCAAGTTGAAATCAGGGTAATTTATGCCTGAGGGACAGCTTCCTAAGTAAATAAGCCGAGACCCCCCACATCTAGCTCATCTAAGGGAACACCTTGGTATTCCCAGGGCTACTAGACAGAGGGAATCTCTCTACTGCAACTAATGATTATTTTCATTTTCAACTAATCTGCCTGATTTTTCTTTAATTAGTCAATGATTATTTTAATAATTATTATCTCTGCTTCCTGTGGGCAAACCTCCTGTTCTAGGCTAAAGTATCTCACCTGCTCAAGTCTTCCCACCTGTGAATCACCCTGTTGTCTCATCCCACAGCAAGTTAAAATTATGACCCAGGAAACATGAATTTGAAAATAATCAAATGTAATTTTAACATTACCATCAGGCTAAAAAATGAAATTAATCAAAATATTAGGTAATATAAATTAAAATGCTAGTAGTATTTAAACAAAAAAAAAAAAAAAAGTGAAAATAGGAAACTAAAAATGTGTGTGAATGTGTGTGTGAATGGGTGGATGACTGGATATGTAAAGCGCTTTGGGGTCCTTAGGGACTAGTAAAGCGCTATATAAATACAGACAATTTACCATTTAAAAATGGCTAAAATAAATAAAAATAAAGTGCTTAATGCCAATTAAACTGACGTCACAGCTCAAGGGTGTCGGTGCATTTTAGTTCTCGTGCACTGGAGTAATGCTCCGCTTTGCACAGTCTGCTTTTAATTTTGTGCGTTTTCTGTGAAATGCTTTTACATATTTTAAATTCCCCGCCTCCATTTTTTCCCCTCCTCCTGTTTTGCCGTTTGACTACGTTCTTCCTCGAGTGCAGTTTTGGCAGACGTTATTAGGCGGTACTGCTGCCCCCATAGCTTCCTGTAATGTATTGCAGTTAGAAAAGCGCATTTATTACGTGGTTTTACAATATGACGCATCTTTATAGTTGATGTCATTCATTATGGAGACGAATCTTTGCAGCCCTGCTCTCTTCCCCTGGGCCTGAGCATCCCCAGAACACGTGGCACAGGAGTTGCACACAGGGCTTTCTAGTCAGATGATTGAACTACTCAGTTGGCTCCCTAGGTGTGGAGGAGTAGGAGCTATACACTGAGTACCTCCCAAACTATCAAACCCCTCACCCAGTCTCTAAGGAAGAAGCCAACCACCTCTGCTTCCTCAGCGGGATCCTCCTAGTAATCCTTCCACCGCTCGATGTTGGCAGCACACCATCCACACTATGCACCGCCAAAGTGCCACTTTCCCCTCTGGCAGTTTCCAGAATCACTTTGACGCTGATGAAAATCCTTTTTTTTCCATTTCCTCGCCAACTCAACTACAACATCAGGTGTTTAAAATAGTAATTCTGGGTAGTCTACAGGTCAATAGTACATCTGCTGCAAAATATTAAGTACTCAGTACAGTTTTTTCTTTAACCTATTCTCAAGTTTATACAGTTCATACACTAAATTCTTCGATAGTATAGGATACACTTTACTACTACACTTCTTTTTAAATGTTTTTTTAAGACAATCTGTTTGAATTCTTATTCAAAGTAAGGCCAACACGTTAAAACTGACAACAGAAGATATCACTTCTGCATGAACTTTTCCTGCTCTTTTGTGTGTTAGCGAGGCGAGACTCAGCTTTTCCTGTGAAAAACATGCCCTTTTAGATGCATATTGAAGTACTAGTACTTTTTTGTGCACTTACATTTAAAACTGTTTCCTTAACAATTATTTCAGTTCTTTCCAACAATTATTAACTGGTGCCAAAGGGCTCTGAGAGGAAATTATAGAGGAGATGTTTTTGTGTTTGTTTTTGCACTGACAGTCTGTGACAAGGAAACAAAGTTGTGAAAAGAGGTGGGCTTTGTGGGTTCCATCATTGCTGTAAACAGAAGTAACACACTGATGGCTTTGATGGTGTTGCATTAAGCTTAAGACTATACAATGTTTTTCTTGGTGGTACTGGCGCTGCTGTTCTGCACTGAGGCACAAGGTATGAAAAGATATCTGCCTGATCATTTACACACAAAGCAATGAGACATGTTTTGTTGCTGGTGTGTTATTTCCTGTTACGTTTTGTTTTATTGTGATCAGCAAACTGAACACCAGGAACAACAGTGGCAAACAGGAAAAGAGCAAACCTTTTATTTTATAGTAGTTGTTATTTTTTGATTAGTAATGAATATGTGTCATCTGTAATCATGTACCATTCTATTAGAGCAGTATGGAAGAGGAGGTTAGTAGCACGAGTGGCTTTGTTTAATATTAAAGTCTTAAAGTACATCGTGATTGCATTCGATGTGCTTCTTTCGGAGTCTGAAGACGATTTGTCAAAGTAGTTAATGGAAGTAAAGGTTCTTACCTGTTACTGCCAACAATAATGCCAAAGTAGTGTGCTATGAAGCAAGATTAATAGGTCAGTGAGGTGACCCAGAATTTTCAGTTTTAAAAGGTGGTTGTATTTGTTCCTGGATATGTTCACTATGGTCACCTGCTCTCGAGCTCCTTATGTTCCAAGTTTTAGTTTGAAATCCTGGTGAAATGCCGTGTTTTCACTCATTCTAAAAATGTAATTTTCCGTATTCTCCTGGTGTGACGCAATATAGATTACAGATTCTCTACTGGAGTATGTTTTATTCATGAAACCTCGAGAAACGTATCCTGTTAACGCCACAAAAACAAGCCCTACTATAGTTACCATAGCACAAACAAAAATAATTTATATTAATTTGGTCATAATGAAAATATACTGTATGCCTCTGTCATTTTACACTGTTGGAGCTGGAACCAATATAGCACAGATTATACAAAAGTGATTTAAACACCTCTCATTAGGCTATTGGACAGCTCAATGGATCAAAGTTTCAGAACTCATTGAAGATAAATGGTGTGGTAGAATATATAATATTACTAATAATAACTAATGAATTCTCAAGACTCTCAAATCACAAAGCAACACTTTTAACAGACAGAATGTAGAAAAAGATCTTTATATTCCGACACATCTCATTAAAAAGTCATTTTTGTTCATGGTTTCATGAACAAAAAGGATTTTTGTGTATTCTCAATTCATTGTGCATGTATTATTTCAAGCCTTTGTTTTCATTTTCATTATTGTATCTGATAAAAGTAAGGAATCACAGGTGAACATGACATGATTCTGACAACACATTTTTGTTTTTCTGTTCTTTTAGGCCTCCAAAACGTGTTTCTCCTTCATGGAAGTGATTTACACCTAGATGTAAAGAAATCTGTTGTACTTGACAAAAAGACTGACTTTTTCTGGAAGTATAATATTACTAATTATGTTGGTAAAATTAGTTATAATAAAGAAGCAATATTGTTTGACAGTTATGAAGGAAGAGCTGAGGTCTTTGGACGGAATTTCTCTTTGGTATTAAAGAATGTAAAACACAGCGACAGTGGAGATTATACTGCAGTTGTGGTTGGAGGACAAGAGCAAAGTATAGCTGAATACAAGGTCATAGTCCAAGGTACGTTTCTCTTGCCAGTACAGTTTTTAAATGTTGATACATCAGAAACATCCATTCACAGTTTTTTTTATTCCCCAGATCCAGTATCTCGTGCTGAGCTGACAGTGGACCATCTTTCCAGCAGTTCAGACTCCTGTAACCTCACTGTGACCTGCAGCACAGTGGAGTTTAACATCAGCAGCATTTTTAGATGTGATGCCCAAAACTGCCTGCAAGTGGAAGAAAAGAGCTTAAACGTCTCAAAATATTTTTATTCTCTGATTGTTTACTTGCAGCAAGATACCATCTTTTGTAATCATAGCAACAAAGTGAGCTGGAAAGCGAACAAGAAGGTGATCAAGCCGTACTGTGAAAGAAAATCAGGTAAGACCATCAGTAAATTGTCCCCACCCGCAGATATGTCACCAAATGTGTTGGACTAACAACTTACTTTTGATGAACAAAAAGATATTTCTTCTGGTGAGATTATTATTGAAGTCAAAACAAAAATGTAACATCTCACAATAATTGTTGTTGGTCTGAGTAACTTATCTGTTTTCAAATCTGCTATTGCACGAGCTCAGTCACTGAAACTTTGCTATACATTTCCTGTATTTGGAAATAAAAAGTTTGGTCAGTTACAAAGTTCACAAAATGCTATTCACATTTTTTAGAGAAATTAGTGGTTTAGAACTTGGGCTCTGTTGTTGTTCAACGTTTGGATTAGCTGTTTGGATATGCTGTTTTCATTTTGTGAGAAATCTGTCTGTTTTCCTGTGTTGCAGGTTCAGATGGGATCTCCGTCTGTGTGGTGAAGACAGTCGTGTTCTCTGTCGGTCTGATTATCATGGTGATTGCTGTCATCAGTGTGCATCTCATGGAGAAGAAAAAGAAGCAAAAATAAACCTTTCTAATGTATATAAAGCTCAGTCTTATGTAGAAAACTTCTGTGCTTGTTTGTTTTTTCACTTGTAGCAGCTTTGGTTAAAAAATAAATCCCTGTTTCTTTATCTTATACAATGAAAACACAAAGTTGTGCATAAGAAATGTAACAATGCACTCAAGCCAACATCATACGGTACATTTAAAGACAAGAAAACATTCATGATTATTTATTAGTTAAACCCATCATGAAAATGTTTGAGGATTTGCTCCTGGGGCAAATGTGTTTCTTAAACCTCACCAGAAGAGGGCAGTGTGTTACTTTTGAGCTGGTCTGCCCACCTGTCCAACACGATTACCAAGTGATTGAATTCCTCTGTGCAATTTCACAATGCAAGAAATGAAGGCCATCACCTCCCCGTGCAAAGACCAAAACATTAACATATTACCAGCTGACGAAGGGAGGTGCACTGTTGTATTCAGCTCAGCTGATTATCTTCCCACGATTACTACACTCCTCAGTGACAATACCTATGAGACCCCACAAGCATTAACTTGCATAAGAAAGCCATTGACTGCTCTAAGTATAACCATCTGTACCCAGGGGATGCTATAGCCTGTGTATACGGACTTATAAAGATCCAGAAAGAAGGAGTCCTACTCAGACTCATCATTAGCAGTATAAACTCAGCCACCAACAACATTTCCTAGCACCGCGCCACTATCGGAGCTAGAATGTTTTCCCTCCAATCAGATTTGCTGTTAGAACTCTGCCTTTACACCACTTATTTTAAATACAACAAGGGTTTTCACTGACAAAAGTGCCACTCATTGTAAGTAGCCTTGACACGGAGGAAGTGAAAGTAAATCTTTGGGCTCTTTCACAGTGACAGCACCTAGCCACCGGTACAGATGTGGAGGAAACCTGGGTTAAAACCAAAACCCAAGAAGTAGAAGCCTTCGCTGTTCACATCAACTCAGTGGATAGAAACATGAAATTCACCAGGGAAAATAGAAGGGAGAACTGTTTGCCTTTTGATCAGTATGTTAAATGAGTAGTAAAAGAGACTGTTCTAATGTCTGAACTTTGTGTGTCTGTGTGTACATGATCAGGAAAGGACTGAGGCAGCAAACTGAACCACAACTTCTTTGGGGTATACTGTAGTTCTTAACAGCCACAAACTAAACCTTGCGTGAAATGTGATAAATGTGATATATGCATTTAATATTTACTTTCTGAACTATAGTAATAATCTTTTATTCATCTCCTTCAGTTGTAAGGAGTTAGCATGTAGATGTAACAACCAATGTTATAATATACTGCATATACTGTTTCATACAGCATGCAGGGTGTGTTGCATTTACGTTTTACAATCTGTCTTTAAAGGAAGTTCAGTCAAGCAGAGACTTCCTGTCTGCATAAAGTTGGGTTCAAATACACCTACACATCTCTCTGTTTGACGTTTCACTTTGTGCTTGCTGTTGTGCTTGTATGTAGAGTGCAGTACAAATACTTGTTACTCCCGTAACGGTCATTATTGCACATGATTCTGCTTGAAGTCACTACTATGATTTTACAACAATATATCTGTGATAATTTATTGGGTCAAGGTTGCCCTCTCTCACAACGAGTCGATAAATACCAGCCGCACTGCTAACTTTGTCAATTAATCAGAGAGTGCCAGAGGAGGGTTGCTGAGTAGAGTGCTTTTTGTTCTTGAGGAGGCGGAGGAAACAGACATAAAGAGAGTGAACGAAACTTAGTAGAAGGAATCAGCAACAGATACTGTGTTTGCAGAAAACAACGGTTCCATTTTTAGATCTGATTCTTGAAAATCAAAAAGCCAATCAGGTAAAAAGACTTGAAATGTTTATGAAAATATGAAGTTCTAACTTCACAACAGACGATGACAGAAATCCTTTAAATAAGATGAGTTTTTCTTGACTTTTTTTTTGGTACAAGTATATTCTTGTACAAGAGAAATAAAGAGAAACTCAGACTTCATGAAACAACTGACATCAGTATTGTAATTCATCTCAGTTTGGCTGTTAAAAGGCCAAACATGTAATTCCAATATATTTGACAATAAAAACATTATCTTTAAATGATGAACATGGTATTTTTCACCACTAATCAGTTTCAAAATATTTATTTTCAAAATGTTCTTCCGGATAAATTAATTGAAACATTTCTCATAATTTGTTCTTGTAAAACCTCTTCAAAAGCAAAACATGTTTTTTGTTAATGTCTACTTTACATTTGACTTTTACGAAAACAATTTAGTTCCCTGGTACAACAGCTAAATTAAAACAAACCAAACATGAAGGCAATGAAAATCTTTTTTCTGTCTTATGTACTTTTAGCTTTGGGTGTATGTGTGTAATTCACTATGACCTTTGAGGACAAAGGCATTCAGTCTGAGTCGTAAAAAAGGAAGAGATCTGATCTTTTGGACATGTCATCTTTATCAAGAAACCAAATGTACTGATTGGCAGTAGCATGTACTCATGAGGGTAAATATGGGGAAACTCCATTAGACATGTGACATTTGGTCAGAACAACCAGACAGATTCTTATTATATACACTTATTTAGAATTTAATTTTGAAAATTCCAGTAGAAAAATGTTTAAGATTTCTTTGTATACCTCCAGACTTTATTCTTGTTTTGCTGACTTCCCATGCCTTTCTTTCTGTAATAAATATAAATTACAAAGAAAGTTTTTCTGTTGCAGCTGTTCCACAACAAACCTAAGGTGGCTGTTAACTAACAAAGTCTTCCTAATGAGGAATTGATTTAATACATTTCTCCATAAAGTTTAGATCAGGGATTTTGAACACATCTTACAGTGTTGGCCACATCCAGCCCACTTTGATAAGTGTGCCAAACCAATTCATTTTAGTTTATATAACGCCATGGCAAAACAACTGAAATATATTCGACAGTCCAAAATTTATGCCCTCCTTCACATTTTTAAAAGCTCCCAGTGGGCTGGATTGGAGTCTTATATTCCACACCCCTGGTTTAGATCTATAAAAAGAAAACTTGAAATGTATTAACTTTAAGTATTATTTATAGTCTGCAACACATAAAAAATAACAATAATTATTGATAAAGATTATATGCACTACATTATTCAGGAAAACTTCAAAAAACAAGAAAAAGAAAAAGAGATTCAAGCATATAGCTCTAAAAACAAAATATTGTACTTCACAGTAAGCCATCACCATCTAAAACACAAAGATATTACTACAAAAAAGGATAATGTTTGAAAACATTAAGAAAATATTCAGTTCATTTGTGTTTTAAACAGGTGATAAATGTGATCCAACATGTCCTCTGTGCCAACATTTTAGAAAAAAGAAAAGCAGAGTTCAAGTGTTCATAGTTCATATGTGTTTAGCCTTGTGAATTTATACTACTGATGTTCTCCAGCTCTGTTTGTTGGGCAGTGACTCTGGGCCTGGTGGGTCTGGTAACCTGAGCATACACCGTCTCTGGCTGTGGAATTTTTTTGGACTTTGTGGATTCTGTTTTAGGGTGAAACTCCACGAGGGCATAAGTAGATGTTGGGGAAAGACTCGAGGCATCTCCTGGAACATTCTCATTTCGAGTTTGGCCTGGAGGATATTCCTAGAAACAAATCCAAAGTGTTTTGTTAAAAAACAAACAAACTGGGTGGAGCAGTGAAGAAAGAAGATGGAGGTTGATTTTGGGCAGGCGCATAAAACTAGTGTGTTAGCTCATACGTAGACTCATTAAACTATTCTGAATTTGAAGTGAATTTAAAATAAAGCTGAATCACACATTTTCTTTCTTTTTTCTCTTAAGAAAAAGTGTTCACTTACTTGAGCAGCCTCATACAGTTGATTTTCCTGGTTCCTTCGTTTACCTGCAAGCCAGTCACAGTAAATACAGATTTACTTACAGCACATATCTTCCACCGGAACGTCTAAATTCCTCGCTGGAAATAACATTGACTCCAGATCAGTTCATGTTAGCTACAGAGAACTAATACACCACTGTCCTGTTATCATACAGTGAACTGATCAGTCTGTAAATAAATTAAATAAAATCATCGATCTTTATTGGTCAAAATGAATTTCCATTTTTTTTTAAATAACTTTCATCCTTAGAAAATATATTTACTGTTAATGCTTGGTGCTATTCTAGATGCAACAGTCTTAATGTCATGTATCTCTCCTATAATATTGGTGAAGAGATGAGGTTTAGTGGGTTTTCATGTATTATAATATTACTCATTACTGTAGTCACGAACAACAAACTGGTTAAGGGCCTGTAGTAACTGTGGTCCCTTCTTTTTCCACAGTTATGTCTCGGACATGTTAATAGAAGGCAGCAATTAACAACCAACAATTAATTATTTAAAAATATTTAAACTATTTAATGCTATTTAACCAGGTGGGATTAGCACTTCACATTTAAAGAAGAAAGGGATGGGCAAACTCTGACTCTGTTTGCTATCAGCCAAGCTACTCTCAGCATCAAAAGAATATTAATGAAGGCTGCATTACAACCTGCTAGCTGCAAAAAAAGTGAAAAAGTGAAAAAAGTGCAGCCTTACCTAATGTCCACCCTACTGTTACTCATTTTATATTACGATTTAAAAATCTAGTTGGCATTGCTTTCAGAACTGCACATGGTTATTTGCAGCTAGCAGGTTGTTAATGCTATCCATCAAACCTAACAGTCTGCGGTCTATGAACTAACCTCAGCTAACGCCAGCTAACAATGTTAGCTCGGTGGTGATTAACCTTCAGCGATAGTAATAAATCACACAGCTATAGTACATTCATGTAGTTGTAAAAAGCATGATAATATATCAAGTAATCCAAAGTATTCCGAATACGTTACTCTCATTGAGTAACTTAACAGAATACGTTACAAAATACATTTTTGGCCATGTATTCTGTAATCTATAGTGGAATACATTTTAAAAGTAATCTCCCCAGCACTGCCTGTGAATGTGCATTACTTACCTAACATTTTAAAGCAGTTGTATGTTTTAGTTCAAATGTAGCAGCAACTCGGTGCTTTATTTCTAATTTTATCTCCTCCAGCCTATTGCCTTACTGAGTGACACCATTTTTTTAGACTCATTTTTGCTGTGAGGATCCACGAAGCTTTGAAGACAATTCATTCATGAAAGTAATCTAGACAGGATAATTTGGATACATAGATTTTAAACCTTACAGCTGATTTGATTGCTAATCTTTGCTCATTTGTTCATAAGTGTGAAATTGGGGGAAATTTGAGAACCAATGCGTCACCTAATTGAACACTTTTTGAAGAGGTGAGGTTAACTTAAACAGACATTCTGAATGAAAATTACATTCACATTTAAAACGCCTTACAAAGCAGATCCATACTATTGTACCAAATTTGGGCTTGACTTTCTTTGTTTTCATGGAGTATTTTTATGTATATTAAAATGGTAAATGGCCTGTACTTGTATAGCACCCTAAGGACCCTAAAGGCGCTTTACACAGCCAGTCATCCACCCATTCACACACTGGTGATGGGAGGCTACATTGTAGCCACAGCCACCCTGGGGCACACTGGCAGAGGCAAGGCTGCCGAGCACTGGCGCTGGTGAAGTGTCTTGCCCAAGGACACAACAACCGAGACCGGGGCTCGAACCGGCAACCTTCCGGTTACAAGGCGAACTCCCAACTCTTGAGCCACGATCGCCCCATTAAGTGCATACTTACATATTATATTAGATTTCAGTGTACTTAAAGTAGCAACAATTCTTATTTGACTGTTTTTGCTGAAAAAACAAATTGCGACTCACGTTTTGCGACAATGCAAATGATGACAATGATGAAAATGAAACCACAGAGGCCACTAGCAGCTGCGATTATTATGTTTGCGCTTGAAACTGTAAAGAAAACAAAATATTACATCACAAACAATCTGACGAGAATCTGTCATTTTAAATTTGCAGTTATTTCAGTAATGGCAGAATCATCACACCAGAAGCACAAACACTTTGTGTTAAATCTCAAAAGGTTTTGGACTACCAATCAAAATTCACCAACCAAAGGTGATTAGATTTAGAAATTTTCATACACTTCTATGACTGTTAATGGAAAGCTGCAAATCCTTTTTAGATCTTCACCTTGGTTAACGGCATGTCTGTGGTGAGAATGACTGGACAGAAACCAGGAATTTACGAACTAGAATGGAAGACAGGACACACGGTGAGTGAGAGAGACTGAAACAAGGAACAGAGGGACACTCAGCTGACATAATCACAGATGAATGAGACAAGGGGAGCAAAACTGAACATTTAGCACACAGGAAACAGGACACAGGCTATAAAACAGCAAATGACCAACACTGAGACATTGATTAAGATATACAATACAAAGAAAGGTAAACAAACACAGATTTGGCTGAACTAGACAAAAAAAATACGTGGGAAGGAAGACAAATCAGGGATAAAGAAACCAGACTGGTGTTTTCTAGTGTTTTGAGAGTTTAATACCTTCTATTTCAACAGAAAAACATGAATAGATCAATATAAAGCGATGAAGTCTTTAAAGATCAAAAATTAGTTTTATTTCTTTGTTCTGCTGCATAAACTCTTTAAATTGGTATGATTTAAATCAGCCATTCAAGTCTTTACGGCATTTAAACTTACCTGTCCTTGTATCACAGTAATGTTTAGTCTTACTGTCTGTCCAGCTGACTTTATTGCTGTGATTACAGATGATGAAGTCTCCATGCAGGTAAACAATTAAAGACGAATAATAATCTGGGGTTTTCAAACTGTTTTCTTCCACCTGAGAGCAGTTTTGGGCATCACATGTGAAAATGCTGCTGATTTGAGAATCCACTGTGCTGCAGTTCACAATGAGGCTACAGGAGTCTGAACTGCCAGACACAGAGTCCACTGTCAGGTTAACTGGAGAAACTGCATCTGAAGAGTAACAGGCATAAAGAGATTTAAAACAGGTCTATGTTGTATCACCATTTCAAAAAGATAATGAAAACAGAAACCTACCTTGGACTATGACCTTGTATTCAGCTACCTTTTGGTCTTCATCGCTAACCATGAATGCAGTATAATCTCCACTGTCATTGTGTTGCACATTCTTTAATAACAAAGAGTAATTTTGCCTGAAGAGCTCAGCCCTTCCTTCATATTTGTCAAACACAACTGGATCATTATTAAAACCACATTTAGCTATATTGTTAGTTTCATTAACTTTCCAGATCAAATCAGTTTTTTTGTCTAGTACAACAGATTTCTCTACATCCAGGTGTAAGTCCTTTCCACGGAGGAGAAACACATGTCGGAGCCCTAAAAGAAAAACAACAAACCTGATGTCAGAATCATCTTATTAACATGCAACTGGAACTCCTTAAATTAAATACAGTAGATATTTTTTCAGAATTTTTTTCTTAACTATTTTTATTATTGTTTAGTCAACATAGTTACATCATCTGTTTATATTTATATGTTTATAATTAAAATTGTATTCAGCTGTAATAAAACACCCTTACATCAAAGATCTCTCATATTAATATAGATTTGTGTGTAACTGCCAAAATGTTTGATTGTGGTTTTTCCTACTCCCTACTCCCTTCCCCAACCTGACATGCTATGCCACACATCTTCCTTCAGTCACTGGTTGTCTAGGTTTCAAAACATTTACAACAATAAAATGTGGGCTTTCTCGTGAAAATCCTATTGGAAATTATGGCTTCCACCCAACTTTAGATGGTGCACCTCTAATATCTAGAGTTGTCAACATTTATGAAACTAACCAAACTAACCAGATACTTTTTTGTTTCAGGAAGCTTCTCTGCTTCCCTCCATGAGAGGAAAAGGGAAGCTGCAACCCTCAAACCTGTACAGAATATGTCCAGCCAAATCAAAAATCACCAATGAAGGAATCAACCATTAAAAATGAAATGAAGACTGAGATAAAGTTATAAAACATTTTAAATCCTTACTCTTAGCCTTTCAGACCCTAAGTGTCTGCTTGAACATCAAACAGTATTTCTTGAAATGCTCTTATCTTTTTAAAAAATTATTATTTATCATTTGCATTTACAAAAATGAACTAG
The DNA here is from genome assembly GCF_057381845.1 of Rhamphochromis longiceps. Taxonomy (NCBI): domain Eukaryota; kingdom Metazoa; phylum Chordata; class Actinopteri; order Cichliformes; family Cichlidae; genus Rhamphochromis; species Rhamphochromis longiceps. Next base: position 9,352,556 of record NC_140574.1, read on the forward strand.
CGAGCACCGGGGACTTTTTTTCCATTAAACTGGAAGTTTATCTGACAGTGCTGTGACTAAATTTAAAGAGGTGATTCAACTGTTATTTCCTTCAACAGACAAAAGCCCCACAGCTACTGAGCTGCTGATTTTCTTACATTTATCATTTGCTTATTTTTGTTTCAGTTCTTGCTTACATCCACAAATGTGTGCATTTTGGGCTTTTTTTTTGTAAGATACAACAAATACCTTTAATAGATTAAATAAAGATTAATGAAACTGAAATATTAGTAGAATTGCAAAATCTATCAATCATGTTCCTTAAGAAAAACAAAAAAGGCTGTGTTCATTCAGTTCACTCTTCTTTCACACTTTGATTCCAAACTTTGATCGTTTTGCTTTCTCTCCACATGTCAAAGTAACATTGGCCAGGAAGATCAAATTGTTCTCCCTTTTTTGTCATTTTGTCAACATGTGTACTCAAACTGATCTAAAGGAATAACAGATAATGATAACTAAACTAGTGATGACTTCACAACATGTTTGAAATGAAAACTGCTGTCAAACTTAAAACTGTTCCTGCAGGTATTCATCATTCTGTTTACAGTTTTATACAGTTTTATACTGTATTACTGTAATATTGTTCACATTTTCTCATTTAGGATCTAAAATTGCAGACCATCCACTGCTTGCATATGTCTGCAGTGATATATATATATATATATAGTGTCCATCAATTGTTTGTGTGTGTTCTTCTAACTCTGTTTTTTTAAGTTGAATGTTCATCTAAAACATACTTCACTCTCAAAGCATAAATGTTTGTACTCAGAAAGAGGAGGTAATAAAAATATTTTTCTCGGTAGAATAATTTTAGCATCCATGTAGTTCGTGACTGCTGACAGAATTAAATTAGAAAGTGAAGACACTGGTGTTTCTTTTTAGTTGGAGCTGAAGACATTGGAGTTTATCTCACAGCTATCAGAGTCTCATATGTGCTTCTTCATCTACTTGCAGTCTCACAGCTGTGACCACACACTTAACCACTTCTCAGTTGTAATATCAGCATTATATATTATTATGCAGCATTTCACATTTAACTTTGATCAGTAATCATGCTGTTTCTGTTGATTTTACTTTGTTGTAAGGAGTCATTCAGCATATGTGATCACCCATTTTATGACATACTGCTATATACTGTTGCTTCATACAGAAATAGTATTTTATCTGTTAGTTTTTGTCACAGTAAAACTAACTATAAGAGGAAGTTCAGTCAAGCTTGTACACAGATGACCAAAGAGAAACCCACAGTCTGTCTGCCTGATGTTTGCATTTGTGCTTGTAGCAGTTTGTAAAGCATTGTTGCAGGAGTGCAGTACAAAAACGTGGTACTCATGTAGCCGAGTTAATATTGTAGATGATTCTACTTGCTATGATTACCATAATTTCACAGCAATGAAGCTGCAGAAATGCATTGGTCTAATGTTTCCTTTTTTCAGAGGAAGTAAATAAATACAACTATCAATGTGAAGTTAAGTTCATCAGAGCATATCTGAGAGTACATGACCCCTGGAAATTATAGAAACATTAAAGAGAAGACTTGCAAATGGTTTTAAAGCTCTGGGCCACCCCTGCTCCTGTCCTGCCTTCCTCCCCTGACTGCTCTTCCTGGGTCCCCTCTGCTGTCAGTTCTCACAGTTCTGGTGCTCCAGTTTCCTGCTAACTGTCCTCTTTTTGGCTTCCAGTTAAAAAAAAGAAAAAGCTTTGTGCCATGATGTCAGATTGTGGTAATCATGACACAGAATTGTATTGTCTTTTAACTTCTGGCTTTGAAATATATATTAAAAATATATATGTTTAATGAAATGTATAATTTGAATCATTTAAAAATATATACATTTGGTAGATTACGACACAGAGGTCTCTACACTGGCCCCTTTCTCCCTGCTCTCAAGCCAAGTAATTTCTTCTGAACTCAGCTGGGTACGGAGACTACAGTAGTTCCAAAGAAGTGGAACAAGCAGGCATTAGCCAGTTATAATGGGGAAGTATAAACAGAAAAGAGTGACGTGACCCTGACCTGGCACTCATGGAAATTTCCCTCTTACAGTCTTTTGTTCTTCAAAATCGTAATGAAAACATTGCATTTAAAAATAAACCTGTTGATCAGGGGTTCTGCCAAATGATGTCCAAATTATTCTAAAATGATTATATAATAAGTGGCTTATTCTAGTTCTAGCTCACAATTGCATATGGATAACACAAAGTTACGGGTGGAAACACAGACAGAGGGAGAGAAGTGATACTGACAAGAGGAAAGAAGAGGAAACCAAATTAAATAGATAGATGTCAGCAACTGACATCTGTGTGTGTGTGTGTGTGTGTGTGTGTGTGTGTGTGTGTGCGCATTCCTCTGTGTGTGTGTGTGTGTGTGTGTGCGCATTCCTCTGTGTGTGTGTGTGTGTGTGTGTGTGTGTATGCCTATGTGACAGAGAGACACATTATCTTTTTACAACATGTGAACATGGCTGCTTCAGTTTTCGGTTTAATATCAGACACTTTTTGTGAATTTGTGTTCTACTGGTTTTGAGTGGAGTACAGTACTTCAGCGTTTATCAAAAAAAACATTAAGGGAATTTTGTTTATTTGCACTACATGGTTTGTTGAGTTACTGAAGAAGAAGTGGACTGATCCCTACCAAGACTAGCCTGGGACATGGAACGTCACCTCTCTGGTGAAAAAGGGGCCGGATAAAACTACATTTTAATTCAACTTCAGCCAAATTGATTTGGGAAAAGAATGTAAAAATAACACAAAGAAATCGAGCAGATAGTCAGCACTTACCAGCCCCATGTTACCATTATTCATAGTTCAGAAACATCGATGTTGAAAATCAGTCTGATTTTTCATTTGTTAATATGTCAAAAGCATACTTATTGCAATGTAATTATTGTAATTTCAATACCGATTTTCTTGCCTGGTATTCATTTTTCACTGTATTTATTTGACTTTCTTCCTCCCTGACAATTATCTATTATATGTCATTTGTTGTTTGCCTTTTACAAACAATTTAGTGCTATAGTACAAAACCAGATTCCAAAAAGCAAAGGAGACGAATCACTTTGACATATTAGTGTACAAAATAATACTAATAAAAATATAATAATAATCAGAGTGTAAAAATAAGTGTTTACCTTGTATTTCAAATGAAAGCAGCAAAAGAACTCCCCAAAATAAAATACGTGCCATCTTCACACCTTCTGTGAATATCAGGAAGTGCAAACTTCCTCATTTAAGATTTTCAGCAGTGATGCACACAGCCTGTGTGGGTTGTCCCAAGACTAAAACCTCTATGTGACGACAGTGACATAAATACAAAGAATGACTCTCCTCTCTTCTGAGCTTTCTCTTTCATTGTCACTTTTTTGTTTTTTTACATTGTATTCCTACTGTATAAATCTTTTACAGTAAAAGATTATAAATAAATGAAATGTTTCTACGTACCAAAATGTTCAACCTAATATTGGAAATGTTGAGTTTGATTCGGATCAACAGTAGTCTGCTTCACTTACACAGTTTCATATTTGTTAAATTAAGATATAGACTAAGCTGAAATTTGCTCCAGAAAGACTCAATCCCCATAGGTATGGTAAGAAATTTTAACAGTATTAGGATCACTTAAAGCAAAAACTTGAAATTGTGTGGATTATGGGGGGGAAGGAAAAAACATGATAAATTTCCAAGACAAAAATGTGCCAGACAGGCTGGTCTGAGCACTTCATAAACTGATGATCTACTAAGATTTTTCTACACACTTTGAGAAGTTTGATTAGACTGGTTAGTTAAATAGCCATCCTTTACGACCAAGATATGCAAAAGCACATGTCTGAACACACAACACATCAAAACTTGAAGCAGATGGCTTACAGCTGCAGACCACACTGTTTGCCCTTCCTGTCAACTAAGAACAGGAAACAGAGGCTATAGTTTGCATGTGTTCACCAAAAAAAGATTAAAAATCATTCTAAGAACTGAGACAAAAGGGTCCAACACAGAAATGTCCAAGGTGTATTTAATAAATCGTGTGGTAAACTTGTGGTGACAGGATAATTTCTTTAGCGCATGTAACCATGTAAGTTTTAAAATGTTTTTTTTTTCACAGACTGTACATGAAATTCACCTTAGTCCACTGACATTACCTGATAAATGATACAAGAGTGTACTTACAGTACTTTTACTTTGAAGTTAAAATATACTGTTGTTGATTTGAGTATAAATAATAATACATTTGTTAGAACTGTAACCTTTTCAATAACAGTTGTTAGTGATAACGTAAAAAGTATTATTAGGTTTACACATGTCATTTCAATGCTACTACATAGGCTGCATTTTCCTGTCCTCCTCCTTTCTTGCTATCTAATGTGTATTCTTGTCCATCAACATCCCAGTGTTTATGACAAATCTATAAATATTTTATAGATATTGAACAAAGAATGTACAGTTTAAAAAAAACAAAGACCTCCCCCCCCAAAGAACAAAACAAGGCAAACAAAACCCAAATAAATAAAAAAACCCAATACATTTTGTTTTGTTTGAACTCATCCATCATCCTTCAGGGCACTCCTGAGAGAATCTGATTACAATATTTGTCCGGTGTGATTTTCTAGAAAAAAATCCAAAATATCATGTTAGATAAATATTATTGTCAAAATAATTTTATCATATATTGTACAATTATGCAAGAATTTTGTGGGCTCCTTTAGGTGGAATAGAATGAATACGAATTCTTGTAGTGGAAGTTACATAAAGTACAAATCAGCAGATGCTTCCGGGTAAGTGAGAAACTTAGTGAGTTACTGAGTGGCTGTATCTTATTATTAATATAGTTTACTTTATAAATAAAATCCATTGTGAACTACACATTACTGACTAAGAAGCCTACAGACACAACACTGTTGTGTCTCTAGGCTTCCGTCAATCTTATATTTTAATTCACAGTTCTTTTCTAGCTGAACACCCTTCTTATCTGTGAACTGTCATATGACTTACAAACACTTAGTTTGTCTGTCACTCCTCTAGCTTGCTCCTCTACAAATAGTTTTTTCAGAATTTCGTAGAACACAGTTCTCCTATTTTGTGCATTGGTCCTGGAATAACCTTCAAAATGTAACAAAGATTTCTGCAATGGAATAATACAGTTACTTCTCTTAAAGTGGAGATGAAAAACTATATGTATAGAGTCTGTATAAAAAAATGAAGTGTTTAAAATTTTTAACGCCATCTTCTGTCAGTACAGAACATTACAGTACAGCATCAGGTTGGTTGGTTGTTTGCAGTCAATAGACTTACATTATTATATGTTACCTTACTAATAACACAACCAATAACTCAGGGCAACATAACGAGACTAAAAATAGAAATCAGTTTAAGGAGGTCATTTCTGTACTGCCCCGTGCTGCAACTATGACTTCTGTGTTTACAAATCAAGGATATATTGCTTCTTGATGCATGCTCAATCATCCAGGTAAGGAAAGTCTGAAATAAGTGGGCAGTCTCGTGAGAAACTGCAGATGTTACTTGGATGAATGACAAAACATTTCTCCTACATCCAGTTGAACAGAATCACCTTTTTGGGAAGGATATACTGCCCATTTTCACTCTTTGTCTCTTTACCGGAAAAACTTGGTGTAAACTAGCATTTATACATGTAGTCTTTCATGCCCACTTAAAGATGATCTTTGCATTATTTTCCTTGTTATTTTAATTCTTTTTTGATTTTTTTCGCAGAATTTTTCTATTTGCTTGTGTTTTCTGAAGTTGCACTGCATTTGACTTTTCTGGGCCACCACTGTTTCAAGTGACAATTGAATCTGTAAAACCTTATACCAAACAAATTTATACTGCTTTACCAAAACATAATTTCAGCTGCACTATAATCATTCTTATGGCATTGCAGAATCATACAAGGAATGCTTTTGTGCATGAAGTGTATGCTTTAATACAATGCTAGATTTCTGTGTATTTAGTGTAGATTCACTGTTGTTGCTGCTTAAAAACAGACTGGGACTTACATTTTGTGACAATGCAAAGGGCAATGAAGACAGACAAGAGAAAGAGACCAACTGAAGTTGAAATCTGAATTAGGGTAGCTCTGCTGTGAACTGTAAAGAAACCAAAACATTGGGTTAGAAACGGTTAGAAACACTGCAATAACTGTACAATTATTTGTTAGGGTAGACTTGCTCTAAAAGCCCAAGCACTCAACTTTTGCAAATGTTGGTTTAAAACCTTTTGAGCTCTGTTAGAGTTTTTCAGTGGCTATTTCAGTGATTGTGATTTTTTTCTAATAACAACTATTAAACAACATATCTACTGCTGTGCCAATTTACTACAACAAATTAGTGTCACAAACATTTGCATACACAAAATGGTATGTTTGCTTCTTCAGAGTGAGGGTAGACCATAATGGTAAATGCATGGTATTCAGGATCAGAACAGAATGTGAAAACTTTTACAAATTCTTGAAAAATCGGTGGGTTATGGCTCGTGTAAAGGAAACACTATTTTAACTACACTACAGGGAGTGCAGAATTATTAGGCAAGTTGTATTTTTGAGGAATAATTTTATTATTGAACAACAACCATGTTCTCAATGAACCCAAAAAACTCATTAATATCAAAGCTGAATGTTTTTGGAAGTAGTTTTTAGTTTGTTTTTAGTTTTAGCTATTTTAGGGGGATATCTGTGTGTGCAGGTGACTATTACTGTGCATAATTATTAGGCAACTTAACAAAAAACAAATATACCCATTTCAATTATTTATTTTTACCAGTGAAACCAATATAACATCTCCACATTCACAAATATACATTTCTGACATTCAAAAACAAAACAAAAACAAATCAGCGACCAATATAGCCACCTTTCTTTGCAAGGACACTCAAAAGCCTGCCATCCATGGATTCTGTCAGTGTTTTGATCTGTTCACCATCAACATTGCGTGCAGCAGCAACCACAGCCTCCCAGACACTGTTCAGAGAGGTGTACTGTTTTCCCTCCTTGTAAATCTCACATTTGATGATGGACCACAGGTTCTCAATGGGGTTCAGATCAGGTGAACAAGGAGGCCATGTCATTAGTTTTTCTTCTTTTATACCCTTTCTTGCCAGCCACGCTGTGGAGTACTTGGACGCGTGTGATGGAGCATTGTCCTGCATGAAAATCATGTTTTTCTTGAAGGATGCAGACTTCTTCCTGTACCACTGCTTGAAGAAGGTGTCTTCCAGAAACTGGCAGTAGGACTGGGAGTTGAGCTTGACTCCATCCTCAACCCGAAAAGGCCCCACAAGCTCATCTTTGATGATACCAGCCCAAACCAGTACTCCACCTTGCTGGCGTCTGAGTCGGACTGGAGCTCTCTGCCCTTTACCAATCCAGCCACGGGCCCATCCATCTGGCCCATCAAGACTCACTCTCATTTCATCAGTCCATAAAACCTTAGAAAAACCAGTCTTGAGATATTTCTTGGCCCAGTCTTGACGTTTCAGCTTGTGTGTCTTGTTCAGTGGTGGTCGTCTTTCAGCCTTTCTTACCTTGGCCATGTCTCTGAGTATTGCACACCTTGTGCTTTTGGGCACTCCAGTGATGTTGCAGCTCTGAAATATGGCCAAACTGGTGGCAAGTGGCATCTTGGCAGCTGCACGCTTGACTTTTCTCAGTTCCATCCATCCATTCGCTTCTGCTTATCCTTTTCAGGGTCGCGGGGGGCGCTGGAGCCCATCCCAGCTGTCATAGGGCGAGAGGCAGGGTACACCCTGGACAGGTCGCCAGTCTGTCGCAGGGCCAACACACAGGGACAGACAACCAATTCGCACTCACATTCATTCGCACATTCACACCTAGTGACAATTTGGATTATCCAATTAACCTATCCCCACAAGCTGCATGTCTTTGGACGGTGGGAGGAAGCCGGAGTACCCGGAGGGAATCCACGCAAACACGGGGAGAACATGCAAACTCCACACAGAAAGACCCCGGCCTGATGTTGGAATTGAACTCAGGACCTTCTTGCTGTGCGGCAACAGTGCTAACCACCGTGCTGCCCTTTTCTCAGTTCATGGGCAGTTTTTTTGCGCCTTGGTTTTTCCACACGCTTCTTGCGACCCTGTTGACTATTTTGAATGAAACGCTTGATTGTTCGATGATCACGCTTCAGAAGCTTTGCAATTTTGAGACTGCTGCATCCCTCTGCAAGATATCTCACTATTTTTGACTTTTATGAGCCTGTCAAGTCCTTCTTTTGACCCATTTTGCCAAAGGAAAGGACGTTGCCTAATAATTATCCACACCTGATATAGGGTGTTGATGTCATTAGACCACACCCCTTCTCATTACAGAGATGCACATCACCTAATATGCTTAATTGGTAGTAGGCTTTCGAGCCTATACAGCTTGGAGTAGGACAACATGCATGAAGAGGATGATGTGGACAAAATACTCATTTGCCTAATAATTCTGCACTCCCTGTAGAATTCTTCACCAAACCAAACATGGGAGGTTTTGAGAATTTAACAGAAACCTTTTGTTTCACCTGGAAACAGATAAAATCCTTAGGATAAAAAAAATGCTTTTAGGTTTACAATTCTTTGTTCACTGAGCTGAATAATATATTAAAGTGGATTTATCATTCATATCATCATTGCTCTTATACTTACCTGTAATTGCCTTGCAGTCAAACTTGATCTTATTGTATTCCCAGCTAACTTGGTTGCTGTGATTACACAGGATAAAGTCTTGGTGGCGGTAGACAATGAAAGAGGATGAATAGTTTGTGGGTTTTTCTTTGACCTGAGAGCAGTTTTTGTCATCACATCTAAAAGAATGGTGGATGGATGAATCCACTGTGCTGCAGGTCACAGCAAGGACACAGGACTCTGAGCTGCCAGACACAGAGTCCACTGTCAGGTGTACTGGAGAAACTGGATCTGAAGAGGAACAGACATGAAGAGATTTAAAACAGGTCTATGCCTGACCAATATTTCAAAAAGATTAAAAAAGAAACCTACCTTGGACTATGACCTTGTATTCAGCTACCTTTTGGTCTACATTGCTAACCATGAGTGCAGTATAATCTCCACTGTCACTGTGTTGTACATTCTTTAATAGCAAAGAGTAATTTTGCCTGAAGAGCTCAGCCCTTCCTTCATATTTGTCAAACACAACTGGATCATTATTAAAAGCACATTTAGCTACATTGTTAGTTTTATTAAATTTCCAGATCAAATCTGTTTTTTTGTCTAGTACAACAGATCTCCCTATATCCAGATGTAAGTCCTTTCCATGCCGCACAAACACATATTGGAACTCTAAAAGAACAGAAATATTAAAAAAAACAGAATTAAAAAAAGAACAACAACACAAATATCAGAATTATGTGCATAAAGCTACATATGGTCAAATGTAATTTAATGACAGAAGGTGATGTCAACTTAATATCACTAAAATAATGTGAAATAGCATTTAATTCACCTAAAACTATATCAGATTCACTTCTCTATATTCTCCTGCCCAATCTGAGAAGTGAAACGTGGAAAATGCCTCCAGTCAGTTGAGGTGGTGCCAAGCAAATTATATGGGCTTCATAGTAAGAAAACCTGCTCCCACTAAAAGGGATGGTTTCACTTTCACACTATTATACAGAGATGTGCTTAAATGTATTAAACTTCACAAAACATGACTATCCAGAGTTCTGAGCAGCAGGGAAAGATTTAGTCTGTTTGCTATTAGTTATTTAATGTTACTTCCACAACTGTTCTGTCACATTGTCTCTCCAAAACCTTCAGTTGTGTTTTTGGGGAACTTCCTCATTATTTTAAATCAAACTTGTCCTGACATTTGGGATAGAAACAAAATATTTAAAATATTCCCAATTTTTATCTGATCACTTTTAAATAGTATTTAAATGTATAGTAATGAACTATACAACACTGTGAGGAAAACAAATCTGTACACGTCCATCTAAAAATACTGAAACTAAATTTAAGGAAGTGATCCCTCTTCTTTTATTTTCGTCTGCGTCATGTACCAACATAATATAGAGCAACTACCTAAACGTCACTCTCTGTCATTTATCTCACTAACAGCACAACAACCTCACTGCATATGATGGTGTGTACTGCAGATCTTCTGAAATGAGGATGAGACAAGGAAAATACAACTAAATTGAAGGCAAGCAAGTAACTTAATACTGGAACATCACAGGAACACTGACTTAACATACACACGGAACACAGAAAAGCAGGAAAACTGGGAATTAACTATAAGCAATAAGTGTTCTTGGGGAGACATGAACAAATTATGTCTTTTATGATTAAAACATTATGAAAGAAAAAAACACAACCTAAACAGAAATTAGCTTTATAATGCTGGGAAACAAAACATAAAATACATCTAGAAAACAAAACTCTTGACATATAATACTAAATTAAATTAAAATGTTGAACTTAAAACAAACGCACCCAGGACTGTGACAAAACCACTTTTGTAACTGTTAGCCCAAACTTCCTAGTAGCTTACAGCGCTCTGGAATTTTTTTTCAGAAATGCTCTCTCTCCATTTGATGTATTATGATGTGCCTGTCAGCTTATATAAAACATGTCAATACCTGTTTATTATTTATTTATATTACATTTACTTGACTTTCTTCCTCTCATTCCCTAATGACTTTATTTGCTGTACAAATTTTACAATATTCATTAGTGCTGAGGTAACACCTAGGTTTAAAGATAAATTGAGTTCATCCAGTTAGTATAAAAGTTGGTTCTTACCATTTACTTCACATGAACACAGCCATAAAAAAGCGCTAAAAAACACAATCCGCTCCATCTTGACACAGCTTCACAGCTTTGGTTTGAGAAAGCAGAAACACTCCCTGCACATGTGACAGTTTGATTCCAGTCAACTGAGTCATTTGCCAGAATGTACTTGTTAAGTTCCTTTTCTAATACCCTATTCCCACATCCTTCGCTCGCATCTCTGGTGAAAGGGACTGAGAAGAATCAAGTACGTGCAATTTCGGAAATTACAAAGCAGGTTTGTGTGTTGATGTGGAGAACGGTCGGATCGAGAGAGACTGAAGTTCGGTTCACCTCTCATTACATCTGAGAGAGGGTGAAAAGGCTTAAAGTGCTAAATCACTCTTTTCTTTGTGCGTTTTTGGTAATTGTAACTTTATTCTTTATAATATATAATTGGACATAAAATTGGAAATCAGCTCACAGTTGGAAATTCCAGCAGAGACACCAGAGGGATTGATGGCTGCCCAGAAGGTGGACTTACAGTGGGGCAAAAAAGTATTTAGTCAGCCACCGATTGTGCAAGTTCCCCCACTTAAAATGATGACAGAGGTCAGTAATTTGCACCAGAGGTACACGTCAACTGTGAGAGACAGAATGTGAAAAAATAATCCATGAATTCACATGGTAGGATTTGTAAAGAATTTATCCGTAAATCAGGGTGGCAAATAAGTATTTGGTCACCTCAAACATGGAAAATCTCTGGCTCTCACAGACCTGTAACGTCGTCTGTAAGAAGCTTTTCTGTCCCCCACTCGTTACCTGTATGAATGGCACCTGTTTGAACTCATCATCTGTATAAAAGACACCTGTCCACAGCCTCAAACAGTCAGACTCCAAACTCTGCCATGGCCAAGACCAAAGAGCTCTCGAAGGACACCAGGAAAAGTATTGTAGACCTGCACCAGACTGGGAAGAGTGAATCTACAATAGGCAAGCAGCTTGGTGTGAAGAAATCAACTGTGGGAGCAATCATCAGAAAATGGAAGACATACAAGACCACTGATAATCTCCCACGATCTGGGGCTCCACGCAAGATCTCATCCCGTGGGGTCAAAATGATCATGAGAACGATGAGCAAAGATCCCAGAACCACACGGGGGGACCTGGTGAATGACCTGCAGAGAGCTGGGACCAAAGTAACAAAGGTCACCATCAGTAACACACTAAAACGGCAGGGAATCAAATCCCGCAGTGCCAGACGTGTTCCGCTGCTGAAGCCAGTGCATGTCCAGGCCCGTCTGAAGTTTGCCAGAGAGCACATGGATGATACAGCAGAGGATTGGGAGAATGTCATGTGGTCAGATGAAACCAAAGTAGAACTTTTTGGTATAAACTCAACTCGTCGTATTTGGAGGACGAAGAATACTGAGTTGCATCCCAAGAACACCATACCTACTGTGAAGCATGGGGGTGGAAACCAGGGGCGGAGCGTGGGGGTGGCTTACTGGGCTTAAGCCCGGGTTGTTTTGTCAGAAGCCCGGGGTCTTTTGGAGTGTAATTTTTTCATAGTTAGATGCCTGGCTGACAACTGTATGAAACAAAAAGTACACACAATATTCGAAGCACATAGTGCACACTGTGGGAATTTACGACTGTGCGTGAATCCCCCCTGATATTGGTATGATCCGAGCTCAGGCACTAAGCAACTGAGCGAGGGGGCGGGGCAGCTGCTGCCTGTGAGTGCGCTGTTGGAGAAACGGAGCCAGCCATACTAAGGAGAGCTTAAGTTTGACCAGGTACCAAAGACAATCATTCATACCATACAAATAATGTAAATATGACGGTGCATCACGAAAGATTGATATCAAACTGATCACTTGACCAATAATACGTTACTTGCTCTTCAAGTGAATCAACAAATGGCGAAATGAAAAGCCGAACAAATGCTATTTTTTTTAGAGAGTCTTAGCTTACGTGTGTTTATTTCATATTTTCAGTTCTTACCCTCCCCGACTAAATCGGTTTCAGTAATGCACTGAAATATAAGAATGGACATTAGAGGGTTCTTTCAAAGAAAAAACTCAGGTAAATGTTGTTTTATATATTATGCTTTGTATGTTGTTCAGTATATTTCTATGCAAAACAAGAGGGATTTCAGTACACAGCAGGATATTCACATTTGTAACCAGATATTTACATACACTTTAGGGAGAAAACATAAAACATTTTTACTGTACAACATCAATTTAGAGTAAACTTTTGTTTTAGATAAATATTGAAATATATTTTGAATTAGTTAAATGTCAGAATAAAGAGAGACAGAGCTGTCTATTTTTTATCACTTTCATTAAATTTAGGAGTACATATACACTAAGTTTATTATTAATTAATAAGAAAACTCCAGAGGATTCCATTCTGAGCTGAAGAAGCTTCTGATAGGTTAGTAGAGTCCATGTGAGTAAATTGGTGGCACAGCTGTGGATGCATATAAGGCAAAACACAGAGCCTGTTTCTTTGACATGGGAATATCAAGAGATGTCAATCAAAACACCAGGAAAAGAACTGTGGAGCTCCATAAATGTGGCTCAATTTTGAATACAATTTGGTGCCATTTGCAATTAAGAAATACAGATAGTTTCTCTCTTTACTCTTAAAGTTAACAAATATGTTTTTTATATTTATCAATCTAAAAAAATAAGCATTTAGTCTGATTTGATCTTACAATTAAAAAAGTGTTTGTGTTTTGATCTGAAGAGTACATAAATATGTGGTTTCAACTGTATATTTGATGATTGTCAGCACAAAGAGGGAGAGAGAGGAACAGAGAGGGAGATGGAGAATGAGGACAGAACAGAGATGGAACAAGAGCAGGTGAGACACACATGTTAGTCAAATGGTTGCTTACCAAAAGTATCACTGTATCATAGGTACTCATGTATCTAGTACCTAGTGTTTCTTTTTAGGTTTGCTATTTTTCAAATTCTATATTTATTAAGTTATGCAGGCTTGTTTGCACAACAAGGCTAAATAATTATATAAACTTTTCTCAATCTAAATAGTGGACTTTGGTAGAATTAAAAAAATAAGTGTAGTGCAGGTCTATGATGATTTTTAGTGCTACTATCATCTAGTTCTGATTCTGGTTCTGTCTTGGTTAAGTCCTCAGTAGTCCTGAATTTGAACTCTTGTAGTCCTGTTTTAATTCCGGATCAGTTCTGGGTCTGGTTGAATCGGGGTTTAGTCCCTGTGTCTTGATACAGCCCCGATTTTGTTCTGCCTTGCTGCTTAATTAAAAAACTAGTTTAAGGTGTCCTGCACATGTGATATATATTTCTTCCCTATATGAAGTCATTCTTTTTTGAACAAAAGTCAAAACAGAGCCTATTAATCTTTCAGTCATTTCTACCCCCCCCCCCCCCAAAAAAAAAAAAAAAAAAAAAATCCCACATGCATACTACCCTTTAGGGCTAAGCCCCGGGTGTTTCAAATGTCTGGCTCCGCCTCTGGTGGAAACATCATGCTATGGGGCTGTTTTTCTGCCAAGGGGACAGGACGACTGATCCGTGTTAAGGACAGAATGAATGGGGCCATGTATCGTGAGATTTTGAGCCAAAACCTCCTTCCATCAGTGAGAACTTTGAAGATGAAACGCGGCTGGGTCTTCCAACATGACAATGATCCAAAACACACCGCCCGGGCAACAAAGGAGTGGCTCCGTAAGAAGCATTTGAAAGTCCTGGAGTGGCTTAACCAGTCTCCAGACCTCAACCCCATAGAAAATCTGTGGCGGGAGTTGAAAGTCCGTGTTGCTCGGCGACAGCCCCAAAACATCACTGCTCTCGAGAAGATCTGCATGGATGAATGGGCCAAAATACCAGCTACTGTGTGTGCAAACCTGGTAAAGACCTATAGTAAACGTTTGACCTCTGTTATTGCCAACAAAGGTTATGTTACAAAGTACTGAGTTGTATTTTTGTTATTGACCAAATACTTATTTGCCACCCTGATTTACGAATAAATTCTTTACAAATCCTACCATGTGAATTCATGGATTTTTTTTTTCACATTCTGTCTCTCACAGTTGACGTGTACCTCTGGTGCAAATTACTGACCTCTGTCATCATTTTAGGTGGGGGAACTTGCACAATCGGTGGCTGACTAAATACTTTTTTGCCCCACTGTACAAAGTGGACTTGGATTCAGCTCCATCTCTGCTCATCATCAGCATTGCCATATTGTCTTATAATTCTGAGAAGGATTTGGACTTCCATGGTTTTCTTTAGTGGATTGCAGCTCACTTTGAGAAGATTTGGGGTCCCTTTGTATTTCAGGAGGACAAGAGTTGGCTACTAAACATAAAAGTGATGTTAAATCACCAACATATGCTCCTCTTCACAAAGCAGGAGTAAGCAGCCACAATGCACAGCTCACTAATTGCAGAGAAGAGTCAGCTACACAAAAAAAGGCCGCACCTACTGTAAGGCAGGAAGCAGACATACAGGGTCAAAATCACAGGAACACAGTCATATATGGGATAATGAAGACAGAATCATATTTACACCCAAAAAAATGTATCATTTTAACATCAACATTGCTCTATACTCGACTCAAAACCACCCAGTTACCCTCTGACATGTGTTTTTAGGTTTTACATATAGGTGTTGGCAGTAAAACTGGTGTATATTATTATAAATCATAAGCTCTCCCCAATGACAATAAACTCATTAGCTGAAATAGTGAAGCAGTGCTATCAGACTCTGTTACCTGTTACCTGTAACAAAGTAGTTTGTTCTTACATTGGCAGTAATAACACGGTGTCAAGCATGGCTCTGCTTTCCTGATCTAATTAACTCAGAACATAAAATATGAAACAGAGTTTTCACAAAACAAATTTACTTTCTATGCAACATTAGTCCGCTTATAGTCCCTCAGATTTATGTTCTGCAACTACATCATCAGACTGAGCTCTTGATTATAGAGGCAGGGGGGACTGCAAAGCATTCTGATTGGCTAGTGGTTAATCGGAACTATTGGTCCCAGTGTAAATAATGATCAACCCATGCAGGTAATACAAGAGATGATAAGATGGAGTTTTTAAGAACTATGAATGCATAAAGGCATAATAGACATGCTGGTCCAGTGTATCCATTTCACACTTTGTCTCTCCAAAGAATGACATGACATGGACACACATGCAGAACTTCCTGAGCGAACAGGAAAGGGAAATGGATTTTGAAATGAGGAGTGGAATCGCCATTTTAAAAAGCATTTAGAAAATCACTTTATTAAATTGGAATTCAAAAAAAGTTTTTGAAATGAAGTTTTTAAAAAGCATTTTGAAAATCAGTTTATTAAACTGGAATTCAAAAAATGAATTTACAAATGCAGAATTCATTCCACAATTCATTATTTAAGCACAGAATTCTTTATTTCGATGCGTGTGACTCTTGTGTTTCTCCATAGAAACGTAAGGTCTGTAATCAGAAACACCCCACAATCTTATATATCCACTCCAAGCAGAGGGAAAGTGTTTCGGTGCAAACTAAAGGAGAAGAAGAACCACCAGATGAAGGTCCTTCGTGTGCTGTTCAAAGCAGTCTCACAAGCATCTCACTGATCACTGCTGCCGTATTGTAGATCAGCTTGTTAGTCTCGGTAAGCGTGGCTGTAGGTATCATCCATAGTGCTGCATTAACATCATCGAGTAGACCTTCTGAGGGTACTTCACGTAATCTTGGTAACCGGCTACGGGGGATCCAGGTTTCAAGCTTTCTGAAGAGATTTTAGGATCTGGGATGAATTTCTACCTGGGCATACAAGCTCTCGGGCAAAGCTTTGCTTCTGGCCTCAGTGGATCTGTTGGGTCCAGAGTGAGGTCTCACAAAGCTATAGGTGGATGTTGGAGAAGTATCACTGATTGGACTCTGTTCCATGGGTGGTGTTGTTCGGATAACCTGGAAAATAAATTATAGATAGCTTCAGACTTAATAGAAAGACTTTATTTGTAAATAGTGCCATTAACATAAGCAGGAATTTTACTGTGATTAACAAAAGATCACCTGTATCCATGACTGCAAAAGAAAATTACAATAATTTTTTTTATCCAAATACATTTTATTAAAATGTGTTCAACACATACTTTTAAGATATTCTTAATCAACAGTGCAATGACCTGCAAGTGCACTTCAGAGGCTAAGAATAATTTACAAGAATTAGGGAGAGTCTTCAACTCAGCACTAGACTTAGCCAGACCTACACTAGCAATTTGTGGCTGAGGTAATTTGGCTCTAAAGCTAAACTCCACCATTGTGTCTTTTTCTCCCACTGTCTGTCTTCCACATAAAGGAATTACTATATCTTAGACCATGCACTATTAGCTGGGAAGATAGCTCTGGAGGACTGGAGGCACTGGATGAAGGGGGCAAGCATCAGACTGGCCACAGGAGTATATCATTCTTGCAAAATCTAATGATTAAACTCCAGGCAGGCTAGATAGTCACTGTTTTGGGGTCATTTTAATTTCGCTAACACTCTGGTTCATGAAACATTCAATCAGATGCTGTCTCAGCAGTTCTCCACCGAATCTAGTTAACCAGCTAAAGAGACCACTTTGTCACTATCTTGTGCGTTGGGAGGTATAAAGTTTGTTTAACCAGATGTTTAATCTATTGAGCCAGATTCCAGCTCAAGCCCATCCTAGCAAACTCTATAGGTCATTCTCAATACACTCATGGATTATCCATTGGGCCCACACTGCCAAGTTCACCTGCCACTTGGTGGACCACTCTAGATAAGGACACCCACAAATATTTTTGCTAGAAATAAAACTGTTTCCTAACCCACCTCAGGTTAGTTACAGTCCTTGCTGACTCACATAACTTCAGACCTTGTCTCCTGCTTACTTTGATCACAAGGCAACAGCGTTATCTTCACTGTAGATTTGTATTCTGAAAAAGATCATTTCAAATCAGGTCCAAACTGAAAGACTAAATTAAGGGTTTGAAGCTGTTTTATACATGGATAGAATATGCACACAATGCTCTAACGTCTGGTGCAGCTGGTCTCTCTTCCTTTCATTCTTTACTTCCATACCAACCTTCTGTTGAAGTAACAGTTGTCTCTGTTTTCAGAAGATTTTCTTTTAAAACTACCTGCTGCCCAAATTAATGCTACATTTCATGTTCTTCCACTGAAAAACTGTCTACAGCTGCCTGGAGGCGAAGGGAAGATGTTGTAATGGTACTGCTGGGTTGGATTTGTGGCCTGTGGGGGGGGTTTTTTTTGTTGTTGTTGTTTTTTTGGCTGTCCTCCCTGTTTAACTTTTAAGTTTCAGATGAAATTGTTAGTTTTGCTTTGTGCTGGTGATTCACCAGTGAGGGGAGTCTTTTTTATTTTTTCCATGTTTTTCCATGCTTCCGACAGCTGAATAGAACAATCAAGTGTGGGTTATTCTAAGGCTGGAGGGTGCCACAGCCTTTTTTTTGGCTGTTTGTTTCAGTTAATAGTTAATAGCCTTTCTGTCCTTCCTCTAGTTGTCCAGTTAGTAACCAAACTATGACATTTGCTTGTGTCACTTGTTCTTATAACTGGATATTTGTCAATGCAATTGGCACTCTATTCTCGACGAGAAGCCTGGGTTCGGGAGAGCCCTGGAGGGACGTTCCCTGCTGGATAATCGATGGACGAGTGGCAGAAGTGGCACATCGTGTGCCTGGTTGGACTGTCTATTGAGGACATTGAAGACATCTTCCTGTTCGGAACCATGATAACGGGGTTCTTGCTGATCGGAGCTGGCTTGGCCCTGGCTTATCAGAAATTGAAGAAAGTGGTGAATGCCTTTCAAAACCCCACAAGGCTGGCCGCTATTATCGAAAATGTGGGAAGAGCTGTGAGTACTCAGACTGTTCTTACTGAACGCAATATGGGAAAGATCTTGGAGGAGCTCACGGTTCTAAAACAGATGATACAACAGGAGACCAGTGATGGACATTAAGAACAACTGTAAAATTGATACAGTTTGTTCATCCCAAAACAACATTTACAACACCCCCACCCCGACGGCGCCAGCTGGACAATGCTTGAAGGTTGATGCCGAGGAGAACAACAACAATTCTTCCCAGAGATACAATACCAAGAACGAACTGACTCTCTTGCCCTATTCCACAAGGCCACCTGCGTAGGCTGCGCACTGTTGATTTTCACCTAATAGTCGAAAGGACACTCTCTCAGGCTGAACACAGGATACACATCCCCACACAGATGCACACACGTACACTGATACTGATACGCCCTCACCCAACGCCTCCCATGCTTTCCTCCCATCCGATGTGGACATCGGCTCAGCCGGAGGCGCAATCGCGAGATTGCAGCGTCCCAGATGCAACTGTTCACACTGGAATATTTTCCCATGTACCTTGTCTGTGATTTATTGTGTTATGGTGTCATGATATCTGTGTTTTCTTTGTGTGTTATGGAGTTTTTGTTTTTTTTCCTCATGCTGACTCCCTTTTGGGGACCAGTATGAGAGGAATTTCTTTTTTTCAATAAAAGATTATAAGCACAGGCAAACTAATTCAGTGATCTGATAACACATTAACTATATGAAGAAAGGCATTTTAGATTAAATGGTTTACTTTCCAGACTGAACCCTCTGGGTTCAGTCTGGAAAGACCAAGACCAGAGGGTATCGAGACCAAGACCAAGACCAAGTTGAGACGAGACCAAGACCGAGACAAAAAAAGTCTTTAAACTGCAGCCAGATGCTATTCTATATACATATGCAGGACACCTTAAACTAGTTTTTTAATTAAGCAGCAAGGCAGAACAAAGTCGGGCCTGTATCAAGACACGAGGACTAAACCCCAATTCAACCAGACCCAGAACTGATCCGGAATTAAAACAGGACTACAACAGTTCAAAATCAGGACTACTTAGGACTTAACCAAGACAGAACCAGAATCAGAACTAGATGATAGCACTAAAAATCATCATAGACCTGCACTACACTTATTTTTTAATTCTACCAAAGCCCACTATTTAGATTGAGAAAAGTTTATATAATTATTTAGCCTTGTTGTGCAAACAAGCCTGCATAACTTAATAAATATAGAATTTGAAAAGGAACAAATGGTATCTAAAAAGAAACACAAGGTACATGTTCTGATGAGTTTTGTCAAACAACCATTTGACTAACATGTGTGTCTCACCTGCTCTTGTTCATCTCTGTTCTGTCGTCATTCTCTCTCTCCCTCTCTGTTCCTCTCTCTCCCTCTTTGTGCTGACAATCAAGCCAAACACCAACATCATCAAATATACAGTTGAAACCAGATATTTACAAACTCTTCAGATAAAAACACTTTTTAATTGTAACATCAAATCAGACTAAATGTTTATTTTTTTAGATTGATAAATATAAAAAACATATTTGTTAACTTTAAGAGTAAAGAGAGAAACTGTCTGTATTTCTTAATTGCAAATGGCACCAAATTGTATTCAAAATTGAGCCACACTTATGGAGCTCCACAGTTCTTTTCCTGGTGTTTTGGTTGACATCTCTTGATTTTCCCATGTCACAGAAACAGGCTTTGTGTTTTGCCTTATATGCATCCACAGCTGTACCACCAGTTTACTCACATGGACTCTACTAACCTATCAGAAGCTTCTTCAGCTCAGAATCGAATCGTCTGGAGTTTCTTATTAATTAACAATAAACTTAGTGTACATGTGCTCCTACATTTGATCAAAGTGATTAAAATAGACAGCTCCCTCTTTTTATTCTGACATTTAACTAATTCAAAAGATATTTCAACATTTATTTATCTAAAACAAAAGTTTACTCTAAATTGATGTTTAACAGTAAAAAAAAATTATGTTTTCTCCATAAAGTGTATGTAAATATCTGGTTTCAGCTGTGAATATACTGCTGTGTATTGAAATTCCTCTTGTTTTGCATAGAAATATACTGAACAACATACAAAGCATAATATATAAAATAACATCTACCTGAGTTTTTTCTTTGAAAGAAGCTCCTTATGTCCATTGTTGTGTATCAGTACACAATTGAAACCGATTTAGAGAGTTTGTTTAGCCGTGGAGGGTAACAACTGAAAATATGAAATGCAAGCTAAGACTCTCTAAAAAAATCAGCATTGCTGTTCGGCTTTTTATTTATCCATTTGTTGATTCACTCGAAGAGCAAGTAACGCAACCAAGTGATCAGTTTGATATCAACCTTTTGTGATACACCGTCATATTTACATTATTAGTTCAGTACGAATGATTTGCTTTGATACCTGGTCAAACTTAAGCTCTCCTCTGTCTGCAGCAAACTCGCAGGCAGCAGCTTCTCCCCCCTCCCACCCTTCTACCTAAGTCAAATCTCATTTACCACACTTACCTCAGGAACTGCATACACTGTGTTTTCAATGGTTTCCCTGGTATCTGGTGGTCAGACATGAATAAATAAATATGTAGTGATTTGCTTTAACTTATATTTTTCTTTGCAGGCTTTAACTGACGGTTTCTATTATTCTGCATTCCTAAGTCATTTCAGCTGATGTTACATTATATCCAAATTTTATCAAAATAATTGAATTCTCACACATAAACTAGACCTGGCATGGCACTCCAACCTGATATCACGGCAGAGCATGTAATAGACACACCAGTCCACTGCGTCCATTTCAAGCTTCGCCTTTCCAAAGTGTAAAAAAGACACACATGCAGAAGTTTCATTACTGTATGCGAACGCTGCAGTACCAGCAGAATAAGATAAAATATTTAAAGCAACAAAGTCAGTAGTGAGGGAAAAGGTATGATGAAGTACATTCCAGGGTTCTTAATATATGTATACACGTGTAAATGTATTAATAATGTCCATTTAAATGCTTTCAGATAATTATTTTCATGTTGGCTTGAAATAAAATATCTCCCTCTGCTGTTGTTGCAATTTCTACATGCATGTAGATTTCACATTTCAGCAAGGCAAAGCGTGGAATGGACACAGTGGTCACACATAGTTGGGATCAGTTTCAGTTTCAATTTTATTTCTATAGCACATTTAAAAGTCTCAGGTACATCAAAGTGCTTCACAGAAAAGCCACATTTGTGGGGTTAATAACAACAAGCAATGTATTTTGCAACAACAAGTATTTTGACGATTTTTTTATTTATTTACTTTTGCAATATCTTGATAAATACTTGCTTGGACTTACTTTTATGTTTCGTTCGATGATGAATATAACCTATAACGAGGATTATGATGATGGCAGCAACAACAACACACACAGTCACAGTGGTATTGTTGGCATCTATGTGGCCTGTAAAGGAAAAACAAAACTGATTACAAAGGCACTGTACAATTCTAAGTTGATATTATTAATACAAAAAATAATAATAATAGATATTTATGGCAGGTTTTTTTTTTTTTTGCTAGAGTAGAAAACTCAATCTTCAAATATTTTTATTTTTAGAGTTTGTATTTCACTAAAGTTCTGTTGCATGACATCTTTAAAAGGATATCTTTTAAATTTTCATTCGTTATTTCTTTGGCATCTAATCTTACCTGACTTCGTGTCACATTGAGATTTTAGCACCATCATGCTATTTTCCCAGCTTACTTCATTGCTATGATTACAAAAGACAGTGTCTTGCTGCAGGTAAACAATCAGAGAGGGAAGCATGTTTGTGGTGCTGGGATTTTCTTCCAACAGAGAGCAGTTGTGAGCACCACATCTAAAAGTACGGCTGATGTTCAGGTCCACTATAGTGCAGGTTACAGTCAGGTTACAGGAGTCTGAGCTGCTGGAGGTCAATGTCAGATTAACTGGAGACACTGGATCTGGGAATTAAAAGCAGGTGTGAATAGAATTAACACAGATATATGCTGTGTCAATATTTGAAATGAAAATGACAAAAATAAACCTACCTTGGACTATGACCTTGATTTCACCTACCCTTTGCTCTTTTCCCCCAGTCACTACTGCAGTATAATCTCCACTGTCATTGTGTTTTACATTTTTCAATACCAAAGAGTAATTTTGGCCAAAAAAATCAGCTCTTACTTCATAGCTGTCAAACAATACTGACTCTTTATTATAACTGATTTTACCAACATAATTACTGGTATTAAACTTCCAGAAAAAGTCAGTCTTTTTGTCAAGTTTAACAGGTTTCTCTACATCCAAGTGTAAGTCCTTTCCGTGCAGTACAAACACATGTTGGAGCCCTAAAAGAAAAGAAACCAAAAAGTATCAGAATCATGAACATTCAGCTCCAATTCTGTTAAACCAAACACAACAGTAATACAAAAAAGACCTGACACAAATATTGTTGCAGTGTTGTGGATATTTATTTTGTAGTACTTTTTTCACCAGAGCTTTTCTGCTCTTTGCACACCTCACAAAGCACTTTGGTCAGGTCTTGGTAATCTACTCACACAGTGGCAGGCATGATTGAACGATGGAGACCAGCTGTGTTGGTCAACCTCTCCTGACACCACCCACTGCTCCACCCTATCATTTGATTATTTTCATTATTGTCTAGTCACATGGGCATAGAAAAAAAGTGCTGGTGTGAATGGGTAAATGAGGCAAGTTGTGTAAAGCACTTTGAGTTCTCAGAGTAGAAAAGTGCTATAAAAGAACCAGTCCATTTACATCTAACTGCTTGCTGTCTGTGGCACCCACCAAACATTATGGGTTTCACACATCAGATAATCAGTATCAGAATCAGAATACTTTAATCATCCCTAAGGAAATTATGTTTGTGGAAAACCCAAACTTTTATGAGATACAGCTTCAATCTCACTTCAGACAGTGCAACTCTCATGTCTCGAGATATGACCAAATATATTAAACCAATCAAAACATGACCAGGGTTTGGACCAGTAAGCAGAGTCTCACACATCTCTCTGCAGCTTATCTCCTACTGTTATACACTTAAAATTCCAATCACCACAGAGACTCTGTGTGTTGGGATTTTAAGGGTATATTTTAGTGGTGGGTTTTGATAATCGATTAATCGATTAAAATCGATTCTGGCTTGGATTACGTGATATCGATTCATTAAAATCCTGA
Organism: Rhamphochromis longiceps; assembly: GCF_057381845.1. Classification (NCBI taxonomy): domain Eukaryota; kingdom Metazoa; phylum Chordata; class Actinopteri; order Cichliformes; family Cichlidae; genus Rhamphochromis; species Rhamphochromis longiceps. The sequence continues at coordinate 9,376,405 of NC_140574.1, forward strand.
AAGGATTTTTTTAATATTAATTTATTTTGCCCAAAACACCAGAATCTCAGGTTAAACCTCACAAAATTTCAAGAACCACCAAACAGCTAAAACAGTAAATGAGAGCAGGTACACAGATTCTGCACAAAGATGTAAACACAAAGCTCGGACCTGCCGACGGAATAGAATCAGTGAGATGTCGCCTTTCTCACTCGACGGCACTGACACGGTCGGGGCTGAAAGCCGACAGCTCGCTGATTCCGATGTTTCGGCGGGTCCGAGCTTTGTGTTTACGCCCTTTTTGCGCTGATTCTAAAGCTGTTAGTTTTATCTCTCTCCAAACATTATTGACCGAACCAGCAGCAAAAGAAGATCCAAACTACGCTTCACATAAACATCGTCATGGACTCCCTCTTACTTTGCTGTTTTGCTTCCACCACACTTCATGCACAGCTCTCTCTGTATACTTCAAGAACAGTTTCCCGTCTAAAAATCTGTTTTCTGCATTATTCGCTTGCTTGTTACGCACAAGTCTACCGTTGTTACCGCTGTTTTTTTCCCTTTTACTTCCTAAAAGAAAGCCTAATTTCTGCTGTTCAATAGGTTACTGAACAAATGTAAACTTTTTAAAATTATGCAAAATGCAAAACGCTTAGCTGTGTCTGTAATAAAACCGCTGTAACTTCAGAGGTAATGTTCATATGTTGATTAATGGTTTTCTTTCGTTTTTGATGTACTGCAGAATATTTTTATAAAATCCCAGGCCAGGAAAACCTTCATGTTTTTCTGTGTTTTATCTTTAGCTACTTTGACACAAAGGCCTCTGCTGTGATGCTTACACCTTTGATAAAGTCTTGCGAGTGTCAGCTTCCTTTTTATAGATACAAAAATATGTAAATGTACTGATCTGAATTATAATATTTCTGACTGTCTGAGGCAAAATTTCCCAGATTTAAATCGAATCGAATCGAATCGTGGATCGAATCGATTCGGGACCTTGTGAATCGGAATCGAATCGATTCTAGAAATCAGTGACGATACCCAGCCCTAGCATATTTCTTGGTGATTCCAGATCAGATATAAGGCAAATAATAAAAAAGTTAGCCTTAAAATTAAAAAAATATATTTAGTTTATTTGTTTAAACTGCACCAAAAAATGGCCCTGTATTTGTATAGTGTTTTACTAGTCCCTAAGGACCCCAAAGCGCTTTACATATCCAGTCATCCACCCATTCACACACTGGTGATGGCAAGCTACATTGTAGCTACAGCCACCCTGGGGCGCACTGACAGAGGTGAGGCTGCCGGACACTGGCGCCACCGGCCCTCTGACCACCACCAGTAGGCAACGGGTGAACGACAGAGACTGCTCGAAACTGGCAACCTTCCGATTACAAGGCGAACTCCCAACTCTTGAGCCACGATCGCCCCGTTATATATGGGCTAATGGGCTCTTCAATGTCTTCTTAGTAAATACCAGCAGCAAAGGAGTTCCAACAATCTTTCACTCTATTTTATATATCAACCAAAGACCAGGTCAGTTAGGGTTACTTTGAAAGTTGCACTCTTGGCCTCCCATGCACTAATAAAAATTTGTTATATATTTTTTTTAAGTGTAGGATACTGTGGCTCCAATGAAGATTAAATCAACATCCTAGGGAGGATTCACTCCTCAGCAGGGCTCTAGAGTGCGACGCAACCTAAATTCTCAATGGTGCAACTAAAAAAATCTGACGTCGCATCGGTGCTACCAGCCGTTCGATTAAAAAAACTAAAGTCTTCTTAACTCTGAAAGTCTCTATGTGGTCAACAACAGATACACAACATGCCCATATCATGGTCAAACCAATCAGAGATAGTCAAGGGCAGGACCTCTCTGATTGGCCATGGTACAGATATTCCTTTATTCCTTTAGGCCTACGTGTGTGTACTTTCAAAAGTGCTGACGGACAGAGTAGCCTAGTATCCAGAAAACACACTATATACCAGGATAAATACATTGCCCAAATGTCCCCAAGTCTGAAATAATTCTTCACAAGAAAAATGGCTTAAACGTAAACCCCACATACATTTATTGGTGTCATCACAGACACATTGGGGAAAAAAAGGTGTGTGTGTGGAGGGGGGGGTTGGCCATCTGAGGGGCATGTGACTGCAATGGAGGATCGTCCATAAAATATCCAACTGTTCAGATATTAAGATGTTCAGTTTTAAGCCTTTGAGACACTTTGAGGTCCTTTTAATTTAGATTTACTTTTTATTTAATATATCTTGAGATGTTTTAAGTTTAAATTTCAGCTCGGTGAAACACTTGAAGCACAAGCACTTTTTCAGTAACTTATCTTTCTTGTAGAACTGTGCTCCAAATAAAGAACTTTGTGTTGACAAGATTGATAGTTAACCATTTATAAATCAATATTGTCTGTATGGACAGCAATTTTCAAAAAAAAAAAAAAGGTGAACATGTAAAACTGTGGTGTTCTGCAATGCGTTTGAAATATTTGGGCGCACCTAAGAAAAAAAGTTAAGTGCACTAATGCAACCGAGGCAAAATGTTAGTCTAGAGCCCTGCTCAATGAAATTTACAAACGAGCACCTAAAAAGCAGACCTCTGAAATTACAAAGTACAAATACTTTGTTACATTGTTAGTTCGTACTAGAAAGAAAGTACAAATACTTTGTTACCGTGTTAAGTAGACTTCTTAGGTATCTTTACTTTATTTCAGTATTTACTTTCATGATAGCTTTTTGCTTTTGCTCCATACATTTTAAGAGAAATAGCTTATATTTTAAAAACAGGCTATTACTTTTTTTTACTTTAGGTTTAAAGCACCCGAGGGAGGTTTTTATTTACCAGCATACATGCCTTTAAAAATTAAACTGATTGGAGCATGAATGATGGGCACATAAATTGTAGGATATTAACAAGTTTAAATATTAGTATAAAAACTAGCTATTTACCTTTTGTTTCAGATGAATACATCCACAAAATTGCGCCCCAAAATAAAATGCAACGCATCTTGATATGTGCCTTCAAAATTCTGGTAAAGCTTTCAAAGTTCTTGTAAAGCTTGACTCAGGAAGTTTGAACATCCTGTTTTGTTTTACACTTTCTGTGTAGGTTTTTTCTCTGACTCGTTCACGCTTCTCAACTGATCTATCGCCACTGATGGTCCCATTTACCCTCCATCTTCGAAAAAGACAGTTTTAAAGTTCCATAATTTATATAAATTTACTATAAATTTCTGAGCTTTGCTGAGAAATTGACAGTTTCTGTCAACAGAAATTAGAAAACTGAAAACACAAACATTACATTTTTAGTAAGAGCTTAATGCAGTGACTGAAACTGAAAACTTTATCATTAAATGTCTGTGAAGGTTCTCAGTCATCCAGGTCATCGTAGTCAAAGGAGCTTGCAAAGAAAAGCGTCTGGACTTCTTTAAGTTACTTGAAGACGTTTCACCTCTCATCCGAGAAGCTTCTTCATTAAACGTTAAATGTTTATCATTAAACATCATCACATCTAAAAGTACCAGAGTATTCAAATGTACAAATTTGCTCTGTATTGTAAATTGACTTGCGTGGTGGTGATGTGCATGCTTTAGTGTGTGTGTTATTTATGGGTTTGAGAAACACTGATGCGTGAGTTTGAGTGGGAGGTGTCTGTGTTCAGCAGTGATGCCTTGAGGAGAAAAAAACAGTTCCTGAGAGTGTTGGTGCTGATTTGGATAGACTGCAGTGCCTCCTAGAGGGCAATAGGTCAAACAGGTGAGATGTAGAATGGCTGAAGTCTTTTGTAACAACAGTCAATGATCTGCTGCATTTTGTTGACCACTTTTTGGAGCCTCTTATGCAGTATGTAAGTATCCTCTCAATGGCTGAGCAGTGGAGGTTCACCAGTACAGTTGGGAACTGAAGAAAATGTAATGATTTGGATTCCATTTATGATATCACTGAGTGATTGAATTCCTTATCAGTTCTCACTGGCTCTGCTTTGAGAGTCACCGCCATCGCTAAACAGCATATCAAAGACATTACAGTAGTGCTTATGAATTGCATCCTCCGTGGTAAAATGGTTGTGCATGTTGGAGGTATGTCTCCTCTTTCCCGTCATCAGTTTGGGGTTGTTACTCAAGAAATGTCATTATTACACATATTACAAAGATGACTTTTCATAAAAGTAATATAGTACACTACTTATTTCTCTCAGGAGAAAATTTTCTACATAAAATGACCAGAAATTAAACATGTCCCATTTAACCATACACACTTCAGGCTACAGTCCCACTCGCCAATTTAAATCCCTATCCTGAGGTTCTCATCATCCTCTATGTGCACAGCCTAGATACAGCAAACTATGATCTCTTGTATCCTCCCTGCTGAACTTTATGTTTTTAGCCACTGAGTTGATGTGAACAGTAAAGGCTTCTAGATCTTGGGTTTTGATTTTGATCCATGTGTAATCCAAGTATCTGTACCTGTGGCTGGGTGCTTTCCCTTTGAAAGTGCCAAGAGCTTTACTTTCCACTTCCTCCATGTAGAGGTTGGCTGCAATGGGTGACACTGATGAGCCCATGACACATTCATGTTTTTGTCTATAGAAACCCGCGTTGTATAGAGTTGGTTCTGTTTTGCAAGTACCTAAAGGGACAAGCCCCACTAGGGTTTAACTACCTGGGACTTTTTATCTGGTTTTGAAGCTGAAGAAGATAAGAGGTGAAACACCTTCATGAAACTGAAAGAAATCCAGTTGGTTTCTTTCCTTAGTTTAAGTTAGGGCTGTGGCTACCTTTACTGTGTGATGTGCAAACCATGTATGTGCGGTCAGTGCCTTTTAAATCATTTTTCATTAAATTATCTGACAAATAATATGGTTTTATTTATACTCACAGAGGTTGTGCTTTAGTTTTGGTGAGTGAAATTCTAGTATTTCTTAGTCTATTGACACTGATCTAAGCAGCTACTGAATGTATGTCAGCACTTTGCAACCACAGATTGTGATTGCAGGTTTCTAGCCAAGCTTGTTTTTAGAGCAAAGGTGGGCAATTAATTTTCTCAGGGGACCACATGAGAAACTGGGACTGCTGTGGAAACCTTTAGCAAAAAGCTGGACTCACTTTGGCTCTGTATTAATTTTCTCTTTTTCAGCTGCTACTGATGAGAGTAGATATGACAATTAGAAAATGAAAATGCAAAATGTGTATGTGGCGTGAATAAGACACGGCGGGACCACGGAGCAACGTTCAGTCATCTTTATTTACATCTCACCACACCACAACACCCCCAAACCCCTGAGTCCCCGTGTTTTTAACTAGGCGGGCGTGATTAAGGATGCCGTGCAGGTGCGTCCGCCCTCCCTGCACGGCACCGCAGACCACGCCCCACCACAGTGTACAATGAAAACACCAATACTTTATCACTTAAGTGTGACGAAGTGGTCAAAGGGGTTGTAAAAATAAATAAATGTAGCCCTGTCTGAAATTATTCAGGCTTACAGGGTAAAGGAAAAAAAGTCTACTGTTATAAAAAATGGTTAAAATATAAATAGTTGATAAAAGGTTTAAAATCATATGCTTTGGTACAAATGTATTTCATTTACAGTTAAGAGTCCAATAAATAAAAGGGTTTCATGATTTAGAGTTCATTTTCTATGCAGAATCAATATGTTGGGGTGTAACCTAAGTTTATTTACCCATCTAATGTCAGTTATCTCAATGTTGTATTGTCATTGGTTGTTGTGCTGACGAGCCAGTCAATGTCATTCTTCTCTGCTATGGGGGCGGGACGAGTGGTAAGATTTGTGTGAATCTGTGGGAGCGGACACAGAAGCTAAGTCCGAAGAGAGAGATGTTGTAAGGCAAACGTGGTGTGGATTTTGCATCTAAGTGTATCATTGAGGTCGACTACCCGTGGTCCTGATATTACTTATTTGTGATCTGCAAGAGGTAAATGAGACTGTGTGCCTTGACATTTGTACTGTAACTATTCGTTATAGTGGTAAAATGGTGTGATATGTGATGCTAACTAGCGGCTTGCTAATTAGCGCAGCTTACCGCGTTATGTGCTGTGATGCCATGCTGTATGTTTAGCTCTGTTATTTTCAGTCAAAGCATGCTAATGCTAAATCGTTATGTGATAGCATTTGGTATTGTAGCTCAAGTGTTTTAATATGTTTAGAAGCCGATGGACGCTCTGAAAGGAGAGGGAGAGAGAGGTTTCTGCCCGGATGGACCCTGCTGTTTTCTCACCCCTGACTGTTTTCTTACCCCTGACTGTCTTCACTACTGGTGAACTAACTGCCTGTTTCTGATTGCCCCACTAACAAACTCATTGGACTCGTGAGTACTAACTGGAACTAAAGTGCACGTATTTTGTTTATTGCTCAGTTTGAGTGAAGCGGCCATCAGTTTTAGGCCTCACCGCACCCGAACTTCGAATCAGGCCTGCAACAAGCACCGTGCTACAGGTGTAGTGTGGACAGGTTAAAGTGTGTGTGTGTGTGTGTGTGTGTGGGCCCACTGTTACAAATTCGGTTTAAATTGAGTAAGTGTGTAGTTTTAATCAAAGTTATTATCAAAGGTTGAAATTCATCCATTTTAAAGGTGTGAGCTGTTGTAACTGAAATAACAGTTGGCACCTAAGAAAGAGGTATTTTGTTTTGATAATCTTTTATTGAAAACCCATGTAGTCACTTTTACAGTAATTTTGTTTGTTTATTTTAATTCAATTCATTTTATAAAAGTAACTGTTTATTTTATTTCTTTTTGTCTAAATAAATACCCGGTGAGGGATAAATTTGTGTAAAATACAGTTGTGGTGGTCCTTATTATAGCAATTAGAGGGTATCAGGTATCATTATTAGTAGCACTATGAACCCAGGCCCAGTCTCATTGTACTATATACTCTAGCTTTACCATAGCTACGTGGGACCTGGGTTACATAAATAAATAAATAAGACAACGACACCTAGGGGAAAATTCACCCCTAAAGAAATCCTAAAGTCTTTTTAGAAACCAGAAAAGCTCACACAGGTTCAAAGATGCACAACTGAGTAGGGCTGGGTATCGTCACTGATTTCCTTCAATTCCAATTCACAAGGTCCCGAATCGATTCGATCCACGATTCGATATGATTCGATTTGAATCTGTTTTGCCTAGGACAGTCAGAAATATTATAATTCTGATCACGTATCAGTTCATATCCATATTTATATATCTATAAAAAGAAAGCTGACAATTATGAGACTTTATCAGAGATGTAAGCATCACAGCAGATGCCTTTATGTCAAAGTAACTGAGGATAAAACACAGAAAAACATGAAGGCGATTTTCCTTGCCTGGGATTTTATAGCAGACGACCTTAAAAATATTCTGCAGTAGATCAAAAATGAAAGAAAACCATTAATCAACATATGAACATTACCTGATGCTGCTGAAGTGAAGCAGAGCAAAGTTACAGAGGTGAGTGGTGCAGCTACCTTTCTTCACAATGGCTGGAATCAAAATAAATCGGCCATTCTACAAACAGGATGAAAAACTTGTCTCTAATAATCAGCTATTTACTATAGGCCTTCAAGCTGGCAGTAGTTACACCATTACTTAAAAAATCATCACTTGAGGTATGTTTTCTCCAATCTTCAAACTTTCTTTTATCTCAAAAATCTTAAGAGTGTAGCTGTAAAAAAAAAAAAAGAAAAGCTAGCAGATCATCTGCAGAGGAATGGCTTATTTGAAGAGTTTCAGTCAGGTTTCAGAGCTCATCACAGCACAGAAACAGCTTTAGTGAAGGTTACAAATGATCTTCTTATAGCCTCTGACAGTGGACTCACCTCTGTGCTTGTCCTGCTAGACCTCAGTGCAGCGTTCGATACTGGTGACCATAACATTTGATTACAGTGATTAGAGCATGCTTTAGATTTTAAGAAATGCAGTTTCTAGTCAGATGCTTACTATGGATGGCATTACATTGGCCTCCAGTAACACTGTGAAGAGCCTTGGACTCATTTTTGACCAGGATATGTCGTTCAATGTGCATATTAAACAAATATGTAGAACTGCTTTGTTCCATTTTTGCAATATCTCCAAAATTAGAAATGCCCGGTCTCAGAGTGATGATGAAAAACTATTTCATGCATTTATTACTTCAAGGCTGGACTACTGTAATTCATTATTACCAGGATGCCTTAAAAACTCCCTGAAAAGCCTTCAGTTAATCAAGCAGAAAGAAAGAGCATATTTCTCCTATATTAGCTTCTCTTCATTGGCTCCCTGATAAATCCTGCTCCTTACATGTAAGGTCTTGAATAATCAGCATGCATTTTTTGGAAAGCTAAATTCAGGTGAACCCAATGAGAGCCATTATACACAAATGGAGAAAAGCTGGAACAGTGCTGAAGGATCCCAGGAGTGACGGGTTGACCAACATTACTCCAAGAGTGCACCAAAGAGATCACAAAAGAACCTAGAACAACATTAAAGAACAGCAGGCTTCACATGTCTCAGTAAAGGTCAGAGTTCATTTTTCAACAATAGAAAGAGACTGTGCAGAAATGAAATCCATGGGACAGTTCAAAGAGAAATCCACAGCTGACCAAAAAGAACACAGAGGGTCGCCTCACATCTGTGAAAAAATAAATCAACTGAAATTGAGAAGTGCACACACACACACAGGTGCCAGGATCTCCCGGATATGTATGGACGAAGGGGATGGACACTATATATATATTGTAGTTAAAAGCGTCTTGTTCTTCTTCCTTTTTGCATGTAAGAGGAATCCACGTACAAGTATTAGTGTCTCTCAAACTGACTTGGTGTTCATCTCTTTATTGTTTCAACCTCTACAGACTATATACTTATGACTACTGTTTTTTCACAACCACATGACATTTTTTCTAAGTCTAGAAAATTGCCATTGATAATTTATTACCGATAGCCTCATTTTTTTAAGGCTTACATGTAGTGTGTTAGTTCATGTACTCTCCTCCTTTTTGGGACCTGTTATTTTTATGTAGCTATGAAAAGTTTCACATTTTCTAGACTGCATAATCTTAGAATATTTTTAAAGTTAAAGAGAACTGCATTAGATTTGTGTGTGATGAAAACAAAGCAGTCAGAGTAATAAAGACAGAACACTTCACATGCAGTTTTATTAATGTAATAACAGTACACACTGAAATAGGTACATTGACTCACTGGTTCTCAGCTGACTCTCCTCCCTTTGTTGGCATGTCTGTAAACTCTGTGCCTATTTCATGTTCTCAAAAACAAAACTAGGTCTGTTAATTAGAATAGAATTCAACTTTATTGTCATTGCACATGCACAGGTACAGGGCAACGAAATGCAGTTTGCATCCATCCAGAAGTGCTTTAGTGATATAGATATATTACAATATATATTAGCAATAATATAGATATGTAAGTATATTACAGAAATGGGTCTATTATGGTATGTTATAATGTACACGGTATGAAGTATGTTGTGAATATTCTATAACTATAAGTATGTACAGGCTGTAGTGAGTACAAGTTATGTGCAGGATGTGGACAGGATATAAATATGAAAAACAAATTAATTCAAATTAAGAGAAATATTCAGCTACCTTTAAGCTATACCACAGTATCAATAACTGTGGTCTATCTTTAGACACAATTATTTTGTCTATTTTGACCCCAACCCACGGGCCATGGACCGGTACCGCTCCCTCAGTTGTTTCATGCTGGGCCGCTAGAAATGAGGCTTGAGTGTGAAATTTTTGGTTTTGGGGGGGGGGGGGTTTATAGTTTTTTATCTTTATCTATCATTTATATTGTTAAGTTTCCCTGGGCCTTTTCCCGTGTGTTATGAATAAATCTATTTTTTAGTATCATACTGGTTTTATTTTATTGTATTTATCCACAACACCTTAAAGGTGTAAACCGGTCCGTAGCACGAAAAAGGTTGTGGACCACTGCTCTAAAGTGTCCTACATATGACTGAACAAACACACATTCTCATTATAATGTTTCTCTCTTGGTCAGAGTAAAATGAAAATCCACATTGTACACACAATAAACACTGTTAATCATTATAAATACAGTTATTGGTTTTCTTCAGTTTTCTTCTGGGTGTTTGTTGTTGGACTGTAGAATTGGACTTTGCAGCTCTGTCACCAGGACCATACACCGTCTCTGGCTGGGGGATGTTTTCAGTCTTAGTGGAAAATTTACCAAAGCATAAGTAGATGTTGGAGAATGACATAAGTCATGTCCTGAGGGAGTCTGATTTTGAGTCTGGACTGGAATGATGTCTTGCAAATAAATCAAAAGTGCTTTGTTAGGGACATGTAATAGTCATGATAATTTATCTTACATGCAAGAAAATATCACAAACAGTGATGTCTAAATCTGACAAGAAGCAGCAATATATATAGTTAAGAGAAGCCTTTATTAGTCTCACATGTGGGACATTTTTGGTCATGGCAGAAAGTACAAGTTTAAGAGCAGTAAAAATTAAGAAAAGAACAGCACCCATACTATTGTAATGACCACACTGTAACCTCTGCATATTTACAGAATATACACTACATATCAGTTTAACACTGACATTTTTCATCTTATATAATATTTGAGTAGTTTGAGGTATATTTATGATATATTTACGGACAACATGCATCTTTAGGTAGATAATAGACCTTTTTCTCCTCTGTCATTCTTCCTTGTGGTCTTCAACTTTTTGTTTTTGTTTTGTTTTCTAAAAAGGGGGGAAGGGAAAACAACAAAATTAATTAATGAATTTCCTTCTGAACACTTCTCCATCTTTGTTTTATAATTTTGATGGCTTTATTGTTATTTGTTTTTACTTGATATTGTTATTCATTTTTAATTGACTTCTTAAATCTCTCACTTCGGAGTGAATGAACACAGTTATAAACACACACACAGAGCATACACAAAATTAGCTCATACCTGCTGTACTAAAGTATATCTTAATCTGGGCTTCCCATGGCATTACCTAATCATAAGAGAAATGTGTATTTGTATAAAGTGTATGCTTAAACGGAAAATATAATTTTTGTGTACTTTATGTATCACCAATTCACTAAAAAAACATTGGAACTTACATTTCATGATGACACAAAGGTTATGAAGAGAGTCAGCAAGAAGAGAACAGAAGTCGAAGTTGCATTTATGATGGCTCCACTGGGAGCTGTAATGAAATTAAATTGTTATGTCACAGAAATTTTGGTTAAATACTTGGATTTATTTGCAAAGAACAAAAAATATAATAGCAGTAAATCTTTTACTGATCACTACAATATTACATTTCACACCCCTGGCTGTGGCAGTTTGCTTAAACAAGTTCTTTAAGAAGGCAATACAGATTTTGTTGACAACCATTCACAGTCAGTGGTCAGTTCACACCTACATTCAATTATCAGTTGAGTTAACCCCACAAACTACATGTCTTTGGAGAAGTAGTTCGACATGGGGACAACATGCAAACACCACACAGCAAGGTCTTTAAAATCTGGTTATTTCAGTTTTTCACAGTTTCACAGTAAGATTTGAGCACCTTCATGGTTTGCTTCCAGCTCACTTGGTTGCTGTGATTACAGAAAATGGTGTCTTGCTCCAGGTAAACAATTAGAGAGGAACATTTTTTTGTGGCCTTCAAATCCTTTTCTTCTGCATGAGAGCAGTTTTTACCATCACATCTAAAACTACTGCTGATGTTAAAGTCCACTGTGCTGCAGGTCACAGTCAGGTTACACGAGTCTGAGCTCTTGGACACAGACTCCACTGTCAGGTCAGCAGGAGTAACTGAATCTGGGGAACAACGGGTGTGAAAGTATTAAAAACAGGCCTATGATGTGTGAACATTTCAAAACAATGAAAAGAGAAACCTACCTTGAACTATGACCTTATATTCAGCTACCTTTTGCTCTTTTCCGCTGATTGTTACTGCAGTATAATCTCCACTGTCATTGTGTTTTACATTCTTCACTAGCAAAGAGTCATTTTGTCCAAACAACTCAGCCCTTCCTTCATAATTGTCAAACACGACTGGATCATTATTAAAATCATGTTTAGCTATATTGTTACTGTAATTAAATCTCCAGAACAAATCTGTCTGTTCGCCAAGTGTAACAGGTTCCTTTATATCCAAGTGTAAGTCCTCTCCGTGCAGCACAAACACATGTTGAAGACCTAAAAGAAAACAATTAAAAAATAGAATTAAAAAACTTAACAACAATAATAACAACACTAATATCAGAACCGTGTGCATGAAGCTATATATTGTAAAATTTACTAAAATGACAGAAGGTTATGTCAACTTAAGATCACAAAAAATTAATGTGGAAGAGTATTTAATTCTCCTGTCCAAAAAACATGTCAGTGCTGACTGTGAGGCAGGCAGAGTCAGACCCAAATGCGGGAGTTGGAAACAAGGGAGGTAAACTAAAAGGCAGTTTTATTGCTAAACTTAAACATAATACAGAATAATGCAGGCTGAAAAACAAGGAAAACATAAGTGTGTTGATGCATGTCAATCATCCAGGTAAGGAAATCCCAAAAAGTTCATTCTGATCATCTGGATGCAGCGTTTTTACTGATCCAAGACTGAAGAAGTCACTTGGATGAGTGACAAAATGTTGCTGAAAACGTTATATCCAGATGAACAGAATCAAACTTTTGGGTAAATCTATGAGTCTTCAGGGACGACAGACTGCAAGGAAGGACACAGCAAAGGACAAACGGAGACAGAGACGATACATAACAGAAGGGAATTAACATCATCAATGAACCAAGGACTAGAAGCAAAGATAGCAAACAGAAGAACCAAGAAACAATATCATAATCATTATACAAGGCTCAAACATAGATCACACAGTTACAAGGATCCTGGTGTAGAAAGTAATATTAAATAAATAACAACAGCTCATCAAGCTTAAACGTGCTACTGCTCCAAATGCTTAACCAGACCGCTGACAGGTCTCGCACAGCCGCTCTATCACGTGACGCATACTGCTCCGACTGCTAAGGTCATGAGCTGGGTTATGCAATGTGCAAGTTTTGTGAGGTGCTTTTGTGATATTTAATGGATCGGATTTCATTTTCCATCCAGTAATTTAGGTCAGTATCGGACCGATACCGATACTGTATATCGGCTCGGTCCATCCCTAATGTAGGCAATGCAATAGATACATTGCTGAAGCTAAACTATTTTTTTAATACTGTAAAATGTCCTGAAAAAACTATCTGAAGTACATTAACTGTGTTTTTCAAAGGGTCCATGAAAATACTGGGTAGTTTAGCACAAAGGTGACAAGTCTATAACAGTTTACAGTAATACACTATGTTTAACTGGTGGAACAGAAGCTGAGGTGTTCGTAGTCATTATCAGGTTACTTCATGAGTAGCAGAGGTTAATTTAACTTTAAGCGGATGGTGCCGGTTGAGGGCACACTAAATTCCACCTTGATGTTAAACTGTTATACTGCTTGGGAGTTTAATATCCACGAAGAACAGTAAATTATGAAGCAGCAGCACACCTCAGCTGACCACACCCCATACACCCCTTATTTACGCTTATTTCAGAAATAAATCGGATTTATTGCTACGTGATTCTTTTCGCCACTCTGAACAACTACACTTGAGCATTAGGTTAGCTGCCAAATCCCACTAAAACCCCTGACTATACAGATTATCTTGCAAATCTGCAACAGTTATTTTTTCATTCCCTTTCTTTGTTTTTTTGTTTTTTCTGCTTGTGTTTTAAAAACAGATCTTCAAACTGAGTAAAACAATTATAATTTAGGATGAAATAAAGTTTCTATTCCTACACATATTACAGCTTTAATAACGCTCCACTTTTATTCGTTTATTTATTTATTTATTTATCTGTAGTATGTCTTACGTGTAGTCACCTAGATTTCAAAATAAATATACAGCTCCAAAAACGTATTAGCATAACTTATTAGTATACAAATTCATCCTTACCTTGTATTTTACATGAACACAGCAATAAAACAGCTCCAAAAAACATTATGCGATCCATTTTGAAATGACTTCAGTCTGGAAAAATGAGCCACTCCCTGTAAAACAGGATGAGGAATTACTGCAACTTAGTCCTTGTTCATCCTCATATCATTCCCCCGCTTTCTTCCGTGGGACGGTCTTTTTTTTTTCTTTTTTTTTAAACTTTATTTAACAAACAATGAGTATATAACATACGAACACATGAAGTATACAAAACAACAGAACATGAACACAAAAAGCCAGGGGTAAAAGAAAAAGGTGATCCCCACAGAAAGTACAATTAGTATTTATGTCCCTTTTAAATTTTACCATGCAGTGACTGGCTGGATAACATTTATGTAGAATTTTAAAAGAGACTTCTTTCACCTTATTTACAATTAAATATTTATGGGGGACCATCCAGACTGTCTTCCACTTGATATCTGGAACATATCGGTTCCAATAAGATATTATATACGGGAGAGAGACGATATCTTCTTGGAATAAACTACGTATTCTCTTATTGCTGTTACCAAGTTCCTGTGAAAAGCAGATTTTTCCTATTGGTGACTCAGCTGGATCAGGGAGAGTGACTGAGGTAGATATTGAGCTGTCAGTGTTTTTATATAACATTAAAGTCCCTGAGGGTATGGCACCAAGCACCATTGAGAATTCCTGAACACTGATTGGAAAATTATATAGTGCAATAAAGTCGTTGTAAGTAAGTAGTTGTCCCTTTTTATTAACCAGCTGAGCCACCAATAGGATCCCATTTTGGACCCAAGTTTCCAGGAAAAGTGATTTATTTTTCTATAAAATATCTCTGTTGTTCCAGATGAGGTATTTGTGAGGTGAGAAGTTGTGTTTATAAATGAGGGTCCACGCTAAGAGGACCTGCTTATGGAAGGATGAAAGCTTTACAGGGAGTTTCTCAACATTGTAATTACAATTTAAAATAAAATTAAAGCCACCAAAACGAGAGAAAATATAATATGGTATAAAGTTCCAGATAGAGGTAGGGTTTTTAAGAAAATGTTTAGCCCAATTAATTTTGAAAGTGTTATTTAAAGTAGAAAAGTCTAAGACGTTAAGCCCACCTGATTCGTACTTATTCATCACAACAGTTTTTCGAATATAATGCGTACGGTTTTTCCATATAAAATTAAAGAGCATACGGTCAATATCTTTACTAATTTTCTTATCCAGATGTAAGGAGAGGGCAGCATATGTTAATCGGGATATCCCTTCAGCTTTAGTAATTAACACTCTACCTTTCAAAGACAAGTCCCTTTGCAGCCACTGGTTGAACTTTTTTAGGGTTTTCTGTATAATTGAAGTGAAGTTTGAAGAGCATCTTGATTTTTGGTCTTTGGATATTAACAGTCCCAAGTATGTGACTTCTTGTTTAACAGAGATATTACAGATAGTATTTGCAGGGCAGTCTTTAATTGCTAGTAACTCACACTTTTTTAGATTTAGGCATAAACCAGAGGCCTCAGAGAAATCCCTAATCACAGTAAGAGCTGGAGGGATTTGGTTTGCATTCTTCAAGAAGAGTGTGGTGTCATCGGCTAACTGGCTGATGACGAGCTCCTTATCAGCTATGGTGATTCCTTGTACTGATCAAAGTATAGCCGTAATTTAAGGAGCTCTAGGGGTGACTGTGGCTACAGGTCACATACTAAAGATTGGTGGCTCGCTCCTGTCTGCACCAGTCTGCGTGCCAAAAATTATTGGGTAAGATACTAACCCCCCCATTTCTCTCCGATGAGTCTGTGTGAATGTTACAGATGCACTTACATAGAAAGGCATAGAAAAAAATGCTAGTATGAACGGGTGAATGAGGCAAATTGTACAAAGTGCTTTGAGTTCTCAGAGTAGAAAAGAGCTGTATGAGAACCAGTCCATTTAACATGTGTAAGATTCAGTACATTTAGGTAACAACCAGCATTCTGGCATAAGCAGCACAAATTACTGACCAAAGATTAAGCAGACCTGATGAGGATGCATGAAGGAGAGACTGAAGGAGAATCAATACATTTTTAAATGAAGGGTAAAGTCTTCTGATATAAACTGCTGGGGACTTGGCATGAGGTTCTAAGGACTGAGACTCAGTATTTATAGTTATCCTTGTTATTCTGTCACCATGTGTCATGGTCCTGGGCCATGTGGGCCCAGTATTCTTAGTTTCTTGTATTTTTGTATTTCGTTCCTTATTTAGGCCATGTTTCCTGAGTTGTCCTGTTGTGTTGTTCCCTAAGTGTTTTCCCTTCGTGACTCTTACCCCCTGTGTGCCCCTCTGTGTATTTATGAGCCCTCGTCTCTCTTTGTGTTTATTCCATGTTTCCCCTGCCCGTTATGTCTATGTTCTTCCTGTGCTCTCTCTCTCCCCTCCTGTCTGAACCCCCGTGTACTTCCTGTTTTACTTTGTGACTCTCGCGCCTGTATACGTCATGTTATGTTCACCCCGCCCTGTCTCGTTATGATTATCAGTGTCACCTGTGTTCCCCATGTGCTCCCACTTCCCTCGTTAACCCTCTGTGTATTTATGTCTGCGTCTCCCTCAGTTCCGTGTCGCGTTCTCCCTCATGCTGTGTGGATCTCCCTGTGTCTCTCTGCGAGTGCTTAGTTTGTTGTTCCCAGTTTAGTTTTGTATTTCCTGCGATCTGCCTCTCCAGCATTAAAGCTGTGATTTTTGAGTTCATCCCCTGAGTCTGTGAGTTTTGCATTTTTGGGTCCTCATCCTGCCTGCCACACAGCGATCCATGACACCATGTTTATGGTTCTGGTTTTATTTTGCCAGGCCCTTGTCCTGTGTGTGTAACAAACCCCTCAGATTTCCTCATTTCCATTTTGTGATCTCCCTCATACCTGTGTCCTCTGTGTGTTCTATTTCCCAGTTATTGTCAGTTTTTGGGGGACTATTATGACAGAGCTACATGGCAGTACTCACTTTATAGTGAGTTCTGATGAATTCTGCTCTGTTCCAATCAAAATCACAGTATTACTG
This sequence comes from Rhamphochromis longiceps, assembly GCF_057381845.1. Lineage (NCBI taxonomy): Eukaryota > Metazoa > Chordata > Actinopteri > Cichliformes > Cichlidae > Rhamphochromis > Rhamphochromis longiceps. The sequence goes on from NC_140574.1 coordinate 9,393,391, forward strand.
AGGAGCAGAAATAAATGGAGCTCAAATCTAAACATTCGTAATGAGGAATGAGTGAAGAGTTTTAGAATAGATGTTTTGGCACAGCGCTCACAGCTTTGATCCCTGAAAATTGTTCAGAATTTTAGTGTACTGCTCTCTATTTATGAATTCTCCTACCTGCCTTTCCTTAGTTTCCTTGGTCAAGAAAAGGAGATGGGAAGGAGCTGAAAAACTTTTCATGTACTTGTTACTTCTGTGATGGACTATTGCAATTCTTTATCACTTTCTTCTAAAAGCTCCTTGAGAAGCCTTCAATAACTACAAAACATTGCACCAACACAAACTAAAAGGAGAAGTTATATTTTTTCTATATTAGTGTCTCTTCTTTGCCTTCCTCTTAAATCACAAATTTAGTTTAAAATCCTTCTTCTCACACATGAAAAAGCTAAATGATCAGGTCTCATCACATCTTAAAAATGGGGTGGCTGTGGCTCAGGTGGTAGAGCAAATCAGCTACTGAGTGGAAGGTTTGTGGTTTGATTCTTGGTTTCCCCAGTCTGCATGCCAAGTATCCTTGGGCCCGCCAATGTGTTCATTTGTGTGTGAATGTTGGTTAGATTGCATTTAAGTATAGAAGGAAGTGCTTGTATGAATGAGTGAATGAGGCATGTTGTATACAGCGCTTTGAGTACTCTGGGAGAGTAGAAAAGCGTATATGAGGATCAGTCCATTTACTATTTAAAAATCTAATACTACAATATTATCTCAATAAACAACTTCATTCACAAACCATGACTAAGTTATGCTACTACTACTGACTGAAATTACTGGGGGTCTACCCAAAATGCAATAAGCCTTTCTTCATCCACCTTTTACTCCAAATGTGTGTATACTGCATGTCATTAGTATTTGCTTTTTCTCTCCCATAGTTTGTCTTTGGATTCTCTACACTTTAGTTGATCTTTTTTCTTGCTTCTTTTCCCCCTTTACTCAAAATCTGTCAGATAACCTCCCTGGGTTTGGCTCAGCTGGAGGTCTTGTTGTATTTGATGTATTTTTGAGGGATAACTTTCACTATGACTTTGGATCACTGGCTACGATTGTAGCAGATATTCACACTACTAACTGAACATCTCAATGTAAACTACATTTAACTGCATAATATTGAATTTTATCAGCATCATGACTAAAAATACCAGCATCACTGAAAACATACCATTTTGTATTACCAAAATATTTTTAAAAGCAACAAAACAGTAGTTGTAAAAATCAATCAATCAGTCTTTATTTATAAAGCACTTTTCATACAAAAAATGTAGCACAAAGTGCTTTACATAGTTAAAAGCAGCCCACCCCACCCTCAAACTCACTCCCCACACTCTCATTAACATAAATGATGTGAATACACACATATTCCCCCCCCCCCCCCCCCCCCCCCCCCCACACACACACACACACACACACACACACACGCGCACACTTAAAGAGTAAAAATTGGGTAAAAATTGGGCTGGGTTCGCATGAGCCAAGTGAGGAAACACTATAACAGGGAGCCATCTGCACCGGGAGCCGGTCACAGACTGGGCACACAGCAGGAGGGAGGCAAAGGAGCCCCCAGCCAGGCTGAGAGGACCCCCAGAGACCCAGCAGCCACGATCGATCACAGCCCCGGTGCAGAGAGCCCCCTCCGAGGAAACACTGGAGATATGAAACAATAGGATATATACAGGGTAAAATGATAAAATAAATAAGAACGGGATACAATATAAATATAAATATAAATAGAGTAAGAAGATTAAAAAATGAATAAGAATAAAATCAATAAATATTAGGTAAAGCCTAAATTAATAATAGAATAACAGGATAGAATAAATAAGCATAAAATAAATAAACGCTAAGTAAAAGCTAAATTAAAAAGGTGGGTCTTGAGCCTATTCTTAAAAACATGTACGTTCTCTGTGGCCCTGAGCTCCTCCGGCAGGCTGTTCCACAGATGAGGACCATACCACTGAAAAGCTGCCTCTCCGTGAGTATGTGTCCTGACTTTAGGGACAATCAAAAGGCCAGTACCAGAGGACCTCAGGGTCCGCGAGGGTTCATATGGTAAAAGCAGATGTGAGAGATAAGAAGGTCCAAGACCATTAAGACATTTAAAAACCAATAAAAGAACTTTAAAATCTATCCTGAAACACACGGGGAGCCAGTGCAGCGATTCTAAAACCGGTGTAATGTGGGCCCGCCCTCTGGTCTTCGTCAGCACACGAGCTGCAGAGTTTTGCAAAAGTTGTAAAGTTAAAATATTCTTCTTAGGAAGACCAGAGAGCAGGGCATTACAGTAATCAATACGACTAATAAAAGCATGCATCAGCATCTCCGTGTTGGCCCGAGAGAGAATAGGGCGGACTCTGGCTATATTTTTTAGATGATAAAATCCAATTTTGGTTACATGTTTAATATGTGGGATAAAACCAAGCTCAGAGTCAAAAATAACACCCAGGTTTTTCACTTGTAGCGAAGGACATAGTGAAAATGCCTCTAATTTAGACAAGAGTTTCTCTCTCTGAGCCTCAGGACTGACGATTAAAACTTCAGTCTTGTCCTGGATAAGCTGTTCAAAGTTTTCTGCCATCCAAGATCTTATATCTAAAATACAGTTAAAAAGGGCATCCATTGGTCTGGTGTCATCAGGAGACACGGAGATGTACAGCTGCGTGTCATCAGCGTAACTGTGGAAGTTCACTCCATGCCTCCTGATGACACCGCCGAGAGGGAGCATATACAAATTAAAAAGTACAGGGCCTAGAACCGACCCTTGAGGCACACCACATGTCATTCTATGGATCTTAGAGGAGCATGTATCCATACTCACCATAAAAGATCTGTCAGAGAGATAGGAAGTGAACCAGTTGTGTACAACATCAGAGAGGCTCACCATGTGTTTCCATCTGTTTAAAAGAACAGCGTGGTCTACTGTATCAAAGGCTGCGCTTAGATCCAGTAGCACCAGGACTGAGAGCTTTTGGGAGTCCCAGTTACATCTAAGATCATTTAAAACCTTTAGGAGAGCCGTCTCTGTGCTGTGGTTCACCCTAAATCCAGATTGGAATATCTCCAGGATCTGTCTATCATTCAAAAAGTCATTAATCTGAGTAAAAACAAGTTTTTCTAAGATTTTAGTTGGATACAGGTCTGTAGTTATTAAAATCATTACAATCCAAATTGCTCTTCTTCAGAAGGGGCCTCACCACCTTTTAAAGGCAGCAGGGAAGACACCCAACTGAAGAGAGCAATTCATCATGTATAAAAGCTCAGCTTCAAAGAATCCATAAAGTGTTTTAAAGAGTGAAGAAGGGATTGGATCTAAAAGACATGTGGTGGGTCTCACTGTGGAGAAAACTTTCTGAAGGTTCTCAGCATTAACCAGGACAAAGCTGTCCAGTGTCTCCTCAGGTACAATCGAGCCATCAGATGTGTTTACAAACATATCGCGATTAGATAAAATATCAGATCTGATGGCGCTGACCTTTCCCCTGAAGTGGTCTGCAAACTGCTCACAGAGCGAGTCTGTGGGGGTTCTTTGGGAGCTGTTAAAATCAGGGTTAAATAAATGATCTATGGTGGAAAAGAGGACCTTGGGATTATTTTTGTTATTACTGATTATTTTGGCGAAGTATGAATTTCTTGAGTTCCTTAATGTATTATTGTACATTTTAAGTTGCTCGCAAAATATTTGATGGTTGATAGTATTTTTATTTTTCCTCCATCTCCTTTCTGCTGCCCTGCAATTTCTTTTGAGTTTTTTGACTTCTTCGTTTCTCCAGGGTGATGCATGTTTTACGTTAATCTTTTTGGTGGTGAGTGGAGCAACGGAGTCAAGGCATTTCTTCAGTTTGCTGTTAAAATGATTAAAAATCGAATCACAGGGTGCAGGTAAAATCACAGGGGGGCATTCATCTAAAACCCTGGTAAAATTTGCAGCCACTTCAAAGGTTAGCGCCTCCTCACAGTTCGCACCGAGGTCTCCCGCTGAATAAAACCGGTGATGTTAAAAAAAACACAGTAGTGGTCAGAGACAGCCAAGTCAACAACAGAGGACACGCTGGTGGACAGCCCATGGGTGATGACCAGGTCCAGAGTGTGTCCTCTGTTGTGAGTCGGCTGCGTGACATGCTGGGTAAAATCCAAACAGTGAAGAATGTTTAAGAATTCTTTTGCTGCAGGGTCAAAAGGATTATCTATGTGCAGGTTAAAATCACCGGTTAAAATTATCATATTATATTTTGAATGTATGTTTGTTAAAAATTCTGTGAATTCCTTGATAAAAGCAGCGCTGTCTTTAGGTGGTCTATAAATTGTGACAGATAAAACTGGAGGGCTGCTGAAAACAATAGCATGGAATTCAAAAGTGGTAACATGATCAAATAAAATTTGTTTGGAGGTGAGTGTGTTGTTGGCTAAAGATGCAGTCCCACCACCTCTCTTACCACTTCTAATAGAAAAAGAGAAATTAAAATTTGGTGGGGAGGCCTCAGTGAGAACAACTGGTGCATCCGAACCCAGCCATGTTTCAGTTAAAAATAAACAATCAAGTTTATTATCTAAACTTAAATCATTAATAATAAAAGACAACAGAGCGAGTTCTTACCTTGTACTTCTATTATGTAGAGCAAAGAAAAAGCAAAAAGGACTACACAACAAGACATTCTCCCAACTGAGCAGTTGAAGAAGGAAGTAGAGTAACATTTTGACAAACCACACCTCTGGGACTAGTAAAACTTTTCTTTTCTGCATTGGTTAAATGAACAGTTGTTACTTTTTATTAAAAATGTTTCACAGAGAAATAAATTAAATAGATTTTAAAGAGGCTTGTTAGCCATAGCTATTATGAGCTTTAAAATTCAGTTGTGATTGATCTGTGTATTGGTTGAGTTGTTGCCTGATTATCTGGTTTGCTATTTCACAGCTTCATGACACCGCTGCTCCATCCTGGCCACTCCAGCCAAAATGTTCTTTATCAGCCACCAACTTCTGTCACGGCTCAACGGCACGAGGGAACAGGGATGGACACAGGCGCAGAAACCAACCCGGAAGCGAGGTGACAGAAAACAAATGATTTATTTCCGCCCACAGGTAAACAAAGGTGAAACACAAAGTGAAGGAAACGGTTTCCAGGGCCTAATCCGTGGATCGACTTCCTTCGAGGCGTGGACGTCTATCAGCAGAGAATGTACCTTCACCTATCAGCAGAGAATGTCCCTTAGTCTGTAACACAGTCAAATATATTCTCAAGTAATATTCAAGCATGCCATTCAGCGTGTTAGTACGAGCTCGGGAGCAGCTTGGGAGAACAAGAAAACAGAGACTGCTTCAGGTTGTCTTCCCAAATTGACTCAACTTTATTCACAAGTACAACAGTTTATATAGAGGGTAAAATTCATGAGACAGCAGATTATCAGTTTAAACCAGTACAGACCAAGATAAGGGAGCGTCTTCCTGCCCATGGGTGAAGAAGCATCCTTTGTGTAGTTTATCAGTTCAGCTACAATTGTGATTATCTCAGCGACATATTTTCAAGGCACAAAACGAAGAGTTCTTTCATTAGTGAAATCTGAAACAAACCATTTGGCCTTCAACAGGCATCTAAAAGATTAAGAAACTAATGTAGCTGAGGGAGTGATCTCTGTGGTATTTCAACCTTGTACCAGCCTGTGATTCTCACACATCAATTCTTGGGTCAAAGAGAAAAATAACTAAAACAAAGGGGCCTTATTGAATGACAGAGTTTTCCTGCATAATGTCACTATAAAACAATATCCAGTAAATGCTAACCGTAGTGCTAAAATACCTAACAGTTCCACTCTTTTATTATATTTTAAAATAATAACTCAAATAGAAAGGAAAAATCACAAATGTAATAACATAATATAAAAAGCAAATCATAAAATGTAATAGTTCACAACCTAATGTTCAATATACACATCAGGAACATCATTGGTAACATCTGGCACATCCTCAGGATCAATTTGTGCTAATTGCAAATACATTGAAGTAGCTGTACTGGTAGCTATATGGGTTATCATTGAGCGTACACAGGGTATCATGGTTTATTGGTGGTGTCTGTGTTGCTTTCTACTGATTTTAGAGAACGTGACGAGTGTACTAGGTGGGTGTCTTGCCAAGTGGAGCATGAGGTATTGTCAGCAAAATGTGGCTTGCAGAAATGTGAACAGGGTTGCAGTTTACAATACGAAATAGTAAATAAAAATCCTAAGGTTAATGCAGTAGATATGATTAATAACCTAAATATATAAAAAAGACAGTTCTTTAGTCGTCTCCTGGCCTGGTCCCAGGTTCGAGAGACACCGTATAAGCGTCGTGTGATGACAATGGGCATTTCATTTTCTCCATTATCAGGATGGAATGAGTCTATCTTTATCAGGTTAGACATTGTGTGGTACTCTAGGCTTTCTGTTCCTGCTGGATGTTCGAGTACCTTGTTGTTGTTCAGGCGGGGGATCAAAGGGCTTTCTGAGTCTTGGCTCTTTCAGGCGTTGTGTGTTAATCAGTGATTGTGTGTGTGTAGGTGTATTGGATCCGGGCGTTGGCTCGCCTGAGTCGTCATCTGTAGGTGTATTGAATCCGGGCGCTGGCTCGCCGGAGACGTCATCTACTTGATCCGACGCCTTAGGTGGTTTGGTGGGGCTGGTCTTAACCCTGCTGGCATGAATCCACTGAGGTTGTCCGTCTGTTAGGATGCTGGTTCTCGTCACTGCAAGTACAGTCTGGGGGCTGGAACACGCGGCCTCCCCGAATTTCCTTGGTTTTAGCGACTTCACCAACACCGCATCTCCTTGTCTCCACTGGTGGAACTGTGGAGGGGAAAGGCTGAGAGAGACAAACTTTCTGATAGTTATTATTCAGTGTTTCTACCAGGTTATGAACATAGTCAGACAATGCAGTGTCTATGTCCCCTTCCAATAGCGGTGCCCCTCTGGAGGCTGACCATGGTGTTGGAAACGGTCTTCCCATGATTATTTCAAATGGAGATAATTTGGTTGCTGCGGATGGAGTCATTCTAATCTCGCAGAGGATTTGAGGAAGTAATTTGACCCAGGTCATTCCTGTTTCTATCATTGCTTTAGTCAGGCGGTTTTTTATGGTCCTATTCATTCTTTCTACAACTCCTGAACTCTGAGGATGGTATGGCACATGATATTTCCAGTCTATTGCTAGAGTTTTAGCACACTTTTGAATTACTTCTGATGTGAATGAAGGTCCTCTATCACTGTTAATTTGGTGAGGTATTCCAAATCTGGGTATTATTTCATTGCACAACTTTTGACAGACTACTTCTGCAGTTTCTTTTGATGTTGGATAAGCTTCTACCCATTTACTAAATTGGTCCACTATTACCAGTAAGTACTTGATGCTTCCTTGTGCTGGCATATGTGTAAAATCAATTTGTAATGTATGAAATGGGAAATCTGGTTGTGGTAAATGCTTATGTTTTGCTTTTGGTTTTCCTACATTAGTTCGTGCACATGTTAGACAGGTTGCTAATATGCGTTTTACTGCGTGTGATGTTTTCTCGATTACAAATCTTGATTTTATTGCTCCTATTACCCCTCTTTGTCCGACATGACTCACACCGTGAAAATGGCGGACAAGGATTGGCAGTAGTGAATATGGGAGGGCAATCAAACCCTTAAGGTTTTTGTATAAGCCGTCTCTGTTATCTAAGGTACAATCATTACTTTCCCAGTAAATGTAATCTAAGGCAGAGGCTTGCTCTTGTATGAATTTTAGGTCAACATTTGCTTCTAAATAGTCTGGGAGTGTGACAAGTGGCAGCTGTAAAGGCAAAGATAATACTTCCTTTCTGGGTGGTTGCTGTGAGGCAGCAGCTGCTTTCGCGGTTACGTCTGCAAGAGCATTAGAAAACATAGCTGTTATCAGTATCTGCAAACATTTCACCCTTTGTGTTAAATGAAATACACAAGTTCATTTTTGCCATTAAATCTCTGCCTAATAAATTGACAGGCGAGTTTGGAAGAATTATGAATGGATGATATGTAATTTCGTCTGGTTTTGGGCCCCAGCGTGTCTTTAGAGAATGAGTTTTGGGGCATTGCACTAGAGTTCCGTTTATTCCCATGGTGTTGATGCACACAGAGGAAACAGGCCCACTATAGAATTTTCCAGACAGTGAACTTTTAGTGGCTCCACTGTCAACTAAAAAAGAATAAATCTTTTCACCTATTTCTATATCTAACATGGGCAAGCTTTCTGTGTTACGGGACAATTGCAAATGCAGCATCGTGTGTAGTGCTTCACACTGTCCCTCATCCTCACCTGGGCCTCCCTATTGTCGGTCCAGCCTTTCGTTATCATATGGGTGGGGATTAAAATGTGGATTATAAGGTTGCTGCCGAAGTGCAAAGGGGCCATTATTTTGATGTGATTCCTGTCTGCGTTGCCAGTTAACTTGTCTGGAAGAGCTCTGCTGACGCCTAGTGGCAGGAGCTGGTCCTGTGTTTTGTGGTTGAGACCCACGTGCTGCTGATTTGCATTCCCTCCTCCAGTACCCTATTTTTCCACAGTAAAAACATACGTCTCCACTCCTATCTCTCCTTCTGAGATCTCCCTGCTGCGCTTGTTGAGGGGGCGGGGCCCCTGCATACATCATTTTCTCACTTTCCTCTGAGCCTTCAACATCAAAATTTAACATCATTCTAACATTTTTAGCCTTCGTGCTGTTGGGAAAAAGATCTGCACCGGCTTTCGTTTTGACAAGTGTGATAAAGTTCTTTATCTTCATGTCATAGAGATTATCAGTGGCAGTCAGCTTCAATAGTTGTGAACATTCTGGATGAATATTGTTTAAGAATGTTGTTATGAAAATCTGATCATTTCCACCTTCAGGCATGCATGCCTCATTAGTCCAGCAGTGCATGAAACGTTTCATAAAAACTAGAATGGATTCATCTGGCTTTTGCTTACACATGGTTACTGCATTTAAATCAATTTTATCTCTAGACATTGTGAGCAGAAATTTCTTTAGATTTTGAAAAAAGGCTGTGATTTTGTCATCGTTTATCCACAAAAACGAGGTGGTGTTGGCTGCTTGGTCATTTTTAGGGTCTAGTTCCTCTACTTCTTCAATAAGCTGAGATTCAGTCACACCTGGGATTCGTTGACATAATATATATCTATAATCAGGCCCACCCAAGTGGTGGTATCTGGTACTTCTCTGTAATGCAGAAACAAAGGCTGTAGGATTTTGTAGAGGATCGGGAAGTTCTTTAATGGTTGCTGCTAACTCTGAAATTTTAGGGGGTTGAATGCAACACATGTCCCCTATTATCATGAACGGGAGGGAGGTGCTGACGTCATTAAATTGTGATCCCTGCTTTTCTTTATAACGGGTGTTTTTGTGGGGGCCCTCTTGAGTTTTTTCCTCTTTTTTCTGCTTTAAGTAGTTCCTTATTAAATTTCTGGTGTTAGTTATTGCTTTTGGCACAGTCAAACCATTCGCTACTCTAGTGTGGCGCTGAACATGATTATCTATGACAGAAACGGCTTCCTGCAGTTCAGCTTCCGTACGTTCAGTTAAAGGATCTTTCATGATTTCCTCACACTCTGCCATTAACTGTTTTGTTTGCTTTTTATGTTCCTGTAACTCTCTTTCTCGTTCAGTGTATTCTCGTTCCTGTCTTTGATCTAGGTTAAACCAGTCATCTTCTTCTGATTTAGGTGTCATTTCAGTGCCTTCCTCACTCTTTTGGGATTCTGCTGTTATATCAGGATATACGCGCTGGTGACGTGCAGCCGCCGCAGCAGCTATTAATTCTGTTTTTTCATCATAAGGCGGCGGAGCCGTAGGTTGAACGGATGGGCATATAAGGCTAGTTTTTTTTTCTGCAGTGGATTTACTAGAGCCTACACTGGCTTGATTTAAAGCATTTACGTCTGGCTCGGGTCCCTTTTTCCATAGCGGTAGCATGCGATTGGTCACATCACGACATTCTATCATATATATTTTTTACAGGACTTTTTTAATCAGCCTACTTTCCTTATCACAAATAGTATTTAACATTTCTACTGACCTGTTTTCTGGCGATAATCGTTCGGGATAGGGCTCCGGAAATACATTAGGATGCATTAAACTTATAGTTCTTAAGTTCGAGACGAAATCAGTCACGTAAGCACTTCCGCATGTTCTGGATACGTAATCATGGAAGTCTTCATTGATTCGCGAGCGTGGGTTAAACGTAACCGGAAGTGGGAGTCGTACTGAGCCGCTATTTTTATATTTTATTTTTTTCGGTTTTACAGTTAATTTTGATTTTTTATCGGACCCGTCTAAGGTCTTTGAATTATTCTGACCCATGGTCAGTGATTTCCAGAGGGGTTTAGACGCTTTGAAGGATTTAAGTTAGTTTTTATTTTTGCTGTGGCACACCTGAGGTTACTTGATTTTTTGCTAGCAATTTTATCTTTTTAGTGAGCAACTTCTCACTTTTTAACGAGCAACTTCTCGTTTTATGACCCCAGGCAACTTCCTGTGTCCTTTCTGCTGGTGAGCAACTTCTTAGTTTATGACAGCAGGCAACTTCCTGTGTCCTTTCTGCTTTTATTTACAAAACAACAGGCAACTTCCTGTGTTTCTATGTGGGCCACTAACGAAGGCTCCTCAGCGTATCCCACTTGTTACTATGTGGGCCACTGAAGAAGGCCTCGTCAGCGTATCCCGTTTCTATGTGGATCACTGAGAAAGGCATAACACAGTCTTATAAAATAAAAGACACGTGCCTACCTTCGTCAGGATCCCACTTCTGACACCAAAATTGAAGGAAACGGTTTCCAGGGCCTAATCCGTGGATCGACTTCCTTCGAGGCGTGGACGTCTATCAGCAGAGAATGTACCTTCACCTATCAGCAGAGAATGTCCCTTAGTCTGTAACACAGTCAAATATATTCTCAAGTAATATTCAAGCATGCCATTCAGCGTGTTCGTACGAGCTCGGGAGCAGCTTGGGAGAACAAGAAAACAGAGACTGCTTCAGGTTGTCTTCCCAAATTGACTCAACTTTATTCACAAGTACAACAGTTTATATAGAGGGTAAAATTCATGAGACAGCAGATTATCAGTTTAAACCAGTACAGACCAAGATAAGGGAGCGTCTTCCTGCCCATGGGTGAAGAAGCATCCTTTGTGTAGTTTATCAGTTCAGCTACAATTGTGATTATCTCAGCGACATATTTTCAAGGCACAAAACGAAGAGTTCTTTCATTAGTGAAATCTGAAACAAACCATTTGGCCTTCAACAGGCATCTAAAAGATTAAGAAACTAATGTAGCTGAGGGAGTGATCTCTGTGGTATTTCAACCTTGTACCAGCCTGTGATTCTCACACATCAATTCTTGGGTCAAAGAGAAAAATAACTAAAACAAAGGGGCCTTATTGAATGACAGAGTTTTCCTGCATAATGTCACTATAAAACAATATCCAGTAAATGCTAACCGTAGTGCTAAAATACCTAACACAAAGCGACGCCACCACACTAGTGGCGCGTAGGATTCGTCGGTGATAATGAGGGCGACCTAGACACCTCTAGGAGACGGCTGAACAGCGGGGACAGCGGGGAGGTAGAAACAGGACTAGGTAGGGGCCGGGGGCATTGGTTTCAGATGGAGGGGACAGGTGGAGCGGAAAACCCGGAAGCGGTCGAGGCGTGGGGAGGCAGGCAGGTGAGCGGTGGGCCGGCAGGCCACGTTGTGTAAGCAGCTGGCGGCCCAGGTCCAGGAGGACGGGAGCGAGGGGAACAAGATCTCCACTCCGGGTGCTATCGATGGGAATAGCAGATACTCAGGCGATGAGTGGTTGAGAGCGCAGGTCTGATATACCGCTGGCACGATTGCTCACAGGTGGTCAGCCAGGGAGGGGCAACCGGACTCTGCCTAAAGGAGGAGGAGCCGCTGTTTGAGACCTGCAGGTGCCCAACCAGACCATGACACCTTCACGGATGTCAATCAGCCCCCCCACTTCTTTTTTTTTTTTTTTTTTTTTTTTTTTTTTTGGCCTGTCCCGTTTGGCTCTTTTGCCATCAGAATTGTTGTCTAAAGGCAAAGAAAGATGCCCAACGGATTTACTTTACCAAACTGACCATCCCAGCCTTGCCGTAATGGTCCATTTGATTCACCTTTTATTGTTTATTTTATTTTCACTTACTGAATACGGGACAGACTTGACTGGGGGAAAGAAGGGGAGAAAGAAAGAGGGAAAGAGAAACAGCTGAGAAGAGGGACGGGGGAAAAGGGCAAAAGACAAAAACCAACAGAACGGGCAGAGAAAAAAAATGCATATATCAATCACCTGGATCACCTGCTGAGAAAGAAAAAAGAAAGCAAGCAGAAGAGAACAAGAGTAATAGAATAAACAGCATCACAATGATATATGGGAATATGACAGTAAATACTAAATGTTAAACATTATTGTGCAGCACATAAGATCAACAGAACACAGTGTGCTTTGAGGTAGGAGCCAAAAAGGGTGTAGTTTGTGGGTGTGATCACCCGTGTGTACACCTGTGAGCATGGACGCGCTTGTTTTTTGTTTTTTTAAAAGGTTCCTTCATGTAATAATCTGCTAGAGGGTGTGGGGGGGCCACAGCCCCGTCCTCCAGGGCGTGAAGCAGGTGTGGAGGAGATCAAAACTCCAGACATCCAGAGGCCCCCAGAACACAAGAGACCAAGGAAGACCAACAGAGGGGCAGCTGCGCCACTGTCCCGGAAAGAGCTGAGGAGAGTCCCAGATGAGGGCTCACTCAGCAGCCGCGGAGCAGAAGCCAGGGGGAGTTGCAGTGACACGCCCGTGAGCTCCGCCGGCAGCCAGCTGCGCCTGAGTGACCGAGCCCCAGGCCGAGAGGCCGGGGGCACCCTACCTCCGAAGTGGCCCGAGCGAGCCCCAGGCTCCAGGCCCCGATAAGCGGCCGCCAAGGAGTGAGCCGGTGTGTACCTGGACGCCCATCCCCGGACACAAAGAACCACCAACGCACCGATGTCTGAGGGGGTCCGCCACTGGCAGGGGAAGTGGTGGTAGGGGGAGATAGGCCTCCAAACCTTGGAGGGCCTGAGATGTCCCCAGAGAGGTGGCGCCTGACACCCAACCCAAATTTCCCAGAGAATATGCCAAACTACATGTTGACAAGCCACAAAGCTTCTGGATGCTGAGATAATGTCCTGTGGACAGATGTGGTGAAAATTTAACTTTTTGCCAAGGTACATCAGCTCTAGGTTCACAGACAGAAAAATGAAGCATATCTAGAAAAGAAAACTGTCCCTACTGTGAAACATGGAGGAGGCTCTATTATGTTCTGTGGCTGCTTTGCTGCATCTGGCACACAGTGTATTGAATATGTGCAGGGTACAAGGAAATCTCAAGACTATCAAGGGATTCTAGAGAGAAATGTGCTGGCCAGTGTCAGAAAGCTTGGTCTCTGTCACAGTCATGGGTCTTGCAACAGGACAATGACCCAAAACACACAGAAACACCCAAGAATGGCTAAGAGGCGCCCTTCAAACCGGAAACAATTGGAGCCGTTTGGTCATGAGGAGTGGGCCAAAATACCTGCTGAGAGGTGCAGAAGTCTCGTTGACAGTTACAGGAATCATTTGATTTCACTGATTGCCTCAAAAGGTTGTGCAACAAAATATTGAGTTATGGGTACCATCATTTTTGTCCAGCCCTTTTCCATGCATTTATTTTTTTAAATAATTCTTTTGAAGCATGGTTGAATGTCTGACTTTCATCGGTTAACATTTATAGAATTTTTATTTATTATTACTTTTGTGAGATTAAAGTCATTTCTGTGACCATTATGAGTTTTTTTTTTTTTCATTGACTGAAGGGTACCAACAATTTTGTCCACATCTGTAAATGTAAGTGGTCTCAGTAGAAAAGATGCTATAAAGAAACCATTCTTAAGGTAAGGGAAACTGAGAGAAACTAAGGATCTTGAACTTGGAGGACATGACAAGAGCTAACGCAGAGAACGTGACAACAAACCGGAGAAAACTGAAGACTTAATACACAGACAGGAAAACGAGAGAATGGGGAACAGGTGGGATAAATGTGACATAACAAGACAAAGGGGAGGCAAAACTAAATACAGTGAACACAGGACAAGGACTATCAAAATAAAACAGGAAGCACGACAAATAATGAGATGTGGACGCAGACACACAAGCTTAACACTGAGAACAGGGAGAGAGACAAACATGGGGGATTGACTGATCTGGAAAGACAGAGAGGGAACATGGAACACGGAAACACAAGAAATGTGAAACACAGGGACAGAAACCTAAAAACTAAAAACTATAACATAAGCACAAAACAATTAAGAGAAGTAAAATCACGAATGACACTAAATCAAAGAATATTAACCAAACTCAAAAACACATAAACACTGTGTTACCAGACCCACAACTATGATACTTCATCTAAAGTCATGTCACATGGATGTTACCAGGGTGTAAATTGTAAATGATGAATTCACTTACATCAGGACAATGCTCAAAATATCTAGTATATAGCAATGTGAAAAAGTACACTCTTATTGCCTAAGAATTAAGAGGTTAAGTAGTAGCCAAGTGATGCTAATCAGTTTTTGGAAAACTAAATTCAGTGTCACTAAACACACTCAGGCCTGATTAATGGCAGAACTGGTGATTCACTTAAAGAGAACCTGTCTGCCAAACTGAAGCAGGCTAAGATCTCAAAAGGCAACAAACCATGCCACGATCTAAAAAACCCCAAAAAAACCACACCTGAGAAACAAAGTCACTTGCATCTATTATTTTGTAAAGGGTTACAAACATTTTTTAATACTTTGGGATTAGGTGAACCACAGTGAGAGCCATTATACACACATGGAGAAAAGCTGAAGTTTCCCAAGAATGACCAGCCAGCCAACATTACTCCAAGAGCGCACCAAGAGTAATGTCACAAAAGAACCCAGAACAGCATCAAAGAACTCCAAGCTTCACCTGTCTCAGTGAAGGTCAGAGTTCATGATTTGACAAAACAAAGAGACTGTGGAATAAATAGCATCCATGGGAGAGTTCAAGGAGAAAACCACTGCTGATCAAAAAGAATACAAAGGCTTCTCTGACATCTGTGAAAAAACAAATGAAATTGAGAAGTGTATACACACACACACCTATGCACTTATAATTAGTGTTACATGCATCTGGTTTCATGTGGTTCATGTGACATATGCTTTCAGGTGCATTTACAGGCATCCAATCGTAAGTGGGAAGCATGTGATCAGTGACCTTTAGAAGATATGGGTTATCATACAGGTGCCAATGTGTATGGACAAAGGGGACAGACACTATATACTGTAGTTAAAAGCGTCTTGATGTTCTTCCTTATTGCATGTAATAGGAATCCATGTACATATGTGAAGGTCTGTCAAACTGACTTGGTGTTCATCTCTTTATTGTTTCAACTGCTACAAAGAAAACACATCATTACTGCAGTCAGTCTGACTAGACAAACAAAAAAATACAGAAAAAATTGCTTTTGTTTTCTCCGTCGCTGCCACAACTGTACACAAGCCCATACAGACTATACACTTATGGCTACTGTTTTTTACAACCACGTGACATTTGTGAAGTTTGAAAAAATGGCCATTGGTAATTTAATACCAAAGTCTATTTATCTGTATGATTAGCTGTGTTGCACAGTGTGATAAAGGGGATGTTAACTAATCTGCCTATAAATGGTTTAAATGCATTCAAATAGATTGGCATCTCATTTAAGACTTACATGTACTGTGTTAGTTCATGTATTCTCCTCCTCTTTGAGACTTCTGCCATTTTTACCTGGCTATAAATAGTTTCACATTTTCAAGACTGTAGAATATTTTTAAAGTTAAAGAGCACTGCACTGGTTTTATTATACACAAATCCAAAGCAGTTAGAGTACAATTAAACAAAAACAAAACCAACAACAAACAAACAACCTTTATTTGTCACATGCACAATCATACAAGATGCAGTGAAATGCTTGTGCGGACACATTTACTGATGCAACAACCATTATATATGATAAAAAGAAACATATACACGTGTAATGTAATGTTATTAATGTAATAACATTACAAACTAAATATTGCAGATATTTCACAATATTCTGCAGGCACATACACTCATTGGTTCTCAGCTGAGTCTACCCACTTTGTTGGTATGTCTGTAAACTCTGTGTATTTCATTTTCTCAAAAATAAGACTTTGAAAGAATAAAAATTGGGTTAACTAGCTCTGTTAATTCAAATTAAGATAAAAATTGAGCTATCTTTAAGTTAGACCACAATATCATTCAGCAACCAGCCTCTCGTGTGTAAAGTGAGCTACATGTGAGTGAACAGATCCATATGCTTTCTGATTAACATGTTTCTGTCTTGGTCAGAGTAACATGAACATCCACATTTTGCACACATGGTACATCAGTGACCTCTGTTGATCATTATAAATACAGTTATTGGTTTTCTTCAGCTCTGGGTGTTTGTTGTTGGACTGTAGAATTGGGCTTTGCAGCTCTGTCAACCTGAGCATACACTGTCTCTGGCTGAGGGATGTTTTCAGTCTTAGTGGATTTTTGTCCAGTGTGAAACTCCACCAAAGCATAAGTAGATGTTGGAGAATTACATGATTCATCTCCTGCAGGAGTCTGATTTTGAGTCTGGCCTGGAATGATGTCCTGGAAATAAATCAAAAGTGCTCTGTTAGGAAAATGTCATAGTCATGATTACTTTATCTTACATGTGTTATACAATAATAAGCCAGGAAGTCTGAATGCAAGAAAATATCACAAACGGTGATGTCTAAATGTGACAAGAACAAGCATAAGGTTGGATCTGCATCAACAAACTAGATGGAACAGTTGGTGTAGAAAGGAGATGGTGTTGATTTTAGAAAGTAGTTTGTGAAACAGTTTTGCTCATGTGTAGTTGCAGAATTTAGTCCAGTTAAAAATTTAAAGGATTTTGTACAGAAACAAATCTGTTTTCAATAATTTAATTACTCACAATTAAACCATTTGTTCCTACAGTTTGACTAGCAAAGTGGGAGAGGTTCTTCTTCTGCTTTTTCTTTTTGGTTTGTTTTTCCAAAAAAGTTTCCGCTTACCTCAGGAACCGCATATATAGTATTTTCCTGGTTCCCTCCTTTACTTTTACCTGTAAGTCAGTCATAGAAAATATAGATTGACTTGCTTGAAATTTAAGTTCTTGCAGGATAAATTTTATTTCCTTATTAAAGTGTTACATTTACATCTTCTACTAGGTGATTTCTTTAGTACATAAAAAATGATCTCACTGTAGCCAAACAGAAGTGATATATTGGACTAATACAATAATATTTATTCCCGATTTTCTATCTTAACGCATGCTAGTTAAACAGAATTTTTTGATAAAAACCCTGTTCTGTCAGTAGACTGTAAACAGATCAGTCTGCTTTAAAAAAAAAGTGAGAGAGAAAAATAAACTCATCCCTCTTTGCAGTCAAAGTTAATTTGATATTTTTATAGCTTTCATTAAGTGTGAAAAAACATGGAAAAGGAACCTGTCATAGTCACACACACACACACACACACACACACACACACACACACACACACACACACACACACACACACACACACACACACACACACACACAAGAACAGCAGCCGTACTATTGTAATGACAAAACTGTACCCCCACATAGTCACAGAATATACACTACATATCAATTTAACACTGACATTTATCATCTTTTATAATATTTGAGTAGTTTGAGGTATATTTATGATATATTTATAGACAAATTGCATCTTTACATAGATAATGCAAATTTCAATTGTCTTTAATGGGTGGTGGACATCAAGGTTGCCTTTGAATTGTTGTAACCATCATTACACGACCTCCTAAAGCTAACAAAACAATGTTTACTGTTCCAATGTTTTCCAAGTCTATACTTTAACATGTACACTGGTACAGCTAGGGACAAAATTAATTCAAGAATTTCCTTCTGAACACTTCCCCGTCTTTGTTTTATAATTTTAATGGCTTTGTTGTTATTTATTTTTATTTAATATTGTTATTCATTTTTTATTTACAGCTTAAATCTCCCATTCCACAGTGAATCAACACAGTTACAAACACACTCACACAGAACATACACAAAATAGATCTTTACTGCTGTACTAAAGTATATCTTCATCTGGGCTCCTGCCATTACCTAATCATATGAGAAATGTGTATTTGTATAAACTGTGTGCTTAAATGCAAAATATAATTTTTGTGTACTTTACATATTACCTAATATTACCTACATATTACACTAAAAAAAAACAAAAAAACATTGGAACTTACATTTCATTATGACACAAAGGGTAATGAAGAGAATCAAGAAGACAACAGAAGTCGAAGCTGCAATTATGGTGGCTCCACTGGGAGCTGTAATGAAATTAATTATATCACAGAAATTTTGGTTAAGTACTGGGATTTATTTGCAAAGAAGAAGAAAAAAGTATTATAGCAGTAAATCTTTTACTGATCACTACAATATTACATTTCACATCCCTGGATGTGGCAGTTTGCTTAAACAAGTTATTAAAGAAGGCAATACAGATTTTTTTGACAACCATTCAGTCGGTGTTTAGATCACACCTACATTCAATCATCAGCTGAGTTAACCCCATGTCGAACTACATGTTTTTGGAGAAGTAGTTCGACATGGGGAGAACATGCAAACATCACACAGCAAGGTCTTTAGAATGTGGTTATTTTAGTTTTTCATTCATTATGACCATCATTCTCACCTGTCTCTGTTTCACAGTAAGATTTGAGCACCTTCTTAGTCTCATTCCAGCTCACTTGGTTGCTGTGATTACAGAAAATGGTGTCTTGCTGCAGGTAAACAATTAGAGAGGAAAAAAATTTTGTGGCCTTCAAATCCTTTTCTTCTGCATGAGAGCAGTTTTTACCATCACATCTAAAACTACTGCTGATGTTAAAGTCCACTGTGCTGCAGGTCACAGTCAGGTTACATGAGTCTGAGCTCTTGGACACAGACTCCACTGTCAGGTCAGCAGGAGTAACTGGATCTGGGGAACAACGGGTGTGAAAGTATTAAAAACAGGCCTATGATGTGTGAACATTTCAAAACAATGAAAAGAGAAACCTACCTTGAACTATGACCTTATATTCAGCTACCTTTTGCTCTTTTCCGCTGGTTGTTACTGCAGTATAATCTCCACTGTCATTGTGTTTTACATTCTTCACTAGCAAAGAGTAATTTTGTCCAAACAACTCAGCCCTTCCTTCATAATTGTCAAACACGACTGGATCATTATTAAAATCATGTTTAGCTATATTGTTATTGGAATTAAATCTCCAGAGAAAATTAGTCTTTTTGTCAAGTGTAACAGGTTTCTCTGTATCCAAGTGTAAGTCCTTTCCATGCAGCACAAACACATGTTGGAGACCTAAAAGAAAACAATTAAAATTTTAATTAAGACTTTAACAACAGTAATAACAACACTAATGTCAGAATTGTGTGCATGAAGCTATATATTGTAAAATTTAATATAATGATAACAGGTTATGTCAACTTAAGATCACAAAAAATGAATGTGGAATAGTATTTCATTCTCCTGTCCAGAAAACAAAAAACATGTCAGTGTTGACTGTGTGGCAGGCAGAGTCAGACCCAAATTACTGGGAAAAACATTTCATCACTGATCCAAGACTGAAGAAGTCACTTGGATGAGTGACAAAATGCTTCTCTTACTAAAACCTTTATATCCAGATGAACAGAATTAAACTTTTGGGTAAATCTATGAGTCTTCATGGAGAACAGACTGCAAGGAAGGACACAACAAAGGACAAAAGGAGACAGAGACGATACATAACAAGGGAAAACACAACAGGTGGGAAGACAACTGAAACAAATAATTAGACACCGGAAGAAGAACAGAAGACATGAGACAAGTGGTCACCAAAGTAAATAAGGAAATGACTAACACTGACCTGGAAACCTGAACTTGACACAGACAGAAGCCAAAGCATGAAAAGAAGTTTGTTCCAGAAAGGAAGACTGGGACATACTGAAGACAGAAGGGAATTAATATCGTCTAACAAGGGACCAAGGACTCAAATCAAAGCTAGTGAACAGAAGGACCAAGAAACAATATCGCAAACGTTATACAAGGCTCAAACATAGATCACGCTTTAAAAACCAGAAGAGTATTACCCTGGCAGTACCCTGACAGAACATCGAAATAGTGAGAATACAACAGCAATGCCCCTAAATCAAATGCAGCTTTTTATTATTTATTTGTTTGATTGTTTTTATTATTGTTTAGTCACATCTAACTGCTTGCTGTCTACGATCTCCAGAAAATGGTGTGGGCTTCACACGGCAGATAAACCTGGTTGTTTGGAGTTACAGGTTACATCCCATGGTGGTGGTGCACCTTTAATAGCTAGAGATATGAATGAATATATCAAACCACATGAAACATATCTATGCAGGGTTGAGACCAGGAAGTAGAGAGGCAGTCTTACATATCTCTCAGCTGCTTACGTCCTCATTAAATGCCCACCAAGACCCCATCCCTACAGACACTGTGTTCTCACAGGCCACAGAATATGAACCAGAAAACAAAGTACCCTCAAAATTCATAAATAAAAATTATTCAAAATGATTTCAGATACACCAAAGAGGAAAACTGTTATGTATTAGTTAGTGAATATTTGGTCAAAGTTCATGGTGGTGAATGATTTTAATAATCAAGTCTTAGTAACTGCCAAAATCCTCAAACACATCTGAAAACAGAATTTCACTCTAGTTTATACATCAACCAAATACGGAGCCCTGAAAGGGACATGGGAGAAAAAAAATAAAGTTTTGCGAGATCTCGCAAATGTTTTGGCCGCATTCTGGGATAAGGATAAGTCCAAATTCATGGGCTGCATCCTCCTGAGGACCCGGCCTTCGCGGTCTACGTGGGTCGGGTCCTCAGAAGGTCAGGCCGGAAGTAAACGGCTGTGAGATTGGACGGTCTAGCCTTCAGATTTGCGTCACCGCTGTGTCGGTGGAGTTTATTAAACTCGACCGTCTGCTCCTTGCTATCTAAAATATAACAGGACACTGGAGTAAATTCTTGACCAATGTTCCCTCTAATTTTTCATGTGTCTGAGCGAACACACAAACTTCTTCTAATTACTTCTTTTAATTAACTGCTTTAGCCCATTTACAATGAAAATTTTAAAAAAAAATCTTGTGTAGTATGTTAACACTATTGGAAGTAAAAATAACTTACAGTCCAATTTTGAAAACACAACTTCCTATTTTATTATTTTTTTTATAAAGCTCTGACTAGTATTATGAGTATGAGTCTGTGGTCTGGGAGAGTCCTGTAACTCTCTGTCTGCAAAATACAGTAAATAATGACCAATGTTGGAAAATTAATTACATAGTTACTCCTTCAAAAAAGTTACTGAGTTATGCAAACAACAAAGTTTTTTGCAGCTGTTTACCTAAAAATGCAGCCAAGGTGTTTTGTTTTTTTTAATAAACATTTCAAACTATTTACAGAACAATCAGCTGTTCTGCATCAAATTTGATGCCACAAAAATTATTTGCGCCACTCCAAAAAATAATTTCTGTCCACTATGAGATAAAGGAGAACAATAGCCTGATACCTGCAGGCCTGACAACAGGAGATGTATCACTCCTGTAACACCTGTAACATTCAGCAGTCGCCTCATTGTTCTGACACACACAACAAAACTATTGACTACACTACACACTAACTACACAAGATTTGCGCTAAACGTCGCAAATCTCTCACATCTCAAAACACTCCTAAAACTACCCCCCCCCCCCCCCCCTTTCCTAAACAACTGTTGCCATATCATGTTTTGATTGGTTGACATGGTACATTTTCCGACCAATAGGAAAGCGTGGGGGTTTTTTTGGTCTTGGCTTTTCTCACAGCGAGAGCGCTTTCGAGCGTTTTCCTTATAAAACGCCGTTTTTGCCGTTTCTTCCCGCAGTAAATATAAGCAACGATAGTATTCAGGAAGAAAACCAAACATTACATATATTTTTATCATAACTCTGGTTTTACGTGCCCTTTAAAAACTGGTATAAAGTCCACAACATGTACAACCACATCTCCAATGGTTGTACATGTTGTCATTAACGTGGCTTCACTCCACATCAGCCACGCCGCTTTGCTAGCTAAAACTCCGGTGTCGGCACATGAGGACGCTGTCATAGCCTGTTAACTAGTGATGTGCGGATCGATCCTGAAATATCGATTCCTCCGATACCAATCATTTATGTTCTAGAATCGATTCTCACATTAAAATATCGATATTTTAGTACTTTAGGGTAAATGTGTAGTTTATCATTAACAGGAACACAGTGGAAAGAAACTACATCATTCGGATTGTCTACATTCAAAGGAACTACTTCCTCTTCCGCCTTTCATACTTATGTGTGCGAAATACGCTGCCACTGGCGTGCACTCACAACAATGGCTGAGCATAATTGGAGTCATGTGTGGACGTATTTTACCTCCACAAACAGCTGAGACATGGTTGTCTCATGTGGCAAAAAAGTGAGGTGTTGTGGCCATACATGCCAACCTTGAGACCTCAGAATTAGGGAGATATTCAAAAGGGCTGTTGCTCCTTGCTGTCTAAAATATAACCGGGCGCTGACTTAAACTCTCGACCGTCTGTTTAATCAGTTTTCTGTTTGACGTTTATTCAGCTGTGTGAAAACCCCGGAGGAACCCACCCGATGGATTAATAAAATTTAATTTAATTTAATCTAATCACTTTAATCTCAGCCAAACCGATCTACCCACGAACAAATAAAACACTGAAAAAGCCAAACAATAACATTTTTAAGTTATCAAAGTGACTTATACATCATGTTTAACCCGAGTAGCGAAAGACCGCGGGGGTTTGAAGACGATGTGTCGGTCGGCTCAGATATTTGAAGTTTACACAGCTACATTCTCACCTGAAAATATGTTAAAGGTTTTTTTGCGACCAAGAAAGAGAACTAAGAGTAATATTAAAACTAAGTAGCTGCCGTCATTGTTGGAAACTGGAATTGGCTGGGCCGCGCTATGAATTCTGCAATATGGTTTTTCAATTTTGTTGTCCTGGTGGAAAATCGGGAGAAATTCGGGAGAATGGTGGCTCCGGGAGATTTTTGGGAGGGGCGCTGAAATTCGGGATTCTCCTGGAAAAATCGGGAGGGTTGGCATGTATGGTTGTGGCAACATCACTAACCTTGTCAAACACCTCAGAGTAAATCATATCACAGAATATGAGGAGCGTATGTTGAGGCGAACTGAAGAGGAGGAGAGGGACAGGCGCTGCTAGGGCGAGACAGACGTCTCTCACTGAATCCTTTAGTGCTGCAGGCAGGCAAGGTGTTCAAATAGGGCACAACTTCAGTTTTTTTTTTTTATTTCTATGTGATGAACTCTGCATTGTTAAGTGATAAGAACAAGTAATCTGATGTCCTGTAATCATTATGACACTTGAGATGTCTGTGAAGGTTCTCAGTCATCCAGGTCATCGTAGTCAAAGGAGCTTGCAAAGAAAAGCGTCTGGACTTCTTTAAGTTACTTGAAGACGTTTCACCTCTCATCCGAGAAGCTTCTTCAGTTCTAAGGTCAAATGGTGGAGAGTCCCAGATATAAACCTAGTGGGAGTAACCCCCCACAGAGGGACAAACGGACCCCCTGATGATCCTCTAATCGCCTGAGCCAAGGTGTGAAACTGGGTGTGGGTCCCAATCAGCCAGAGTTTCGGGTGTGTTCATTGTGAAACCTGGCCCCACCTTATCATGCAAATTCCTAAGGTCAGATGGCCCAGGATGTGAGTGGGCGTTAAGGCGTCTGGGAAGGGATCTCAAAACTGGATTATAGATGGCAGAGAGTTGGTGTCGTAAACCACCGCCTGTTCAAAGATGGTCGCTCACAGTGGACATAGATGGCTTCTTTCACTCCTCTTTCAAACCATCTGTCCTCTCAATCCGAGAAGCTACTGAAGAAGCTTCTCGGATGAGAGGTGAAACGTCTTCAAGTAACTTAAAGAAGTCCAGCCGCTTTTCTTTGCAAGCTCCTTTGACTATAATTTGAGATACAATAAATAAAATAAGTTTTTGTACAAAGTATCGGTATCGGATCAGTATCGTCAATACCACCCTGAATATTACTTGGTATTGGATCGGAAAGGAAATCAGTGGTATCGCACATCACTACTGTTAACCACGTTGATTAGCTGCGTATATACGAATGTGAATCGTATCATTGGCTGGACTATGGGAAAGGTGGCATCGCTCTAATCCCATACAGGAGCAGCCAGTCACTTAATGACTAACACTGCAAAACTGAATCGTTAAAGTTTTAATTTTAATTTCAATTCAGGTTAGTTTTTTTTTTCGTGCGCAACGCAGATTTTCTGTGCGCAGAGACCGTGCCAGCAGTGCGCAATTGTGCACGCGCGCAGCTTAGAGGGAACTGCATCAAGGATTCTCCTTCATACAATTTAGAAGGAATAACCTAAAAAGGAAGTGGCTTTCCAGCAATGTGGAAGACTGTTGTCTGAAAAAAATAATAAAGTAATCATTAATATTCAGGTGGAAAAATAAGAAATAGTCACACATTTCTTTTCAACACTGTACCTTGCTGGCAAAGACTGAGAGCTCTGTTAAGCCTTGTGCTACTTATTATAAAAAATAATTAATCACAGCCTTCCCATATTTATTAACTTCGGATATATTTCTAGACTGCTTCTCTCTCATTGATCTCCCTCAGCTATAACCTCAGTAATTGCTGTTTGTTGGACCTGTTCACATAAGTCTTGCCATTAATTATTGCTTTAGTTTGGGTTTTTTTTGTTTTGCTCTGTTGTTGTTGTTGTGTTTTTTTGGGGGGGATATGATAAATTGATTATATTCTATTTTTTATTTATCACAGGCGTTTAAGATGGCTGCAAATAAACTCATAAAAGTCCCATTCTCAAAGCCTTGGCTACTTATGGATAAGTGTCATCTTCCTTTAAGAAAATACATAAATAACAAGTTGTTGTAAAAGAGCTATGTGAGCATTTGCAGAGATTCATTATAACACAAAATGGCACTAATGAATGATTCTTTGGCCTCTGTGCTTGTCCTGTTAGACCTCACTGCAGCATGTGATACGGCCGATCCCAACATCTTACCAGAGCAGGGCTCTAGAGTGCAACCAATTTTGTCGCAAATGGGACCTAAATTCTCAATGGTGCGAATAAAAACAAACTCATAGGTCACACTGGTGCGACCAGCCATTCCAGTTTAAAAAGAAAAAGTCTCTGCAACTCTCAAAGTCTCTGTTTGGCCAACAGCAGACAACTTGACCATTTCGTGGCCTAAACCAATTATGAAGGTGCTGCTTAGATTAGCTGAATGAGCCGCTGAAGCGTCGCAGCACCGAATCCGTGCTGCACTGTTCGATCAATTTGTGTGTCACACGTGTCTCTGCACAGATGCGCAGAAAGAGGAAATGACGTAGGCAATTGCCACAACAATCCAAAAGCACGCAACAACAGCTGCACATTCCACCAATGTGCCAATGTTCTACCAAAAAAATCCTAGGTCGCACCAGTGCATCTCCTCAACTCGGAAAGTCTCTGTGTGGTCAACAACAGACACACATCATGCCCATATCGTGGCCTAAATTAATCATAGAGAGCCAAGGGCGGAACTTCTCAGATGCCCATGACCCATGATAAGATGTTCAGTTCGAAGGCTTTGAAGCATTTTTAATTCTGACTTTCTTTTTATTTTATATATCTTGAGATTTAAGTTTAAATTTCAGCTCAATGAAGCACTTAAAGCACAAGAGTTTTTTAGTACCGTATTTTTTGACAATAAGGCGCACTTGAAATCATTAAATTTTCTCAAAAGGACGCCTTATGTATCAGTTCTGGTTGTGCTTACTGATCACAAAGTGATTTTATATGGTACACGATGCTCAATAATCTGTCAAAATGTTTTAGTACGACTTTGGTAAGCTGCGAAGCCGCACCGCTTGACGGATTGTCGGAGCAACATGGCTACCGCAGTCAGGAGCCTCTCGGAGCCGTGCTTCCACATAATATTACCGTATTCTATGTTCATAAGGACCCCAAAATGGCAGCTGTTAAGAGACATGCTTACGAAGCGGATTTCAAACTCTATCAGTCACGCAGTAGAACATGGGAATAGAAGAGCTGTGAGAGAATTCAACATTAATGAATCAATGGTACGGAAGTGGAGGAAGCAAGAAGAATGAGTTGAGTAAAGTTTTGTTTCGCTTAATGCGTCTTATAATCCAGTGCGCCTTGTGGTCCGAAAAATACGGTAACTTATCTGTCCTGTAGAACTGTGCTCCAAATAAAGAACTTTGTGTTGACAAGATTGTTAGTTAATCATTCACAAATCAATATTGTCTATATAGACAGCAATTTTGTTTTAAAGTGAACATGTAAAACTGCGGTGTTAAGAGATGTAGTTGAATAATTTGGGTGCACCTAACTTCTGTGCTGGCGCACCTAAGAGAAAAAGTTAGGTGCACCAGTGCAACTGTGGCAAAAAGTTAGTCTAGAGACCTGTACTACAGATATCAAAATATAGCAATAGAATACCTACTGCACTGGGTTCATATTTATTTTATATATGAAACACTGGATTTATTTTTATTGTTATGAAGATGATACCCATTTATTGTTAATCGGTGAAAGCAGATCATATCCCTAGCCCTATATGAATGGGGTTACTGTGGTCTCCAGTAACCCAGTATTGCACTCATTAAAAAAAAAAACGTAGGACTGCCTTATTTCATCTATGCAATATTGCTAAAATAAGAAACTTCTTGGGTCATTTCAAATAGTCCATTTTGCTTAAGAAGGTCCCTAAATGACTCAAGTGACCTATCTGAGTATCTCTGTGGTGGACATATTAAGAATTGTTTGCTCTGTTCAGTTCCAAAGGAAAAGAAGCTTCAGTGCTTCCTTTATTAATTTATTACTTTAGCAAAGGATGCACTGTGATCATACTTTATTAAATAAGAGGAGAAAATGCAGTCCCATAATTGATAATGTCAGACCAGCTGAGCATTCATGAAAACAAATGATTGGACGGTGGCGCAAAGTAGCACAGATTATTCAAACATTAACTGTAACTCCATATTCAAATTCCTTCCATAACGTGCTAAATGATATAAAAATTTAAAAAACAATATGTTAAATTAATGCTGCTGTAATAAAAGCTGCTTGTTGTCAAGTTGTTGTCTTGCATTAACAAGATTGATGTAAGATTTCTAAAATAAGATTAAGATATTTATTAACTGATCAAAGTGTGTTTAAGGCTCAGTATAATACAGTTTGTATCCTCATAAATGCATTTTTGCCTCAGATTAGCTGAGATAAGAGATAAATCAAGAGAAGATTGAGACAGTGAGGTAAATTACTGTGATGCTAAAGTCACAGGGTGATACTAACTTTGAGCCATAATTTAAGGAGAAATAAAATCCAGCCTGTACACGTCAGTAATAACCAGCATTCTGGCATTAGCAGCAAAAATTACTGAATAAAACTCCAGCAGACCCGATAAAGATACGGAAGAGAAAGCGCTCTCTCTGTCTCTCTCAGTGAGGTAATTCAGATCAAGATAGAATCGTTATGTTTTTAATAGAGAAGTAAACCCTTCTCATACAAACTGCTGGGCACTGAGACTCTGGTCGAGCTCAAGATTTGTTACGAGGGGAGCAGCATTATTACAAACTAAGCCACCAAATAAACCTTACAGGCTGACCTGTGCAAAGTGTAGAAGAGGACCAAAAAATTTTTAGCGTCAGCTCATGAGTCTGCTGTTTGTTAATGAAGAAATTTATACTGTGCCTGTCTGACTGGTTATGAATTGGTGCTATAAAAATTAAAAGAACATCTTCTGACAGTCATGCCAGCAAACGTACAGCTGGTTCCACTCAAATGTGTAACAATTCTGAATATTTTTTCAAACAGGGCAAAGGAAATACCGAAATGTGCAGAAGAAAAAAAAATTTTTCCAACTCGTTGGGTTTTTGCTGTGCAGCAGCAGAAATTCATTTGACACAGAGACAAATATAATATACATATAATATGCACAACATACAGCCAGACATACAGATACTGATATGAAACAGAAAAGATTATTTTATTTTTCATTTTTTCATAAAGTTTATATTTGTAGTATTTCCAGTATCTAGTGTACAGAGTTATGATTCATTTGTGTTTCTACGTCATATTTTAAGTACATACTACATTTGAACGACTGTATTATTTCAAAGCAATGTTGATAATATTGAGTAGATTATCCTAGTAAGGCAGTATTGATATGTTATTGTTCCCCCCATGCCCCAACAACAAATGTGAGCAGATATTCACACTACTAAATCAACATCTCAGTAGAAACTAAATTTACTGTATCATTTTGAATTTTATTAGCATCATGACTAAAATAAAGGCATTACTGAAAACAGCATTTTTGTTATTTGATTTGTATTGTGTAAAGTTCTTTAAAAATAACAACACAGTAGCTGTGAAAAAAGAACAAGTTCTTACCTTGTACTTCTATTATGTAGAACAAAAGTAGCGCAAACAAGACTACACCACAAGTCATGATTCTCTCAAATGATCAATGAGGAAGCAGCATAACGTTTTGACAAACCAGACTTCCTGTCAGCTTTTCTTTCCTTTTTTGGGTTGGTTTAATGTTTATTTGTTTTTAGTTTTTATTTAAAAACAGATGGTTCCACATGAGCATAGCTGACTAAGACCTATACACAATCATTTTAATTATGTATATCAGAGGCAAGAAACGCTGTTTAGTAGTATGTGGATTAATAAACTGACTAAAATAAGAGCATATCTGTCACAGCTAATCATATAACTGGAAGACTCACAACAGGCTCAGAGATAAAAATGTTTACAAAAGACAGGAAAGTACAAAATGAGATGAGAATTCCCTGACGAGCAGCGGAAAGTCCACATGGTGCGAGATGTTTCCTAGAAGAGTGAGAGTCTTCCAGAGATAGTTTCCAGGGTGGTACAAGTTCAAGTGGGTCAAGTGGTGTACAAGAGGAGGATGAAGAAAACCAAAGATAAGATTAAGTCACTAAGCTGGTCTTTAAAGACACTTTACACTCATAATGTGAAGGAAGTATTACAAAGCATGTATTTTTCATCCTATTCAGATCCATTAAGCTCATGGATCACTTCATTTCTAACTATTACTATTCCACATTCTCACATCCCAGCACTCCCCTGTGATGTATCCTACTGTTCCACTTTTTGTGTGATTTGTACACTAAAAAAAATAAGGGGATCCAACAAAATGATCACAGAAGTGTTCAAGGAATAGTAGGCTACTGCTTTTTACATAAAGGAGAGTTCCTTTAATGTTTGTGCATATCTGGACATATTAATATTATTAAAGCTACAGAGACATTCAAAAAACTGTTACAGTCTGATTTGTTAAAAAACATTAATCATTTGTTTTTTAAAACTAACAATTCAATCATTTTCAGTGTTTGAGTGCTTTTAGTAGACTCAAAATTTAACACACATTCACCTTAACCTTTCAAGATGCAAATTTACATCACATACATAAAGTGCTATGTTCTGAAGCAGCAACAGCAGTCACGCATGACAGAAATCATGAAATACAAATACCATTACCAACATACAGGTCATACTGAACACAAAACGTATCAGCTTTGTCTACTTTTCAGTTGTAGTGCTACATTTAATTGAACTATTACACTACATGTTTGGGTTTTTACCAGGAAATATAAAATATATTACTCATTTAGAGGAAATCGGGGGTAGGGAGGGGTTGCAGGAGGCAGAAAAACTGCTTTTACTCCTGTTTTACTGCAAAAACTCAGAGTCATATGACCTTTGTACATAAATGTTTACATGTAACAGGGTATGTATTTTAAACACACATTTGCATACATTTTAGGCGTATTATACACGGTTCAGTGCTTCTACTTAAGTGGGCGGGTGTTTCCATCTCACTTCGTCATAGTAACGTCCCCAAACCCACTCTTTATTCTGCTCTACTTTGGAAAAAATGAAAATTAAACACCACTGTCTCACACCTTTTTGTAACTTGGTTAGTGCCCACTGAGATTTCCATCTTCTTTACTTGATTTTTGTATCATTTGTATTGTAGTTTTTTGAGTTAAAACTGTATGTAGTGTATGTGAAGTGAATGGACTTTTGCTGTGATCAGATGTAAAGAGCTGTAGTTATGACGTTATTCCTTCATATGAATACAGTCAAGTGAGTGTATCTATATATATCATACCCAGCAAGCATATGACAATAACATACTCCACATGTTCATACAGTAGTCAACATTAATCTGTTCTGTTCATCGATATGATGTTTCACTGATTTGTTATTTACACTGAACTTGGCGACGTCTCCTGTTGCTTTTTAAACCTTCTGGTTTATACTCTTCACACGTTGCTGATGCGAACACTCAGAGGAGCGTCCCTGACCCGACCTCGGTCCTCTCCTCGTTGTTCCCTGTAGCTCTGCTCCAGACGAATCTTCTCTGGATCAGTCACCTCAGGTACAGTCCCCCCTCCATTGCTCTGGTACCCGTGCTGGGGGCTGGATGGCTTAAAAATGGGGGCGGTCTTGTTCTTGGCCACTTTGTCGAAGAAGGCAAAGTCTGCTACATATTTCCCTGAGGGAGACAGGGAAACTACAGGGGGAAACTCGTAGCCCCAGAGGATCTCATCTGGCAGGTAGGAGGTGCGAACCTGACAGGTGGCGGAGGTTGGCTCCACGGTGGCGCTCATGATCACCAGCAACTCAAAGTCAGCCAATTCTGGGTCAGTCCAGCCACCACCTGAAGAAGGTACATACAATGGAAAGAAATGTCACATTAAAGTTAAAGACCAAGAATATCCTTAGGACAAAATGGATGAAAGAAAGTTATAAAGATATTTCACTTAAAGACTCACAGTTAAGGTTTTTAACCACTAGTAGTGCTCTTAATTTGTGTTATTATGAGCATTTTGTGTGTATCTTCTTTTAATTGGAGATCATGTATCGGAATTTCAGGAGCGGGACCACGCCTCCAAACACGCTCCTTCTGGTTGTCATCTCTATGGGTCCCCCCAGTTCTGCAAGCTGTTCATTCTCGTTGACGTGCCCCACCCTCCCTCCCTCCTTGTTTTCGATTCTTAACTTCTTCACTTCTATTTAGTACATGGAGATCTGCCAGGCCCGGGAGCCATCGACAGTCCCCTTCGAGGCCTTCCCCAAACCGCAGCTCAATTCATGTCCAAGCATCACCTTTACCTACTAAAACGCTGTCAAACCTAAAATGAGGACGTTGGCCCAGCTAGTGAATCTTTATACAGATGAAAACTGGGGTTAAAAACAAGTGTCCATGCAGATAAAGAAGTAATGGAGACAGAACTGTCATCAGCTTTACAGCCATTTAATTACTGGAAGGACATCACCCATGGTCTGGTTGGGAATCAGAGACCATGTTGTTTCATTTCACATTTCTTTTTTTCAGATGAAGAACTGAGACAGTTTTGTTGCGTTTTCAGTGAAACAAAACTATGTCTCTGCTGGAAGTACTGTTAAAATTCTCCAAATGATCATCTGTTTTTAAAAAGCTGGTTTTATTTAGGCTCTATTTAATAGGTGATCAATAAATAACTATAATGTGGCTCATGAACTAAAATGAGTGTGAGACCCCTGAAGAATGTGACATAGTTACTACATTAACAAATACAGCATCAAGCAACATGTAAAACATTAAGCTAGTGGCTTCATTTTTTTAAAGTCTTTTTTTAATCTTTTGACTTCACAACCAAAAAGAGGAAATTTATTTCTGCATGAATTCAATTTTTGTGAACCTAGTCATGACATTTCTCAGAAACTGAAGCTATTTTTAACAGTTCATTACTAGGCTTATTAACTAACTACAATTTGTGGAAAGCAGGCCTATTGTTAAATTCTCCACCTACACCAGAAAGGGAGGAATGAGGGATGATGTTTTTCTCTATAACACAAGTGTTGCTGAAAGAATTTGCCTTTTCCTACCAGCACCTTGGAAGGAGGTAAAATTGTGCTAGAAACCTTCAGGGTCAGATGTTTGTATGACAGAGGAATGAGACACAAAGGTCAAAGAAATCATTCTGATGCAGTTTGTGACACCGTCCGCCGAGTCTACTGCTCTCATCGCTAAACTTACCCTTGGCTGCCCAAGCTCTCAAGGGACTGTTGTCATCGATGACATGGTAGAAGGTAAGGGGCAGGATGAGGAAGGGGCTGTCACTGGAAGTGTCCACTTGAAAGGGGACATTTCTCTGATCCAGACGAACCGTCTCCCCTTCCTTGGTCAGAGACGTCTGGAGCAGTTTTCCAGTCACCTGATAGGAATATTGTGCACATGTTGCTTTAGTTCAACTGGTTCCCAGTTTGACAAATTTCTCATTCACTCTAATCTATGACCTCTAAACCTATTTTTATTGTCTAGTCTTTACAAGTATGGAGTGTGTTACGGCTGTCTTCGTGGGCTGGGGTTCTGACATATAAATGTGACTGTGCAGGTGTGCCTCCAGGAGTGGTGGATCCTGAAGATGGTGTGCCTGGATTGGATGATGATCTGGAGGCGGGGTATAAGATGACGCGGTTGAGGATGGCAATCCATCCATCCTCGGTTTTACCCTCAACCAGCTGGGGTTGCGACATGCCCTGTGTTGTTTTGTGAATCCAGCAGGAAGTAGGGGTGGACCGCCTTTGCAGTTGGGCACAGTTTTCTCATGTTTTGTTAGTCAGCGAAGTAAGTGATTGTTGTTTGGTCATGTTTCTTTGGGGCTAGGCAAGCAGTCGCTCCTCTGAGTTAATTTCCTTTTGTCTGCTATTTTGGCGTGGGTCCACCCCGAAGCCTGAGTGTCTCCTGTGAAACCCATTTTTGTTTTGTTCTTGTAAATAAACCATCTCTTATTTTAACTTATGGTGTGATGTGCTGCTTGGGGTCGAACTGGGGGTGAATCATTCCTCTTGTTGCGGTCGGGTCCGCTAGACCTGCCGTAACAAGTGGAACTTTTCTCAGCTACTGTATACTTAAAGTATCTGCATGCATACTTGCCTGACACCCAATCAGGAGACTTTTGCGCATGTTGGCCACCCGGATCATGAGGCAGGGGCGGCCCTCGTGGGCGGACACCACAGCATGTTGGCTAAACTTCACTGTCTCACCGCGCTTCTTTGGCCGGGCAACCTGATCAGGAGGAACTTGGTCAGAGTCATCTTTGTTAATGATTATTGAGTAAACCTGCAGCTCACATGTACACTGCAGTGTTGTTTTAGTCAAGACAACTTCTGCTTTTTTTAAAAAAAAAAATGTTTTCAAAACACAAATTAAGACCTGCACGGCTTTGTTGATACAAGGCACTTGTCTCTTTTCATTGCATCTTACATGGATATTTCATTTGTTGGCTACCTTGGCCAGAAAGGTACCGGTGATGAAGATTTCCATGAGCATGGTGATAACCAGTTGAACTATAAGAAGGATTATGGCAGCTGGACATTCCTCAGTGATGCAGCGAAAACCGTATCCAATGGTTGTTTGGGACTCCAGGGAGAAGAGGAAAGCCCCCGTTAGCGTCTGCATCTGCATCACACAGGGCGTGTGGTTTGATGGAGGGTCAAACTCTGGAGGAAAATGTTTAAAAAAGCATCAAAAGCTCTTTTAAGTCATTTTAAAATATAAAAATAAACACTTTTGTTATTATTTGCTTTTTAGTTTTATACACATTATTATGGAACAACAGACCAGAATATTTAAAGTCTGGCTAAAAAAGGGATTTTGCTATTAAACACACTGTCTGCTGAGACACGAGTAACATCAGCGGAAGAGGGGGAGAGGCATGTGTTAACGAAAACTAAGATAGCATAAAGATATGATATAGTTGCCAGATTATAGCTAAAACTTCACTTTAACCGCAAGATAAGTTCAGTAAAAAACAAAAAGAAACAACGGCCTCTGCATCTCGTTACAAGCCTCCTATAACATTCAACCTCACTGCATATGCATCCTGGTTAGCACAAAAAGTAAGGAAATTAGTTAGTTTTTTTTTTTTTTATTTAACAATGCTTCTTGGCAATAGATCTGTTGGAAAGCCTCTTAAATGGTCCCATATTTTTAAGGAAATGCATTATTAAATGCATGATTACATTTAAATTTGAACAAATAACAAAATATAGAGCAATTAAACTGAATAGCACTGGCAGCTTTAAGACAGGAGAAGGCATGATCACATCACCCCTGTCCTAGCTAACTTACACTGGCTCCCCGTTAAATACCGTATTGATTTTAAAATACTTTTGCTTACTCTTAAAACTCTAAATAACCTGGCGCCTAGCTACCTAACTGGTCTCTTCAACTTGTATAACCCTAAGACAGTACTATGATCGTCTAGCCAACTGTTATTAGTGCAACCAAGGTCACGATTAAAGACCAGAGGTGACCCTGCCTTTGCTATGGCCACCCCTAGACTCTGGAACAATCTCCCAGTCGATGTCCGCACAGCTGAGTCCATTCAATTGTTCGCCAAAAAAACCCAGTTGTTTAACTTGGCTTTTGAAGCAAATTAGTTTGACTTTGACCCGCTGCATTGCACTATGTAATTGTATTGTTCGTACCTTGTTTTACCTGTCATGCTCTGCCCCTAATTTTACCCGCATTGCGGTAGAATTGTGAAACAGTTTGATGTAGTCCGGTCTTTTAAAATGTGCTACAGAAATAAATTTGATTTCATTTAGTTTGAACAGGAGATCTTGTTGGCTCCACTTTCCCTTATAGTCACTTCTTTAGTCAAGGTTATATTCACTATTATGGCTGTTTTCACACTTGTCTGTAGTCTCTTTGTTTTGGTGTGAAGAAGGCAATGAGATCTGTTTCACACTTCTTCTTGCATTGCTCAGTTGCACATACATTGAGGTTGAGTGTCCTAAACAGACATGACTGAGGTTTTGCAAGAAGTCATGACGTGTAAAGCGCAATGAACACCTGAAGTCTGGGAAGCTTCTTAGCAAACACTCCTGTTTCAGTTTATGCAATGACTGTGTGCATTCGGTTTGAATGGGTTTGAATTCACACACACAGCACAACGGTTTTTCACTTTTTAAAAGAAGTCAGCAGGAAGTCTAAGTATTAAACTGTCAGTGGTTGACAACTGAAACACTTGAATAGTTAGATATTTTTGCACTGACCTGCAGGTTTTAGTGTTTCTCAAATGTATAAATAATTTGGGGTTTTAAAGTCAGCACTGACATTTTTTCAGACATTTCCTGTATTCGACCCATAATAAACCACAAACCTGCGCAGGAAGATTAGGTACTTTTTGTGCAGATGACTTGAAGTCAAAACTGGAAACTTTCTGTATGACTCAGTTACTAATTATGTAACTGAAAAACACTTTTCAGGTGTAATAGTGAATGATTGTTAATGTCAGTTGAAACTTTTAACTGAAAATCCGCTTGTAGATCACTTAGAATGACTCCATGTGCCAAACTCAAGGCCGGGGAGGCGTGTCAGTGTGAACCTATGACCTGATCTTTGCTCTTTTAAATTTCTCCCTGCTTTCTCACCAAGAAGGTCTCCATGGACCAGTGCAACCAGGTACCACAGCACCCCGAACATGAACCAGGTCCCTGCAAAAGTGGCAGTGAACAGGAAGAACTTGTAGCGCCACTGCATGTCCAGAAATGTTGTCCAGAGGTCACGCATGTACAGAGCACTCCGTCCGCTGACATGCTCGATGCGCACGTTGCTTCGCCCATCTTTGGACAGGACACGTCTCCTCTTCCTCAGAGACCCTCCCCCACTAGATATGCCACCACCAAGTAAAGGTTTTAAGACATCTGTCTGTGTCTGCGAGTGGCAAACTTTATGTGGAGAGGAGCTACGAGAGGAAGGAGGTGTGGCAGATGTCATCTGGGAAATAGAAAAAAATGGAATACAATGTTTTTATTGGTCATTTGTCTGACACAAAGTACACATTCTCATCCTGGAGTGCAAAATATGTTATGCTTTAAAATATACAGGATCTGCACAATCCTTGTTAGGGGTCTGCAGGTATAAGCTGTGGTGTAAGCTGCAGGAAACCTTTGCATTTTGTGGTTTTGTGCTTTTTACTTTGCTTTTACTTTCTTTTTAGGTGTAGGCACAAAGTTAATTGGTTGGATTTCAAAAAAAGCTCATGATTTGAGCTCCTTCAGAACAGTAAGCCTGCTAGCTGAAAAGAGGTAAGCTGAGTGTGACATCCGACACATGTTAGAGGAACTTTAGTTTCATATTTAAGCAGAGCCAATCTGATAACAGTGGCTTCCTGTGTACAGACTTTACACTCTTCCCACTATGACTAACTGCAGCTGTTAGTAACTTCCCTGCAGATATCTGCTCTCTCTTTAACACATTTAAACTACGTGTCTAATATGTGTTTGTGTCAGCCTGGTAATAATTTTAATAACAGAATAACAAAGATGAAAGGTCATGCAGACCCACACATGTTGTTGTGGGAAATTCTTTAGCTGGTGAAACTGTTCTGGGAGTTCACTCAGACAGGAATCCTCTCTGGTCATGAGTCACTCTCCAACAGAAACTGATTGAATGTAATAATAGTTTGAGGAATTTACTAAAATTCACTGTGTTAATATTAGAACACCACATATTCAGTGAGTAGTTCTGACAGAAGAATGAATAAATACACATATTAACATGTACCATATATTTCATTTCCAATATCATGGCTCAAGGAAAGTTTTCTGAAGCATGAATATTTTAGCAGCAATGAGAAGTGCCACCCTGCCAACAGTTTAGAGGCAGCAAATCAAGGATTATGAGAAGGCAAGGCCAGTGCCATATGGCTGTTCTTATAGTATGGATGAGTTAGACTGTGTAAACCCTAAAAATATAAAACAGATAACACCATTAAAAAAATGTGAGAAATAAAAGAAGAAACCCTTAGAGGGCAAGTTAACACTAACACATTTTAAATGTCTGTACCCTGCCCATTATTTCCGTAAATAGGCATTCTTGGTGTTTGGAAATTTACTGAAATATAGTCATGAAGAAGTGACATATGCCGTCACTGTGTGGCCCAAAAGGGGTGCTTTGTTCTTCTTTTGATTGATTGAAACTAAAACCTGAAACAGGAAGAACAAACATTTCTTCACGTTTCAAAACTTATTGGGTTTCAGCTTCATGTGTTGTGTCACATAGAAGATAGAGAACTCTCCTCTTGTGTAAATCATTTCTTTAGAATAGTCTGTACATGTTTTTCAGGTAAGGTGGGCTGCTTGGTGCTTTTTATGGTGGTTAAACGGTAGAGTGAGTCATTAAAATGTGGTTTCAAAAAGTAAATTTCAGTGACTAAGTATAGTTACGCATGGAAGTCATACATTATCTCACCATGTCGGGCCTGTGACTCACTAGCTGTAAACTACTAACGAAAAAAGCAAACTAACAAACATGTGACCAGTGATGGAAAGATAAACTACACACACAAGTATGTAGCATGCTTCAGACAAGAATAACACTCGCTGTATGTCCTCAAATAGTAAAATGTCACACAGCATTTTGACAGATATTTCTGACTCATAGATGCTAACTCCTTTAGCATGTTCTTTGAAATGCATGCATTTCTTCAGACTGACAGCATCTCCATCACTGTCAGCTGTCAGCTCCACTTTGTGTCAGTTAACATGATGGTGAATGCTAAAGAGGAGAGACTTGGTATTAGAGGAAGTACAAGCTCACACATCTGTTAGTGTGGTTAGATCTTTCTTAAGACCAGGTTTGGGCGATGTATACTTGATGTGAAAAACAGGAAGAAAAAAGCTGCTAATCAATGTTTAGTCCCATATTTGGACTAACCCTCATCTAAAACAAAAGACCTGTTTATTTCTGTCTTTAGAAAGACAAATTGAATTTCAAATGTCCCCGTGATCTGATAGCAAGTATTTCAGTTTTTCAGTTTTTACATTTTGGTATGTTTGCATGAATATGATGAAAGAATATTTAGATACAGGTCATGTCAGACAGCTAGCTCCTGCATAATTTGACATGCTCACTTACGTTCAACAAATGATGGAGGTCAAGTGAGAGAATAGCCCACAAAACAGGGAGATAAGGAAGAGGAAGGTGAAAAGAAAGAAAGAAAGAAGACAGTAATTAGGATGCATTCATTGACGCAACAGACAACCCACACAGAGACTCATTTGTGATCCAAAGGACAGAGAAGAAACTTGAAAGAGTCAATTAAGGTCAAAATCTTTGTTGGAAACTCAGACGTTTATCAAGATAACGTTTATTTAAAAAGCTTACTGTTGATTCTGATCAGGGAGACCTTTAGTGGACAAAGAGTGAACTTCTGACTGGAAACCAGAGACAGCAAGAGACAGTGAGAGATGGATAGGGAAAGGGCCAGTTCAGCTTTCTGTGTGCTTTGGCCTTGTTCAGCCTGAGACTTGACTCCTGTGAAGTCTTTTCTCGGGTGTTTTACACTCTGGATCCTCAGAAGATCACTCTGTGAGAACTTCTCACGCTCATTAAAGCAGAATGTAAAATTCTCCTTTTCATGTAAAAGGATATAAAAGCTCTCTGGTCTTCATGGTCCTCTCAGGCCAAAAAGTAAGTGGCCACCTGTTAACATGATAATTTGTGATTACTGGGAATCTTATTTCAGCTTCCTGATTGTTGATAAAATTTTGGAGCCTGGCTTCAGGGATTTGATCCCACTCAATGACAGAAGCATCGGTGAGCTCCAAACGTATATTAGTGGTGGAAGTAATACTCAGATGTATAAGTAAGAAGAAGTCCTGCAATGCAACTGAAATCTTTTGTAATAAAATTGTGTTTATTATATTCTGCATATAATGATCAGTGTGACAGACATATTACTAAAAACACTGTGAATTTGTGGCTTAACGGCATTTTATTCTTGCAGCTAGTCAAACTGACACTATTTTCAGCTGCATTTACACTGTTTTTCTAAAGCAGTTGTTTATTTCTGACAGACTAGCTTCCTCCAAAAATGACAATGTAAATTACTCGTGCAAGCATAAGTTGGGCAAGCTTCAGCTGTCTTGCAAATGAGGTCTGGTGTAATCACCATCACATCACACAAACAACAAGGCAAAGTTTTGAGGGGTTTTCTCCATAAAAGGAATTGATGGCAAGAGTGCCAAACAGAATCTGAAAGCAAAACTTTAAACCTAATTCAAGATTCTCACCCTTCATAATGCCGCTGTGCTGGGGACTGTTTTTCTGTCTCCTATGTTTCACTTTAGAGGCACTTACATGTGTCATCTTCATAGCATAAACGAAAATTATCATTTACTTGGATTCTCAGCCTAGAGTTTGGACCCTACTTGGATGTTCACAATAAAAACAAAGATGTGTAAAAGGTATAGGAGAGAAAAACAAACAGCTCTTACTTTCTCTCCTTTTTCTAAATAACAGATTTTGCCCCTAGAAAATTTGAGCGAAATAAAATTAATTCATATAAACAGTTCAGAGATGAAAAATCGCTTTGCTGAAATTTGTAACAATTCACATCTGCAACAAGACAACAGGCCCAGAGATGCTTTTGAGGAAGTTTGCACGCAAACGAGTTTAGAAACACTTTTCTTACTCGTCTGCAATGTCAAATAAATTTCCGGTGAACTGCATGTAAGTGCGGTAAAGGACTTAATTATTATACACTGTCACGGTCCAGCCTGCAGCCAGCATCTGTGCCAAAGGCATTAGATAGGGCTGAGGTCAGGGTTTTTGATAAATTCTAAACTGCAAAAAAATTTTTACTTTTTTGCACAGATGTGAAAATATTATTTCCTCATTCTCATCTCTAGACCAGGTGTGTCCATATACTTTTGCCTCGTAGCATAAATCAAAAATAGCTCCTTTGCTGATTGTGGATTACATCAGCTTTAATTACATCACACTTTTGTGAGCCATTCAAAGGCTTTGCACTTACAATGGATCAATTGAAAACTTCACTCTTTCAACTCTGCATCACCCTCTTACCCAGCCCTGTCCCTGTCAGCCGCGCACACACGAATACGCTCGCAAATTCCACTACAGCCATGTATCAGATAACTAATAGAGTAAATGAGAGGGAAACTATTAACGAACCTCTCCAGCAGGATGTATTCCATCTCCATGGCAGCGCTACAACTTTACTGTACCTGCAGCCTCAGTGAGACGAATCCAAGAACTCAATCAAAACTTTTGTCTGACAAAAAGAGCAGTGGATGTTTTCCTGATCTCCCTCTTTCTCTTTTCCTCTCTCTTCTTCTCCTTTCCTCTTTCTCTCGCCTTCCTTCCTTCCTTCTCTCTATCTCTCTCCCCTCTGTGTACACAGGAATGCTTTGTTGCGAGCTCAGATAAAAGAAACAAAAGGCGCCATTGACAAATACGACTCTGTGCCCATCCATGTGTGTGCGTGTGCGAGAGTGTGTGTGATTATGTGAGAGTAGGATTGAAATTACATGTGTCTTTTATGTGATCGTAGGTGTGTCATTTTGTATGCATGTAAATACAAGTGCACAGCTATGCATGTGTGCCAGTCATGTTGTGTCAGTATAAATACGTCTTCACATTGTGAGGACTCAACGTTTCACTGATGGAAGAAAAGCAAGTCGTCACAACGTAAACACAAATCAGTGCATTTTGGTTGAATTAGGCTTGTAGGTAGGGAAGCTTATATTAAAGTTTTTTGAGTGAATGAATGAATGAGTAAAAGTCCTGAATGTCCTGTGAAGTGGTGTGTGTGTGTGTGTGTGTGTGTGTGTGTGTGTGTGTGTGTGTGTGTGTGTGTGTGTGTGTGTGTGTGTGTGTGTGTGTGAAAATGAAAGAGAGGGAGAAATGAGTAAAGTGGAAAATGAGAGCACACAGACAGAAGGGGAAAGAGAGAAAGATCTGTGACAAAAGGCCCTCATTAGTATTCTGGAGTGAGGAGTAATCCCCCTCCCTCCCCTCCAGACACACTCACACACACTTTTCTCCCCCTTCTTATTTTATTTGTTATTTTGTTTTTTTCCTCTGTCAAAAAATTCATTAAGATTCATTAAGAAATAAAAACTTTTTTCTCATCCTCTAAGCGTCTTTTTACTGACGATCTAAAGTTCATTTATTAGACGTGTTCTCCCTCTTTAAAGATCAGATTTGGGGAAATATAATCGACAATATCATGCTATAGTTTCATTGCGATGGAGATGCGGGGAAGTGTAAACTTCTTCAAGTGTTGATCAGATCTTCACCAAAAACTGTTGATTTACCTCTTTTGAGGCAGCATTGAACCTTTTTTTAAGGTAAACTGAAATAATAAACTGGAGCAAATATGCACAATAATAAACCTTCTGCCTGGTTTACACTGTGAAATAAACTGAACTCGATTTGTATCCACAGCTTTCAAAGCATTTTTAAGTTTGTTTTATATGGTATGTTTTACAGAGATGGAAAGAACAAACTGATCATTGCTGACAAGCTGATTGCTGATAAAATGTCCATCTATCTATCATCTTCCGGAAACCAAGATATTAAGAGAAACACTTTAAGGAACTGTGAAACTTTACTTCAAAATGCAGCACAAAAAGACAAGTCCCCTTTATTAACTTTTTATTTTGTAAATGATATATTCAAGATCGTTTATGCTACTGTCATGGATTTTTGTGTTTTGCAACCTCTGATTGTGCAAGGCAATGCTCTCATGATCTAATTTGCAGTGTGTCAGCATTTTCTGAAATATTGTTTAGGTTCAACAATACATGCAGTAAAAAATCAAATCAATTTAATAAGCTCAAATATATAATTACACACATCTACACAATCGCTTTGTCCTGGAGAATTAATTCCATGGAGAATTATTACTTTACGAGTCTAATGATCATCGGGTCCAACTCTGATTTATTCTTTCGTATTTCCAGCGCACTTTGTTGAGAATTCATTTGCTTACCTTTTCAGCGCAGGCTGCAATCTAATTGACCCGTACAGAGAGGAGTTAGGAGCCTGGAGCCTCAGCCTTTCGTCCACATGGCTGCTTTGTTGTCATGCTCACAGGACACAACTGGGACTGTAACTCTGCA
Organism: Rhamphochromis longiceps; assembly: GCF_057381845.1. Taxonomy (NCBI): domain Eukaryota; kingdom Metazoa; phylum Chordata; class Actinopteri; order Cichliformes; family Cichlidae; genus Rhamphochromis; species Rhamphochromis longiceps. The sequence continues at coordinate 9,435,638 of NC_140574.1, forward strand.
GGAGTAACTTCAACACCCTGCGTCCCACGACACTGATACACCGCTGAGGAGAATTATGGAGACAGTCACTGGCTCATCGGGCTCTTGTTTCGGACCCAAAGCCCGCTCTCACTGGCTACAAATTCTTCCCAAAGTGACAGGACTTGGCTTTATAACAGGCCCCTCTCTCACTGTTCCCCCTGAGCTCGCTCATTCCTGAATCCCTGTTGCGTCCTGAAAGTCTGTGTAATTGGTGTAATAATTGATCGCCACTCCCCACAGTCTCCCTTTTTCCTTTTGTTTTTATTAAAATGACACAAAGGGCCATGAATACATCATACAGGCAGCACACCAGATTCACGCAGAGAGAAATAAACACACATGTTCAGTGCCTCGCGTGCACATTCTGCACAAACGCACACAAGGACATGTGCACGCGCCAACAAATGGCCCTAACAAACCACCCCCTGCAGCAAACCTACACACACACAAGTACACACACAAACACTCTTTTAGGGGAAACCACAGAGCACCCTATTCATTTCTTCTGTGCCCGGCGTTTGCTGTGTCCAAGAGCGTCTGTACGGAGCATCCTGTTAAGCTCCGCCACATAAAGAGAGGCATCCGTGAGGTGAATACAACCCCATGGTTTGGCTCAGGAGAGGGTGACAAAGCATTATTTAATAGAAAGAGGACCATTGGTCAATGAGGACCATTGGTCACATGTGCAGAAGAGTCCACTTTGAACAAAGTGCAGGATCAGCCCTGAACTTTATTTTTGTGTTGTTATTGTTGCCATCAAGATGTTCTATTTTAAAGCAACACTGGAGCCTTTCTGTATTACCCCCGACCACCAAAAAAACAAGACACATATATGAAGAGGAAGTCGGTATCGTGGAAACTAAATAACCACTGTGAAACTGTGTAAAAGTTTTCTGTGTATTCAAAAGAAATGGAAAATATGTGTGATCGTGGCAATGCAAGCGTGTGGCCTTTGAAGAGGAAGGAAAAAGATAAGATTAAACCACGCTGTCTGAACTTTTCTTACGCAGTCAGTTTTTGCATGCACATCTATAAAGCTGCAGGAGCAAGAATCCTAAAATCAAAGCGTAGGCTGAAGCAGCATGAACGTTTATTCTTCTCATTTGTGGCAGTTAGTTGGTTATTTGTTCCTGCATTTTGCAGGGCATCTCCACGCAAGGTGCTTGTATTTCAACATTAGTGTATGAGCGCAAGAATTATAAAGTGTGTGTTAGTTTATAAAGTTAAAAGTAAAAGTAGAAGTAATAGTTTTCTTCAAGGGTTGTTTTGTGGTCACAGTGACAATCAAGCTCTAAGTAATTTAGCCTGAAAATCCAGTTATTACAACACAACAACATTCGAGCATTTAGCCAAGTATTTCACTTTGTTAAAATAATGCATGCTAACCTGCACGTGCATTAATAGCCCCGCAGTCTAGAGTTTATCTGTTTTTGGCAGGTATATTATGTGCGGAAACTACCTTTATTAACTATGTAACTATGTGAGAAAAGTATCTGTCCAAATAAAGTTGCTGTACTGCACACTAATTATATGTAAGTTTGTGCACTGAACGTAAAGTCGACCCTCAGTGCTAATTTTACCCCAACCTGTATGAGCATCACTCAACCCACATTCAATTTCCTCCACAGTTCTTGTAAATTACAGTCAGTACTTCTGACTTGACTAGGAAGTTGGACCAAGCAAGGGGGAACGATAAAAATATGGCTTCCCTTTTACTTTAAAACTTTATCTTTATTATACCACTTACTGATGGTTTTTTTTCTCACTTAGTTAAAAAGTATTAGTATCAACATATTCTAATTGAAGATATGTCATCAAATATGGTACCTGCAAAAAAAGTAATGATCTCACCATCTTCTCTTTTTGAGCATGACTTTGATCATTTAAAACCTCAAGGTGCTGAAGTACTCGAGACATCGAGACATACATGCGTGCATGCATGTGATTCAGTTTCAGTATGAAGAGCTGTTAAAAAAATCAGCTGTTTACCGTTTTTTCTCTTCATGCGCATGCTAGGGAAAAAAGTAGGGGTGTGTGTGTGTGTGTGTGTGTGTGTGTGTGTGTGTGTGTGTGTGTGTGTGTGTGTGTGTGTGTGTGTGTGTGTGTGGTGGGGTCAGTCAGTGCTCTTGGCTCATGTTAGCTGTTAGTGGTGGTGTTGGTGAACTTACCTCCGTTCTTTAGAAACTCTTTTTCTCACCCTCCTTTTTCTCTCTGCAGCCTTTTATCTGATTCTCTCTGCACATTTAGTTGCTGTTTTGCTGTTTTTCCCACTTCCTTCCGGTTCTTACTTCTGCTTGGTGAATTCACTAAGGTGAAAACACAGACATCAGGTTACAGAGAGTTTAAAAAAAACTTGTTGCCAATATTCATGACAGACTTACAAATTCAGGGTTTATTTAAAATGTAGACTTGGTTCATTCATTCATTATGTTTAGCATCCAGCATTATGTAATTATGATGCCGCAATAATAACAATAAAAATACATAATATCATACTATGTTTCATTCAATATCTGTCAGCTTCAGATGAGCTTTAGGCAATAGACAAATGGATGGATGGATGTTTGATGTTTTGTTTAAAAAATAGTAGCTGTGCAAGACCAATTACAGAAGTTTGACTTTTGCTGCAATTCCAGGTTTAGTCAGCAGAGGGAAACATATGACAGTATTTCCTACTATTGATCATTTGAGGAATGAGCTCCCTTTTAAGATAAAAAAAAACAAGTCATTATAGTATAACTCACTGTGGTTTAGGTAACGGTGAGGGTTGAGAAGTGTGTGTGTGTGCGTGTGTGTGCGTGTGTGTGAGTGAGTGTTTGCGTGTGTGTGTGTGGTACACGTATTACTCATTTTCAGATGACCTTTATTTCTTCACACAGCCACATCACAGGGACCTGTTTCCCTTGCAAGGAAAAAACAGCAAGTTTCCATAAGATAAAGTTAAGGTGAAAATGTGCTTAACAGGAACAGGAAGTTTGGGTAATGACCTCAATATCTAAGGTACTATATGTGAGTTTACAGCAGACATTCAGGCCACCAGTTGCTATGCTCTTTGCAGGCCCAATCACTCACACCTGATAGTATTTCATCTCCTCAACAACACTTTAGATACATTGCAGAAATATATATGTATATACAGACATATATATTACTACAATGTATCTTAGATGCAAGATTATTGTACAGGGAGTGCAGAATTATTAGGCAAATGAGTATTTTGTCCACATCATCCTCTTCATGCATGTTGTCTTACTCCAAGCTGTATAGGCTCAAAAGCCTACTACCAATTAAGCATATTAGGTGATGTGCATCTCTGTAATGAGAAGGGGTGTGGTCTAATGACATCAACACCCTATATCAGGTGTGCATAATTATTAGGCAACGTCCTTTCCTTTGGCAAAATGGGTCAGAAGAAGGACTTGACAGGCTCAGAAAAGTCAAAAATAGTGAGATATCTTGCAGAGGGATGCAGCAGTCTCAAAATTGCAAAGCTTCTGAAGCGTGATCATCGAACAATCAAGTGTTTCATTCAAAATAGTCAACAGGGTCGCAAGAAGCGTGTGGAAAAACCAAGGCGCAAAATAACTGCCCATGAACTGAGAAAAGTCAAGCATGCAGCTGCCAAGATGCCACTTGCCACCAGTTTGGCCATATTTCAGAGCTGCAACATCACTGGAGTGCCCAAAAGCACAAGGTGTGCAATACTCAGAGACAAGGCTGAAAGACGACCACCACTGAACAAGGCACACAAGCTGAAACGTCAAGACTGGGCCAAGAAATATCTCAAGACTGATTCTTCTAAGGTTTTATGGACTGATGAAATGAGAGTGAGTCTTGATGGGCCAGATGGATGGGCCCGTGGCTGGATTGGTAAAGGGCAGAGAGCTCCAGTCCGACTCAGACGCCAGCAAGGTGGAGGTGGAGTACTGGTTTGGGCTGGTATCATCAAAGATGAGCTTGTGGGGCCTTTTCGGGTTGAGGATGGAGTCAAGCTCAACTCCCAGTCCTACTGCCAGTTTCTGGAAGACACCTTCTTCAAGCAGTGGTACAGGAAGAAGTCTGCATCCTTCAAGAAAAACATGATTTTCATGCAGGACAATGCTCCATCACACGCGTCCAAGTACTCCACAGCGTGGCTGGCAAGAAAGGGTATAAAAGAAGAAAAACTAATGACATGGCCACCTTGTTCACCTGATCTGAACCCCATTGAGAACCTGTGGTCCATCATCAAATGTGAGATTTACAAGGAGGGAAAACAGTACACCTCTCTGAACAGTGTCTGGGAGGCTGTGGTTGCTGCTGCACGCAATGTTGATGGTGAACAGATCAAAACACTGACAGAATCCATGGATGGCAGGCTTTTGAGTGTCCTTGCAAAGAAAGGTGGCTATATTGGTCGCTGATTTGTTTTTGAATGTCAGAAATGTATATTTGTGAATGTGGAGATGTTATATTGGTTTCACTGGTAAAAATAAATAATTGAAATGGGTATATATTTGTTTTTTGTTAAGTTGCCTAATAATTATGCACAGTAATAGTCACCTGCACACACAGATATCCCCCTAAAATAGCTAAAACTAAAAACTACTTCCAAGAACATTCAGCTTTGATATTAATGAGTTTTTTGGGTTCATTGAGAACATGGTTGTTGTTCAATAATAAAATTATTCCTCAAAAATACAACTTGCCTAATAATTCTGCACTCCCTGTATGAATAAGTCCAAGAGCAAGGAATTTTAAGAAAGTCCTCATGAAAACTTATTTGATCTGGTGTCCAGACAACACTTATAATACCTCTGGCACTGCTGCTAGAACCACAGTTGCTCAGTATGAGAATTTTTCTTTGAATTCCAAATCATTACCTAGTGAAGTATCAGCGTCCCCTACTGAATCAGCAGCTTTTAAGACTGGAGCGCCCCCTACTGGTGGCCAAAGGCACCAACCCTCAATTTATGCTCGTTGGTGTGTGACTTCATTGTTAAAGTTTCATGAAAAATAATGAAAGCAACTATAATAACCACTTTATTCCACGACGACTCCAGTCTTTAGGGATGGATATGATACTACTTATTATTTTCTTTATTTTGACAAAATAACAAGTTGATTATCTAACTATTCAAAACTGCCATCATTAGTGATATGATGCTTTTAACCCCAATGTTGTGTTAGGTCAAATTTGACAACTTTAAAAGTTTTACCTCCAAAAAATGTAGTTGACTTATCAGACTGACCTAAGATTCCATGTCTTTGTCCACAAAGAAGATTTCCTGAAAAGAAACAAGCAAAGGTTGTGGTTCTGGAGCTTGATTGGAGGTCTCGGGGACATAAGATGATAATTTCTTCATCTTGTGCGGTCTTGGTCAGGAACTGTGTCAGAAGCAAGTGTAGTTTTGGGATACTTTCCTCGGTGCACAAATAAAACATTCACTTTTGACCAGGAACACAACAGGTTACATTATGTGACTGTATAAAACTTTTAAATGTTTCAAAACAAAAGTTCATTATAATATTGACCCAGAGTAGTCTCTAATACACAGTTTACCGTTTGATCCGATTATTTCTTATAATCAATATAAGACAGAAATTGTGTTTCTATAAGAACTCAAATTCAAGACATATAAGATCAGATTAATGAGATTAATAAAGTGGGAACACAAAATTGTTTGACACGAAATGAACACAACATGAGGGCTAAAGTCAGCTCATAGGTCTGTAGTCAGAACACAAAAAATGACCCAGTTTCTTTCATTGTTAAGAAATGCATGTTACAGAATAAGCATTGCATCCAGTAGGACATGCTCCCCTTCAAAGACACACTGAAACACATAAATGTGCGTTAAAGGCAAAAGTTTCTTCAGCTTCACAGTTCAGCCTCATTCGTCCTTTATCAGAGGGCTGTGGCGACCCCTACAGGAAACAACAGAAAGCAAAAGAAGATCAAGTTTGTTTTATCCTTTTCCTTGGTATCGTGGTTTGGAAGTTTATCTGTAAAAGAACAGAAAGTAGAAAGTTACTCAACCAAAATGTTAAATTGTCTAAGAGGCTGATTGGTGAGCCACAGCTGAACCAGTCGTCCTTGTGCAGACAGTTTTACTTGACAACTCTCAGCCTTCGCGTAGCGACTTTGACTTTCCTGCTTCTGGAAAAAAGGGTTTTAGTGCAGAACAATACTTTGTTCCAGGATCCAACACTCAAATAAACAAATCATAGCTCTGGTTCACTAAATTAAGTTGTTAATATTGATTTTTTTTTTTTAATTTATTCATTCATTCAGCATTCTGTTGACTGTGTTTCTATATATAATATATCCACATGCGCATGGATGCCTCACTACTGCAGCTCAAATCTAACTGGTTAGCTTGGTTAGGTTTGAGGCCTATAAACAACAGGAAATAACATGAATGTGTTCAACATTCAACTGAATTCAATTCAAGATGAAGGGTTGAGGTTGTGGATGTTGTGGAGGAAGTAAAAGGGGGAAAAAAGAGTAAAATAAAGTATGCATGTAACAACTTTCATTAAGGCCGTGCCTAAATAATAAACTCCAATTTTATCTGGAATTCTGGTTAATTAATTGTGAACCTGTTGCTCCTTAAAAGGACGTCAAAGGACAATTAACCTACAATTAAACAGTAGCTCGAATCTGCTTTGGGTTATCAAAGCAAAATTCTTGCACTTGTGACCTGTTACTAATTTATATTCAGAGTGAGAGCAGCGGGCTTTGGCTTGCACGTCAGGAAGCCGTGTGAATGCAAATCAGCAGTTACATAACAGTATGTAACAGAACACTGGCTGCTCTGTACAGCTCCCAAAGCAGGTATATAAGACAGGACACACTGTGATATAGTGAACACATAAACTCTGGCATGCATACATTACACGTGTATGAACCTGTCATTTTAAAACCATCTGGTTTTAAAACTCTTTATTCACTAAAGCTACTGTTATGTTCACATGCATACAAATGGGCTGCCATTTAATTTGTACTTGAAGGACTATTCCTGATTATTTTGGAAAAGTGTTCGGCCTTCCTTTTGTAAAAACATCAATTTAGGATTTTTACTTAGTCAACACTTTAAAGAATGACTGGTGCTTAAACAGTGCTCACTAGATTTTGGTGAAATTTGGGGCAACACTTGCAATGATCTTTAGGAGTTTAGACCCAATGTTTGTGGTAAAACCCATGGAAAATATTCACTAAATCCCAAAAGCAACATATCCTTCATTTTGGAACATATACTTTTCTTCTAGTTCCACCAACATCTGCAGTATGTCTCCTCTGAAGTGTAGTATTTCATTATGTAAGAGCCCAAGGGCAGATTTAGTGCTGAACTCCTCGCTACCAATGAAATGAAACGTTTTAATGTTAAAGACGCCCAGCCCTTTTACCCAAGTGTCCCCTCATGCCTGAGGAGAAGTGCATGTTCAGCCATGAGCAGAGGAAGGGTCCCCAGTCCTGACAGTTCATTTCTGTAAGCAGCAACAGCTGTAGGAAAATAGCAGACTGACAAAATAATCTGAAGAGGCTGAAAAATGTTTTTTCAGCTCTTGAAAAACTTACACTCATCTTATAAATACACGGCATTAAAAAGGGTACATCAGGACGCAATTAAAAATAATTCTCAGCACGTTCTAAAATTATTTAAGAACAACCTCAGATGATTGATGGTACATGATTTATTACAGTGTTATTATATATTAAAGAGAAATTCAGCAAAATGCTGAAGCAGTGAGTGAAAAACTAATTACAATCCAGCATTCAACCATTCAGTTTGCTGCAGTGCTTGGGATCATTAACTGTAGAATACTTTGGTATACAGTGTAGGTCATGGTCAGCTCATTAACCGCGAGGAGTCCAGGTCTTGTGTTTATAAAACAAATCCAAATGCACCACCCCCTGTGCTTGACAGATGACTTTTTTTTTTAAAAATGTCCTGATAAATATAAAGATAAAACCTTAGAACTGAAAGTGGGCTTACTTTTCTTTTTCTTTTAAATGACTGTATCTTTAGAAAACAATTGCAAGCTGTTGCTTTAAAAAAAAACGTTTTTTTTTCTTTCATAAAAACTTTATTAAAAGCGTAAAATTTGCACACAGAACCCAGGACAGCTCACACTGCTAAGTAGTGCCACATGGGAATGTACAACCTTGAGACTTGATCCACAATCGCCTTCTCACTATCTCAACACAGCTTAAAATCTTCTGAGTTCGTTTTCCTGTGAATCAGTTCATCCCTCCAAACACAGATCGATGATAAACTAGAATTTTTCATTGTTTCAAGTACATGAAGAAATGCCTACTCTTACCACGTGTGGTTAAGTTACTCTGGAAAGTTGATTTTCCTTTCCCTATCATTTGTCAACAAAGTCTGTATGCGGTAAGCTTTTTGAGCTGTGACAATTTATTCCTTCTAATATTTCTAGTAAATACTAGAAGAAATTAAAATATGCCGGATATTATGTAGCCTATGGTCCTTTTTGTATCACGTGCAGGGCGATTGCATCAGCACCAAAACCTGCACAACCACGTTCTTGAATGGGTTCGGTGCTGCCTTCAAGTCCTGTGGGAAATTCGACCAAAGTTTTGATGCTTGTTCAAAAAGCTAAAGAATAACTCCCAACATCTTACCTTCAATCTCCTTTTCAAATAGTATAACAATAATATCCCTCAGAAACATTTGCTTGTTTTTGATCCCGTTATTAAAAATGTTGTTGTTCTTTATCTATCCCAAAGTGGGTATATTCTTGTGTGCGCGGCAGTTTTATTTGGGTGTAAAACACGCTAAATAAAAGCTCGAGAAAGTTAAGAAAGCGAGGTAATATAGAATATATGAGCTAAGTAAGTAAATTTAAATGGTTTATAATAAAAGGCTAACAAGGTTAACTCATCTTAAGGGAATATTATATATAATTAATAAAGAATGTCTTACAGTTGGTATATTTGGACAAATGCGTATTAATAATTCGTAGTTATTTTTTCAGTTTCATTCTTAAGTATTAGAGGTGTATTTCAGTCAAAGTGGGAGCAGTCTCACTAATTTCCTTTTGTAACAAAAACAGAGGACGGATCCCGGCTCCTCAAGAGGCTGCCTCGTGTGGATTTTTGTCTTAATTCCACACACATCCTTCCTTATGTCGACGCGCTGTATCCTGAACGCAGCACCGATTGCTATGACTACTTGTGTTAACCAGTGCATCAGAGGCACACGCCTGTGGGTGGACCAATCAGAGCCTCCGATGTCATGCTATGCCAGCAGTGACATAGAAGGGTGGGGGTGTGAATCTAAAACCGGTCCCACATCAGGAAACCCGAATAATACCGACAGGACTCACTCTAACACAGAACAACCTGCTGACTCCATCTGAATCACATTCCATCATGTCTGAGTTTATCTCTGGGTGAGTGAACTATTCATACCTTCCTTTTGTATTCGTATTAAAGACTAAACATCTGTGTGTGATTAGAACTACTCGTGTAGGCAGACTCTATTTATGATGTATTAATCCCTCAAATACCAAATACTCGCACCTCTAGCATACGTTTTCTGTGTGGAGGCTGGATTAACTTTGTGTAGTCCATCACCGGGTTTCTATTCTGTTGAATGTGTATAGCTGCTTCTGTCGAACATCAATAAGGAAACTAATATCCTCAAACTGCTTAATTACGGTGGTCCTGATTTTTTTTAAAAAAATAGATAAATAAATAAACTGCCTGGGGCTTTAACATCTCTCCGCTCCGCTGGCAGTTTTCCTGAGTTCTTCCGCAGTCTTTGAACGCGCAATTACGCGCGGAAGAGCTACAACGTGCCCACCGGAACTGATGGATGGGGCGTACAAACCCCACACGAGATCCTCCGTGACGTCACTGAACCCGCTGTCCCATTACTGGCACAGAAAGGTGGTTTATTCACAGTGAACACACACTGTAATCTCCTCGTTGCCGTAATGCTTCCTTCATGTCGCAGTTTGTTTCATTTGACCACATGTGGGCCCAATGAGGTGTCCGTGAGTCAGCTACAGCCTCCACCACCATCACATAAAAGTGTGGGCTGGGTTAGTGACGGAGCGCACGTACCACTTTGAAAGAGGAAAAGAATGAAAACATTGGAAACGATTGAACAGAAATATTAGAACATGATTTTTGTTTGTTTTATTCTGTTTTTTAAATGTTGAGCGCGTAAAAAAGAACAGATCTTCACTTTCCCTCGATTTATTATCGGTTTTTTTTATCCTTATATAAAATAAGCATATACTGCCATTATTATAGTGCTTTTTTAGTACACATTTCACTGTACTCAGAACTATGTATGTGACAAATAAAGGATCTTGGATCTTGAATCTTGTCCTGCTTAAAACACCTGATCGAAGTAGCATCATTAATAGACCCATTCTACCACCTGGATTTTTCCAACTACCGTGAAGCTTCTTTCTGAACGAAAAAGAAGGTCTTTAAAGGGGCTTTAGGGGGTTCAAAGGGCGGGATTAACTCCCAAACTCCTCCAGAGTCTTCAGTTATTCTTGTGGTAATTACACTGTGGTGATTTTAATTACAATAGCTCCACTTGGGTGGGTGAGTGGGGGAAGGGTTGGGATGTTTTGTACCACTAATGAAATGATTTAAAACACATGTGATATTTAAAACTACATGTGATATTTCCATTGGTGATAGGCATCCACTCTACAAATCAGTGCCTTACCATATGTGGTTAAGGCCTCTGCATCTACTGCATAGGATGAGGGGGGTGGCCAGAGGGCAAGCATGCAGTGAAGCTAATTTGGCAATACGTGGTGTGTAACAAGCAGAATAAACAAGTTCTCTGATGCTATCTTGCTGAGCCCCTTTTTATGCTAATATTCAGCTTTAATAAGACACTTCCCCAGTCTTTGTTAATGGCTTATATATCGGATGAGCCTGTTAACAGCTCACTTTGATCCGGTTAAAGATAAAGTGTTTGTAGAAAAGAGCACAGACAGGTTAAACAATATTTAGTTTGCTTTTGATTAAACTATTTGCTTTTGGGGTTGTTTTTAAGGTTTTATGTTATCTCATTGGTTCTATTTCATGTGGAACAACCTAGTGGCTGTAATCAAGTGGCTTTACAACATTTTATTATTTATATAGTTTAAAAAAACGTAGCCATCCTCAGGAAATTAACAGGGTTATAAGTAAAGTTAAAGAGCCGTGCTGGTGGTGATCAGAGCACAGAAGGCAGAAAACCGTCAGTGTTGATGTGAGAATTGACTCCTCAGATGTACAGACAAACAAAACTGAACAATAAAAGGTGCATCGATGTTTGGTTGAGAAACATTTCATTCTGTTTACATCACACAGGCATTTCACTCAACCACCTGACCGTGACACACTGTATGTTTGCACAATAACAGGATATTAAGTGTGTTTGTACATGTCTGTTCAAGACATTCATTTCAGCTCAGGAACTGTACAGGATACTCCTCCTTACAAATTGCATCGGCTGAAATGGCAAATCACTGTTATTTCCTGGTAAAGGAATGCTGTATGCAGTATGAATTTGTGTGTAAGAAGACTAAAGCCTCTATGTCAGACCTTTGAGATAAATACTATAAATAAAAACTGACTTTGTTTGTGTGTCCTCACATGTTAGGCCACGTTCTGCTTTGAAACACTGCATAACTTCATGTTTTCATATATGTTTCTCTTGCTTTCCAGCGTCAGCTATGAAGAATGCAAGACCACAGCTGATTGGCTGCTGTCGAACACACAGGTGCGGCCGATTGTGGGAATCGTGTGCGGTTCAGGCCTGGGAGGTCTGGCTGAAATGATCAAGGACCCGCAGATTTTCAAATACAGCGATATTCCCAATTTCCCCCGGAGTACAGGTATCCACAACCTCCAGCAGTTTGGGAAACACAACTGTTTGTTTGTTTGTTTGTTTGTTTGTTTGTTTGTTTGTTTGTGTGTGTGTGTGTGTGTGTGTGTGTGTGTGTGTGTGTGTGTGTGTGTGTGTGTGTGTGTGTGTGTGCGCGCGCGCGCACGCGCATGCTTGTGACCTTGATTCGACACAGTCCCACGGCACTTTATGAAACAGTCTTAAGATTTAATCTGCTGATTTTTTTATTCTTGGACATGAATTGTCATTACACTGCTCTTAAAAAGGGTGAGTTGAACCATATAAACTGTTCAGTTAGAATTAGGAAGTACAAATACTGTCTTAGGTGTAGAAAAAGATCATGTTTTGGGTTAAAATATAATAGTTGCCACTTTTCCTACTTTTAGAGCTTCATCTTCTTCATTGTCAAATCCAGCTTTTCAACTGTGCTGACTCATGACTACTTCACACTTTGCCATAAGATTGGGCTGTGTTGTGAATTGCACTGGGGTCTAACAGTGTGTGTTTGTGTGTGTTGCAGTGCATGGTCATGCTGGCCGGCTCGTGTTTGGAACACTAAAAGGGAAGCCATGTGTATGCATGCAGGGCAGGTTCCACCTGTACGAGGGCTACCCCATCCAGAAGGTGAGTAGAGACAAAAAGCTAACACAGGCAATAAAAGCTTGTCGTTTTTTTGCTATCAGAGTCTTCTGGACTAGAGCAGGTTCTTCCATTTAGAGGACATTCCATAGATTCTCACAGGGTCAATAAGTTGTATTCAGTCAGAGGACAAAAGGAAACCTGAGGCAGTGGTGGGGAGAGGAAGTACACAGTCATTTCTGGATGGCTGAACATTGTAAATGTTCTGTATCGATACTATACACCCGATTTTAGCTTTGTGGTTTGTGAGTGTTAGCAGCACATAAGTCCCAGTACTTTAAACCCCTGTAGTCCGTATCATAAAATGCTAAATTAAAGGATTGTATCCCTCAGACAACACAGCAGATGTTTATTCGAATGTATGTTTTACCTAATTGAACAATACAGAAGATTTTAGAGAGATTTACTCATAATATACTTCCAATCATAGAGATACAAAATGTGGATGAATAAAAGCCAAAAAGCTTTTAATAAAAACATTTTAAAAACTCAGCAGGAACTTTTTCCCCTCAGACACTGGTCAGGATTATGCAGGGTTATCCACAGGCTTTTCTGTCCAGTGTTTACAGTGGAATAGTTTATCTAGTAGAAAGTTATTCCCACAAAAAGTGCCAGCTCGGAGCTTTGAAGACACAAACAGCTGCTGAGCATCTCAAATGTAAATCTCAGGTTTCTAAGGCTTCTGGAAGATTACTCACTCCCAGACTTTTGCTGTGGAGCGCATGGAGACTAAACAATGAGAAAATTAGCGTTCTCTCTGACTTGGATGGCTCCTTAAATGTAACGTTGATCTAAGCTTGTTATGTCGACTGCTCTCGGGAGAAGACAACTGTATTCAGGTTATCAGTGTAGGAAATTTCTTTGTGTCTATTGTTACATCAGTGTGTTAATAAATAAAGGTGAATTTCCTAAATCGATAACTGAGAGCAGTTTTCTTCCACACATTTCATGTCTCTTGTGTTATTCAATGTTCGCTTTGCATGAGTTTTGCTTGTTTGTCTTATAACGTTAACACACGTTTTTTTTTGTGTGTGTTTTATATTCACTTATTTATACTAGATCACATTGCCCATGCGCGTCTTCAAGCTGATGGGCGTAGAGACGATGATAATGACCAACGCAGCCGGAGGCCTCAACCAGGACTACAAAGTGGGGGACATCATGGTCATCAAGGACCACATCAACATGCCAGGGTTTGCTGGGGTCAACCCGCTGTCTGGACCCAATGATGACAGGTAGGTGGAGGTGAGGGAGGGGTAGAAGCAGATATTGAAGATAGCATTTTTTGGTTTGAAGCTTTTCTAGCTAATTTTTTTCTCAGTACATTAAGCATTAAATTTTGCTGTTCCAGTCATTGTTAACATTTCCCTGTAGCTATGAAAGTCGACCAGTCCACTATCAGTCTAAGGGCTTCTGTTGTTATAAATAAAGCAGGCTGAATGTGAACCTGTGTAACAAGAAGCGTTGGAGAAGATTTCCTCTGAATTAAAAACAAACTGTTATGAATGAGCCGTTGTTTCGCTCAGTATAAACATTTAGACAGACCGACCGCTAAAATCATTAACAAGACCTTGGAAAATGCCTCACCCTGGTGCCACCCGATGCTACACTCTCAGCGTACACATGGTTGAATTTTACTCACAGTTAAAGTAGCCCTGGGGCCACAAGAGAGGCACCTTTCGGACTTAAGTTTGTTCAGGTTTAACCTTGGTACAAACACATTTACATGAATGTTAGAAAGGATGCGCTGCAGTAACAGAATTTGCTCATTCTGCTACTTATTTTATCATAACTGACTGCTGTCCTCCTAAAGATCGCAAATTTTATGTTTGTAAGCAACTCGTGGTCCCCAAATCATTTGGTTAAATATTTCAAGCGAGGGCTACACCGTCACTGTGCAAACAATTGAGCTGTTCTAAGTTCCCTCCTCCACCATGACAAATGTGCATTGTTGGGCCCTCCTACACAAAACTGTGACTCTTCAGACCTTTAACAACAATAGGCATTTGATTTTTAGGGTCAGCAAGTATGCCTGTTGTTTAGGGTGGCTTCACACTGGAGGCTTTGCATGACACTTATTTAATGCTGGCCACAGAGCCAGGTTGAGACATTAACAACTGCCAAGTGGGGATGTTGTGGTTTATTTAAAATTATGACCAGCTTATGTTGGTCTGTTATAATGAACATAGCACATTCTTATCTCTGTAAGAGATGCTGAAAGATAAGACAATTTGGCTGATGAAAAATATCCTTTGTGAGCTTTTTATCTTCTCATGATCACATTAAAAAACTCTGAGTATCTATTTGTTGGGTAACTTCAGTATTGAGTCATAGCTGTGTAGATTCCTGTCTTTTGTTGTGTAGATTCTTTTGCGTCAACACTCCTGTTCTCCCTTCAGGTTTGGCTTGCGTTTCCCCTGCATGTCTGATGCCTACGATCGCAAGCTCCGGCAGCTGGCGCACGATGTGGCCGCAGACCTGGGCTTTAGTGAATTTGTGCGTGAAGGCGTGTACTGCGTTCTCGGAGGCCCCTCCTTCGAAACCATTGCCGAGTGCCGCATGCTGCACATGCTAGGCGCTGATGCTGTCGGTGAGTTTTAAATGTTGCTCTCTCACACAAAAACACATCGACTTCTGTTTTAATATTCCTACGCGCCTCACATTGTCCCAATCCCGAATCATCACAACTACAAGCAGATATCTTTTTGAATGAATGGAGATCTGATCTGATCCAAAATGGATTTCTTGCTCTAGGATGGATATTAGTTGCTTATTTAGGAGAAGAATTCAGATAATAGTCTTGTTCAGGATGGAGGGTGAAGTAGAGTTCAAAAGTAAAGCAGTCAGTTTACTGGTTGATCGAGGTTCCTACTCTCATCTGTCTCTGCAAACTGTGTGTCGTGGCTGAAAGAATAAAATCACAGATCCATGTTTACCCTGAGAGATAAGGTGAAGAGCTCTGTTACTCATGGGGAGCTCAGGATCGGTGCTTGGGCTTTTAGGAGGCCTGTTGAAAGTCTTATCAGATTAATTTACTTCTTAAAGGAGCTGCTTTAATCGATCAAGCAGTCTCTTTTATAATATGATATGCAGAATAGGCCTTTTTCAGATGTAAGGCAAAGGAAAATTCTTGTTAGGGACTGCAAAACACAAACAAGGCATTTAATGGATAAAATAATAATCAACATATCAGCATACCTCACACAGACGAAACGTGTCATCCCTCTATAGAAAAAGATTGCCCAAATACACTAATATACCCAAAACTACATCCATATGTACAATACTAAATAAAATCTGACAGTTAAATAATTTCATATTTGTTCTTCTAGTTTAAGAATAAGCTTTATGCCATTTAATTAAGGAAGTATATTGAGAACGTCAGTGTTATAACTTACCTTTTCAATTTTTAATGCAGGGATGAGCACAGTACACGAGGTGATCGTCGCCCGCCACACCGGGATGCGCTGCTTCGCCTTGTCTCTGATCAGCAACCGCGCAGTGATGGACTACGACAGCCACGAGAAGGCCAACCACGAAGAGGTCCTGGAGACGGGCAGGCTGAGGGCCGAGCAGATGGAGAAGCTCGTGTCCACCATTGTGGCTCAGCTGGAGCATAACATCAATAACTGATAGATGACCTGGTGGCCACCGTCACTGCACTTGATCTCTGCATCACAGCTAGAGGATTTCTATCAAAACGCTTAGCTGAAAGCAATTTTTAAAGCACAATGCTTGTAGAATGATGAACTACTTTCTTAGCGAAACTTTTTAGTCTTATGAGCTTGGAAACTAGTCCACATAATAAGCTTTGTTTACATTTACACTGCACAGATACTGTGTTAGGACAAACGTTCTCTTGACTATTTCCTGCTGTAGTATACTGTACTGTGTCCAGCTGCAAAGGGATTCAGTGAAACAGTATCGTGTTATAAAACCTAAATTATTAACCTATTTATTTCTCATTCTCTTACATTCCCTCACATCAACTATTCGCTAATATGAAAAACAAATGATGTTCACATTTTTTTTTATTTAAGAGGACCAACTCATTCAGCATACGTTCCTGTCAATTTGACTAAAGTGGTAATAATGTTCCTTTTTTTTTTGTAGAGAAAATGTAAATTATAAACTATTTATAGAAAATGTATTTAAGTAGGTTTTTTGTATTTGTTTTTTTTAATGTATAGACTACATTGAAGAAAGAGACATGGCACAGTTATGAAAGAAAGTAGATTACATTAAAAATGTCTTGCCATTTCCTGTCACTGTGTAAACTAACAGGCCGGCTGTGCGTCAGCCTGTGCTTTTAGTGGTACTTTACTAAGATCTGTAACAACTATAGCTCAGCTTTTACAATAAATTACTCTGTTGGAAAACTAAAGTGGTTTTTGTGTGCTGCGTTTGAAACTGTGGGGCTGAATGTTTCTGTGATCAATCACAGGATGTCTCTCTCCAGTCATCTTGAAATGATTTAAATCAATCTTCATTTTCATGCTAAAGCATTAAGAGACTCAAAATTAAAGTAATGTTCTTTTGTTATTCGTGTGCAAACATTTCCTGACTGTTCTCACCTTTTTATTTGTGAAGTTAGTGTCTTTCATTCAAGTATTTTTGTACCCCTTTGGTTTATTTATTACCTTGTAAACGTGCCACTAAAGCAAAGACAATCTGATCAGCTTAATTTAAATAACTCCTAAATTTTTAATGTTATTTTTAATATTCGGCTTCACCTAAAGGACAAAGAAAAATACTGTTGGACCAAAAAAGGTGAAGAAATCCAAACTGTGTCCACACATAAAGGAGCCTGTTAGAAGAAAACCTTCAATTAAAGCACAACCTGCTAGCTCAGTGTAAGCTTCCCTGAGTAAGAATTTAGTAGGTACTCAGTTTGTTTCTCATTTTATCTGCAGTCCTTATCCTCCTTTCTTATCACTGACAGCCTCCCCTAACTTTCCCATGCATTTTCTACTCTGCATGCCACCTCTGGTCACTTTCTTACCCAAATATCACCCACTGCCATTTGCTCCCTTCCTCCTCCCATGAAAAGAAAAAAAATTCCATGACGCTCAGGCACTGCTGTTTATAGCCAAACAAGGTTGTGAGAATTTTACAAGCTGTCTGTAATCCAGCATCCAAAAGAGGGCGATCAGGTGTCTGCACAAAATGTGCTGAATAAATACACAGAAACAAAGAATCATCCTGTGGGTGTGAAGGCTAGATTTATGGAAAAGTACGCACATAAACCTTTGTGAGTCCTCAGTGTACTGTGAGTAATTTGCTTGCTGTTCATAAAAATATGTTGAACGCAAAGCGGTTGACATATTTTCACTTCTGGTTCCTCCTTCGAACAAGAAAGTTAAAGGTACTGATCTGCACTATTTGACTTGAACACACTTTATATATAAGCTTTGAATCGCCACAGATAACACGTTCTACAACTTGCAGCTGAGGTAAAAGACAGAAGACAGATTCTGCTGAAATGTGAGTGGAAATATATACAGGATTACTAATAAGGCCATAGGAATAGATCGCACCTCTGATCTCTGAATGTACTCGAAGCAGTCTGGCCATTCTCCTCTGACCTCTGGCCTCAACAAAGCATTTTAACCTAGAGAAGTGAAGTTCACTAGATTTGTTCTCTTTTTCAGACCTATTTTCTGTAAACTCTGTCACCAGTTTAACTTAGATGTTGAAATGCATTGAGTTGCAGTCATGATCAGATATTTACACAAGACAAACAGCTGAACAATAGTCGAAAACGCACACACAAATAAAGTGTCCGCATGTGTGCAAGTTATTAGTTAAGAGACAAAGGTTTAGACATTTCCGCTTCAGCTCTGTGTGTTATTATTTAGAGGGGACACGATTACTGTCATCGCAGCTATAAAACTAAGAACACAGAAGCCCCGCCCACCTACTGTTTAATCCTTGTGAGAGGCATCCAGCTGACAGAAAGTTGGCTCAAAGGTAGGTGAAGTGAGCTAAAACAGGATGTTTTACACAGAGGATAAACTGAGGGGTTGTATTAAAATGGCCCATTATTGGACAAATAAGCCTTTGAAAACTTCCTCCACTTACATCAAAAAAGTCTCACAAATATGACAGCTGTTCTCGAAAGATAATGTAGAAGAAAAAGGAAGTGTTTTTCACACGCCATCTACCGGGGCACACTGCACCCGGGCAGTTTTTTGTTGTACTTTACAACCTCCCAATAAAAAGCCACATTAAAACTGTGTATTTAATCCTGCCCACAAAGATAAACTTTAAATTTAACCAACAAGATTTTCCATATTAGTTCTGTGCACGTGCTCTTACCAAAAACTCTGACAGGTTTTGAACAAGGCCAAGAGTCTGGAGCCTTGAAAACGGGATAGAGAAGTAATAACAATAATGATAATACATTTTATTTTAGGCGCCTTTCAAAACACTCAAGGTCACCTTACACAGAAGACTGACGTCACAGTGTTGATCTGTTGATGATGATGATATTGAAAAGTCCATGTTAACCAAGGTTAATATTTAACATTATAGCATAATAATCATTCTTTAGCATGTTATATTTCCAACATTTATTAATAGAACAAACCCAGAGTAAGGCCATATTTGGTAGTAAAATTGGGATATTGACTCGATGAAAGCAAATAAAAAAAAATAAAATAGTATTTCAGGTATGCCAGCATTATTTTTCTAAGAATGAATGTGTTATTTCATGGATCTGTTGTCTGGAAACCATAGAAGTAAATTTCGCAGTAATCCACTGCTGTTTAGAGATTTCAGTATAAACCAAGTGAGCTGGCATTACAATCCAAAAGGCTTATCTTATAAACTACAGGAAGCAGTTTTATCCAAATGATCTCAGGCCTGTTACAGCCTGTGTACGACTCAATCTACTGTCTCAGTGTTACAGGGTTTCTCCTCTTTGAGAGCCTGACAGTCCAAGAGAAAACAGCGAGTGAAGAACACAAAGCATGAAGAGGTGGAATAACGCAAAGAGACAGAGACAAGTGCTCTAGAGGCTGATGTGCCTGTCGCAGGACTGTCCTGAGAGCAGTTTATGTAAGAGGCTGTAAAATACATGAAGTTCACAGGCAGGTGGTTGCTGTTAGTTCCTGTAATAAACATCAAAGTGTGAACTCCCTGTTCCTGTTCAGGCAGCAGCATAGTTCCCTTTTTGCACAGTCACCCTGGATGAGTTACAACGCCCTCTGCTGACATCTCATCTAATGGACTGACTGCAAATCTGATGAGTGCATGGCATGCTGCAGTAGTGTCTGTCTGCAATTTCAGTCTGTTGTTCGGTGGTCGGCAGGCGAGTTTTGTAGATATAAATCAGGTTATTGATTTATGTAACGCCAGATCCCAACAGTCGCCTCAAGGCGCTTTATGCCTAAGTTAAAGAGGCCACAATAATAGAGACGTTTAATTGTCGTGCAATTAAAATGCTATGATGCTTATATAAAATGATAAGTGTATAAATGCTAAAAAAAAAGGGTCATTTTCACATGTCGGTGGGTGTTTGTTAGGTAAAATAAAATTTAATCTAGATAAGGTTTAAAATTAGTTGCCATGACTATTGCTGAAGTCTTGTAGTTTGCAGAGAAGCAGACAGAAATTTGGTGGATTACAGTAGGATGCTATAATCTGAGCATCATCTGATTGCTGACCGAGTAAATTAATTATAAAATGTTCCTATTAAATATCTTGTTTGTGTTACAAAATCAAATCTTAAAATCAAAGGCTTGTTTTTTTTCGTGTCTTTCACGTAATTGGTTTTTGGACCATTGTTGTTCAAGACAAAAAGTTAAAGCTGTGGTTTTAACCTTTTTGTTTTAAGGGAAAAATCCCCAAAGGTTTTACTAATGCTAAAATTCAGCTTGTATCCGTTTCTATTGTTAATGACTCACAAAATGGTGAATTACTTAATGGTCAACGTGACAAGAGTTAAATAACATTAATCAGTCATATATCTTTTGAAAGTTAATGGATTAAAATAATATTTGCAGCCTAATTTTGAATGATAGTGAACTCAGGCAAGTAGTTTGAGGAACTCTGTGTCAGCAGGGAGTGGTTTCCTGGTTCAGGTGTATGAAGGAGAGCTGGAGCGGTGTGATGGGAGCACTGCCAGCTGAGGAGAGGCACAGCTGTCTCGCATAGCTAATTAACCTCGCAGTCAGAGTTTTCAGAACAGCCAGCGCTCCACGGCCGGGCACGTGAAGTGGAGCAAACAGAAGTGTGTACCTGTGAGTTATAGTCACATAACTGTGAGTACAAACCACAACATGACATTCATTTTTACTACGCGAGTAGCTGCACCCAAGAGCTCGAAGTTTGTCGTTGAAAAAGTGTGACGTCCAAAACCAGAAACACTGACAAAACCCTCTATCCCTTCATCCATCTAAAGGTCTGAATTTAATTCTTTCATGTGAGTATAACAGCAAAAAAATGCATCTGTTGGTTTTGATAACAGTTTTAATATAAAGCATAACAAAGAGCAAAGGGTTTATGGGAAGAGTTTCATGGAAAATCTAACAGAGAGGACGAGTCAGGCAGGCTTCGAACGTCTGACATTAAAGCACAAACCTGAGAAAAGTTTGAATGAATTTGAATGAAAAACCTTTGTCAGAGTGAATGGGGGTAATGAGCATCTTGTGCTTGTAAGGTTTCAGTACTGAGATGACACGAACCCCAGTTCGACATGAGAAGCAAAAACAAACAGGAAGTCAGAGCAGATCTGCACTTATGCAGGTAACTGTAAGAGCAAAGCCACGTGGTTTTAGATGATGACTCAGCCATTTAAGAGCTTGGTGGCGATCGTGGCTCAACAGTTGGGAGTTCGCCTTGTAATCGGAAGGTTGCCGGTTCGAGCCCCAGCTTGGACAGTCTCGGTCGTTGTGTCCTTGGGCAAGACACTTCACCCGTTGCTTGGTGGTGGTCAGAGGGCCCGGTGGCACCAGTGTTCGGCAGCCTCGCCTCTGTCAGTGCACCCCAGGGTGGCTGTGGCTACAATGTAGCTTGCCATCACCAGTGTGTGATTGGATGGGTGGATGACTGGTTGTGTAAAGCGCTTTGGGATCCTTAGGGACTAGTAAAGCGCTATACAAATACAGGCCATTTACCATTTAAGAGCTTGGTTTTCCTTTTCCATTTTTTTGGATTTCTAGCTTTGGAAGGGTTTCACAAACGTGTGAACGAGGGTGCAGTTCAGTTTCACATTTTGATCATTTTAAGTACTTAAAAAGAAGCAAACATGTTGATATCCAGATGGATTTTGCATAGTAAAATATGCATTAATATACAAAGTTGTTCAGTAATGCCATATGGTTAAAAAAAAATCCCACTGGAAAAAAAAGCTGCCGTCCACTGAATATTTGATTCTCAGACCGTCGTCTTTCACCTCGACCACTCGCACCACCTCAGCTGTAGGTGTGAATGATTCGGTGTCGCTTTAAATGATGCATGAGGATGAAGGTTTTCCCGCACTGTGAGCAGCTGTATGGTCGTTCCCCGCTGTGCGTCCGCTGGTGAACCCTCAGGCTGCTCTGCTGCGTGAACCTCTTCCCGCACTGTCCGCAACCGTACGGCTTCTCTCCCGTGTGAGTCCGGTGGTGTATGCTGAGGTGCGACGAGCACTGGAAACTCTTCCCGCACACCGTGCACCAAAACGCTCGCTTTCTCTTGTGGCTCTGCTGGTGCAGCTTGAACTGGTGGAGGCGGCTGAACGACTTTCCGCACTGCGAGCACCCGTAGCATCGGGCCGTCCCAGAGAGGGGTTTGTGTAGGCTGTGAGGGTTAAAGCTGCTCGGTGTGAACGTGTTGTGCGACTGAGTTACAACTGGTCCGTCTCGAGTTGCGGTCTCCCTCTCAGGGTCTTCCTCTAGCTGGCTCAGGTGAGTGGAGTGTGACGCGTTTCTCTGCGGGTAAATTAGTTCCTTCTGCTTGTCTTGCTGCAATAACGGAGCCTGCGACCTAGGCTGGAAATCTGACGACTGTGGAACGTCCTTCTGATATTCGCTGTTGTAAATCCCATTGCAAAGCCTCTGAGAAGGCAACTGCTGGACGTTAGTCGACTTGCTCAGGTTAGAAGCTACATTTGGATCTGAATGGTCCGGGTACGTGTTGGAATACTCCTCTACTACACTAGAGAAGTCAGGGAACCCAGTGTCAATGTCATTACCTTCAATTATGGACGACCAAATTTGATTCTCCCTTTCATCCAATGAAAATTCAGCAGCAAGTTGCGTCTGCTTCCCCACATTGTGCTGGCACCCATCCTGTCTGAATGCCAGTCGATCTTCTTCCTTCTCTGTCTTCACTGTGAACTGAAGGCTACTGATGTCTACTGCACGCTGGGCAGAGTTAAACGAGTCACTGAACTCTGATGGCTTCTGTCTGGCAACCTCTGGATGGGTTAACTGGTGGCCCTCTTCAAACTGCTGGTTCTCTGGAGCACTAGCAGCGTTAGGGTACTGAACAGCAGAACCTGCAGGTGACAGGTGTTAGGAGACTTCAGGTAAGGGTGTGAAGTTCAATTAAGGTTTAATTCTTGCACAAAACCTAGGTCTTCAACTCACCAATTGGTCCAGCAGAATCACTGATCCATAGAGCCTCATCTGGACTTTCTTCTTTAATTGTGAAGGAAACAGTTGCATCTTCAATCTCAGGAAACTACACAAAAAGGGCATGGATTACCTTATTTGTTTTTCAACTTGAGAACTTCTAAGATATATGTTAATAATATAGAGATTGCAACACCAGAATCTGCCAAATTAAGTTTTATATTTCACTTCTTTTAGCTTTGTTTTCCCCTCTACAAACAACTTACTAATTATTAATCCACCCTTTTCATAACACAGCTACCTGCCATAAATAGAAACACCTATGGGAGTGGTGTCACACAAACAAAGCCTCAGCAATGAAACCAAAACTATAAGATTAAGAGGTGACATTTCCGCAGCGAGGTGACATTTATCATATAACTGACACTATTAGATTAACACACAGGTTTTTGATCCACTTTTTGAACTAGTTTATCACCAGTGTCAGCTGCCCATTTTTCCCCCCATTTTTCTTTTACAATTTGTGAAAAAATATATACAACCACTAAAAGTTTCTGGATTTTTTTTGTTTAGAAAGGCAAACTTTTAATTCTTTTGGAAAACAAAATAAAGATGACGCTTTAAGATAAAGTTACCATTTCAATCATTTACAGTACAAAAACAGCAACAGCAATTACTTTAACTGGTGTGTGAAGGCCTAGCAGAAATACAGTGAGGTCCTTCTGAGCCTCTGATTATGGGGAACTGTGCATAAAAATGCCCATAATTCCTGAAAGGTTAATGTAACAGTTTTGTTAAACCCCTTCAATTAAAGGCTGAAAGTCTGCGCTTTCACCACATCTCGATTGTTTGATCTAAAATCCACTGTACTGGTGTACAAAACTACACATCTTATATCCACGTCCAAACACTGTAACTTTTTGTAGGCTTTTCGGAAGTGTTCATCAGTCTGGGTGTGAAAATTTCTGATCACTCTAACATGAAAGATTTTTGAGAATCCCCTCAATGCAAACTCAACAGATGACCTCACATTATATCTAAGCAGTTTTTAATATGAAGTAGAACTCACAAGTAAATAAATGACTATAAGGGACCTTCTGCAGAGGCAGCGAAACAGCGCAAAACCACAACACTTCCACCACTAAACTTCACAGATGGTGAACAGTTTTTCTCATCTTTTGTCTGCACCAAACATGTCTACTGTTACTCCAGCCATACAGCTCTACTGTTTCTTTATTTTTCTGATGCTAACACTTTGACACTAACAGCTAAAGAATAAATGAACAAATGCTCAAGTTTTTTGCAAGACTTCTTGTTGCATCAGTCAATCTGCCCCTGGGTTGAACTGACCTTCCACGTGTGGGGGATTTTATCTCATATCATTTGGGGATATGTTTGAATTCCCATGCTCACAGGCAATACACGTTTTCTTGTTTTATTTGTTTATTTATTTATTTTTATATGAACACAATCTTCAGATATTGTCTTGATGACAACCACAAACTTCAACAGCAAAGAGAACAGCAGAGCACAAACCTCACAGCTTTCAGCTGTCACTGTTAAAGGAAGCTCAAATCGCAGACGCCTAACCTGGACCTGATTTTAAGTCTAGGTGTGTGACACAGAGGGGGTAACAAAATAACTCGAGATGCAAATCTTACCCCATCGTAACCACCATGAAAGACCTACAGGTGCTATTTTGAAGGATTATTGAAATAACTTTAATTTAACAAGGAATAAAATTAACAGTTTGTTGACTTTTCTTCAAAACATTTTTTATCCTTCAATCACCATTCTTGCTGTTACAAAGTTATCCCTTAGATGTCACTTCATGGTTGTTTAAAGGCCAGGTCTCCCTTTTAAAACATCTAAATTAAGCGGAGTTACTTTTTCCATGTAGCTGGTATGTTTTTAAACTGTGTAAACATTGAAACTTGCAGCAACATATTCATTTTATGTATGACTTCTCTAAAAACAAAAAAGTTTGTTTTGTTTGGGGGTTTTTTTAAAAGAGCAAATGTTGTCCAAAAGGCAACAATTATTAGAGCATGTAGTAAACACAGACCTTCATATCTCTTGCAGGGTGCGGACAGTTGCTACCCACATCAGTTCCTCTGTCCATGTAGTTTTCTGGTTGCAGAAGGGAAGAAAAATCTCAATTTGAAAGCTCAGGCAGAGGAAAAGTAGATATTATTTGGAGGGGGAGTAAAATACCTCGAAATTCATTTACAAAAATAAGCAGAGGTTAACATAAAACACACCAGCGGTGGCTTTTTAAATCAAATTCTTCCTGCGTTTGGTTCTACTTCTACATTTAGATGCACAACACACTGAGTTGTCAGTTGGCACAAACAGTGATGGAAATCTTACCGAATCCTCGCTGCAGCTGCGCATTTTTGCTCTCCATCACCAGCAGTTTCCTCTTCAGCATCTCGTTCTCGCTCTGCTTTCGGGATATTTCAAGATGCAGAAACGCACATTTGTCATCGACTAGTTTGGATATCTCTGCCACTGCTGCCTTCACCAGAACCTCCATTATTGAGGATAACTGTGTTTGAAAGGGAATGCACGTCGCCATGTTGACTCATTCAAAGTAATATATGCCAGGTAAATTAGAAGAATTAGTAAGTGCTTCCAAGTAGTGGTTTAAAAAATGTGAAAAGAAGCGACGCAGTAGAAAATTTTTACATCCCTGTGAGCATCATGCTAGCTGAAACCTTTCTTCCGTGTGGCGGAGGGCTTTACCATAAATACACGAATAGAGGCGCGGTGGAATAACAGGTACGAGGCCTTCATCCTTCTGAGTCATCACCCATGGGTGTTAAATTTGAGCTAAAACTGCACGTAGAAAGGAAATTGTGGGTTAGGAAATGAGATAAAGGTCAATAACCAGCTCAAAGATTAGTTTAGATTCTTGTTGTATTTTATTGGGAAATATGCCACATGGTCTCAAAAAACAAGTCAGATTGTACTTACAAATACTAATTGCAGTAGTAGTAAAAACTAAAGAAAGATAGAAAAAATGTTTGAATAAAGAAAGTTCAGGAAATGTGTGTAAATGGAACAACAGACCTTCTCTTTGGGACTCCAGGACATCAGTAAAAAATTTAGAAAATACAAGAAAACATACGTGGATACCTTAATCTAGTTCATTTGCTTTTATATGAATTTGTTTGGAGACCTTTTTTCTGTGTAAGAAGAACCTGTGAAATAGATCTCTTGGTACAAATGAGTACCAGACCAATCATACCTCTAGACTAAACCCTTAACATATTTTTGACGGGTGTGTTATCCTTCTGGAAGCAGCCATCGGTAGATGGGTGCACTGTGGTCATAAAGGGATGAGCAAGCAACAACACTCAGATAGACTGTGGTGTTTAAAGAAAGCTCAATTGGTACCAAGGTGCCCGAACTGTGCCAAGGAAAGATCGACCACACTGCTACACCACCAGCAGCACTCCGAACCCCGATTTTTCCTCAGATTGTGACCCTAAAATCTGATTGTTGCAACAGAAATCAAGACTCATCCCTCATATTGTACAGTTTTGGTGAGCCTGTGTGAACTGTATCCTCAGTTTCTTGTTCTTAGCTGCCAGCACCCAGTGTGCTGTTTACAAAAAAGTTTGAAACACACAAAACAGATTTGAGAAAGCTAAATCCAGCCACTCGTGGTGCGTCACAATTAATACCAACTTTCATTGAGACCATCTTTCACTGTCAGTTTAAAGACATTGTGGAATTGTGCCTTTACCACTGCCCTCGACTCAGAATGAAGCAGACACCAACTTCGAAGAACCAAAAGAAACACGTGCGCATTGTCACAGGGCATTTGTGGCAAGCAAAATTTAAAATGTTTATGGCTTGGTGCCACAGTTGATTGTCTCTAGAAGTAATAACTCCCTTCATAACAGTATCTCACAAGCCTTAATGTGATAACTAAAAACTCCACCTATTCATCCAAATGTGCCCACGGCAGGATCTTAAGAAACACAACATGGCAACAACCAAAATGCCGTTATTGGGGTTCAAGATCAGGGTTTTACAAACAGATCATGGTAGTCACGGTAACATCGCCCATGTTTTAAATCTTCTCATTTTAATCTCAAATACACAACTGAATTTAATTACTCTCTTATTACTTATTACTAAGCTTATTACTCCCCACAAACATGCTACACATAGAAACTGCATAGTGATGAGTCAAATGTCCTCCAGAACTAAGGGTGGATGCTGGCATGAGATGTCAGAGAGAAAGATTCTTTACACTTAAATAGACTTGGTGCGATGTGATGTCTGCCTCAACTAACTCACAGGCTTTGCTCATCAGCCATTCATCTTCCCAAGTCACACACTGGCCCACTTTAGAATATGCAGTTACTGTAACAGACGTATCCAGGGATCCTAAAAATTATAAACTAGTGAGTTAGCATCTTAGTAATTGAAAAAAAAAGAAAAGAAAAAAAATGTAATGTCAAAGGTCCCATCTGTGATTTTAGAACTTATACATTTTGTGTAAGTTAGGCTCCTTCAAGGATCCCTACAGGGTCCCAGTTTTACATTTTTTCCAAGAATATGGAAAAACTGGAAGACTAGGAGGAAGGTAGGAGATGTAACAGAATGGAGAGAAGGAAGAAATCAGCATTTGAAAGATTTAACATTTAGCAATTACTTAGACTGATCAATACGAAAAGAATCCACAACTCAAACACAGAATTTTCCATTTATTAGAAAATACAAATAAAGAAAATTATATTTTGTTATTCACATATTACGTATCCTTGAATATGTAATCCAACTTCATGTACAAAGTGAATTTAAATCTTTCCACAACGGCCTTGGGTTTCAGCAATTGTTGATCAGCAGCCTTGTGTAATAAACCTCTGTACTAAAGTAAACAGAAAACACTTCATATAAGGAAGGGGGGAAATTATAAGAGGTTTACTTTGTGATGCACTTTTGAGAGGCATCGACACTGCAGTGGCAGGTTAGGAATTTCATTTCCATGGAAAAAAAAAAAAAAAAACCAGAAGCACTCATATGATACAAGAAATAGTTTTGTGACACCTGCCTCAGACAGTCTCTCTGTTGGCTTGGTCGGTGCTATTTTAATGGCCTCTTTAAGTCCATCTGACAATTCAGGACACTGTTGTCTATATAAAATACTCAACACTGCTTTAGTAACTAGTTTCTGGATTATGTCTTTGACCCAGGTCATAAATAAAAATACATTTCACACAATAAATATCATCGTGGGTAGGTATAGGTAGTCAAACAAACAAAGAGAAACTTCAAAGTCTTTGACCATTTGAAATTCTTGATAGTCACCATAGATGTAAATGAGGTATTTAATGCACAACCTTCTCTTTGATTCTTCATCATTAACACTCATCCTTTAATTTCTTCAAGGAAATTTTTTTTGGTTAGTGGAAAATGTCACATAATTGAAATCTTGGCTCGACTGGAAAGTTAAAGACTATCCAGCTGTAATTTGTCTTGTTTAAGACCAAACTTGCAGAATGTGGCACTACAGTGCAAGCGCAAATTTCATGTAACTTTAGAAGATACTGTGATTTGAGGTTCAGTGCGCAGCCCATAAGAGGACAGAAATAAAATGCTGCAAAGCAACTATTTGAATGTCTTCGACTAAATTTAAAACTTACCTTACAGTAACTTCTACAACAGTTAAACTCTGTGTGGGTGAACTACACACCAGCCCATATCTTAAAATCTATTTTACTGATGCAAAATTAAATTATTTTACTTTAACAGCATTGGCATGATGTCTCAACCAAAGTTTAGAAAAACTGGTCCAGTATACTTGCTTCGTTATATATGCTATAGTATGGAACAGCAAATAAAAAAGCAGAACGCTAAATTTCAATGTAATGTGTTAAAATAATGCATACACTTGTACCAATAAAAACAATCAAATATTTTCGAATTGATATGTGATAATGAGAAATGAAATCTATGTTTGTAACTATTTTCTCTATCTTTTAAAAATGTAATTCAAATGTAAAAGGACACATAAGAAGCAGTGCCCTTTAAAATTCTATTAATATGTCATATGGGTTGAGGTAATGGTTGATTACAGGACTGTACTGGCTACTATAATAAAATAAAGTACTTTTGACACAAAATAAATGTCTTTGAGTAGTTTAGATTTTTTTTAAAAATTGAAGTTCTGCACTTAAATAACAGAAAAAGCTTTTAGTTAGTAGCTTGCAAATATCAAACATTTGTTTTTGGCCTGTTACTTAAAAAAAAAAAAGTTAGTAACACATAAACGAATGACAAGTCTGAGTAAATGCTCCGTTTACAGACATGAACATCTGACAGCTTCTAATGTTTCTCACCTACAGAGACATAATGGATTCATTTGTGCAAAAACGCTCCTGTTTTTCTGAATCAGTGAGACCAGTCCATGCACATGCAGCACTGTTTGTTCTGTCTGTGCTGCTGGTTAACTCAGGCACCAGATTTTGTTTAGATGCTAAAATCGGTAATTTTAGCCCATTAAAAGGTGGTTTTCTAGGCTTATATAATTCACCTTTATGAAAATAAGTGTTGCAGGTGCATAAATGCTAAAAATGAGTTGTTTGTGCCAACCAAAGAAACATATTTCACGTAAGATCTCAAAAGAACACGAAAGCTTGATTTCTTGAGTAGTAATGATAATTCCTGACTCCCCACTTAGTGTTACACAGTTAGAAATGAGCTTCCTATGAAGGGTGGCTGTCCTCTCGGGTGAGAATTTCAGCCATCTGGGAGGGGCTCAGAGTAGAGCCGCTGCTCCTCCACATGGAAAGGAGCCAGTTGAGGTGATTCGGGCATCTGACAAGGATGCCTCCTGGGCGAGGTGTTCAGGGCATGTCCCACCGGGAGGAGGCCCCGGGGCAGACCCAGGACACACTGGAGAGAATATATCTCTCGGCTGGCCTGGGAACGCCTTGGTGTTCCCCCAGACAAGCTGGAGGAGATAGCTGGGGAGAGGGAGGTCTGGGCTTCTCTGCTTAGGCTGCCGCCCCCATGATCCGGCACCTGATAAGCAGAAGAAGATGGATGGATGGATTTACTTTTGCTCACATTTAAAACTTTGGGAGATACTGCTATTTTTGTATGTTGATGTTTAAGAGATCCCAGAAAAACACTTGAATATACAGCAAACAGTTTGTACTGTTATCAACTATATGACTCAAAGACTCTCTCCTCTTTTACGATTTTAAGATCTCAAGTTTTTCTTTGGATTTCCAAGATAATTATTGTAATTCAGAAAAAAAAACAGGTGTATTTTTGTTCTTGTCAAGTGAATGCATCACACTTCCATACTCTCAACTTTGTTTCTCTCCTCATATTAATTACACTATTGTGAAAGGCACTCAAGAGCCCAGCACAGAACAATACAGAGCAAGTAAAGAGCAGTTGTGTTGCAGAGCAATTACACTCCTCAATCAATTCAAAAACAGATGAAGTGGTTCGAAGCACCAGGAAAACATTTCTGTGAGCACTTAAAAATATCACAGAAGTCAGATGGATCAGTCATTTTTGTGCTTGAAAAAAAAAAAAAAAACCTACCTCAAGATTTTGTTCTTCAGATTCAGCCTTTG
This sequence comes from Rhamphochromis longiceps, assembly GCF_057381845.1. NCBI lineage: Eukaryota > Metazoa > Chordata > Actinopteri > Cichliformes > Cichlidae > Rhamphochromis > Rhamphochromis longiceps. The sequence continues at coordinate 9,466,334 of NC_140574.1, forward strand.
AGAGTTTTACTACAAGTGTTTATATAAATAATATGAATAACTGTACTTGTGTGCTATGCTTACATATTTTTGTATATTTCAGTCCACATGCAGTTTAAGATGCAGTTTCAGGATGCTCATCTGGTTAAAACTCTTTCCACAGATCTCACAGCTGAAAGGCTGCTCTGTGATTTTCTCACACTGGTGTCTCTGAAATATATCGAAGCTATCAAAGCTTTGGCCACAGTTCGAGCATATGAAGCAGTTTTGCGTGGCAGACTCCTCGCCGCAGTTTCCCTCACGGTCAGTTGACGAGTTCATGTTAAATCCAAAAACACTCACTTCAGGAGTCCGGTCATTCGCTGTGTTGTAATCACTCACAGCCACCTTGTGTATGATATGCTGATTGTGTGGCTCAGGTGTGAGAGTTATATCAGAGCTGCTGGGTTGCATGCCTAAGACAGAATACTGGTCACTGAGCATCATTTCTTCATTTTCTTTGTCTAGAAAAGGCAGATCCTTGATCGGCGACGTATATCCCTGCTGCTCACTCGCGGCTCCGGCAGCAGGACTGAGGTGATACTTGACATCTTGTAGAAGTACACAGACAGTTTGTTCAGGGGCATCGCTGCTCTTCTCAAGCCCAGACGTCCACAGCTGACTTTGATCTGGTGCTGCCGTGCCATTATCAGTCCCTACCTGACCTACAGCCTGAAAATTCTCTCCATTAGGCTCCAGCTTTACCATAACAGTTTCCTCCCTGGCCGTCTCACCGTATGTGGGGCCTGGTAAGGGTTCCTCAAAAGGTGGTAGTCCATTCTTAGATTCTGCCAAGTTCTGCAACAGTTGGTTATCAGGAAGTGTAAACATCATGTGCTGGGGCTCCAGCACATCTGGGTTTTCTCCTTTCCAGAAAAAACAAGAACAGACGTTAATTAGCAGATAGTGTTAGCCAACAAATTTTATACACAATAGTGCTGGTTGTTTTCACATATGGATCCCATAAAGTGGAAAATACACATTTAATGGGGATATAGAAATATGATCAGCAAACCAAAAAAAACTATTCACGGCTTTCGCCGGGCTGCCACGAACCGCTCCACAGGAAGCTGTATCACAGTTGACTCCTGGTTTCAGCATTGATAAACTTATAATATTTATCATGACCAAAACTAAATGAATTATACTGTTAATTTGCTGTTTTTCCTAATGAATTTCTTCAGAAATAAATTTCTTACCATGTTGTGAAACCTGTGTGTCTCATTAGGAAAAAAGTACGAGTTTTTAAGCTTTAACAAAAATGCACTATTCCAGCTACCAAAACGTGTACCTGCTTTTTTTCCAATCATCTATAATGTTATAGAGAATTTCGATACTTTTGCCCCTTCCTTACCATTTCTGTGTGTCTTCATGTGGCCTTTGAGGCTACTCTTCTGATTGAAGCACCTCCCACAGATGTGGCAGCCGTACGGCTTCTCGCCGGTATGAATTCGCAAATGCCTTTCAAGGTGTCCGGCTCGCTCGAAGGTCTTGCCGCAGTACGAGCAGATGAAGCACTTCTTTGGTTTGATTACCTGAAAAGATCTGCTTCTCTTCTGATGCACATGATTCATCAAGGTCTCTGTCATACCGTGTAAGCCTCCTTCTTGTGAGATCATAAGAGGGTCTGAGGATCCAAAGGGCGTTTGGGAGATAATGCTGTTTTTGAGTTCGCCGTACGGTTTTCCTGGGAAAGAGAAGGTGCTACAAGAAGCTTCAGCTGGTGGAGAGAGTAACTGAGCCATCCCGGGGAACGATGGCATGTTTTGCTCCGAGCTGCTAAGAAATTCTGTACTGCCCATCTCAGGGTTGTTTTGTAGTCTGGGCATCCACTGCTGGCTGTCTCTCTCAAACGCTGCGAAGGTGTCGCCGAGGGTTTCAACTCCTTCTCTTGTCTGCTCGTTTCCCCCGTGAAAGAGCGGTGGCGGTGTGATAGTCTTCTCTGCAGGCTCAGATTTAACCTGTACAGGTGTTGGCAGAATGTCCTCACTCTTAGGTAGAGCATCTTCAACGATCGCTTCTTCAGGGCGATGCGCATCAATAGGTGGATTCACCTCAGGAATCAGTTTCTGCTCAGTCACTTGGATCTCAACAGGTCCTGACTGAATACCTGTTTAAGCAGAGAGAGGAGGAAAAATAAGGTAATTCACCTTTTAAACATTGACGAGTTTATTCTGGTTTCAGAATGGATAATCTTATATTCAATCACTACTCCTCCAATCCAGTTGTCAAAGTATCTATAGATATTTGACCCCGTTGATTCAATGTTGGGTAAAAAGGTGCTTAGACAAAAAAAAAAAAAAAAAGGCTCTTGCATGAATATATGCAAATAGGTGAATGAGGCTTGTAACAAGAAACCACACTGAGTTCTTAAATAGACTAGAGAAACACTATATTAAAGTGCCAGACCATTTACAATTTACAAGTCAGTCAGTCCACCATCTCCCCAAGACCTCCACAAACCAACTACGACCCTTCTGTCAAATCATCAGTGCCACTGCTCCAAGTTCCAGTCAGTACCTTCCCCACACTCAAATGAAATTGGGTGGTTGTTACATGTGCAAGATTCAAGCTTGTAATTTGAACTAAATAATTTCATGTTTCTATGGTGAACGTAATTAAATCATGTAGCATCTGCATGAAATTCAGCAACTTAATTTGTACTTGTTAAGATGACATGATACAATCTAGTAAGAGTGGTTCGTTGCCTGGACTCACGACATTCACAAGATCACATTAGATGTCAAACTGCAGGGAAATCGCTGGAGTTTTAAGAGGCAGACAACTACACCCACACCACGTGTATGCTATCGCTATTTATTGTGGTTTAACCTGTCAGGGACAAAACAGTGCAGAAAATTCTGCATCAAGCTTTGTAATCATAGCTTTCCTAGTTTTGCTAGGAAATTGGCGATACTAAATTACCCATGAATGTAAGTGCAAATGGTTGTTTGTCTCTATGAAATCATCAACCCCTATATTGGTTCATTAAGCACGACTAGCAGTAATTGCCTTGATTAACAAAGTAGTTGTTCCAACAACAAGATTTCATTGTGTTTTCCTAAAGTTTTTAACTTGTGTAGAATGAATTAAAACAAATTTCACTCTACATACTGAAATCAATCACTTCAAGTCAATGCAAGTATGCTACGGTGATCCAACGTAATCTGATTACATAAAACCACCAGATGCCAAATGTGTTGGTTTGACATGGTCTAAAATGGGTTACTGTACTTGGTTAAATCACGTGGAAAAAGGTGCCATGATTAAATTGTGTTCATCCAAAGATAGATATTTTTTTGAGTGCATTGTTTCAGCATTTTCAGTGGTGGGCTTTATGCCAAATTGCTTTTAACTATAACTAATTTGTTTTAAAATATGATTTAAATCGGGTGACACCGTGGTTAGCACTGTTGCCTCACAGCAAGAAGGTCCTGAGTTCAATTCCACCATCAGGCCAGGGTCTTTCTATGTGGAGTTTGCATATTCTCCCTGTGTTTGCGTGGGTTCTCCGGCTTCCTCCCACAGTCCAAAGACATGCAGTTAGTGGGGATAGGTTAATTGGAAACACTAAGTGGAGGAAATATTTTTTTAATGGTGCCAGCCTCATCTGAATTAAAGACTAGATTTCATTTAAAGCACACTTAAAGACCCTCCAAGAATGTGGAAAAATTTATATTAAATATAGGTTTCCTGTCCAGACTGAATATAAATGACACAGATGTTTTTGGCCAGAATTTGGCCTGTGGACACCTCAGGACCTCCAGGAGGAACTGGAGAAAACATTGCTGGGAAAATGACGCCTGAAAACACTCAGCTCACTATCGCTGCAATTTCAGAGGTGTGGATGAAAATGGTGGTCTAAGGAGCTTGGAAAGAAAAGCGTCTGGACTTCTTTAAGTTGCTTGAAGACGTTTCACCTCTCATCCGAGAAGCTTCTTCAGTTCTGGTGGTTTGACTAAGGTCTGCTATGAAGTCTATTGTAGTGTTCCAGTTATTTAATTAATGGATAAGTTCATCAAAAATAAGCAAATTTCATTATTCAAAAGTCATTTTAGTCATTATTGAGGCAAAAAAAAAAAAAAAAAACAAACAAAACCAAAGATTAAACTGGTACATGTTCTCAAACTTGAGTCAGGTGTATGTCTGTGGAGTTTTGTGACCTCCAGTTTTTTGTTCAGCGCTTCTCAGGGTGTCAGTTCACACCAGAAATGAAGTGTTTAGTCTTGTGGGTGGGGGTTCGTTGATATTGAAAACTGACCAGATTCTCGCCTCCCTAATCTGCTCTGTGCAACTTGAGGCGTCTTCATCAAAAATAGACCCGGCTCCATTTTAAGCAGCACTGAGACCTCAAGTCACTCCTACAATGCTTCTGAATCACACAGCAGCACATCTGGTGGAACTGTAATCATCATTTTGAGTGGGTGCAATTAGCTCCAGAGGCTTCAGAGCCAGAACATGCAGCCATGTTTGGTATATTCACGGGGTTAGCAGGTTTCAACCTCACACTACAGAAATGGTATAAAACTGCAGAGCGAGCCCCACTGGCAGCCACAGAGCAACTGAGTGTAGAAACTGCAATTAAAATTAATCATTTTGAATTTGTTTATTTATTGGATGAAAGGAATATTCTGCTCACCCCTAAGTTAAATGTCAAAAAACTCATTTTTTATTGTTAATAATAACAACAATTGAGACCAAAAGTGATCAGTTGGTATGGAAAATAATGCTCCTGCTTCTTTACCATCAGCAGTTAAAGCTTTAAGCTGTTTAAAACACAAGTAGTTTAAGCTTTAGAAATTCTTTCCTTTAAACACCCGCAGGGAAGGAAACTTGCGACCCCTGCTTGACAATAATCATGATGTCGTCTATGAAGACATCTGGAAACGGTTTGGATTTGACGCCACACTCGAACACAAAGTTATGGTGGCTTACCAACTATGCTAAATACTTTGAGGGAACCCCTGAAATGATTTATTGTTTCATCTGTCTGCAAACACAGAGGGTCATTTTTGTCCTTGGTGTTGCTTGCTATGCTCTGCTAAGATCAGCAGAAAATAAGCTGAAAATTGGTTAATTGCCTAAAGGTTCGAAGGGCACTGAACAATTCAATAGTGTCACATTACATGCATGAACTGGGTTTCAACCTCGGTAACTAATATCCGGTGGATCTTGTACAGAGCCCGGTGGTCTTGCTCTGGGTAGCACAAAGCTAGAAATTGGCTCTACAAGGCAGGAAGGGGGACTCTGCTGTTCACTGAGACCCTTTTAAGTCACCTTCCCCTCCACTCACTCACTGTCATCACACCTAACCCACATAATTTTTCCTGTGCTTACTGACTTCAAACTGTGAACCAAGACTCAGAGACAGAAGATAAAAATAACACACCACAGCGTACAACTAGCTACTAACGTGTCATGTGAGTGACATGAACCTTCAAATTAAAAGATAAAATTACTGCTTCTATATGTTTCATATAAATTACATATAATTTTAAATGTGTCTTTAATCTTTCATTCATTCTTATAAGTAAAATCTATAATACTGTACGCTGGCAGAGAGCCAATGACCCCAGGCATCCAAGTTTGATCCTCCACAAATCCGTGAACCTCCCTAATCCTGCCCTGCTGAAGAATCGTTGAGCAATGTAGTAATTCCCCACCAACCAAACAGCCACCGGTCCTGACCTCCTTCAGTACGATAACAGAGGAGGATACTGCCTGAGTGCACACACCATTATGCAGCAACACCCTGATTTACATGTACCTCCAAACTACTGGAGACCTCAAAACTGCCAAGTGTAACACAAAGTCTTTTGGCCCTTCTGAGAGTGACAATGATTGTGCAGTTACTGAAATATTTGAGCATGTACGACAGATGTTTTCACAACTTTTTCTCTGCTCATGTTCAGACTGTTAGAAAAGCAGAGGAGCAGCTTAACTCATTCACTGCCATTGACGTCTATAGCCGTCAATGGCAGTGAATGAGTCAATGGGTTTAACTCATTCACTGCCAATGGCTGGCAGTGAATGAGTTAACTGGGTCCAGGGCTGCTTTCACCCTGAACCTTTTTAGTCTTTGTACAAAACGAGCTGCATGCGAGGATGTAGACAAACGGTCTTTCATCTGTCAACGTGAAGTCACACTCGAGTAAGTTTTGGTCCCATACCTGAATGGCATTATCACCTAAAAATCAACAGTACTTCTGCTAGTAAGAAACCTTCTGAAGCAGATTTCCTGTTGCGTTAGAAGTGAGAACAGGCAGCTTCGAACCATTTTGTGACAGGTTCCCTTTTAGCGTTGTATGAAGTTCCTGTGTGAAAATAGCTCAAACCTTTATGATAAATATGGCGCTAAATGTAAGGGTCATATTTATTTCTTTTTTGTTTTGCCAAACCTGCCACCAGTAGGGAGAGCTGTCAATCAGTTTGTAGTTCTTCAGAACAATGGCTTAATCTGACAGAGCCGTTGCCTAGGACAGAGTTTGTGACTGTGGTTGATGCTCCTGAAAAACTATAATAAGAAGCTTTTGTGTTTGTCTTTGTGTCTCAAATCATCTAAACGAGCTTTCTGCACTAACCATTTTGGTCGCTTCTGAAAAGCTAATTGGTCGACATATTGTTCTTATACAAAATCTGTTTGTTTCTTTGTCTCCAACTATGCTTAAACAATCGTGAGTTGAGCAACCAAACGTGGAGGACAGGTACATCTAAAGATGGAAGCAACATGGAAGATAAAAGTGAGGAGAAAACATGAATGACATTTGGTGACTTCAAGTGACTATGAGTGGGGCAGGACTCCAACATGAGAGTACGGGACCAATGAGAGTACAGGAAACTGTTGACTGGCATACAATCTTAGAGAGTTACCAAGGCAACCAGAACCTGGAATGTCAGCAGGTGAGCAGCTGTCAGCTTCACAGCAAAGTGCAACAAGCAAAGTGCTTTCAGCATGAACAAAGTTTATCTCTCTATCAAGTATATCATGCCATCATGTTGCCTAGCAACCACCAAACAATAGTTAGGTAGGTATAAATGATCAATTATTCTCATCTATGCACCTATAACACCTTTTAAAAGTTTTAAGTTCACAATAACATCTCATTTAGATCCACAAAGACTTATTCGGGCATGTCCTGTTGCTTAGGAACCACCTAGCAATAGGCTAAAACGATCAATTTTTAGTATTTATTTATCTACGACACCTATCATGATTGGACTGTGTTCCTGCATTCAAGAAATATCTCTAAAATTAGAAACACCCTGTCTCAAAGTGATGCTGAAAAACTTCTATGCTCAACTATAGTAATTCATTTACAGGCTTTCCTAAAACATTACCTCATTACTCTCAGGAAAAAGTTATTTGTTATCCTACTTACAATACTTTCATGTTACTCTGTAAAATAGCTGAAAAACTCTGTCTCATAATCACCATTTAACATTATACATACTCTTCTCACATGCAAGGTCTTGAAGAATCAGGCCCAATATAATCTTAAAGACCTTATAATACGATATCACCCCAACAGAGCACGTTTCTGGTTCTTAGGGATTAAAAAGTAGAATAGGAGGCAGATCCTTCAGCTTTCAGGCCCCTCTTCTTCTCTTCTTAAATATTTCCTCTTTGATGAAGCATATAGTTGGGGCTGCTGAACCCTCCCTTTTTTTAATACTGCAATAGCTTGCTCATAGGAGCATAGGCATATATCAGCAAAAAAAGAAAGGAGTCATGTGTCTATACTTGCACCCTCAGAATAGTTTGCTTGTTCAGTTGTTGAGTGCTTGAAAGCATTGAAGATGAACACTGCCTTCATTTCCACAAGCTTTAACTGACCAAGTGTTTCACTGATGAGAGCTGGTTACAATCCAACTTAAAGCAACAAACCAAAAACCTCATAGTAGGAAGCATTTTACTTACATCTTCTGTGAATCTTTGTGTGCTCCTTGAGGCTGCATTTCTGATTGAACCGCCTCCCACATATCTCGCAGCGGTATGGCTTCTCACCAGTGTGAATCCTTTTATGCCGCTCGAGATGCCCCACGCGCTCGAAACATTTGCCGCAGTACGGACAGATAAAGCCTTTCTTAAACATCAGCCTCTTTACCGTCCTCCTCCGTGCCGTGTTGTACGCATTGCGGTACAGACTATAACCCAGTAACCCACGACCAAAGTGGTTCTGCTGAAATCCACCAGAGCTGCTGCAGGACACGGCCAGCCCACTGTCCAAAGACGATTCGGGAAGACACGACAGGGAGTTCTGTCCTAAACGTAAATAATGAGAGCTGTTATGTCCAGTCTCATTTTGTGTCGTCGATCTCCACTGTCCACTTTCATACAGAGGCAGCTCTTCTCCTGGTTTGTCGGACTGTCTGCTGGCCTGTTGATTTTCCTCCTCCACAGGTTCACATTTGACCTTCACTTCAGGTACAGACAGAGTGGCGGGTCCATCATCAGCATGCACATTTTCAAGAGAGTTCTTCACATCACCAGCACCACCCTGGCTTTCTGCAGAAAGATAAACATGCATGTTATAACTGAATTAAACCATCACTAACTTAATTCCAAAACAATTAGAAGCCGGAGGAAGTAATTTCCCCAGGATGATGGTGAGATATGTAAAATGACAGAAACAAACCAATAACATACATTAAAGAGTTGTAACTTTAATTCTTCCCCAAGATGAGAGTCAAGATAGACATTAGTTGAATGCCATTTGTTCATCTGATTTTGTGTTTACACAACTTTTGATCTGCATTTCATGAAGTTTAATGGAGAGGTGAAGCAGTGGCAAAGGAAGAACTTGTTAAACTTTGGTCTGTTATTACGTTCTAAAAGTTTGAAAAACAGAACATTGGTCGTGGCAGAGTATGGACTCTGCACGCACCACTTTAGTTTCACATTATTCAAGTTTTGAAATCAGGTCCTTGGTAAAACTTGCAAAACTGTTACATGGCAATATCTCCAAACACTATGCACCATGCGTGAGTTTAAAACTTTTCACAAGGTGCACAGATTTATTTTGGACCTCATAAATAGCAGAGCTAAAAGTGTTATGTGATCCGCCTCAACAAACCAGAAGTTATTCTTGTGAATGACGTGTAACTAATGAGATCTTGGAGTAAATGTAAATATGCCCGTACTACGGAGCCCCCCAGGGGACATGGGAGAAAAAAAAATTAGGGAGGAAAAAAAAAAATTAGGGAGAAAAAAAAAATTTAAGACGGACTTTTGCGAGATCTCGCGAGATCTCGCAAAAGTATTGCGAGATCTCGCAATAAGTATTGCGAGCGCTCGCAAAAGTATTGCGAGATCTCGCAAAAGTTTTAGCCGCATTCTTCGGAGGCCGCCAGCTCGAAGCCGACCGGGAGGTCGAGGCACGATGTGCCGGGAAAGCGGTGTTCCTCCCGGCTGTAGTAGGTCTCGACTTCCCGTTAGCTTCGAGCTAGTGGCCGCCAGCTCGAAGCCGACCGGGAGGTCGAGGCACGATGTGCCGGGAAAGCGGTGTTCCTCCCGGCTGTAGTAGGTCTCGACTTCCCGTTAGCTTCGAGCTAGTGGCCGCCAGCTCGAAGCCGACCGGGAGGTCGAGGCACGATGTGCCGGGAAAGCGGTGTTCCTCCCGGCTGTAGTAGGTCTCGACCGCCCGTTAGCTTCGAGCTAGTGGGTGTCAGATCTCCAAAAACGTCGGAGCTCTTTTGCAAATATGTGATGTCTTGTAAACCGAGCAGGTATCTGACGTTTACACAACTACATTCACGCCTCAAAATATCTTAAAAGTGTATTTTGTGACCCAGAAAGAGTAATATTACAACTAAGTAGCTGCCGCCATTGTTGGAGTTTTGCGAGATCTCGCAATACTTTTGCGAGATCTCGCAAAAGTCCGTCTTAATTTTTTTTTTTCTCCCTAATTTTTTTTTTTTCCTCCGTAATTTTTTTTTCTCCCATGTCCCCTGGGGGGCTCCGTACCTTTCGGATTTTGTTCAAGAATCTAATCAATCCTCTAATGATCGTGTTTCACTACCTAAATTTGGCAGGTACTTACATAGTGCTTTCATACTCTAAACGAGCATTAAACATGCTTTTTACTACAAACCTCATTTAATTCTATTTATGTACCAAATCACAACAACAGTCGCCTCAAGGCGCTTGATATTGTAAGGTAAAGAATCTACAGCAATTGACAGAAAACCCAAACAATGAAATGATCCCCTGTAAGGAAGAATTTCTGGTAGAAACAGGCTCGGTGGGGCGGGGCAGTCTCCCATAACCACACATAGTGAGTGAAAATAGGTGAGTGAAGAACAAATACTTCTGTTGGCTTCATCGGGTGAGGGCCTCCAGCTCGCACTGGAACGGTTCGCAGCCGAGTGTGAAGCAGCGGGAATGAGGATCAGCACCTCCATATCTGAGGCCATGGTTCTCAGCCGGAAAAGGGTGGAGTGCCCACTCCGGGTCGGGGATGAGTTCCTGCCCCAAGTGGAGGAGTTAAAGTATCTCGGGGTCTTGTTCGCGAGTGATGGGAGAAGGGAGCCGGAGATCGACAGACGGATTGGGGCTGCAGCTGCAGTAATGCAGATGCTGCACCGGTCCATCGTGGTGAAGAGGGAGCTGAGTGTAAAAGCGAAGCTCTCAATTTACCGGTCGATCTACGTCCCTACCCTCACCTATGGCCACGAGCTGTGGGTAGTAACCGAAAGAACGAGATCGCGGATACAAGCGGCAGAAATGAGCTTCCTCCGAAGGGTGGCTGGCCTCTCCCTTAGAGATAGGGTGAGAAGTTCGGCCATCCGGGAGGGGCTCAGAGTAGAGCCGCTGCTGCTCCACATCGAAAGGAGCCAGCTAAGGTGGTTCGGGCATCTGACAAGGATGCCCCCTGGGCGCCTCCTGGGTGAGGTGTTCCAGGCATGTCCCACCGGGAGGAGGCCCCGGGGCAGACCCAGGACACGCTGGAGAGATTATATCTCTCGGCTGGCCTGGGAACGTCTTGGTGTTCCCCCGGATAAGCTGGAGGAGGTGGCTGGGGAGAGGGAGGTCTGGGCCTCTTTGCTTAGGCTGCTGCCCCCGCGACCCGGCCTCGAATAAAGCGGATGAGGATGGATGGATGGATGAAGAACAAATACTCAACTTTGGCCTATTGTAGTATAACTAAGGGAGGATTCGGGGTTAACTGATCCAGCCCTAACTCTACGGTTTACCATAAAGGAAAAGTTGAAATGTAATCTTAAAAATAAGAGCTGGTTCCACAGAGGATGCTTCCAATTTTACTTTTAAACATCCTAGGAATCACAAGTAAGCCAGGAATCCGAGAGACAATTGCTCTATTGGGGTCTTTAAGATAAGACAGGGCCTGATTATTCAGACAACCCCTGCTGGTCCTGGCAGATGGCCGACCTTCCCTGAGGACATTCTGCTGGAGGTTTTTTCCTCTTTAAAAGGGAGTTTTTCCTTTCCACTGCTCGCTCAAAGCGGGTTGTTTGATTAGTGTCTTTATCTTACAATATAAAGCACCTTTGACTGTTGTTGTGTTTTGCACTATATAAATCAAATTGAACTGAACCGATGTTGTACGTGAGGAGAATTATTGTAAAATTAGATTCTGGATTTAACAGGAAGCCAACAAAGAGAGGCCAGTGTGAGAGGAACACGCTCTCTTTTTCTAGTCCCTGTCAGTACTCTCACTGCAGCCTTTTGGATTAACTGAGTTTTTAGGACAGCCTGATAATAATGAATTACAATAGCCCAGCCTAGAAGTAATAAATGCATGAACTAGTTTTTCAGCATCACTCTGAGACTGGATGTTTCTAATTTTAGAGATACTGCGCAAATGCAAGACAGCAGCCCTACATATTTGTTTAATATTGCCCATTGACTGAGAGCTTTCAAACCATCCCTCACTCTGATGGATTCATTGGAGGAGCCAAGGATTCAACCACCCACCCTGCAATTAGCGGACAACCTGCTTTATCTCCTATGCCACAAATCCATGAGCTGTACAGCTCACTAAATATGTGAATATTAGTGGTGCTTTTACATATTACTATCTCGACTTCTTGTACATTTTGGAAAGCTACAGCGCTTAATACATTTTTAGACGACCATCCAATATAAGATTTATGCCACAGCTGCCCTAAATTAACAGTAATTACCAAAATCAATCTGTAATGGTTAACCCACCATATCCACAAGCTCTTTTATTGAAGTGATACTTTTAATATAACTATTGTTGACATCCAATAACTTTTCAATTTGATTTTACAAAAAAAAAAAAAAAAAAAAAAAAAAAACAGACAATACTATTACTTTTTTAAAGTAAGATGACAAATTACTGTTATTTACTTGCATTCACAAACAAAAAATAATATTAATTTTACTGGTTAACTGTTTGATTAATTTCCGACTTCTCAAAGGAGTCCAGTGTGCCAGCTCCAGTGTGAGTAATCAAATGTGAATTCAGTCATTTTTTTTTTTTAAACTTGTTTTTGACAGATTTCTAAAATATGTTCTTTCTTGTTTTTAATGGCAGTTAAGCAATAAATACAGTAAGCACAACTGGTGCACTGAACTCATGCCCGTGTAAGTAATACTGTTTATTCTGACCTATGTGAGCAGGCGGGAGAGACTCATGAAACAAACCAAATATTTGTACCAAATGTTCTTCAAAATGAAACGAATCACTCAAAGATCTACAACAAAGTGAGAAAATAGATTTGTGTGTTTCATATCTGTCCCCAGAAAAGGTCCACATGGCATCTGGACAAAAATCTATTTCTAAGTAACTTCTGCTAATATCTTATCGCAAAGAAGAGAAACAATTTTGTAATGCTTACATTCTTTTCTTTACACTATATAACTGCAAACACGCCAGCTCATTAAAAAGACCTATTTTGGTCCTCATGTCCTGCAGCCAAAAGATAAATGATCCAAAATGACCACTGGAACGATTTCCCATATTATTGCAGAGCAAATAAAAGCCAAAGCCTTGTGCTGGGGGATTTTTCACAACGTGGCAACATAAACATTTGTTCTTAAATTATTATTTTTTCTCTAGAATTTAATAAAGTATTTCTCTACCTTTACACAACCCCTTTATAAAAGTTTGAAAACTGAGATTTGTGCATTTTCGTCCCTGACAAACCTTGCATCAGTGTACCAGTAAGTTGGCACCCCTCAGCAAAGAGGTGCCAGGTTAGCACGGCAGCTACAGGGTGTTGAGGTGTGGTTTAGCTCGGGTCCAGCTCACCATCTCTCCCGTGGTGGTCGGGTCTCAGGGTCACCGCCTGCTGGGTTACTCTCAGCTCGCCGTGCAGGAGCTCGATGTTGCTCTTCAGCTTCTTGATCTCGTTTTCACGCTGGCACATTTCCAGCCGCAGCACCACCATGCCATCCTCCACAACTTTGGCGATTTCTGCCACGGCTGCTTTGGACAAGGCATCAATCACGGAGGCGATCTGGGAGCGCAGAGCAACGCTGCTCAACATTATCGTGAACCGACCAAGGAGTGAAGGAGGGCTGAACTTTAAAGCCAGAGAAGCGGCTCGGTGGGTCCCACGTCAGGGAGGTGAGTTAACGGCCGCGTCTAAGCGAAGCAGGCCGATGCGGGAGCCGCTGGCTCTTCCCAGCCTGCAGGCATTTGGTTAGCCTGATGTTGGTTTTTAATGAGTACAAAGAGATAAACACTTTCTCGTTTTACGGAAGTGATGACACACATACCGTAAAAACGCGAAGAAGAGCGCAACGCATATTGTCACCGCACTTCTGGGGCTGCTGGACCTTTTTTTGTTAAACCAAAAACAAAAAGTCTTCAAAAGACTAAAGTAGGAAGTTTACGAGAATCTAGAGAAAACATGCTATTTTCAGGTTTTATCTTAAAGGGACCATATTGCTTTACTCTTCAAGCATTTACTTATGAGAAGTTTCCAATGTTTCCAGTCACATCAATACAACACACACAGCAGCTGTGAGAGGAGGTTGCAGGGACCATCTATAAAGTGCAACACGACAAAAGAAATCATACACTTTCATAACATTTGAATCTGGATTAATTACAGTATGTTCATCTAAAAGTGTTGTAACCAGAGTCAGGGATTATTTTAAATTCCCACCAGTTCTATGCACCAACACAATGGAGAGCTGCTAAGTTTTAGGAACACCTGAGAGTAAAATTTATATGTGCAGGACGTGTACATATTCAGTTGAAGATTTTTAAATTTTTGTTTCGAGTAACCAGAATGGAGACGATTAGAAATGAATATATCAGAGAGACAGCTCAGGTTGGAGACAGAAAGGCAAAGTGACGTCTTCATTCTCTGCTGACCGCAGGTTTCCCCAACCTTATAAATAGTATATTTGCATGACTGAATCTAGCACCACTGACTAACAATGGGCCGTGAGATCGACGAAAATATCAGTAGATGAGCAGTTTCTGAACTACTCAGATTAGCCTATCTAACACCAACAACCATGCTGCGTTCAAAGTCGCGTAAATCACATTTCTTCCCCATGCTGATGCTTGATTTGAACCGATCCTGCTGACCATGTCTAAAGGCCTAAATGGATTGAACTACTGTCATCTGATTAGATATTTGAGCAGTTATACAGATGTATCTAACCATTTGAAACCCAGAGTTGAAGCTTTAAATGAAAAATGTACTTTCAATTCAAAAAAATGCAATTAACTCATTGTTGTGTTGTCTGCACTTTATTAAACTGTTGGGAAAAAAAACCCCACAAAAGACAATGAATACACACACACACACACACACAATCAAAATCTCTCGCGCACTTAAAAGTTTTTACTTTTTAATTAAATGTGTGTAATTAAGATCTGACAAGTAATCTTCAGTCACATACAGTTTGTCCTGCTAATAACTACATCACAAGGGCAAATATTAGAAAAGGACCAACCATTTAATTTCTTCAGACATGTTTCAACAACAGATACCAGTATATTTTCAAGGCACTGTAATACTTCTGAGTACAGAAGTATGACAAAGTTACAAACACACCAATCACAGTTTTCTTTGAGTATTTGTACAGTCATTGAAGAATTAAAAATTAAGAAGAAATAAGGTAGCTAAAACTTCCAAATGAAACATTTTCTTGAACAAGAATCTAAAACTGCATAAAAATGTCCCAAACACAGAAATGTCTACTAAACAGTAACACACAAATGGCTTATGGAAAAAAAAATGTTTCCACATCTGTGAATTTGAAAGGGACCTGCAGGGTATCATCAGGCATCCATGTGCCCTGCAACTACAGTGCAATGTCCTCCCTGCACGTGGACTTAAAAGTAGTATAAAACAACGACACACCCCAGTGACCACAGCTGTCCATGTGCGCATCCACGTGGGAGCATAATCAGCATCACGGTTAACATCAATAAACAAACCATTTCTTACTAATCTTTTCAGTTCAATGTGCCATCTAAAGAGTGCTGGTTCATATAAGTTGTTGGAGTTAACCACAGAAGCTGTTCTCAGAGAAATGAGTGCAGACACCCTCCAGGAAGCCCCTGACACGACAGGAACATCTACACTACACAGTCTGCTGGTGGTATGTTTGGGGAAACTGAAAACAAAGACCAAATATATTCCTCTGAGCCCTTCACACGTCACCACGCTCTTGCAGTTTCAATGCCTGAGAGAATCGTTTGCTACTCAGACTGCATTTAAAGGCCATCTAATATTTATATGAGAACACAGAAAAAGAAAATCTTCCCCACCTCTCTAGTAGTTCCTACTCGCGGCATGAGAATCAATCAATAGTTGACATTTATGGAAGTTAAACTGTTAACTCTTGCATCAACACCAGAATGCCTTTATTTATCAGTTAGTGGTTATTTTTTAGTTTCTGTTTTATTTAATTTATTCTGTCTGTGTAGGTTGTGGTGGTTGTGGTCAAATAAGGTCAAACTTTCATAAAATGTCTTTAATCTTTAAAACTGATTAAAAGTCTGCTGCCTTTGTTTTTTGCAACATTTAGGAATTGTTACTGCTGTGGGGGATTCTAAATATCTAATTATACCTCTGACCTCACTTTTACATTTCACATCTACATCACATATGGTCGTGAAAAAGAGAATGAGCTGCCTAGTCAGAAAAATTAGATAATAAACTCAAATTATTCATGTCCAGTTATTTACAAATCAATACCTATTATCTGTTACCCATCAATACATATTACCCACTACTATATGTTTTTTTTTTTTTCAAAAACACAATAATATTCCCTTAAAAGTAAATAATCTCCAGAGCAGTGCTTCTTTTTTTAGGTTAATTGTGATCATGCCATTAGGAAAAAAAGACATAGAAACTTTTTTCAAAAATAACAGTTACGATGTTTTTTATGTTTAGATTTCCCAGGAGATGAAGTTTGTCACATTAATGGGACAAAATGTCAAATTATATTAGTTTTATGTGTAATATCTCACAAAGAGGTGTGCGTCCAATGGAAAAGCAAGACAAAGCAAACGATAAATGTAATGACTCTAATGCATCTGCCCCCCTGTAATGCAAATCAGAGGGCTTTTTATGTTTCTGTTCATTCACTCCAATAAAACTGTCAAAGCACACTTGTAAAATAAAAGGTTCATGCAAATGTTCAAACTACCGCAGTCCATCTCTGAGAGCTGCAGTATCTGATCGCTATCTTCCTTGCAGGTGGATCTCTTCATGTATTTTGAGGTTACCAAGCGCCGTGAAGCTTTTACCGCACTGCCTGCAGCTGTACGGCTCCAGCCCGCTGTGGAACCGCTCGTGTCTGAGGCAGTTGTCCTGCCTCGAAAACATCTTACCGCAGATTTTGCAACTAAACGGCCTCTCCCCGGTGTGCACGCTTTGGTGCGTCCTCAGCCGGGTCTTCTGGGTGAAAGATTTCCCACACTCGAGGCACCTGAAGCGTTTGGAGGGTTGGTGGGTGGCTACGTGTTTCTCCAATTGAAACAGGCACGAGAAACTCTTGTTGCACAAAGAGCAGACGTAGACTTTCTGATTAGGTCTGCACACCTTCATCACCCTTTTGGCTTTAAAGACATCTCTACTCTGGTTAGGAGCGTCAGCATTTGAACTTGCTGAGATTGCTGCGGCTGTTTCCACGTGAGGCAGAGGGAGTAACGGCTCAGCTCGCAAGCAGTCACCCTGACTGCCTGCAGGGGGTGAAATACATCTGAACTCTTTAGTATGAACAGACTCTAAAGCGATGCCTCCCATACACGCGGGGTGCGTCTCTACCTCCGCTCTCACTGGCGCGCCTGCAGTTTCCTCTGTGGTAGACAGTAAAGAATTATAGGAACTTTCTGTGTTGCTCTGAGGAGAATACTGATCAGCGTCAGAGGGGAGGATCTGCATGTGCTGCTGCAACGCCACAGGGTTACTCTCAAACATGCTACAAGCAGGCCACATCAAGTCATCCTGCTCTGCCTTGAAGCAAACACCTGTTCTCGCCGTGTTGTCTTCTGTTTCGATGTTAGCAGGTTCATCCTCTGGCTCGTGCTTCACCACTGGCCAGATGTTTTGGCTCTCTTCTGTCACATTTTGGGCAGTTTTTGGTTGAAGAGACACTGCAACCATGTCCTGAGCTTCCTTTTTGTCTGCATTTAAAAGGATGACAACCGTGTTAACACTCGATTTCAATTCTCAACCAACAAATGCAAGTCAACAGAGCATCTAACCAGTTTCACCAGTAGAAGTGTTTTAGTGCTGCTGTTTACTGGAAACGGTTAGACATGTCAGCCACAAAAGGATGCTTCCTGATAAACTCAGGTTTTACAAAGTTTAGAAAGTCCCTGATATACTGCAATAAACTGTTTTTATCTTCATAAGTTCTTGAGTTTTATCTGACTGATATATTGCTAAAAAAGATTCAGTCAGTTTAATCTGAAAATGAAATGAATGTCAAAGAAAATGAATTTCTTTGATTCATCGAATTGGACCAAGACATAATAAAAAAATATCCCAGCAGTTAGAAAGACAGTGTACAGAAATTTATATTTAACTATCTTTATAAATGAACTACAAAGACTAAAATAAATTGTTGGTAAAGGATTCAGGCACCTATAACCTATACCTGTACATACAAATTTCGGTTGTTTATGTTTATAGGACCACCCTGTGTCTTCCTTTTATATTTTATTTTCCCTTGCTGTAAGAGCTCTGTAACATCGAAATTTCCCATCGGTGGGATAATAAAGATTTATTCTATTCTATTCTATTCTATTCTATTCTAATGCACTCTTGAGCCTTAACCTCACATCAGATGACCTCAGTGGGTCAGATGATAGGGTTAGGCAAGGTCTCAACGTGGTTTCACCTAAAACATCTGGAGGTAATGACCTTGGCTCATGTCATGAGGAAGTGAAGAAGCCCCTTGGATGAGGGGTGAAAGGACTAAATGAAACAAAAAGAAATGGAATGTGGGGCCTCCCTGCTGCTGCATTGGTGGTTCTTTGTGTCCGGGGATGGGCGTCCAGGTATGCACTGGCTCACTCCTGGTGGCTGCTTGTCGGGGCCTGGAGCCTGGGGCTCGCTCGGCCTCTGGGCTTGGGGCTCGGTCACTCTGGCACAGCTGGCTGCCGGCGGAGCTCACGGGCACGTCACTGCAACCCCCCCTGGCTTCTGCTCCGCGGCTGCTGAGTGACCCCTCATCTGGGGCTCTCCTCAGCTCTTTCCGGGAGAGTGGCACGGCTGCCCCTCTGTTGGTCTTCCTTAGTCTCTTGTGCTCTGAGGGCCTCTGGATGTCTGGAGCCTGAATCTCCTCCATACCTGCTTCATGCCCTGGAGGACGAGGCTATGGCCCCCCACACCCTCTAGCAGGGACCTTTAAAAGGGACCTTTTAAAACAAGTGCGTTCATGCTCACAGGTGTACACACGGGTGCTCACACACACACAAACTACACCCTTTTTGGCTCCTACCTCAAAGCACACTGTGTGCTGTCGATCCTACGTGCTGCACAATAATGTTTAATATTTAGTATTTACTGTTATATTCACATAGATCATCGTGATGTTGTTTATTCTATTGCTCTCTTTTTTTGCTTGTTTTCTCTATTTTTCTTTCTCAACAGGTGATCCAGGTCATTGATATATGTATTTTTTGTCTGTTTGTTTTGTTGGTTTTTGTTTTTTGCCCTTTATCACAGTTTCTCTTCCCCACTGTTTTTCTTTCCCTACCTCTCTTTCTCCCCTTTCATTTCCCCAGTGACGTCTGTCCCATGTGTAACAAGTGAAAATAAAATAAAATTAACACTAAAAACAAAGTGAATCAAATAGACCAATACGGCAGGGCTGGGATGGTCCATTTGGTAAAGTAAATCCTTTGGACAACTTTCTTGGCCTTTAGACAATAATTCTGATCTCAAAAGAACCAAACGGGACAGGCGCAAAAAAAAAAGTCCAGTAGCTTTCTCCTTAGACTGTTACTGCTTGACATAAGCAGGGCATCCTCCATCTGTGCTTTTAAGTCTGGACTTTAACTTCCCTTTACTCTTTCCATTTGAAATGGATTTTCAAATGAGGAGTGGAATCACCATTTTAAATGTTATTAGTAAATCGTGGGTTTTTGAAACCATTTACTTATTTCTATTTTTTCATATTGAGTTTAAAAAAAAAGATTTTGAAAATTAGTTTTTTAATTTGGAATTCGAAAATAGTTTTTGAAATGAGGTTTTTATTGAGAGTTTAATTCTTTTTTTGTGAAATTCATATAAGTATTTATTGATGGATTACTAATTAATTTTGAAAACTAGATTTTAAAATAGTGTTTTTATTTAAAATAAACTACTGAAGTAATGTATTATTTAATAATGTTTGAATAAATACAATTATTTCAAAAATGAATTTACAAATGCAGAATTCATTATTTAAGCACAGAATTCTTTGTTTTGATGCGTGTGGCTCTTGTGGTCCTCCATTAATCAAAGCAACGTTTCAGTGTGCTTTATGAATACATTTCACTTACTAATGATTCATACTTCAGCCGAACCTAAACTTGAACCATCACAACATGACAGGGATGATCATTTATGTTCTAATGTGCAGTAAACCTTTTTATAAGCAAAGGAAGTTAAAATTTGAGATTTTTTTGAGTAAGGTTCGTTTAGTCGGTTCCAGATGTTGCCGTTTCTTACCCGTTCGGAGCACCAGTTCCTCGGCTGTAGTCTGCGTATGTTTGGCTTCTGTAGCTGTGCTTGCGGCAGCTTCTTGAGCTTTCTTGAGCTCAGCCTCTATCAGCTTCAAACTTGCTCGGAGCTCCTGATTCTCATCTTCCCTCCGACTCAGCTCCAGGCGCAGGACCAGACTCCCGTCTTCCACCAGCTTCGTGATTTCTGCCACCGCCGCCTTCGCCAAGACGTCCATGATGGCTGCGACCTGCGCAGGAAACGACGAGGGAAAAGACATCCTATGACCCGAAGATTAAACCTCAGCTATAAACTGAACTACCAGCTGATGCATGTGGTGAGATCCAACTCCCCTGCTGTTATTTTGGTTCCCTTCCGGGAAAATGAAAAGGCGGATATGATGTAAAACCGACGGCTGTAAAACTTCTAATAAACATAATGATGATTATAAATCTCTCATAATAAACGGAGCAGTGTTCTCTAATGTGTCTTATATATATATGTGGATGTGTGTATATATATGTGGATGTGTGTATATGTGGATGTGTATATATATATATATATATATATATATATATATATATATATATATATATATATATATATATATATATATATATATATATATATATATATATATATATATATATATATATATATATACTGTATATATATATATACTGTATATATATATATATATATATATATATATATATATATATATATACTGTATATATATATATATATATATACAGTATATATATATATATATATATATATACTGTATATATATATATATATATATACTGTATATATATATATATATATACACTGTATATATATATACTGTGTATATATATATATATATATATATATGTATATATATATATACAGTATATATATATATATATATATATATATATGTATATATGTGTATATATATATATATATATATATATATATGTATATATACAGATAGATAGATAGATAGATGTATATATGTATATAGATGTATATATGTATGTATATATAAAGACACATTAGAGAACACTGCTCCGTTTATTATGAGGGATTTATAATCATTATGGCTCAGGTGGTGAGGTTGGTGGGCAGGGGTGGGGTGTGTGAGAACAGTGTTTGTTTGCAGTCCGAATGGCCCCGGGAAGAAGCTGTTTGTGTCTGGAGGTGTCGACCAGAGGGCAGTGGGCCAAACAGGTAGTGAGTGGGATTCAAGGGGTCACCTGTGAAGAGAGGCAGAGGGCAGCCAATGTTTTTTTTTGTTGTTGTTTTTTTTTTGGGGGGGGGGGGGGGTGTTAATTACCCTCTGCTCATCCTTCCTGTTGTCAGTTGTGGCCACTGCGTACCAAACACCCAGATAGTTGGAGTCCACGCTCTCCACTGAGGACCAGTAGAAGGCTAGCAGGAGCTTCTGATTCAGGTTATTCTTCCTTACGACGCGGAGTTATTTCAGCCGCTGCTGGACCTTCTTCTTTATCTTATGGTCGACGGAGATGTGAGTGCCCAGAAACCTAAAGATGGAGACAGAATCCAACCATTCTCCCTTTATAATAAGAGGGGAATGAACCTGTCTGTGCCTTATGAAGTCTATTATGAGTTCTTTTGTTTTAAAGACCGTCAGCTTCAGGTTACAGAAGCAAAACAGAATACATGTGTGTGAGTGAGAGGGAGGCAGGTAGAAAAAGGTGAATATGTAAGGAGAAAAGGTAGTGCAAGGTGGATAAATGCAAGGGGTCAACCATCAAAAGCAATGAACAGTGAAGTCGAGTTATTTTTCAAGTGATTTTTGAAGCTTGAAGAAGTTATTTTAATGGTTTTTTGTATTTTGTAAGCAAATACCAGCAGCATTTTTATAACGTAACAATAAAGGCTATTTATAACTTCAGCACCAACACTTTGTTTGCTCTGATAAAGTTTAAATAAAGAAGGATTGAAGAAGACACAGCATATTGAAAACATGTTTTATTCACACAATGCAAAACAACTTTGGATCTGTTGACATCATATTCCTGCTAAATGATATGATATAGTCAATGCATCTTTTTAAACACATTTGTATTTGGCATCAAACCTCTATTTTTATGTACACTTTTCTGTAACGAGAGAGAAAACTCGTTACTCGTGCAAACACCGAGTGTAACAGGGAGTGTATTCAATGCGAATATTTTTTACTTTTAGATTAGCAACCCAGACTCTAGCAGTTCATCCAGATGGTTTGTCACACTGGAGCAGCACTTCGGCACTTCAGTGTTTGTCATCTGTTTCAGTTTATTCCTCTTAATATCAGGATTCAAGATGCTGACCGCGTAAATCCAACCCCAGCATCTGATTCCCTTTATATCATCTCAGCGGTCTATTCTGTTCTGGTAAATGAACGGAGAACAAATCTTCCCTTGAACAATATTTATATTAGACAACTATTGGTTATGACTGCACGTCGAGTTTATGCATTCTACAAAGAAACACAGAAACGGCTAAATCAGTTGCCTTACACAAGCAGGGCTGCTGTTGCTGTAATGTATAATGGAATAAATTCACCCCTCTATATAAGAAAATACAGCCTTTAACTCTGTGTGGGGAAAACTAGTTTGTACAATTCAAACCTCTACGTCACTTCCCCAGCGCGTCTGCCTCCGCCTCTCCTTCTCTCACCCTCTCTTTCTCTCTCCTCATGGTTGCAATGGCCACAGCCTCATCAAAGCACATGCTGAGGGGACTGTTTCTGACTTCGGCCCTGTCCCTCCTCCCCTCTCTCTCCCGGCTATCTCCCCTGAGCTTTGGACTCTCTTTCTTCTCAGAGCCCTCGTCGCTCTGGTCTCCGTCCTTGTCCTGCTCTCCTGGGACTCTCAGCGTGTTGTCTCTCCCTCTGTCGCCGTCTCTTCTCTCTCTTTGCTGCTGCTGCTGTCGGATGGTCAGGGCGG
The DNA here is from genome assembly GCF_057381845.1 of Rhamphochromis longiceps. NCBI lineage: Eukaryota > Metazoa > Chordata > Actinopteri > Cichliformes > Cichlidae > Rhamphochromis > Rhamphochromis longiceps. The sequence goes on from NC_140574.1 coordinate 9,489,406, forward strand.
TGATTCTGCAGTGCTGCGGCTTCGGAGGCACCACCGGCACGGCTTTAACTTGGTAGATCTTCGGCTGTGAGGAGACCAGCGTGCTTCCGACACCCTCTAAGGGGCCGTCACTCTTCTCACTCTCTCTTCCCTCTTTCATATCAGAGCCCACCTCTTTAAATTGGTTATCTTCACTTGGCGCAGTTTCAAGTTGCTCATCGGCTGTCTGTTTACCATCGCTCTCATTCTCTGGCTGATCTGAAAACGCTTCTGCTGTGACATGTTCCTGAGAGTCTTCCTTGCTGGCCATCTTCTCATGAGTTTCTCTCTGGGTCTCATCTTCGTTAAACTCTTGTTGCATTTCTAAACTTGTTGGCGCTCCTTCAGCCGTCTCAACTGGTTCACCGTCTATTTCTATCATACCTTCCGTCTTCTTCGCCTCCTCTTTGTCGTCTTCCACCATTTCCTTTGATCCGTGCTCTTCGTCCTGTTCATCTTTTACCAAATGTTCTTGCCCAACATCACCCTCCCTCTCAGACTGCGCCTTTTCCTCATCTTCTATCACTTCAGATACAATGTCCTCAAGTTCTTCCCAAATGTCATTGTGTGTCCCACAGATTTGGGTATCCTGCTCATTGCTACTGTCGTGTTCTCTGTCAGCTTTTCCCTCTGAGGTTTCTTCCCTCATTCTCTCGTCACTTTCCTCTATTTTCAGTACAAACTGTTCACACATGTCCTCCATTTCATTGCATATCACACCATTCTCCCCCTCCTTATTGTCTCTCTCTGTTGTACCCCCTCCATTACAGCTTCTGGTATGATTTGTTGATTCAGTTTCTTTCTGGTTCATCATTTCCTGAGATGGACAATCGCTGTGAGCAATTTCAACTACTTCCTTCACCTCCTCAACGCTCGTGCCAGCCACAGTGCTGGATTCGTCAGCGTCCTCGGTGACTGGCAGTGGAAACTCTGTACAGCAGGTTGTTGAGGATATTTCACTTTCAGTATCTTTCATAATATCCAGATGTTCCTCTGTTTCTCTGCTGCAGATAGTTAAGAGACAAAAACAGTTTAGACGCGTACAATATAAGTGAGACTTTAAGACATATTAACGTTTGTTTATAGAATTTTTTGAGCTCTAATTTTGAGCTTCTTCTTTAATATTTCTTCCTGATTTAATTAAACTTGTAGCAGTTTGTTCTTGTAGCATTTCTCAAGCTGATGACACAAAGTTTAATGTATCAAAAGAGAATTCCCCTCAGTTTGTTATGATTTTCTAATGGAGGGACGGGAAGGACATGTGGTGCTATCTGCCACACTGTACTTTTAATCTTTTTCCACCAGGGGGTGCACACAGGTTTCAGGCATTAGCCTTCAAATCATCCAAGTAGTGGCCACTGTGACCACACAACTTAACTACAGGATACTGGAAAACAAATCACCACAGCAAAATAAGAGTGAAGTGATTATAGTGTCTTTTGAAAAGTGTGCAGTTCGGTTTCTTCTCCAAAATCAGCCACAAAAACATAACTGACATGTAAACCTTTTCAAGTTTATATGTTAAGCATGCTAGCACTATTTACATCTTTCTCATTCATGTGGAATAACGTTTCTCATAAGTAAGGTCAAATAGCCTGTTCACTCTCCATTCTATTTCTGTTTGGCCTTCTCAAACTCCTGAGGGAAATATCTGGGTCATTACAGTCTAAAGGTTTCACCGGCTGACTGTTGTCTGGGTATATTCAGATTATTAGGTTGCTGGACCCAGTTGCAGAGAAAGATGAAAACAATAAGGCGAGTTTAAAATCAAAATAACGAACTGAAAGATGCTCAAACATCATATGTCAGACAGGTGGTGCAGAACCTGGTCACATTCTAATTAAACATCAAGCATTTAAGCTACAATCACACACACTGTTGTGGTTTTCTGACTCACTGTTAGTGTAAAATAACAGATAAAATAGTTGTTGTTGTGCTTTTTCTGTCTGCCAGTCAGGAAAGATTAAGACAAAAATGCACATGCATGGTAACTATAATGATAAATACTAAAATCTGAGATTGTAATCAGTTGTCACCTTTGCACGTCGTTTTCCAGCTGGTCTCCTTCCTGATGAACTTTAGTTTCCTCTTGTTTTTCTATCATCTCCTTTTCATCCAGTCCATTTTTATCTTCTCTGTCGTTCACTTCTACCTGCTCCCGCTCTCCCGTAGTTGTTTCTGTACATGCCGAATGTTCAGTTTTCAGTGACTGGCAGTCTCTTTCTTCAGAGCTCTCTATGTAATGCACAGAAACGCTATCATGAGGGGAACTTTCCTCTCCATCAGTTTCAGGTTCCAACCCAGAGATTGTGTTCAAAAAGAAATCCGGTGGAAGGCTTTTAACGAACATGCTCTCGTCTTCCTCGCTACTGTACTCGTTATCACCAATGTCATCCCCCATAGCCTCGTCTTCAGATGAAGACTCATCCGGTCCGTGGACAGGCGAGGTCATGTAAGGCAGGCTGAGGGATTTTGTGTGTCGACTGTGCAAGTCGAGACTGAGCGGTCTGTGTGGGTTTGACTCGCTGGGACTTTGAGGGCCTGGACGCAGGCGTGACTGTGGCTCTGGAGGACAAGGAGAAGTCTGAACTTGAGCCATTGATTCATACTCATCGTCTGAGTGACAAGGAGGTTCAACAGAGAACTCCTGCACCTATTGGGGAAAAAAGAGGAACCACATTAAAAAGCTTTCACAAATACAGCGTAATACTGCTCCTGTGCAAATAACCATTTTCTTCTGCAAACCTCCAACTTCTTATGTGCTAAGAAAGATTTGCAACCATAAAAAACACACCTGATAAGAGACACTGCAGTCCATATGGTCCATTCCACTGCAGTCCATTTGGTCCAGGAATTCAAAGTTGTCTTGAATGTAGCCAAACATATTCTGGTTGTCGCCTGCCACCTCTGTTGAGTTGAGAACATCAGAAGCATTGAACTCTCCATTATCTTCATGCTGAGTGTCCTCTGGCTGAAGCTCGGACGTCTCACTAACTTTCATTTCTGTCAATGAAACAACGATCATGAGTTAATGAGTTTCACGACTGAGTAAAATTCATTTGTTGCACTGTACTTGCAATAGTTTAATTCTAAGACAGCTGCAGAAAAACAAAGAGAAAAAACTAATTTCTGGGGAAAATACAAGCGTAAGATTATTGGGCTTATTTTTTGACTGATTCTCAAAATGTGCTTGGAGGAAATAAATAAAAACAAAAATGCTCAAGTATTTTAAAAGACTATAGTCAAAGGTTGGGGCAAAAAAGACTTAGAGCAGTTGAATGGATGTCATCCTTCAGATTACCCTAATGTGGTAATTTGCACAAAACACATACAGAAGTCAGATTGGCAAGTATTTGGTATTCCTGTTAAAGGGCACCATCGAAAAAGTTGAAGGTCAAACGTTTGACCCGTTTATGAAACTTAGCAGAACTGTTTGTGGAATTTTATATAAAACCACATTAAAACTCAGGGTTACATTACAAAAAGTCAACAAAGAGAAAAATCGCTAGTCCCCCTGGGAGTGTTTCCTCGATAGGTGCACCGGAGGTCTTGACTATTTGTACCAAATTTTAAAGAAATCTTTGTAGTAGCAGCTAAGACGTTTAAGTTTGAACCAGAAAATCAATAACTGATGTGCAAAACAGTTATTATTTGCAGTCCTTGTAAGAAAAAGTGGTCATTGTAATAAAAAAGTTCAAATTACCCATATATTCATCATCTTCAACATTTTGTTCAGCATTTTTGGCATCACCTTTGTTATCTTCTTCTGAGTTGGACAGGAGGCTTTTGGCTCGTTGTCTCTTAGGTTCATCTCCTTTCTCTTCTGCTCCTTTTTCCGTTTTCTCCTCAGCACCACCTGCTGCCACCGAATCCTCTGTCGTCTCCACGTCTTCTGCACTGCTTTTCTCCTTTTCACTTTTCACTTCCTCCTCCTCCTTCTTGGTTTCTTCCACATTCCATTCCATTACTCTGCTTACCTTTTTCGCTGCCTTTTCTGCTCCCGCCTTGTCACCCCCGTTTTTGTCTCTACGTTGTATGATCCTGTCAGCTCCGCCCCCTTGAAGAACCCCTAAAGCCAGGTTAGAGGTGATATGTAGTGGCACAGTAACCATGGTGGGTCCTGTGATGTGCATGGCTGCTCTCCGACCAGCTTTAGTGGATATTCCTGGAGATCTGGACTGGACAGTATCATTGCCTGCTAATCCTAAACCTTCTGGATCAAGAGCTGTGTAGGTACCCTGTACGCCTGCACCACCGCTTACTAGCCCTGTTCCCCTGCGGTAGGTCACAGCATATTCACTGGCACCTAATCCACCTGAAGATACTGGGAGCTCAGAGACAGCCTGAGGGGTGGTAGTGACAAGGGGAGACATGCTGGTGGAAGGAGGGCGCTGGCCAGGACGCCTGGTACCTAAAAATATAATGACAAATAAGTTTAGCCTAAGTGAAAGGTAAAGTTGAGTCTAAATTTTGATATTATCTGCAAACAATAATTTGAATCAACAATGAATCCTCCAAGATTGACAGAATCAAGTTTATGCATGATTATCCATGTTGAAACACCCGACTGTGCACCTTGGGCACTGACTTGATCTCAACTAATTTCACTGGGCTGGACTGAACCATGACCTCTTGACTGTATTTGTGCTTTTGATGCTTTTTGGAGTATTTTGAGCTTATCTAATGATGTGGCTTTCTTTTTGCTTACTTGTATTTTTAAAAAAACCCACAAAAGGTCTGTGCTCCAGGTTTGACAAGTGAAAATCTAGTAAAGTATACTTTTCACCAGTGTGGCAAAATATTCTCACAGCAGTTTGTAAAATAATCGTGTTTTTCCTGTTCACAAATATCCCATTTCTATGTTCACATACTTATTCATTCTATTTGTATTTATATTAGAGGGGAGGTCTTGATGTGTTACATTTCTACCTTCTGTTTTTCAAACATGAGTTTGTGTATGTCTGATACCAACTTCATTCATGTATTTTCTGTTGTGTTTTCATTTACTCCAAACGATCTTATATGTAGGGATTTTTTCCAGGTACACAAAATCATTTCTCTTGTTTAAGTGGAGAAAAAGTCCACATTTGGAGACTTAGGGATTGGAGGTGCCAATGGGTATTTTAGGACATTTATTTTAACTGCTCTATTAAGAGTTTGTTAGAGATTTGTTAGTTCCACATGGTGTACGGTAGGTTAAATATTAACAACAGCAGTGACTCCAGACATGCTCATAAAAGTATGGCACAAGTTTGACTATCGCATGGACAAATGGCCTGCTCAAAGTGGAGCACTTTTGAACACTGTAAATTTTCAGAATCAGAATCACGTTTTTTGCAAAGCTTTTACACAAACGGGGAATTTGTCTTGGTGTCATTGATACAGAAACAGAATATGTAGTATTTACAGTATATATAATCTATATTTCTCTATATAAATACACTAAATAAGAATATATACTAAATGCCTACAGATGTTAGAATATAAATTAAAAATTAAATGAAGGTTATGGGTGGGGAGGCAAAATGTAGGTAGAACATGATGTGCAAAGCGCTGTTTTGTATGTAAAACCTTAATAATATTTTAAGATTTACCGCAAGTTTCTACGTCCATTACTTTAAAAAACATAGCCTCTCCAAACTGAATGATTCATTTTGATACACTCTGTACATTAGCTTCAAATTTACGCTAGCTCTCATGGGAAAAAACGAATCAGCTGGTGTCTATAAACGTTAATGGATTTTACATTTTGTCAGAGACTGGGTTAAATTCTAGCATTTTACTTTGTGCTACTTAAGATTAATTTGCATGTGTCACTCTTTGCATTGCACTGATGCAGTCTATAAATGTTTCTAGCTAGCCATTCTTGCTAGTGGTTGTAGTTAAACCGCTAGTAAATGTGGTCACTTCTTACTTCAAAATATGACTTGTAGTCACTGCTGGTAAAGTACTCTGAGACATCAGTAAGACTAGAAAAATTAAAAGCACTATATAAATACCAGCACAGTCCAAAAACTGCAATGGGGATGGCTTAATTGCTTCAAAGCGGGACTTTACGAAATGACATGTAAAAGTGCTTTTTTCTTCAAGACATTAGAAAACAAACTCCATTCAACTCTATTGTGTGGTGATGGTGGAAGAAGTTCCCAGTCAGCTGTTCACTATCACCAGATGCATTTAAATGAAATTTTATCTACTTGTTTTCTTCTTATACGTAAGCACTGTGAGTTCACATTTTAACAAACCTCAGAGTCTTACAGCTTAATCAAATCAAACAAATTAAATCAACATTTCAAATTCTTTATAGAAGAGTTTATATCTAAATAAATATGAAATTCACTTACTTCTTAACATTTTTACTGCATTTAATTATTTTTCTAAGTAACAAATTCATCATTTTAATGTTTCAGAAGACGATACCTTCATTTGGATAGGATGGGGAGCTGAGGGAGTCCATGCTTCTTGCAGGTCTCAGAGCAGGCCTTTCTTTCTCTGGAGCTGAAAAAATATAAAAATTATTTCTAAGATAAGTGAGATAATATATAGAGAGAAGCTGTTGGAACTGATCTATGGGAGACTTAAAACTGATGTCCAAAACAGCAGCCAGCAGCAACAGTTTTCTAAAAGTACATTAATAAAATGTGCCAAAATACAAACAAATTATATTTACATTTTTAAATATTAATATTTAAAAATATGTGAGTTTGAATGTCATTTTAAATGTTGCTATTTCCTAAAAGTGAGAAGAAATTAGAAAACAAACCAAAGAGAATAAAGTTGTTAACACGCAAACCTGTTTATGGAAAAGGAGAAATTAACTTAGTAGGAATAAATGATGTGACTCATTTCTATGTGAAGGTTTTGTACCTTTGGTTGAAGGTTTGTGTTTTCGCCGTGGATCCGGGAATCGTCCTCCAATGTTAAAGATGGACATCCACTTCCTGCCTTTAAGGGATCCTTTCCTCCTGAGGCGAGCAAGACACGCACATTTGCAAGAAGTTTATATGAAAAGAAATGTTATTTTCTAACATACAAGCATCACTTGTTCATTCACCTGATACTCTAAAAAGTGTAAGCGACTAAGATTTTGTGTATAACGGACAGTAATGGTGACCCAGATAAAGAAATGGTTTACTCACTTGTCTGTGCCTTCAATGATGGCATGGTAAGGTCTTATGGGAAGTGGACCATCTCCTGGACTGATGTTCCCATAGCTACAAGCTGGGGTGGGAACAGGCCGGAATAAACATTCCTCCGTGTTGGGGAATGCTGATGGGGATGGGAGGGACTTCCTTCTCTCGTTTGATATGTCTGAAGAGGTCAGAGGAAAGATTTTAAGCTGTGGTACATAAGTTTATCGCCTTTCTCTGCACGTGAGTGTCTGTGGATGCACATCTGTGTTCTGACCTGCATCGGGAAACAGCTGAGGGACGTGTGTGAGAATGAACTCCACCACGATGGACTGGACCCTGACCTCCATGAAGGCCGCAGTGCCATTGAATCCTGTCGCTTCAATGTCTTTAGACCTTTTCATACAGATTGATAGATTGGTTTACTGATTGATTATCACAACTGCAAGACATGACTATGTGCTAAAGGAGAAGAAGGAATGGATGAAAACAACAGAAGAACAAAGTGAAGCAGAAAAGGAACAAGGAACAGGTAAGCAAAGGCAGCGGTGCACTATACAAGGTTATTGAATCGCATACAATATAAATTTAAATTACAGTAACTTTCAGCAGTTTATATATATAGTATTTTCCCTCAGAATGAAAGCAGGTAGTGTATCCCTCAGTTCACAAGAGCACATATCTGAGACACACTGATTTTTCATTAACACACCTGAGCAGGTTGGGGGCCCAGACAATGGCCAGGTTCCTGGAGTGCATGTTGGTTTCTGACGAATACGAGGCCATTCTGACAAGATGACGCATGAGAAACTCCAGAGTCCTGTAGGACACACATGATACATGATCAGCTTTTAAATCTGCAGCCTTGTTAGAAACAGTATTATTTTACACATCAACCACATAATAATCAGTATTATCATCTGTAAATGTGGGATTAATGGTGGTTTTCGTAAAGGAAATACTGTTATTGGTCAGTTCTTTACTTTTTAATTGGTAACTGTACTGGACTTTTGGACTGTGTGATCCAACTAAGTGAAGTATTTCAGCCATGTTGAACTGTAATGAGAGCCCAGGGTAGACCCAGGGCTCTCTTGGCTGGCTTTGGAATGCCTTGCATGCCCCTGGAGGACGAGGTGGTTAGGGAGAGAAGAGTGTCGGCATCTGTGCTTATGTTTCTACCCCACGATAATAGATGGATGATGGCGGACCAAAACCGTGCAGTTAGGTTCTGGTCTGCCAGTTCAGCCCATTTATATGTAATTAAGCAGCTTCACGGGGTCCAGTGTTATTATCTGTAAATGTACAGTTTTGTAATATTTTCCTACATGTCTTCCTTGTGGCAGTGAACTAAAATCTACATATAGAAGAATTTACTAAAGCCTACTAATCTCTGGTGAAGTAATAAAATTGAGCTGATCTGTTGTGATAGTTACTGGAGAGAAATAAAAGGAGATGCCCTCTGCTTGTGTGCAGAAATACAGGTTATTATATAGTAAAAGTGGCTGTCATTGGGATGCAGAGGGTTGTACCTGTAATGAGGTGCTGGTAGCTCTTTCAGGACATCACCGATCTTTACTAGCCTCTCCTCCTCTAGCTGGATGGCCACAGCTTCCTGTTAGGATATGTGTTATTTTCTGTTTTCATGCCTGTAGACCAGTCAAGGATTTTATTTTGTTTTTTTCGCATGTCTGAGATACTCACAGCAAATTTGTCATACAGCTGATATGTGAGCAGAGGGTTGGGCAGCTCTCTGAAATAAGCTTTACACAAAGAGCTGACACAGTGGATGTCCTGCAGGTACAAATCCTTGTTCAGTTCAGGATTTCCATCACTCTCAAACTCACCCCTGTTTTGAATGATAATAACATAATCGAATATCCATTAAAATATATGTGGATTATATTGTTTATTTACAGGTAAAGGTTGACCACACACAGACATTTTACCTGAGTTTCTGGATATTGGATGACACTCCAGACAACCTGTAGATCCCATCAACAATCCCATGATGCTCCACAAACTCACTGCAGCATCGCAGCACCAGTGGAACTGTGAAAGAAGACTCAAATGAATAACCTGGATATTGGCCTAATAAAAGCATGGAACATGTTCAATCTGTCATCTTTAGATACAAATATTTAGATGAAACTTTATTAATCCCTCGGGTTGCTTCCTAAGGGAAATTCTGGAAATTCGGTACATATACAGTCAATAAGTCTATCAAATCTATAATTTTATAACTAAAGCATACTGATGACTTTTGACTATGAAAATTTGCCCGGTTTCAATTGGTCCACGGATCTTATTGATAATGATCCTCTGACATCTAGAGGTTCATGCAGAGCATCAGGCATATGACTCAAAGACTCCTCGATCAAAACCTATGAAAGACTGTTGTAATGAATATAATTTCCAGGGTTAAAAACCTTTTTAAAAACTTATTTTAGGGTCAAAGTCACCACACCATTTATACTATATATATAAAACTTATATTGTGGTAGTTGAACAGGTTATTTTTAAGTACATTTCTGTAATACTGAGATTTGACAAATACAAACATGAAACTGATTTCAGCCACAGCTTTGTTGTTGTTTTGTCTTTGCTTATTGATAGTGAGAAAAATTAGCATACCAAACTATGACTGTGAACACAGCAAATATTCTGTCTGCTTAAAATAGTTATGTTTCCTTTGTCATTGTTGACATGTGGGCATTTAGCTTGAAGCACAGAAGTGCCAAAGACTACATGGATCCCTGAGAGGAATATTTCTGTTCTAAGGGTCACGGTTAAGTTGGCCAGGTGCACAGCAGATACCTTCCTCGTCCTTTCATCCCATTTATTGACATTATGTCCGATATTTTTTTGTTTATTTCATGTAAGTGGAAACATTACTGACAAGAAATGTGTTGCATCCCTGCTAAAATCTTAAAATACCAGAAAATAAAACAGAAGCTGAAGTGCAAAAATCATTGTTTCTCCAGTTATAGTACCACAAAAAAGTGTTTGCCCCCATCTGATTTCTTAGTTTGTTGCATATTTGTCACAGTTATATTTTATATGTTTCAGATTACCTAACATATTCTAATATTAGACAAAGACAACCTGAATAAATACAAAATGCAGCTTTTAAATTGTAATTTCATTGTTCAATTGTCCCCTAAGCCTCATAATTGGCTTTGCCACCCTTGGCAACAACAACTGCAATGAACATTTGTGATCACTGCAATGAGTTTTTCACTTTGCTCTGGAGGAATTTTGGCTCACTCATGTTTGCAGGATGAATTAATAAAGCCACACTGGAGGGTTTTCAAGCATGAATGGCCAGTTTAAGGTCATGCTAAAGAATATTTCACTATGACACTCCAACACCATTATTTTGGAGTTTTTTAAACCAATCAGAGGTGGACTTGCTGGTGTTTTGGATCACTGTCCTTCTTTTCAGTTCAACTCTGTTTGAGGTTTAGGGCATGAACTGTTGGCCAGACGTTCTCCTTGAGCATTTCTGGTAAAGAGATGGTTCCATCAGTTACAGAAAGTCGTGCTGAAGCAGCAAAGCAGCCCCAGACCATCACACTATGCCCACTTATGACTGCTGGTCTGATGTTCTTCCAAAAAAGTCAACCTTTGTCTCATCAGTGCCAGAATACTTTCCCAAAAGTCTTTACCTTTTTTTTTTTTACTTACCCCCAAAGTAATTTGCCCTGCGATGTCCCACGCTTTGCCCACAATGAGTCAGTCGGGGTCACATTATAAAATGATTAAGACTTTTTCAAATGTTTGACTCAGCCTGGTGTGGTTTGACAAGCAAAGTCATAATCTGAACGTTGGCCTTCACGACTTGCCTATGCTTTTAAAAAAAGCATAGGCAAGCACTTTACTGCAGAGTGAGATGCTAAAGAGTTGAGAAACATGAGAAATATCCCATGAAATGTGCTTAATAGCAGGTTGCTTCAGTTTAGTAACACTTCTATGACATGTTTCATTTACATGGTATAAACGGTACTTCTGCTGATGTCTGACACCCATGTGTAAATGATTTATCTCTGCAGGATTGTGTTTAATGCAATGAAGAAAACTATGACAAGTGGAGAAAACAACAATAAGAGCAGGACATGTTTTCTAGTCAGGGTTGCTCACTTACCCTCTTGACCAGAGGTATTTAGATGCTCCAACAGATCACATCCAAACACCTTCTCTTTGTTGCCCCCTTTTCTTCGAACTCTCCTCATCTCTTCCTGTCTTCTCTTTTCACCTCACATTCAGACTGGTCCCCTCTACCCTGCTGGTGACGGTCAGGTTCACTGACTGTCTGTTCTGGATGCGTTGACCAAAATGGTTAAAGTGACGATGACTCTGATAAAACGTTGCACATTTCAGAGGTTTGACTGTGCTGCTGTTGCTTCTGTTTCCTTTGCTTCAGTGCATGTTGTTAGGTGCAGCTTGTTTCCTCTGTGAGCTGCGCTGCATTGGGGCTGTCACGTAAAATCGAGCGTTAGGACATACTTTGTTGTGTCTTCCTCCCTGCAAAAGCAGAAATGATAACGGTTTCGTTGTGGATATAGCAGTTTCACGTTTTAACAATGAACAATCTCACAGTTAAAATCAAACAAACTGCACTGAACGCTCGCCTTGCATATGACGCCTTCACTTCCCCCTGATGCACTCAATTTATTTTCGAATGAAAGGCCACACCCTTGCATCTGTACTTCTCGTATTCACTGAAAAGAGCCCCTGAACGTTTCGCTCCAATCATGCTATAAGGTTTCTCTGAGGTGGTGGACCAACTTAAGCTTCTAATCTCCGCTCCTGCCTGAGGACTACGCTCACTACAGAGCCCGGTCTGTCCTCCCTGCCCTCATGTCAGGGCCATCGCGGCCCTGTTCTCATTTCAGCGGAAGTCGAGCACTGAACATATAGATTCACAGAGACGTTCAAACTCTCTCCCCACTCTCTCCATCTTCCTGACACCTGCCGCTACTCTCCTATCATCCACCACCCTCCCAATCGGTCCACGTTTTTGGAAAGACTTTAAATGTGAGGAAACAAACAAATTAAAAAGCGAACACAAGTGTTCCTACCTTCACTCTGCATCGGCACACAAGTAGCAGCATAAAACGATGACGCAACAAACCACTAAACTTCCCCTGTTTAACTTCCTGAGTGTCTCTCCTTCTCTTGTGCTTTCTCTCTGTATTTGGCCCTCTGTTTCTCCGCCTCTGCTGAGTAGGGAAATCAGTTCATAGTATCTGTACAGTTCATCTATTTCCCTCACATGCGCTGCATTTGTCTCTCTGTGGGCCGACCTCCATCACCCTGACTGAAATAAGTAGATCTGAACGTACCTTAAAGATGAGGGATGAAATCTGATTACATTTTCTTCCATTTTAACAGTTTTACATCATTGCTACATATAAATATAAATATAAATATAAATATAAATATAAGTACCAGCAAAGTATCACATAGGGGCTCAAGAATTATCACCGGAGTTCCACACAGCTGTCATACAAAGATTCAGTATGTCAGTGAAATCATAAGATAAACTAAAGCTAGTCACACTGTGCCAATGAAGGAGAAGACAAACACATGAGCAAGAAAAGTAGTTCAGAAATGGTAAATGGCCTGTATTTATATAGCGCTTTACTAGTCCCTAAGGACCCCAAAGCGCTTTACATATCCAGTCATCCACCCATTCACACACACATTCACACACTGGTAATGGCAGCTACATTGTAGCCACAGCCACCCTGGGGCGCACTGACAGAGGCAAGGCTGCCAGACACTGGCGCCACCGGGCCCTCTGACCACCACCAGTAGGCAACGGGTGAAGTGTCTTGCCCAAGAACACAACGACCGAGACTGTCCAAGCTGGGGCTCGAACCGGCAACCTTCCGATTACAAGGCGAACTCCCAACTCTTGAGCCACAAAGAACACGAATGCACCACAAAGTAACAAAAGAGTCACAAAGCACTGCAGAGAAACATAAAAAGTCTAGTTGTTTGTGTGTGTGTGTGTCTACATTACACACTGTGTTGATGCTATTCTTGCAGTATCCTGTTATTTGAAATAAAGCCCTCAAAACATTATGTTTATGATGAGTTTCTGTGGACCTGCTGGGCTTTTTCCCTTTTACAGTTCATCACAGATGGTTTCTACTGTAAAAGGTTTAGTTGTAAGAATCCCTGTTAAAGCAGATAAGTGTGGAATACTTATCACACCTGATTGTTCTCCGACTGTTTTTCTCTATAGATGGTTTACCTTCCTTTACTTATTTGCATCTCTGAGCTACAGTTTTGTAACTTCCTGTATTTTAATATGCTCCATTGCTTCTTCAGCTGTTATCGTGCAATTTTCTTGTTGTATCATCTCTAACAAATTGGCACAACATAGTCACCACTTATAATTCACTCTTAGGTCATAAGTAATGGGTTTTATATCAGTGCTTTATGCAGTGTTTTAACAATAACCTTAAATTTGCCAGGTTGTGCACTTGATCAATATTGCACATGTAATTGTTGGAAAATCTTTTAGTTAGTCTTGTGGATTTTAAGGTTTTGTATTTGCCAGTAGGTTATTGAGCCAGTACTCTGCAAGGCATTCCCAAAATTTATGAAGGCTGTAACTAAGAAATTACAAAGTGGTGGAGTACAAGAAGGACCTGGATTCACCCATCAGAGCTGGGACAGGCTCCAACCCCACTGCCACCCTGAACTTGATAACCAGAAGAAAATGGATGGATTGTTATTTCTTGCAACTTGGTCATTTTTATGGATGCCCACCTGGGGGGGGGGGGGGGGGGGGGGGGGGGGGGGGGGGGGGGGGTTAGTGTATATTTGCTGGTTTAGCCTCAGTTTAAGACTGTGTGTTTTATTTAAAAAACAATCTATTAATATTATCTAAATTTGATTTCTTATGTTTCTTTTCTTCTTGCCTCCTCAAGATTTTGTCTTCGTCGTGGAATTCCCCATTTAGTTACTTTCTGTTTTGTTTTGTTTTCTTAGTCATTAGTTAAACTTGTTTTGTTTTTGTTCTAATTAGTTTCAGTTGCATCTTGTTTACCCTGGTGTTTCTATTATACCTACTCATGTGGGTTTACATAACCCCTCCTTTGTCTCTGTTAGCCTGCCTTTGTGTGTTCCTGCATCATTCACGCCATGATAGTTTTTATTTATTTATTTATTTTTACCTTAATTGCATAACTTTTTTCAGAATAATTTTATGTGATGATTAGACTATAGAGGAAAAACCAGCATACAGGACAAATTAAAGGAAAAACAAGGAAAAGTGTGTTAGTAAGGTGCTGGGCCCCCGCATGCCCACTGATTGACTGTACAAGTCTCATGAACTCTACTGGACAATCACCATTCTTCCAAAAGATAGTATATAAAGACCAGTATAATCCTCACCATCCTATAAGAGTTGATTACAGGGTGAAGCCGATCACTCATAACAACTTAATGCTTATTTGCAGTGAGCTGTTTCATCTAAGGTGGAGTGTCTCGAAGTTTGGACGAAAACTTAGGGATAAAACCTGGACAGAGAGTGGTTTATATTAGTAACTGTAACCCAGTGTTAATGATGTTTTTCTTTCTCTCTTTTTTTGTTATCATAATTTTTTCACTGCTTAAATTGTCTGTTACATTTCTTATGGGTTTCTTTCTTTCTTTCTTTTCAGATGTGTTCATAAATGCTACAGGAAGGTTAAGTCTCTTCTTAGAATAATAGTATTGAAACAGCAGAAAAATGCTCCTTTGGCCATATCAGCCATGCTACGCACACTGAAACTACAGAGAAAGGAGGAGCTTCTTTCCTTGTGGCTTTTGCGGCCCAATCACTTTAATCTTTGCACAAAATGGGCATGACAACCTAAACCATGCCTAAAAACGAACCCTCCAAAATGTAAAAGTCATATTACACATGTAATATGTCAGACATCTGTATCTCGCAAAAAAGTCAGTTGTTGTACGTACAGTTAAGTCCATATCTGGCTGTTTATAAAGGTAGTAGCTAGGTTACAGCATATTGTAATTGGAGTTACACATAAATAATAAATAATCATAATAAATGATTATTATTAAAACAAATAATAATCAGTCACCCGCAATCACACCTGCTACACGCGCAGTGCGCTTGTATGTAATAATTACGGTAATAGCACAACGTCACTTGTGGCTGCAAGTGAGTTTGGTGTGTCGTTTAAGTACTTCCTGTAATGGTGGAAACTACATTTTTAAACACGCACAGACGCATTTATCAGCTTGTTGTTTTTTGCATGAATTTTCTAGGAGGATTCAGTCGTGACCGTCTGTCTGGATCACAGAGGTAGAAAAAACAAGCGTCCCTCTAGCATACGCGGAAGAACCTGCAGATACTTCTGCCGCTGTGCTTCGGTGATGGATGCACTGCTCTAATACTTTCACACAGATTCACACACAGCACGCGTAGACGTGTGCAGCTTAAAACGTTTATTTGTGCTGTAACAAGGAGCCGAAACCAGTGCGAGATGGAGAGCTGCGACTTCCAGAGTCAGCTGCTGTCCGTCATGGAAGTCCTGGCCAAGGCGGCTGTAGCTGAGATAAACCGGCGTGTGGACCAGAGCTGCACGGTGCTCAGGCTGGAGGTGAGCCAGAGCCGGCGGGACATCGACCTGCTGAAGAGCAAGTGTGAGGTGATGGAGGCAGAGCTGAGGAAGAGCCGGATGAGGGCCAGGAGAAAAGGTGGGGACACCTGCCTGAGAGATGCTGAGGAGTCACGTCTTTGTTTATAACTGACAGTTTTGTGTGATCTTCTCTCTTAGTGTTTAACAATCCATCAGCGGGGAGATTCTCTCCTCTGGTCAAAGTAGTTCTCAACAAAGAAACTCAGAGCTCACATTGGGACACACCGGTGGAAGCTCAGGCTCCAGATCAACCCCAGCAGGTAGGATACGGCTATTATACCAGTGCACCATATTATCCCATTCATAGAAGTTCCAGAAGTGAGAGTGAGAGACAGAGCCTTTAACTAGAAGAGCCCAATCCCCTTGTGGAACCAGCTCCCAGACTGGGTTCAGTTCAATTCAATTCAATTCAGTTTTATTTATACAGCGCCAAATCACAACAACCGTTGCCTCAATGTGCTTTATATTATAAGGTAGACCCTACAATAATATATACAGAGAAAAACCCAACAAGCATATGACCCCCTATGAATGGCAACAGTGGGAAGGAAAAACTCAATTTTAACAGGAAGAAACCTCTGGCAGAACCAGGCTCAGCGAGGAACCAGTTGCTTTAAGGGAGTTTTTTTTTTTTAAACCTATATCCTTAAGATAGAAACACGGGAAAGTAAATTAGAATATATGTAATAATTATTTTATATTGACTCGTAAGTACAAAACTTTATAACTTTGTGATGTTAACCTTATTTAACCTCATTGTAGATGGGCTAGAGCTCTACTAGCACAACTTGCATATAAGCACTGATGCATTTGCTTGACCACGCAGTGCATGTGTCATCTTATTTAAGCACTAACCCTGAGCCTGCTGTTGCAGTGTGCTGAGGCCGTGGAGCTTGCTAATGGGCCTGATCACATACGGATCAAAGAGGAGTGTGCAGAAGAGGATATGTGGAAAAATGATGCAGAGGACAGACCGAGTGAGTCCACACCTTTAATAGTGAAGAAATAAAACAATGTGATGTTTAAGAGGGACTTTTCGTTCAAGCACAAGGAATACTTCACTTTACTCAGATAAGCTGTAAAGGTAAATAAATGCACTGTTTATATACAGGTCATAAGATGAGAAGCCTGAGTCTGAGTACAAATTAATATGTATGTGTGCTAATGTGCACCAGAGCTGATGCTACACACATGGTTCAGTTTACAGACAAATTATTGTCTAGGTTTGCAGTTTAACAGCATTGCACTGAATTCAAAGCCCAGGATATGATCTGATAAGAATTACAACTATAAATTAATTTCAAATGAGCCAAATTGTTATTTGCCGACTATAAATCAGGGATGTCAAACTCAGAGGCCAAGTGGGTCAGACCAGTGAAACTTCCCTTTCTATTGGTGCAAAGAGGTTTAACTGCCCATTTAATCCCTGAGATATCACAATATGAGGAAAAAGAAGCACAACTTTACCTTTACTTTCAATATATGATAAAGAAATGCTGCTCTGCTTAATAAAATAAATCTATCAGCTTGACTCTGGGATTGAGTTGCAAGAAATAAATGTGTAAAATTATCATTGTTCAGACTGTCCTGTAGTTATAAAGCAGAAAGTTTTTGTCCACATTTATGTGTTTTACTGTGGAAAAAAAACAGGAGATTTTCTCTAATTTAATAGTTTAATTATTACTTAATTACATTGGTGTAATATGGATAGCCACAGGGAAGAGCTTTAATAGTAGGGCAAGCTGTCAAATTTATGAAAATACAGAAATATATGAAAATAAATATGAAAAATTTACACCCTCCTTTACATTTTCCAAAGCTGTCCAGTGGGGTGACTCTGGAGACTTGGCCTTATGTTTGACACCTTTGCTCTAAACGATTAAAGGTTTTATTAAAGGCATCTCTCTGGTAATGTGCTCTCTTTAGTCTCTGGAGCCGAGCATCAGCCGTATTTCGACACAACAAAACCTGCCCAAGGCGACAGCTTTGCGGAGCTTTACCACTCGGCTGAAAACCCGGCCCTCTCTGAAGATCTGGTTTCCCAAGTAGACGGCTACAGCATTTTCCCAGAACAGCAGCTGAACAGCGGCCAAAATGATATCGAACTCGTAGTGAAACACGAGAAAGAGGAAGAGGCGGATGAGGACGCAGCTCCACTCGGTTCAGCCCACACGTTTGTGACAGAGACAGCTGAGGGGCAGCTGTGGCCATCCAGCGTGTGCAGAGACACGGGGGACCCAGGTGTCCCGTACACCGGGCAGCAGTTTGAGCAGATTCCTGCTGCATTTGCATCTTCAGCCCTGTTGCATTTGGAGGATGTGGCACCCAGAGTTCACTCTGTTGGGAAATTTAATTCTGTTGTGCTGAGTTCCGCACGAGTGAAAAGACGAGGCAGAAGTTTGGGATGTAAGAGGCCACAGTCAGAGGAAGGACAAAACTCTGCATCTCAGATTAACTCCACAGATCCCACCTTGATTCCTCAACAGTTACAGAGCTGTACTCAAACGAGTAATCCAGACGAGGGCCGGACTGGGCCGAACCCCGCAGGCCCCTTCGCCACACACAGAGTTGGAGGCAGTTTGAGCCTGGCGAGGAGGATGAGGACGCCCTGGAGGTCCGGGCTCGGCGAGAAGCGGTTCAACTGCACGTACTGCGACAAAAGCTTCACCAGGTTCAGCCAGCTCAAAGAGCACCTGAGGAGTCACACGGGCGAGAAGCCGTTCAGCTGCATGCAGTGCGGCCGGAGCTTCACCAAACAGTGCAACCTCATCAGACACGCGGTGGTCCACAGCGGGGAGAAGCCCTACGAGTGCTCGCTGTGCGGGAAGTGCTTCACCCAGCGCTCTAGCCTCAAGTCTCATCAGAAAACAGCACACTTATAATGTTTATTTTATACAACCGCTGCCCGTGTGGAGAACTTAATAATTGGTTTTGTTTTTGTGATGTTACATATACACATAATTTTAGACTGAGTGGTACAGAATTATAAAACTACAGTCAAGTTTATGGCCCGGCTAATGTGTTTCCATCAGGCGCCACACAGGCTGCATGGAAAAGATGGATTGTGGAAAGTTGTTATTAAGTGTTTTATCTTTTTATGTTTTTTTGTTTTTTTTAGCCAGCTGTGGTGAGTAAAGGGTGGAAATAAACTCATCAACTCCTCAAACATGCCCCGTATAACACATCTGTTTTACTCCAACTAGGAACAAATTTATTCAGTGAGACATAAACTCAGTGTTTATGAAATGTTTATTGAGGTCACAAACCGAGTAAAACTGAGTTCTTTTTTTTATAGTCGCCCTCTACTGGCTTTTAAAAAGAATGCAGGTTTAAAGCACTTCTCCAATGGCTTAAAATTCAGACCTGAAGCATATGTCAATCTTTCATATACAGTCTGTGATCAGACTGCAGAACTAATGCTAGCTTCAGTCCTTTTAATCACTGGTTTCAAATCACCTTAAAGACTCATGAAACGTAGCTTTATGTGTTAATCCATCAGCCTTAATGAGAGGCTAATGAAAAGCTAGAGGCTTTCTACCTGCCATTCTTCTCTCTTCATCTTCAACCGTGTTGTTGTTCCTAAATTACCAATTTCATATTCATTGCCTTTGTTATTACATGTAACTTATGTTAATTTAATCCTGATAAGTTTTTCCCTGCGGAGCCCAAACTGCAAATTTGAAAAGTAAATAAAGTTGCTCTGCATTTGAACTTGGTCCTTGAACACATCTTTGAACACATCTCAGCCCTATCAGAGATTAGATCGGTGTCTGGTGTTTCCATTAAACATCAAAGTTACTTGTGCTGGAGGTAAATCAAAGAAGTACCAAAAAACTGATGGGCCGTCAGGGGGTAGAAGAAGAGATTGTCTGGCTCTAACAAAAGCAGTAATCCCTGCACCCCCCTCCCCTCCCATTTTGTTGTTTTTACATTTTCAAGCACAATGTCAGTGTTTTTATAAGCTGGAAATCATTTGATTATAAATTAGGTATGTTTTAAATAACTTCTTACAACTGCAAACTAAAGTAGGAACTGTGGTATGTTTAAACCTCTAGGTTACATTTTTACAAACAGTCAATCGAGGATTAAGTTTGATTTGAATTTTATTGAATGTTACTGGTCATAAAACAGAAAGGCGACCTCTGCAGGCCGTACCCCGCCTCCCACCCTGTGAAGCTGGGATAAGTCTCTCGGCCTATGACCCTGAACTGGATAACCTGCAGATGGACGGCTGTTACAATAAATACATTTCAGTAAACTGAAAGAAATGTAACCAGATTAGACTTGAAGGATTTTGGAAAGTGTCAGAACTGCTTTATTTAAATATATGACTCATGAGAATTAAACTAACCATCTTTTGGCATCGCTTGTCTTCAGTCTCCGGGCATGGAAATCAAATTGGGAAGTTTCATTTATTTTAGAAACAGATCTCGCTTAGGATGGTGCAGTGGTCAGCACGAATGTCTCACAACAAGAAGGTTCCTGGGTTTGAATCTGTCTAGAGTTTCAATGTTCCCATGCTGCCCGTGTAGCTTCAGGTACTCTAGCTTCCTCCTCCAACTCAGTGATGCTTGTTAGGGTTATTGGTGATTATAAACCGATTAAAGACTGACTGGTTGACCTTTTCTGAAAGCTAAAATAGGCTCTGGAATCTGAAGTGTGAGTTCTGAGGGTGACGGGAGTCATCCTGAAGTAAGACAAGAAAAACTCAGGCAAACTTGTTATTCAATCAGAAAAACAAAAAACATCTTAATCTGTATTCAACAAGGCAAGTACCACAAACATTTTACACAAATATACAAAGGTAAGACATTACTTTTTTCAATATAAATATGAAATTAGATCTTTTATCCTGTAAAACTGTGATAAAAGTTGCATAGAGGAGTAGTGATAGGACAGGACTGTATATATCACTCTATGTGTGCATTTTAGTTCTTATTAGAGGGATCAGACTGAGATCAGCAGAACGCAACAAAAGCCACACAAAGGAAAAAATATCGGCGTTGATGTTCAACACTATGAATCTAATCTTTATGAGCCATTTAGTTTGTACACAGAGCTGTTCGGATAGACATTTACAAGGATTTTAATACTCATTAAGGTGGAGATGGAAAAACTAAAGACGACTGATTCAAATCAGACATTCAGTGGAGTGTCAAGTACAACAAGTCACAGGGTCTCATAGTTCATTAAACAAAGCGAACCAAATGTTAGCAGCTTTAAAAAAATCTGTACTGTACGCTGTAATTATTCAGTTTTACCAAATAACAACTGCATTTATTTGCGGCACTTCCTGTTGCCTAAATGTTTTCCCTCCACTAGAGCAGAAAGTCACCATGAAAGACTTTGAAACTCCAGGTTATGATGTTAAACTGGAAAACATATTTACACCCAATCATCAACTGAGTCCTTTAAGTAAAGTGATTTCAGTATCAGCAATGTTAAAACAATACCACCATGAAAAGTTTCTGACAACGCACAAATCTGTAAGGACTGTTTGATAACACTGTTTGTATGACTTACAGTAATCCTGTTTTTTTTTTAATAAGTCTGACGTAAGACCCGTCTTTCTATAGTTTACCAACATTTGCTACAATTATCAACCTTAAAGTGGATTTAATTATGCTTCAGTAGCTTCATCCTGTAATACTTAATCAGAAGAGTAAAGTGGGAAGCAGGTTGTTACTTCAAACCCATCACACACTGGATGGTTCGTCTGCTAGTAGAAGCACTCAAATATTATGGACGGATTATTTAATATTATTATTTTCCCTTCTTTTTTTTTTTCTTTTTTTTTTTTTTTTAAAATCAGTGGTGAGACTTGGCAAACTCAGAAGTGATAAATTTTTGGAGTACGTACAAATCTAGATGCGGGAATTTTTGGAAGGATTTATCACCAGCGAGAGATGGCGAAAAACTGGAAACTTTGCATCAAAACTTTACATGATCAAAACTGGGAGACAGAGTTGTGATATATTTTTGAGATGTATATGAAGCTAGATCCAGATATCCTTCTGAATCCAGGGATAATTCAGTGCATAGCGTGGAAGGATTTTCAGCCTTTGTCGTGGTATGATCTCAGATTTGGCTTTTTATTTAAGTTTTGCTCTTTAAAATTTGCATCGTGTGGCTTTAAACTTGTCTTGAGTTGGAACACATCCAAGTAAATAACCTGTGTTTTGGCTTGCTTCTTTTTTGGAGGGACTGTTTTGGAAATCTGGCCTGACAGATGTACAAGACATTTATTACAATATCTATGTTTGCCTACAGAGGGTAGAAATAAAAAATGCTTAGACTGGCTGGCTTTTGTTTGACTAGTTTATCTCTCCTCTTTTTTCTGTACTTTAAAGTTAGCGGGCTAAAAAATGTCAAAAGAACAAGAAATGTTCCTGAAAGATTTCAGTCGCCTGACACCAGGTTGTTTTTTTAAATTGGCAGGAATGAGCAGTGAGGAACCACCCTTTTCCCAATTTCACAGAGAAATCACTGACAAACCCTTAACTCTGTCACCCTTTTTCTCCTGGGGGAGAGATTAAACATCGGTCTCGTGAGTGCTTTTAGGCACGTTCTCATCTGAATATCAGCGTACGGTCTTGTAAATCTGATGCGGGGGTTTTTGATTCAGTATAAGCATTTGTTTCTCAATGAACACAAAAAGTATCAAAACCTAAACACAACACAATGGCTCTTCAATACCTCTCCTCATAGACAAAACACTGACTAGAGGAAAAAGAAAAAAATCTACATCTCACAATATTAAATACAAACAACCTTTTCAGAAAAATAATCTCTATGCAGAGGGTCCGTTGTGTTGATAAAAAGCTTTTTGTGCTATTGCTGACTTTCACACCTGGGTGGAAACTTTGAACAATAATTATTTATCCAAATCAAGTGTGCTTGATTGAGTCAACAGGTGATACATTCACTTGAAAGATCACAATCAAGTGATTTTTCCTTTTATCTTTTATTCTCCAAAAAAATTTGAAATGTGTCCAGTCTACTTTTAAAAGCCGTTTTCGGCTGCCTCTGTGGAGTCAGAGTCCTCCCCGCTTTCTTTTCCACCACCTCAGTGTGTTGACGCATTTTGCGCGGGTGCATTACATTGGGCATGTGTTTGTCCCCCGTTCCCATTCCTGCTCGTCCTCCGGGCTGCTCGAGCAGTCCATGGCCTCTCCACTGTCTCTCTCACTGCTGGGGATCATCGGAGACCAGCTCTCCCTTAACGAGTCCTCCTTACTTCCCTCTACCTCCCCGTCGTCCTCCCCTCTTCTCTGCCCGCAGTAGGGTGGGATTTCAACCACGACATATTTCTTCGTCCAGCTGCTCAGCGCCACCTTTTGCCGGATGTCATTTCCCATTTGGCCTGCATCAGACCGTGAGTTAGTACCTGTGAGAAAAAAAAAAAAAGCCGAAAGAGTAAGGATAAAAGGTTACAACAAAAAGACTGCTGTACTTGTAAATTATGTTGAATTTAACTCTTTGTAGCTACAATTTACAGATGTCCATTAATGTATCATATATAGGTAATCATAAAGTTACTGTTTTGTAAAAAGGACAGCAACAAAAATAGTCTGTGTGTGTGTGTCTGTGTGTGTGTGTGTCTGTCACATCCTTCATCCAAGCAGCATCAAACTCAGCAGTGCACTTAACTCGGGCTCCTGATAATTCATCAAACCAAATCTGAAGTAGTTTGGATGCAGTGTTGTTGATCAGATGAACACAGATTTCTCACACTATGAGTAGGACACACATGTTGATCTATGGCTAAACTTAAACTTGTGTAAATAGGGTAAATCGGTGACACTAAGTCATGGAAAGCTACTATCAATTACATGGCTGCTCTATTTGACTGCCACTGGAATTTCCTGTCCGACATTCAAAGTGCATTATTATTTTGAGATCATAAAGGACGACTTTAATAAGGTCACACACGGCGTCTGCAGACAAATATTGCCAGTTATTCATCACCCTCATGCTTATCATTTAAACCATGCAAGTTTCCAAACTTTAGCTACTAATTATGTGGGACCATTACCATAGCGATATGGTAATGGTCCTTGTTCCAGTGTTCTTTGCACTGGAACTCAAATAGTTTTCTTATGCATCCCAAAAGATGTACACTTAAATAATCGCATTAACTTGTCAACCTACACTAAAGGAGCAAAAACTGATGAACGAGGAAACTCGCCCTAATAATTACAGACTGTTCTGTTCCTGCTCCTGCAGAATGAGATGGCCCACACCGTTTCATTTATATGAAACAGACGGAATGAAACTGACTTCACAGATGATGACTCATGTCTGTTACAGTAACCTAAAAGTGAACAGGTAATGTAATAATATGACACATATGGTTTGGTCGTTACTGTGGTCATCACTGACAGAAGATAACGTGTTATCCTCTTATTTAAAACCTGCTCAAAAGCAGCACTGAACATGAGTTCCTTATTTCTGGTTATCATCACCTTACTCGCCTCATGTATGGTGCACTCTTAGCTGAAAAGAAGCATATTATGAGTTCACAATCCTCTAGCTTAGAATTTAAACCGCAAAGCAAAGAGTTACTTACACACTCAGCAATTAAAAATGTTATTTATTTACAATGCTTGCTGCATGCTACATGCAAACTGCTTGGTTAATCACAAATGTCCCTGACATGTCACTTCAAAGAGGGACCATTAGCCACTAAACTAAACTAAAATCTAATTTTAGTTGATTGTTTTCTACTTGAAGCTCATCTTTTATCTTTCCACAAACATTCGCTGAGCTCACCTAGAAGAGTTGTGGACAGCTGACTGGAGTTACAGTTAACAGAACCGTTGTTGGTGCTAACAGCAGCGGCGAGGTGGAAGATCTCAGAGCGAGGAAGCTGGGGCGATACCGGTAAGGAGTGACACTGTCTTCCCGGCAGCTGCTGCCAGTAATAAGACGCCTCTTGTTGGGCTCTTCCGGGCCCGAGAGCACATGGTTGGTTACTGAACACACTTCCAGGTGGCGAGTGGAGGTCAAACACCAGGGAGAAGACAGACTTGCTGGGCACATCGTAAAACTTAATCTTCCCCCCGCACAGATCTTCTCGGGCTGTAAAAGGGTTGATCTTGCGGGCTTTGGAGGCTCTCTTGGCAGTAGGGGGGTTATAGTAAGGGTCCTGGACATTGACTTTTCTTCCTGGCTTGCAGGAGAAGACGTCCGATTGGCTGCGGCTGAGCCAGATGTTTCGTCTGGGGCGGGGTGATTTAGGAGGGATTTTATCGTTCTGGAAACCAAGAGGATTCCCTCGCTTGAAGCCTTGGATCTTCTCCCCTTAAATGAAGAGAACAAGAGCTTTCTGTGATCATCTTACATAAAATCTACAGAAAATACAGAAGTGTATTTCAGGTTTTTTTTTGACATAGCCATACAGAAGGTGAAGCAGGAATATTTTAAAACCACTAGATGGCAGAATAGGCTAAATGTATGTTAACAGTTTCCCAAGGCGCTGCATGAGATTATTTAAACAGACGTTTTCAGTGGTGTGGTCGGGTTTAATTCTCGCAGCGCTGGAATCATGGCAGGATTAAGAAACCGTCTCGCCGGTGGTTGTTAAACATTGTTCAAAAACAAAGGGTTTACTCGTATAAATATTTTTTAAAGTTAAGTACTGAGACGGTTCCAAGCATAGCATAAATATATCTAAAAAAACGAGCTCCTCTCAAAGCTTGTAGTGGACCCCCAGGTGTCTCCTTTATTCCAGGAAACTCTTTTTACTCATGTGGACTAAAAAAAGGCTCCTTTGGAAAAATATTTGGCTTTTACGTTTTCGTTATGCAACAGAAACATTTCCTACTGTCAGGGCGATCCTGGTCTCGGGAAACATTGATGTTATCAGCAGAGAGAGGGAGATGGAGGAGGTGGAGGAGGATGATGGGTACATAGAGGGGAGGAGGAATGGCGAAAAGGAAGTTTATGATGTAACAACCAACAGCTGATGAGAGGTGTCACAGTCAGGCCCTGTTTTCCACACAGTAACAGCTACATGAGGGATCACCCTCATGCCAGCAGGCTAAGACTGCGTTTTATATGTTCTGCCACCTTCATCGGATAAAAAGAAAACAATAATCTTGACAGCTGTATAAATGTTTTATGTCACAGCTGTGACATAACATGTAGTGGGGGGGGGGGTGAAGCTCTGGGGCTTGCCCAAACAAAATCATTACTGGCTCCTCGTGACTCCATGATGTGTCAGACATGCAGGCGGCTCTACGCGGGACCAAATTAGAAGTGAAACCTGGGCCTGCATGGATTAAGTGTCTCAAGCAGGAATGTTGATCTCTGACCAAATTTCCTCTTCTACCGTGGATGAAGTTTATATTTTCAGGAATCAAAGTGATTCACGGTTAGAGCTCTGGGTCAGTGATAGGGACACTCAGATAAATGTTAACATGATGCACTTTAAATAGCTCGCTTGAGTGCGATAATAGTGAATACAGACGTCAGTGAAATAAGGGCTATTACATGGCTGAAGCTGTTTGGAAGGAGCAAAATCTGGCCTGAGCAAGCCTGGCTGTATGTTTAGGGTGAGGGCAGTGTAAACAGCACCTTTGTAAGTGACCGTTTGCTTTGAGATGAGAAGCACTGTGGTGTTAGGAGGAAAAAGAAGAGTTGGATTGGACATTGGATAAATGGTGAAATAGTTGACAGGCTGAGAAGATAAGACAAGCAGAGTCTGTACTGTTGTAAGTGGCAAGGGTGAGGTGAGGGAAATTTCTGTTGCCTTGTTTGCTTACAGTTTCCCCTCCTTTCACCTCCCCTCACAGGAATTTACAAGCATCTTCGTGTAAATAAAACGACGTGGCCTTTATGGACTGTAAAGCTGAAGTTTTATGTGAGAGTGGGAGGGGGGGGGACTGTTACCTTTGGCTATGGTTTTCTTGTCATTGTCCCCAGTGAGCAGGACACACTCGTGCTCCATATCTTCAACTTTAAGGCGTGCGAAAATCTCCTCGAGGTGCCTGACGAGGTCTGAGAAGGATGGACGGAGTTTAGGATCCATCTAAAGGAGAAGAAAAAGGAGATATGGAGAAGGCTGATAGTGACAGTAATAAACATTATCAAAGGTTGCACTTTGTAAATTATTTTCTAGGTAAAGAGAAACACACAAACAGAATTGCATTTATCTTAACATGAAAACTGCGTTGATTATGTAACAGTGTCATAGTTCACATTACATTACTCGATGACACCAAAACCCTTAAACTGTAGTTTACAGGTTGGTGCCATAGTGGCACAAAGAAAGGACGGTTTTATAATATTATTGGCACTCTAGTTGGGAAATGTTCAGTTGCTCAGCAGACTGTGGTATAAGACTAAGACAAGTAGTAAAATGAACATCTGAGGTCACTATGATTTTCGACTGTCCTTAGCAATAAAATCTAGTAATAAAATGTTTATTTTATGGCTAAGAATTAGATTTACCTTTGGGTGGTGCCAGCACATACAAGTACAATCATATCCTTACATTAAAGGCCATGAGTCACCCTATGTGACAGAAATGCAAACTCAAACGTGCTTAATATTTTAATCATATAGCCGTTGATTAACGTTTGGCTCTAGCTAAAAATCCCTATGAGAAAATTACAAAAAATTCCCCTATGCAGGAAAGCCCCTCCTTTCCAAGAATAGTGACTGACTGAATTTATGAGGATAGAAATGTATGAAATGAAAATGATAAAGCTGAGAGGCAAAATAAAAGCAAGAGAAACAAGGGGAGGCAGATGGAAGAAGAAGAAATTGGCAATGGACAGCTGGGATGAAATACAAAGTGTGAAAAAAATGAAAGTGTTGCTAAAAGATGATATTTAACTGTCAAAGAAGTGCAAAAGAAGTCGCAAGGAAATGCCAGAAAGAGACAGACTTGGAAACAGACTTGAAGAAGGATAAGGATGATAAAAGCAAGACAAGAGATAAGGATGAGAAGGGATAGAAGAGGCCTATCTAGTCTTAATCAGCAGGGTGCTGTAAGATCTTTAATGCTCTCATCATCTGTGGTTGTAATTAACTTCAGTGAAAAATAACTCGTGTTTTCAGTTCAGTGATCATGTGAGTAAAACAAAGTAGCAAAATCTCATTTAAAGTCTATAAGCAAATATATTTTATTTTATGGTTTCATTTACTTGCTGCTTATTCTAGATACTTTTACAACAAACCAGTATATGACTTAAGAAAAGCAGAACGTGCCAAGTGAGTGGCTCTGCTTTTAGAGAACAGAACCCCTTCTGGAGAGGAAGCTAAATCCGATTATTCACATAATCAGATTGCCCCTTTATTTCTGAAAAAGGGAATGAACGTTACTTAACTAATTAGAAATAAAACAGTCGAAACTCCAGGACAAAGCCAACTGGGAAATGTTGTCTCAACATAGCAGAGTTTGTGGTAAACACATTATAAAAACAGACTGAAGCCTCAACTTTATGAGCTACTTTAAAGCTACTGCTGCCTGCAAGCTGTTTTCTCACAAGCAGACAGTGGGTGTTTATTATCAGTGAACTAGTGCTAACAAGCACATTTATTTTTTTCTATTGAATTTTAAATATTTAACAGTTATGTTTTGTTTACTTCCTGTAAATGCTGGTCAGAGATAAGCAGCCCTGAATGTTTGTTGCACAAGATGGAAAGCAGAGGATTGGAAATCGATAAGCAATGACCACGTACATCTCCCAGTAAACAACATGTTTTTATGCTTAAAATAAACCTAAGCTGTTTATTGGACTTTAAAAGAGCCACTTTAAATGAATCACAGTTTATCTCATGGGTTTTGATGAAGTCGCTCATTTCACTTGGTCTGAAATAAACTATGTTAGCTTCTCTACCATTATTAAGCCAACTTTATTCCAATTGGCTGCTGGTTGCAAACACAAGGACTGAAGAGCAGGTGGGTGGGCCTCAAATGGCTATATGACAGATATCTTAAACTTAAAGGTGATCGTGCTTTTGCTGTAGCTGCTCCAAAGTTGTGGAATGATCTGCCCTTGCATGTTAGGCAGGCCTCTTCTCTCTCTGAATTTAAAAGTCTTCTTAAAACATATTTATTCGCTGAAGCCTTTGGCATTGATTAGAGGGGTTGACTCAATTTGTTTTAACATGTTTCAATTTATTGTATCTATTTATTTTATCGTATCTCATTTTTATTTTCTTTACGTATGCTATTAACATGTACAGCACTTTGTGAAACTCTGGTTTTATGTTAAAGTGCTTTAGAAATAAAGTTGGTATGGTATGGTATATCTGCTCTTTTTTTGACATCATACCGATTTAAATAGTAGGAAAAAATTTAGAAACAGAGCCTTTAGAGCAGCCTGAAGCCTCACAGACACTACTTGGATTATTTGAATCCTGCTTTTTAAAGTTTTATTATTTCTGAAATTTAAAAAATGAGGTTGTATAATGGACTCACATTGCAGCAGTTAAAGGCCAGCTGGAGGAAGTCAGGCGGACAGTCTCCAACCATGTGCTGGAATGTGTGATAGTCCAGGCCGAAGTTCTGGTCAGGAGGGCGAAGCGAGAGGGACAAAGAGGTTTGAAATACATGAAGAACAAACAGGAAATTCATATTCTAACAGTGGGATAAAGACGGAGACTGACAGCACTTCAGCAGATGTTTGACATACTGTAACTCAGCTGCCAAAGCCAGCTTCGTGTCAAACTAATCCCTCTGACATGATCCTGCTGGCTGCCAAGTTTTCTTTTGCTTTAGGCCATCAAGAACTAATAATCAGCTGCTTTATTATTAACTTGGATTCACTTGTAAGCCCGGCTTAAGGGCACAATTCACACTGAAATGCAAAGGATTACCCTTTTGACCAGTTATCATTCTTAATGAATTCATGCCAACTTGCATACAGTAGATGCTTGGTAAGGGATTTTAATGTTAAACGGTGTGCAAAACAAATGTACAGGTGATCAAAGTTTCTGTATTTTATTAACATGCATTTCATAATTTTAATGCCAGTGTAAGATGCTACTGCAGTTATAAATAAGACTGAAAAGGGTGGTTTTAACTAACTTGAACAGCAATATTCTGAGCCTTTTACATATTTCACATCATAAACGGTAAACATCGGCCTTGTACAAAGAGAGCCTGGACATAAGCACAATGAGAAAGTTCATTAGATGAATAAATAGTAAGTATTTGAAGTTCACTTATATTTTTCTAAAATGGGTGGGAAAATGGTTGACACTCATTTTGTTCTGTGAATAACTATTTTACTGTGTACACATGGTGAGAGGCACAGTATAGCAACAAGATTAGTCTGTGTACAGTGCAAACATGTAGACTTAGTACTGCAAGGTCATGTGATCAGAAAAGTGATGCGAGGCAGATGAGCAGTCACCTCTGTGCGGGGAAGAAAGTCGGGGTCGGCCTGAATCCTTGCGATGATTTCACACAGGATTATTCCATAGGAGAACACGTCGGCCTGAAAACAGATCGACGTTAATATTTACACACATACCCGCAAGAGCAAAGAAAGACTGCTTATAAAAATATAAAATTGCCCCTTCTAACAATTCAGATCAGAGTAACTGCGAATTATCTGCTATTATTAACAGTTCCGAAGATTCAGTTTCCATCGGGGTTTGTTTAGGTTTAATCAAAACTATTGTAACAATGTCTAATCAAAGTTTATGTTCAGTCCAGTCTGAGGCCATAGCAGCACTGGCTGTAAAGATAAACATCTACCTTCTCATTGTAGGGTTCATCTCTCAGCACCTCCGGAGCCATCCAGAAAGGAGACCCAACCACTGAAAGCTTCTCTCCTTCAGCGCTAAACACACCATCACAGACACAGAATAATTTATTATATTCAACATGCCATCATAGTAAAAAAGCCAGAAAATGTAAGAAACTTTGCAGTTTTAAGATTAACCTAGAACTCTGCTTTCCTGCTTCACTGATCTAAAATATTTTTACAGAGTTGTTTTTAACTTGAGGAAGGCAAGAGTGAGTGTAGAACGAGGAAGAGACCTGACCTGACCATGTTCACAAAGTGGGTAAAGGAAGGATGTTTAATACAACATGAGGCTTTATATTACCCGTGTGCTAAAAAGTAAAAGCCTCTTTGAGTGCATTAGCGGAGTAAATGGATATAGAACATCTGTGAAAACATGCAAACTCTAACCTCACCATTAATGCTGAAAGGTACATGCAGCTTGTAGAGCAACATATGCTCCCATCCAGACCATTCCTTTTTCAGAGATTGCATATTTCAGCAAGACAATGCTAAAAAACATACTGCATCCATTACTGCAGCATGGCTTTGTCATAGAAGAGTCTGGACTGCAGGCAGGCTGATTTTTACCAATTGCAAACATTTGGTACATCATGGAATGAAAAATACAAAACAAGAACACACAGTATTTTTGAGCAGCGAGAATCGCATATCGGACAAAAAGGGGACAATATTTCTCTCACAAAGGTCTAGCAGCAGGTCTCCTCAGTTCTCAGACACTTTCCAAACTGCTATTAAAAGAAGTCTATAAGGTCTATAAGATTTACAAATAACCACATTCTATTCTAATTTACTACCAATGGTTTTTGGTATTGACTCTACCAGGCAGACCTTTTAATCACCTTTTATGACATTTAAAATGATATAGTAACATTTCTCTTAACTCTCTAATTCGTTCACTTAAATGACCTTTGCTTCATACATTTTTAAACTGGATTAAGCAAGCCAAGATTCATCATTTCCTGACAAACTGCACTCTCCCACTTAATAATAAATAATAACGGGAGTGGCTACTTTCAGCACAGTAACACCCATACATGTTTACATATCCACATGCATAAAGCATTACATAAGTTATTATTTGGTCTCTATGCACAGCGCTCCTGAATATAGTTTAGAAAAGACAAAACAGAGACACTCCTTTACTCTGCTGCAGGATTAAAAAAGTAAAACCCGGCACTGATACTATCCTACTGTTATCAAAACACTAAAGAAGAGAATGTGAAATGTAGAGGCGGCTGTTAATGTTAGTGCCTGACCTATGTGTCAGTAAATAACCCTGTGAGTGATATGAGGAGGAGGAGGAGGAGGAAGAAGAGGAGGAAGACTCTGAGTTAGCTGTAACAGCAACAACAGAAAGGTACAAAAATAATCATGTGGAGAGCAGTAATGAACAAAAAACAGGCTAGAATATTAATCTTATGACCTGCAATATTCTCTGGCACTCATTACAATGAGCAGCATTTGAATGGAGTAGCAATATGATCATTTATTCCTGACACAAATGGAAGTGTGGTGCAGATAAATTAAAACAAATCAAGACAAAGCTAAAAAGGCTACCCTGCAAAGACATCATCCCAGTCAGTTAAATTACATAAACCAAACTATGTGACACACCTAGAGATGTTAGTAGCCACTACAAGCAAGTATAAAACTGGTCCAATACAGCTTTGAAGTTTGATAAACTTTTTTTAACCAGATAAAACAAGCGAACGGATATCTCAGTTTGGTTACGTACTAGCAGACATCAGCCTTGTTAAACTTCAGTTTTGAGTCATCTGTCTTAAAATCAATCTAATTTTAGATCTGGGGTTTTGAAAAGAAAAAAAGAGCCTGCAGTTTTACCTACTAAATGTGCTTCTGTTCATCAGTGTTTTCCCTTACTCTTTGTCGATCAGTACGTGGGGTACGTGTGGTTTTTGACAGCTGTAAATTACTGAGTCTAGTACGAGGTGGATGAGAAGAGCTGTGACGCAAACACGCTAAATGTAAAAACTAAAAACAGTGAGTGAATGAAAGGGTACAAGGACAGATCAAGCTAACGCTGGGTGATAATTATCAATGACTTCATGGTTACAGCCGGCCCCTTTTACAACACAATTTAGATTCAGTGTTAGTATGAGTAAGCACGACTGTAACACTGGTAGAAAACCAGAAGCACGGCCTCCAAATGCTGTTTATTATTTTTAATACTAGTTATGATCCAGGTGTAAATATGTGCTGAGATCAGTGAGTCCTCCTTACAGATTGGTAGGGATCTTTTCTGCCAGGCCAAAGTCTCCCACCACTGCTGTGTACATGCCGTCATCACTCTTGATCAGGCAGTTCTGTGAATGCAGAAAGACACGTTTGCTTGAGGAAGTTGCATTAAAAAAAAACCCAAAAAAAACTTTTGTGAGCTAGTAATACCAGTCCAAAACTCTACTTCCTCACCATTACTGTACATGGTGTTGCATCTTTCCTGTTGAACATTCCTCTTCAGATTAAATTAACAGGCTGTAAATATGCCGTTTATTGAAATTTCTAATGCACATGCACTTCTAACTTTGTCTGCACACCCCTGTGTAAC
This sequence comes from Rhamphochromis longiceps, assembly GCF_057381845.1. Classification (NCBI taxonomy): domain Eukaryota; kingdom Metazoa; phylum Chordata; class Actinopteri; order Cichliformes; family Cichlidae; genus Rhamphochromis; species Rhamphochromis longiceps. Next base: position 9,522,548 of record NC_140574.1, read on the forward strand.
TTAACTGTGACATTTAGTAGTCACAGCTACCCAGACTGGCATATAAATAAACTGTGAGTACGTAGAACATTAACATTCAGCTCTACTGACTGGAGTAACATACGACACAGTGAGTGCACAACTAGATTTCTATCCTGCCTTTATAAATGGTACACCAACATGTTGCTCTGTAAACTACAAAATAATTTCTCCAATAAAGCAGGACAGTACAATAAGAGGAGAGAGTCTTTAGAACAGTGCATAGCTTTAACTAAATACAAAGCAGACAATGTTGCTTTGTTCATTTACTTCCCCGACCGGTATGAGTCCAAGTAAATAGACTCTCTATTAATTTGAGGAAGTATAATTTGCAAGGCTATGAGTACACATATGACCACAAAAGGCTTTTCTTGCGTGTTGCGTTTTCATCTAGTCCAGTGGAAAATTTCACACGCTTTATTTTTTTGCAGGTACTTATTATTATTATTATTATTTTGTAAACAGGTGAAGAGCTAAAAGCAAAGAGAGGAAATAAATATGATTTTACAGCAGAGTGCATACTGCTCATGTTCCCTCGCTGCGCCAACATGGCTCTGGATCAAGTTGGAAAACTAGAAGCTGCTTGGTACAAAATATCACATGTGACAGTGTTAGCGGTCTTTAGGTTCCACTTATTCCTAAACCTGCTGAACTCTTTGTAAACTGTGTTACAGGGACACACCTGAACATACTTTAAGGTTTCTAAATAACACTAAGAAAGTCTTATGAATATTATCCTGGGATGAGAAAATGGAAAAACAATTATCTGTTTAGTACAGCTAGTATTTCATTATATACTACCCCACAGGAAACTCATAAAGAAGCCAAAGTCAAACATTTTATATTGTTCTCCACACAAAAACACTTACAAGAAATACACCACAAGGGTTCTAATCTGAAGATGTCCAAGTGTTCATTTTGGGGGGATATAAGCAGACCATTTTTAGCTCCCGTTTCACCTCTTAATGACACAATTACCCATTTAGCTAACCTTGGAGGTGAGGTCCCGGTGGAATATGCCTTTAGAGTGCAAGTAGGCCAGACCGCTGGCGATATCACAGGCTAATTTCACCCTGGTTGGCCAGCTCAGGTGTTTGTTGCTGTCCAGAAGTTGCTCCAGGTTCCCACCATTGATGTACTACAGGAAGAGAAAGACACATCTATAAATTAACTGGTAAATATCAGATTATTTTTAAACAAGATTTACATTCAGATCTAAAATAACCCTGAACAAAGTAGGGCACAGAAAATTGCTTTTAAAATGCTGAAGCTCGAGAACAGACAACGTGCAATATGGTTTCAAAATGTGCGGAAGAACAAATTATTTCATATTATTGGTATTACTGAACCAGGAACTGCTTTACTATGCTTGAAAAACAAAGCATTTCCTTCCTACACAGGTCATTATAACAGTGAGATGGGGAGATATCAAATTCCTTTCAGTGGAATTAGATAGAGTTGGTGTGAATACTCCAGTCATGGCAAGATAACACTCCCTGTTGCCAGCAACAGAACAGAATGACTTGCTGGCTTTACAATCCATTAGTCACAGTGGTGCAATCACACTCACCATCATTAAAATACAGAGGTAAATTCAAGCTGCACAGAGGTTCTGACTAATCATGTTACTAGCTGCTCATTTGACAGCTCAGAGTAGAGGACTGATCAGTTGGATTCAGTGACTACTGACAGCCTGCTTGGTGGGTTAGGTAATGTATCGACCAACTGCCTGAACAAAATCTGGCCTGCAGCCTGTTCAACTGGCTGGCAGAATGGCTGGTTTCCTTAACATGAATGGGAACCATCTGCCCACCGTGTAGGCGAATTAGTAAACCTGCTCCGTGGGTTTAAGCTATGCTGGGGCCTTCAGTTTGTCCGTCAGCTTTGGTCCAGAAGAACGTAGCTGACCTCGGGTCTTGCATGCAAAGACCTTCTAATCCTGTCACATATCAAAAACAACTGTAGTTAAAACTGTGAGAGATGAGATAAGGAGTTGCTCGGGTTTAACTGTGGTTACTCTATGACTGACAGGAGTTGAATTAGAGCAATGAGAGCTGAAACTGTACTCTACTTCTTAATGCAATAAATAAACTGGGCTTCTAGTCAGATTAATACCAATCAAGCTGAATCTGAAACTGAATATTAGCCAGATCATTTCAGGGTTAAGTGTCATAAAGGTTTAGATTCCAAAGCCCAACATAAATTAGATAGGCCAACCTACAAATCCACATCACGTAAAACTGAAGGAAAAAAAAATGAATAAAGAATGCAAATTATTTTGCAAAAATATGTAAAAACTGTGTCCTGTCATCAGTGACTACCAACAATATTCTTCACATACGTTTGCTGAAATGTTTGTCTTAACCTCCACAGCTGATAATTCCATGTACCGGACTACGGTCTTTCTCAATTTCTACAGGGGATCAGCAGAGGTGCTTTTTGTGCCTTTGGATGTTTGTGGATTTCAAGCAACTGGACGATTGGACCCAAAATATTGAGCTGCCTGCGGTCTTTTACCCTCAGATATACTGTGACACACATGCGCACACCGCTTCAAGATGTCAGAGGATTACAGTATTTGTCCAGTAAATTCCTCAGTAGCCACAGAGTTCAACATCTGTTGTCTACGCCTGATTGGAGTTTCCAAACAGAGAAACACAACAGGAGAAACCCCAAGTGCAGTCAATTAAAAAGAAAAAAAAAAAAAAAAGACTAATCCAACTTCCCTGCTTCGCACAGTTTATAATCACACCAACAGAATACGCACAAAGTATGCCTAGTCAGAAAAGCAAATCACACGATTTTACAGAAGAGTGCACCTGTCGTGTAAACTAAAAGCAAAGTTATATTTTAAAAAGCCTCTCACTCATGCATTGTGTATTTCCCGGAATTTACCTCATCCTGTTTATGGAAGTACTGATGCACCAAACTGATCATTAAACATGGCACGTTTGGGCCATGCAAGTACCGAGTATGATCATTTAAGATGCAGTGAGCTGAGGAAATAAGAAACGTATGGCTGGTCACAACAGTTCTGGAGGACTGTCTGTGTTTCAGGTTAAAAAACCTGGAAAGACTCAAACAAAGAGTTCTTGTTTGCTGCCGGGAGCAGCTTCAAACAGCAGTATAATCCTGGCATGGGTCATGACTTACCATTAGCCCAGATTACGATTGCAGAAGCAGTTCATATAAGATGCATTAAAATGAAGCTGAGCAGAAGCAGAGCAAGTCTTTGAGGTCTAGATCACTGTGCATTGTGCTAAGTCTTCAAAGGATAATTTGCCTGTGAAACAGTAATCCAGTGCAGATGCCAAATACCCACATCATGCAACGATTCCTTTTATTATATCCTATATTTATCCTACATTATACCCTTTATTATAGCCTATATATATTTATGCAGGTCCAAGATACTATTTCAGGAGGACCCTGGCCAAGAGGACAGCGCACAGCACAATGTCCAAAACATATTTAATAAAATATGAAGGTTAAAACCAATTTCAGTGCAAATTGAGGAGAAATTATATTAACCAAGAGTAGCATTTTCCTGATCCTTTAAAATTGACTTCAAATCCTCCACCGTAACCAGTTCTGAGAATTTCAGGCCCTTCTTTATATACTTCCAGGAAAAACAGACAAATTTAAAAGTTTTTGTTTGATTCTGTTCTTACTCTGTGGAGAAACATTTATCAAATATATAAAAGCAAAAGCCTTCCTGATACACGTGTATGCGCAGACGTAAGAGGGAACCAGGAGGGGAAAGTTCTATATAGAAAGAATCCAACAGGAAAGTTTGAAGACAAACTTGGCGGCCGCTTATCGGGGCCTGGAGCCTGGGGCTCGCTCGGGCCACTTCGGAGGTGGGGTGCCCCCGGCCTCTCGGCCTGGGGCTCCTCGGTCACTCAGGCACGGCTGGCTGCCGGCGGAGCTCACGGGCGCGTCACTGCAACTCCCCCTGGCTTCTGCTCCGCGGCTGCTGAGTGAGCCCTCATCTGGGACTCTCCTCAGCTCTTTCTGGGACAGTGGCGCGGCTGCCCCTCTGTTGGTCTTCCTTGGTCTCTTGTGTTCTGGGGGCCTCTGGATGTCTGGAGTTTTGATCTCCTCCATACCTGCTTCATGCCCTGGAGGACGGGGCTGTGGCCCCCCCACACCCTCTAGCAGATCATTACATGAAGGAACGTTTAAAAAAAAAAAAAAAAAAAAAAAAAAAAAAGCGCGTCCATGCTCACAGGTGTACACACGGGTGATCACACCCACAAACTACACCCTTTTTGGCTCCTACCTCAAAGCACACTGTGTTCTGTTGATCTTATGTGCTGCACAATAATGTTTAATATTTAGTATTTACTGTCATATTCCCATATATCATTGTGATGTTGTTTATTCTATTACTCTTGTTCTCTTCTGCTTGTTTTCTTTTTTCTTTCTCAGCAGGTCCAGGTGATCGATATATGCATTTTTTTTTCTTTTTTTTTTTTCTGCCCATTCTGTTGGTTTTTGTCTTTTGCCCTTCTCCCCCGTCCCTCTTCTCAGCTGTTTCTCTTTCCCTCTTTCTTTCTCCCCTTCTTTCCCCCAGTCAAGTCTGTCCCGTATTCAGCAAGTGAAAATAACATAAACAATAAAAGGTGAATCAAATGGACCATTACGGCAAGGCTGGGATGGTCAATTTGGTAAAGTAAATCCGTTGGGCATCTTTCTTTGCCTTTAGACAACAATTCTGATGGCAAAAGAGCCAAACGGGACAGGCAAAATAAAATAAAATAAAATAAAATAAAATAAAATAAAATAAAATAAAATAAAATAAAATAAAATAAAATAAAATAAAATAGACTTCAAATCCTCCACCGTAACCAGTTCTGAGAATTTCAGGCCCTTCTTTATTTACTTCCAGGAAAAACAGACAAATTTAAAAGTTTTTGTCTGATTCTGTTCTTACTCTGTGGAGAAACATTTATCAAATATATAAAAGCAAAAGCCTTCCTGATACACGTGTATGCGCAGACGTAAGAGGGAACCAGGAGGGGAAAGTTCTATATAGAAAGAATCCAACAGGAAAGTTTGAAGACAAACAGCAATGATGTGTGCACAATTTGCAAAGCTAATAACAAAACATAACGCATAATTATGTACAGGTATACCTTATGTAGTTACTATCAGGCACATTTATAAAGAGCAGATCATCATAATGTAATAAAGATTAAAAAACAGTTGTAGATCTCAAGGGTTTCCTTACCTAAATGGGGAAGAAGGTTTTAATTCTATCATATGCTATAGACCATTCAAAGCCAATCTTTGAAACAAGAAGGGGAAAAAAAACTAAAAAAATTTTAAGTTTTAGAATTAATACAAGGGAGGTATGCAGGTTGTACTCTTCAGTGTTCTCCTGGATTATTCTTATTTAGACGAGTTAAGGACGACTTTATTTAATAAAACGTCTGTTAAAAATCCAGACATGTTTTTGTGCACTGACAGAATGAAAAGGTTGTTTATTAACTGGATGCCTTTATATCTAAACCCTGGAGAAGACATCAGACTGGATTATTTATTTAGCAGTTGTGAGTTATGGTGCTTTTCCAACACCATTTAATTTTCTTCTTTTTCTTTTCTTCTTTCTTCTGCTATTTGTGTCTTATAAGCTCTTTCATGCTGGACTTATTTTCTGTGCATGAAACAATAATAAAATCAAATCTATCATTTTCAACTTTTGCTCTCTTGAATGCTAACAGCACTTCAGTGTTTCAGTTTCAAGCTAACATATGCGCTAACATGGGATGTGCTTGTGTCTGCGTGTCAGTCAGTGTTACTGAAGCAGCTTGAGGCCATGCAGTAACTTCATTCTCCTCTTCCTCTGAGCATAGCCACATAGCGGGGGTCAGGTAACAAAACGCCATGAGCCTGCTACCAGAGTCAGAGCATACAGCTTGGCCCTGACACGATACAACAGGATCTGTTTACGCTGAAGGAAGGAATACAAGACCTACCACAGTGCGTATGCATAGTACAATATGCAGTACTTCCCTTTGCAACTACGATCAACCATATGTGCAAATTCAGCATCTCAAGATGTGTTCTATTATAAAACTGGTGTCAGTCTCTATTTGTCAAGGCTACAATAAACACATTCACTGTGCAGCACAGCAGTGTAATTTAGAACATATGTGTGAGTCCGGGAGCATCTCTAACAGTGTATTCTTACTTCAGATAGCCCATGTCTATCACCCCACATTTACATGTAACTGACCATATCATGCAAATTCATACATAATCATTTGCAGAGATGAACTGGCTCATCAGTGGCTGAAGTGTTGATGTATATCTGTATAAATGAAAGTTCATGTAGATTGACATTAGCACATCATTAGGCAGATTATGTGTGTATAAAATTTTAAAAACTTATCGAACAGAAAACGCAGTCTGTGATATGACTAAATTTACACTGCATTAAGCAGCAGAGGGCAAATTTTATTGCAACATGTGCAACACGTGTTGCAAGAAAACAGGAGTTGTAGTTTTCATAACATTACTAGTTCAAAATTAATTAATTCATAATTTAGTAATCTCCATGTTAGGGGTTAGAACAAGGCTAATAAACTCCTGTTAAAACCTTTTGTTACAGAAATACAGACAAAAAGAAATCTATGTCTGAATGCCTGGAGATCTGAGACTGACAGAAGCAAAAAGCTTTATTAGTTAAAAGAAGCTTTTAACTTCTCTTATTCACTCACATTTATAGAAGCACTTTTTTCTACGCCTGTTTTCTATCTAGCACTCACACCCCGGTGAACAACTTGGGGTTCAGTAGTTGCCCAAAGATACTTTGAAGCAGTCAGGGATCAAACCACCAACTTTCAAATTAGTAGATGACCTGTTCTACCTCCCGAGCAACAACTACCCCATTGTATTTATTATTTAAATTACCCCAAAAAAAACACACATGAGAAGCAAAAAGCAACTTGCAATGTTGGAGAATACTGTTCAGTATTCAGAATGACTTGAGAAAAATCAAAGCTACTTGGTAACAAGGGGCCCTTTACTATAACATAAACGCCACCAAGGGTTCTGTTTCTGCCTCAGTTTATTCTTTTGTAATTTGGAGGATAAGACCTGATGTTCTGTGCAACTCATCCTTTCATTCAGACTCAGATATGTCATGTGTCTATTGGACATTTTCTGTGACTAAAATTGGGCTATGTGAATTTAAATAACATTAATCACAAAGATATCCAAACGTTTACCTTCCCTGGAAAGCTTGATTAGTTGCCTGTATCAAATTCTCCCTCCCGCTTACTCACACAGAGGCCAAGGGTTACACATAAATAAGGACATTCAGTTCTCTTGGTTTTCCACAATTACAGGCTTGTGCACTTCTGTGTTGTGCTCATGGATTACGTGGTGTTCACTTGAAAATAACAAGAACGCACACAAGCCACACTAACACAAAAAGAATTATAGCATAGGTGCCCCAGTGCTCGACCTTTCATTAGCAGCCACGCTTTGATCTCACATATTAGTGTGCACAGAAGCTTCAGTGTGAAATTGTGTGTTTGTGCATATGTTCTCCTACCTCTGTGAGAGCATGAAGCTGGCCCTCATGGACACAAACTCCTTTAAACCTAGAAGACAGATGCAATGAAAAATGTTGTTGTTAAAACATGTTTTATAAGCACCATTTCAAAGATTAATTGAAGATATGTGTAATAATTTGACTTGATAAAAGAAAAATGTGGTTGAGACACTGACAGACAAATGTTCTTATCTTTGCAAGCCACAAACACAGTTTCTAACTAGTTCAATAACTTGCTAGAAGAAGTTGTCTGCTCCCTTATCACAGGAGGTGTTTTACACTAGATACCCTTCCTCATACAACCCCAAAGGGCATTTGTGCTTCCAGCTGGAATCAAAGTAACAGCCTTTTGCTTGCCAAGAAAATGTGTTAACCATTACACTATAGAATCACTTGCTATGTAGTGTGTATAAAAAATAGATTAAAATACTTTGTGACCTTTTCTGTTATGAGTGAAGAGAAGAAAGCAGCAACAACAGTTGAGAAAAGATTAAAATTCCAATAGGCAAGACCGGACCGGTGATTACTGTCAGACAGTCTCATAACAGCAGGATAATAACAGCTCAGCTGCTTCACCTGCATTCCTTCCATTTCTCCCTCTGCCTTTCCTGCAAATTTTAATATAGTAATAAACAAAACCACAATCACGCTAACACCCTTTCTGTTGTGTCAGTGTTTCATAATCACACTGACAAATTCAATTTCTGATATTAAACTAAATAACTAAATAATTAAATCTACCACAATGACAAACACTTTAATCAAGGATAAACACAGCCTCAACTTATCATGTCAGATCATTCTTCCTCAATTTTGGATGACTTTTTATTCATCTGTATTTATAAAATAAATTGAGCCCAGAGAGGGCTGTGTACCCCTTCACTTGAAATCTAATGGTGTGTGTGTGTGTGTGTGTGTGTGTGTGTGTGTGTGTGTGTGTGTGTGTGTGTGTGTGTGTGTGTGTGTGTCCAGAGCAACACATGAACCAACTGTTCACAAACTCAGTTGAGGACCTCATAATTCTGAAGTAAACAAAAAGGTCAACTCTGTGGGCCCTTATTGGACTTTAGCTAACAATGACCCCCTCAGTGCAAGCTTGTTAGCACACAGACACACAAACCATGAAGCACGCTTAACAAAGATGGCATTGTAAACGATGTGTGCTTGTGTGTCCGTGAACACACAAAGATATTTATGCATATGTGTGCATGGCCGTAAACACACACTCCCCCACACACATGCCCAAAGTAGAATGTGAAATATTTACTACAAAGACAAAATAACAAACCTATTTTATAGCAAAACAGTTGTTCTAATTGAAATAACATCTCATATTCAACATTTTATTAAGTGTACCCACTTTCCATACTTTCCTGCAGTAAAATTAAAGTTAAACACCTTTGCATTTTACCACAGATGTCATTTGAAGAGGTTTAAATATGGATAAGATCTGCATTTAAGAACCATAAAACAAATACAATCTGAAGAACTAAAATATACTATTCATATTTTTTAGATGTGGAAAACTAAAACTTTTCTTGGACAGCAGCCATTGGTTATATAATTCCACAAGCACATTTGATTTTATACACCTTAAAGGACATGTACATCCAAAACACTAATACCTGTGTAAGATTCTTCTGGCAGCTGCAAAGAAAACTGTAACAACTGACTAACTGAAAGACTGGGAAAAATCATGATTATGCAAAGTTATACATACATAAGTAACTTTAACTATTAACAGAGGCAGCCTTGCTCAAATCCACAGGCTTCACATATTTATGTATCTTTTTTAGATCTTTACTAGCTTCCAGTTTTGTTTTGGCCTTTGTCCATTTATGTCAATGTTCTTAATGTTTAAACAAAGCAAAACAAAATAAAGTCATGAAAAGTGGCATTACACTACAGAAACAGAAGACTTTTAAGGACATTAGAGAAATTAGTCAGCAGGACAGCAGCGTAATTATGGATTCAAAGTTGAAAGTGGCCAAAGATTATGTGCATTTAACTTCAACAGGAAGTTAGATCTTAAAGAAAATGGAACTTAAAGTCAATTTCATCATGATGCCTAGGTTCTGACCAAGTTGCAACCTGTGGCGCTGAAAAGTGAAGCCCAAAAACAAATTCCAAAAATCAGAGTTCCTTAAATGGCAAATTGAGGCTGCAAAAGTAAGTCAAGTCCTCTAGAATCCCATGTTAAAACTTTGCAACTAAAACAGGCTTTGCTACATGTATCCAATTTTCCCTTTCACAAGAACAGCACAGAGTGAAAAAAAGCTACTTTCAGCTGCTCACTTATTCACAGGGGATCACATTTGTTTTGGCAGACTTTAACATCAGATGCCTTCTTCTGATGCAACCCCAAAGACATTTGTGTCTCCTCCTAGAATCGAACTGGGAACTTTTCACTTGTTAAGCAAACATGTAAACTACTGCACTATGTAGCCAATTTTTTGTGTATATCTCACCCCTTTGAATTTTATTAAGGCTTAAAGTTAATATACTATTAGGACAGTATCCACTTTATTTCTACATTACTTGGTGCTATTTAGCAGGTATCTCTGGCTAAGCGAGGCACTTGTTAAGTCTATCAATGCATCATGCTTACCTGTGTTACTATTTATTTAGTACTAGGTCCAAAAAGAAGAAGAAAAGCAAAACTGCGACTGCCCTTTTAAAACGGTTTGACATTGATTTCTATTTTAATTCTGAAAAATGTTAAATGGAGACAACACAAATCAGCAAGGACCACAAATGTCACCAACTTTTTGACACTTTGCCAATCATACAGCAGATAACTGAAAAGAAAATGTTCATGACTGTATACAGCTTCTGCCTTTCCCCTTCCCTGTGACAGAGAGGGCCCTCCTTGCTTCTTGCTTCCAGGCATCTGGTGAAACCCTAACAGGAGTTGGCAGCTTAGAAAATCCATTGCTAATAGGCTCTATGTTTGACACAGTTTCAAACCAACCCCAAAGGAAACAGGTCACAACCACAAGCACAAGAGCAAATGACAGAAGAGAAGTGGTGGTGAAGGGGGTGGAAGACTATAAATATATTTTGTTTATCATCACACAGGCAGGTGTTAGTAGAAATTATTTTCTGCACACAGTCATTTGTGCTGAATATCATCTAGAGTTTCTGAAATCGTTACTAAGAATGAGTTTCTTAAAATCTGCACCATAACGTAATAATTATCTGGAACAAAATAATGATTTTGCTTGCTTTGTTTTAAAAGTTAAATTAATGCAGCTTTTAGAAGCAACCAACATTTTAAATTAAGATTCAATTAACAAAGGTTATTTATTTATTTATTTATTTTTAAGAGCCCTGGCTGGAAAATAAATTACTCTTATTCGATTACTAACCTGAGTATGTTTGGATGATTAAGCCGGTTCATTAGCTGGACTTCTCTCAACATATTAGCCCTGTTACTGCTGAGCTTGTTCATCTTCAGAGCCATAACTTGGTCTGAAGCTCGATGACGTACCTGGAAAAAAGTCAAATGACAATGTGTTCAGTTACAGTCAAATACAACCAAACACTGTCTCATCCTTCATATCTAGGGCAGATTAACTATGACTGCATAATGCCTAAAATGAGCACAACAGTTAAGGCCTTGAACAGCTTGCAACCAAGCTCTTCTGCAATTATAACCCAAAAAAATATTAAATCTGGTTCTTCAGGCAAGAAAACAGAGGAAGCCAAAAAAACAAAGGGCAGGACATAAAAGAGAAGTGAAATGAGGTCAGTCAATGCTGACCAGCCATGACAAAGGAAACAGTCAGGTCAGTGCTCCACAATCAATTTTATATGATTCTGCGTCAGGATTTAGTTTCCATTGATTTGTTACATAGTTGTGGCATCACACTCAATCCCTCCATGGCTGGCTGGAGACTATCCCAGCACGGCAAACCTAACAGGTCATTGGATTGTGACAACTTTAAAACATTTCCCGTTGAAGCTTTGAAACAGTACAGTACACTTTTTTTTTAAACAATCTACTAGCATTTATTTTTCATTGACTGCAATTGACTAGCAAGAGGTGCTATGTTGGTAGCATGTTTAAATTTAAATGCCTAAAAGTCAAAACCAAGAAAGTTGAATCAAAATTTAGAAGCAAATATTTCTTAATCAACATCAAATGTAACACGAAATAGAGACGTGTATGCAGATTTTGATTTTGTTTGTTTTTATCCCAAATTTAAAGATATACTTTGGAGCCATTGCAAATACAAACACACACACATACACACACTTTCTAAAATATCAGCAGTTCAATTTGCTTAATATATTTAATATCTACTGAAGGAAACACAGATTATTTTACAGATTCCTGTGGTTACTATTAAAGGTAGAAAGCCCCAATGTGCCTGTCTAGACGTCAGGAGAACCAATTGACTAAGACACTGTATGCAAATCTATCTACCTGCACATGCAAACTCTTTCCTCCCATCAGAAGCATTTAAAAAGCTTTTAAGAAAGTAATTTCAAAAGCCTAAATTAATCCTGTATCTACGGAAAGATGAGCTTCAGTACATAAGGCAACTATTCAAATATCATAAGCTCCAGATGAGGTGTTAACTGTGGAAAATTATTCATAGACTCATGCAAACCAGACCTGCTAACTGGCACGTTAGTATAGCAGTTATGCTATCATTCATTCTGCAGCAACTTAAACCAACACTTCAAAGATCATTTTAAACTGCACAGTGAATAAAAGGTTTCAGTGCTGCCAGTGTTACTGTATGGGCCATTGTGCATTCTTTGTTTGGTAAAGCATGAACCATTACAAGAACAAAGGTTCACCTGTCACATATGTTGGTTTGTTTTGGACACTTACTCAATACTGGATGCTGGATAAACATGGTTTGTTAGTAAAAGAGTTTTGGTCACTTTTAGTCGTGCATTCCTTTTTTAAAAACTGCTACATTTGATTAGATTCAATAAAGACTGGGGGAGGGGGGTATACAGTCCCAAAAACGCTCTTATATTCACTATAAATAAATAAATAAATAAATAAATAAATGGCAAATTTATGTCATCTTATAGCAGCTATCTTCCATTACACAGCCACTGTGATATCCCATCAGTAGGATGGGAACTTGACAACACAGGCAAAAATCAATGTGGATTATGCAGGCAACATTAACAATTAAAGGAAAGTATACAGAATAACACTAGTTCCTCTGCACTGCAAGTTCATTACTTAGTGCAAGATGATCACTATTATATACCGTGTATAAGCAGAACTTCAAAAAATATAATGAACTTGAATTTAGTCTGTGAGAGTTTTCTGTATCGACTTCTCTCTGTGTCTCACACATGCACAAACAAAAATGTCTCTGTTCAAGTTCAAAGGAGTGGGCATGGCTAAAAGGGTGACCGTGGCTCAGGGGGTTGTGAATCGCATCTGTAACCGGAAGGTCGCCGGTTCGATCCCTGGGCTCTCTGTCCTGGTCGTTGTGTCCTTGGGCAAGACACTTTACCCTACTTTCCTACTGGTGTTGGCCAGAGGGGCCGATGGCGCGATATGGCAGCCTCGCTTCTGTCAGTCTGCCCCAGGGCAGCTGTGGCTACAACTGTAGCTGCCTCCACCAGTGTATGAATGTGAGAGTGAATGAATAGTGGCATTGTAAAGCGCTTTGGGTGCCTATAAAGCGCTATATAAATCCAATCCATTATAAACAATATAATAACTGAAATAACACAAATAGAAATTAACAAAGAAACAGATGAAAGATATACATGAACAAGAGGAGCCTATAGAGAAGCTAAAAGAGCCGACAGTCCCCACCACAGGACAGCAGAAACAACAGATGGCCACTCCTCTAAAGGCCTCCTCCCCCACATCCGTCCGACCCCCAATTCCTCACTCTTCACATCCCCCCCATCTGCAGTTATTCCTCATCCCCCCCTTTTTCTCCCCTCTGTGGGCTCCAGCAAATCATGCCCAAGTAATCATCAAGTCTGTAGGGGTAGCATTTTTCCCCCTCTCCCATCTTCCTCTCTAGTGTCTCCCCATTTTTCCACCTCGCCTTCTCAGATGGAAACCATAACCCTAGTGTCTGTCTCAAACCCTTTACCAAGCCCCTGCCACCCCAAAATAACTCAACCTCTAACCAATCCTTACACCCCCCCCTCCTTTCAAACTCCTCTTCCTCTCCTCTGTAGCCCTCATCCTTGCCTTCCTTTGTACTCAGTAAACACCTAAAACCTCTTCTGAAGCACCACATCCCGTTCATCAGTCTTTCCACACCACCCCAGGATCCACCCGAATCTGTCCCTCCTCTTTAAACTCCTTCTTTTGCCTCAGCTCTGATCATTTTCTATAGCAGTATAGAAAACAAAGTGAGTAATGCTTATCTCACAGTGATTATGCTTGTTTCCCTTCAATGAAACACACCCCAAATGTCTCTAAAATCATTCGTCAATGGTGTTTGCTTTGTTTATTTTTTGTTTTTTTAATCCACTCTTTAGCCCAGTTGCAGCACTGTGAGTTATGAATAACTTCCAGGGGTTTTACATCAATAACAATGGCATGTTTCTGAGAGCTGGCATACAAACTACACAATGGGTTAGAATAGTGCTGAATAACAGCACTTTCTACAAGCTTAATATGGCTAATAAAAACCAATTACAATATACCTAGATTCGCTCCAATACAAATCTTCTGGATTAGCTTGAGCTGTTCCTAACAACACACACGTCACTCAAACACCACTGGCTGTCAGACAACAACAGTATCATCAATCAGCCCACCCACGACACAATGGAAACCAAATGTCACAGCAGGTCATCTCCACTGGAGGTCTCATGTTGCATACAATCCAGTACATGGCCAATCCCCCTGCACTAAAGCCAAGTTGAAATTCCAATACACAAAAGCTAACAAGGAAAAATAAATTATAATAGTTTGTAGGGCTGGGCGATATGGCCTAAAATCCACATCACGGTATAATTTGAAAAACGTGCGGTAACGATATATATATATATATATATATATATATATATATATATATATATATATATATATATATATATATATATATATATATTAGGGGTGCAACAATATTCGTATCGATATTGAACCGTTCGATACAGTGCTTTCGGTTCGGTACGCATATGTATCGAACAATACAACATTTGTAATTTATTTTATCAACTTTCCTTCTGACGATGCTGTCTGTGTTGAGCGCTCAGTGAATCTGCGTTCGACTACTCCGCCTAGGCTGCACTGTCGAGCGCAGATCCACTGAGCGCTCAACACAGACAGCATCGTCAGAAGGAAGAGCGCAGGGCACCTCCCCCACCCTCATTCAGATGTGGTGTTTGGAATTATTTTGGTTTTCATGTGGCGTATGACCCTGAAGGTAAGCGAGTCATGGACTAAAGTAAAACAGTATGTTGGATGTGCCACACAATGCTCAATTACATGGGTGGGAACTAGTGTGTTAGCGCAGTTAGCTCGTTAACGTGTTGGCCGTCTAGCCCCATGCACGGGGTGATCGGCGGTAGCTCGTTAACGGAGATTTGTGCAAAGACAAAAACAACAAGCATGCTACTAACTTTAGCCGAGTCATTTAGACAGCTGTTAGCACATGATTCTCCTTATGCTGCTGAGAATATAGCCCAGAAGAAGCGGATAGTATAGCTTTTATTTTGGAAAGAGACATTTCTCTGTAATAAACTCTCTTTTCCAAAGATGAGTGATTCCTCAATCAGATACAGGGCTTGCAATATCGCTAGCCCGACGTCCCGGAGCTAGCGATTTTTCCAGTCGGGCTATTGTAGGAAGAAAAATATATGTCAATGCTTTTGCATTCTTTCGGAAATGTAGCTGGGTAATTATGTCATTGGCATCGGTGAGCCACTGTCAATATGTGACATATTGAAATCGCGTTTGAATTTGCGCTTGTTTTTTTGCTTTCACTTTGCAATCGTGTGAACTGTGTATAGAGAGCGACAGCACTGATCTGTGAGTGATGATAATTTGTGCACCAATTCCTCTGACATCGTCTTATTAATCGTTAGCTTACTATGCAAACATGACAAGTGAAATCTCCCGCAGCAAGCTTAAACATGTGAGAGGTTGATCGCGCAGAGAATCGCTGAGCTTATGTGAGTGAGTGTGTAAAAGCATTTCAGTTCTGCTGAGCCAAATAAGACAGGTCAGGGTGAAGAAGTGACAGCCAAAGAAAAGCTTACCACAAAACGGAGAAGTTATGACAAATCAGACTATAAGGCAAAAAGAAAGTGCAGCTTTATGGTTTCATGGACAAAAGAATTTCTGTGGCTGCAATATGACGAGCTAAATAACCAGGGCTGCACATAAGTGGTCCGCAGGTGCGCATTCGCTGTCAAAATAAAAAACACGTACAAGGGTTAGGGTTAAATTTAAAAACTGTACTTTTGAGTTAAAATATATATTTATAATTTTAATAAATGACAAATTAAGAAGGCATGAACATTTTTTTTGTATCGAAAAAATATCGAACCGTGACACCAAAGTATCGAACCGAACCGTGAATTTTGTGTATCGTTGCACCCCTAATATATATATATATATCGTGATATATTATTTTCTTCTGTATAACGTATTTTCCACACTATAAGGCACACTTAAAATCCTTTAATTTTCTCAAAAATCGAGAGTGTGCCTTATGTATGAATTCTGGTTGTGCTTACTGACCTCGAACCGATTTTGGCGTGCAGAAATCTGTTAAAAAATGTTTTAGTACAACTTTGGTAAGCCGCACTTCTTGATGGATTGTCAGAGCATTACGGCTGCCGTAGTGAGGAGCTTCGCGGAGTAATCTGGGTCCAAAACTCCTCTTCAGGTCCCAAAGTCAAACGAACACTGAGAGTTAAAAACAGTCTAAATTCTTTCATCTTTAATAAAATCATCAGCGTTGCTGCTTTACCAGGTGTAACAATTAAGTTTAACATCCAGGCATCCATGAAAACAGAATTTATTACATTTAACAGAATTAGAAGTTAACAGGAAGTTAGCTCGCTAGTTTCCAGCTAAACATGACATACCATGTTCTGACTGAGAGATTTTTGAAACTAATTAAAATGTACAGCTCTGCTACCATTTCCAACATAAATGAAGACAGAAAACTAAACAGCAGTGGCGTTTGCAGGGTTACTGAAGTTGGACTACCTGGTATATAATGATGTGCTACGTGATTGCTAGCAACACAGCTATGTTAGCATAACATTAGCACAGTGAAGCTGGAGGATGAACGCCAACTTTTTTTCCACTCGATAAAAGTTAACGTGAGGGATTCTGGTGGTCAGGGACAAATGCAATCGCATAGCAGGATGCTATACATGGGCCAAGCTTCAGTAAGGAGAACAACTGAGATTATTCATCCACAATACAAGGTTAGTTATTAATATACTGCAACAACATGGGAACAGAACAGCTGCGAGAGAATTCAACATTAATGAATCAATGTTACGGAAGTGGAGGAAGCGCAGTTTTTGGCTTTCCCCATATTTTAAAAGTGCTTCATCTCTTTGCTATGACTGTCGCCCGGCATAATTTGCAGATGATAATGGTTGTAGCCGCTGCGATGCTTTCGACCAAAACAGGCACAGCTTGACGACATCATCAACATGCGCTATGGCGATAGAGCGGTATAGTCAAAATCTCTATCGTTGGCCAAATTTTTATTGTTTCTATCGCCCACCCCTAACAGTTTGATAAATAGATAACTGCTTATCTAAACCACAATGAGTCATGCAAAAATTTGTAACTGTCATGGTGGACTGATAATACAACAGACCAAAAAAAAAAGTTTCTTCTGCTGCAGCTTCATTTAGCAGAGCCTAATTAATAATGAGACTGAGTGCAATCGAATCACAAAATAAAACTATGTCAGGCACCAAGGGTGAAGAATTCAGCTGAGGTCAAATCTGACACTCTTGCTTGAGGTATGAAATGAGGCATGGTTATAAAATGAGAAGACAGTGAAAGAAAAGACTGAACTTGAGAAAAGAGTGAGGTAATATCTGATCTCTACACACCCTGAATACATCAGAGAAAAATCCTGAGCCAATCCACTCGCGGGAGAAGTCATCAAGGCGTGTAAGACAGGAGAAGGCACTGATGAGGGCTCGGTAGGATGATGGGGAAGACACCTGGAGAACACAGAAAAGGACATGTTTGATGAGCATGTTGCAGGACCATACCACAACTTTGTTTGGGCTGAAGAGGTTGTCAGAAACAGTTTCTGAAAAAAGCCACTAATCTATAGCTAAGTACAGACTAGACTGTACAGGTTATAATTATACTGTTGTCCAAGCTCTACACTGGCTTTACATTGAGTTGTAGAGTGCACACGAGTCCTGTATAGTGTATAACATGTAACAATTTTAAACTAAACTAAAAACCAACCTGCAAAGGTGGAGCCATTCCCATCTCACACACTCCTACCCCTCCGATATCATCTCTGTCCTCATTGAGGCATTCAGGTCGTGTAGGAAACCCAGCAATGGAATTGCGTTTATTCCGTTCCATGGTGACGTGAATGACGGTGGTACCAGTGAGGGTATTATGGGTGTTTTTCTGTAATGTACCCGCATGACAAGTGGACTGGTTGGTTTTCGCGGAGCCGAGGGTTTCACGGCAGAACAGTATTTGCACAGTTTGTGTTGCGGGAGAAAATATATCACACACATAGACTTCTGTTTCTGAATCTGAACCCAAGAATTTTCCAAGTAATCCAAATCATCACTGCTTGTAACTGAGAACTTCACCCAAATAAGGATTTCACATGTTTGACAGAGGTATGTTGTATCCCTGGAGACCTGTAGAAAGAAAGAAAGAAGAAATTTAATGAGTAAGCTTCATGGCAGACTTTTTTTTTCTATGCTGCTGATTGAAGTAGCCATTGTAGCCAATGAGAGGTATAAGCAAATGCAAATTAAGGCTTTAACATTTATTCCCACTTTAAGTGAAACATAAAATGAACAGTAAGAAAAATTTTAAGTGTTTGAATGAGTTTAAGCAAAGTGTCCAAATGACAAAAATATTGTTTTCATACAAAATATCTACTTATCTCCAGGTATCAGTCTACATTCTGATCATTTTTGCTGTTAAACTTCCGTCTTTGGATTTCCAGTGACTCACAAGCATGTTATCAAGCATGGTTTACTTCATCACTATTTTCAGGTGCCGAGACTTGGTGGCCCATAAATCCTCCATCTCAAGTCATCAGGCCTATTTAACAAAGATTTTTGTATATTTAAAATGGTCCTTTTGACATGATCTATCTATCTAACTATAAAGCAAGACCTTTTTGATGCAGTCATGTCACAAAAACAAAATGTCTAGAGAATGTCTGAGACTAAAAGACACATTTAAGACCTATGCAAACTGAATTTAAGTCAATTCAGTACTTTTACTACAACTTTTTGGTATTGAATGTGCCCTGAACATTTTATGGCTCCTTATTGACCAGCAGTCTTACACATAGTCCTAAACAATAAAGAAGGAGCAAGTTACAATTTCATGTTATTCTAAAGATATTTAAAAGCAAATGCAACTTTGGACTGGGTCCTGTCTCAGGAGGGACGAGACAAGCCAATATTACTCAACAGGCTCAAATGAAATGGCTGTAATAGGGGCCCATTGTCCAATTATGGGAGATTAGCCAAGGAATAGCTCAGGTCTTGGACCTTTCTGCCATCCAAAACAAAGTCAGCAGGGTACAAAGGGGAACAGGAAAGCACGTCTGCGGCTAAAGGTCTTTAAATGCCTGTAAACAATGTGGCTTTCATATCTTAAGAATACGTCAAGCTAGAGGAAGATTTCTTTAGCTGATAAAAACATGTTGAGCCACTCTATAAATCTTTCCCTATAAATGCTGAAGAGTACACAAAAAAATGCCTTCCTTCACCTAAGGTCATAAGCAGAAAATTTCCACTCACTGTACATTTCCACTGAAGACATATTTCAGATCCTATGTCTCAACAGTAAGTGAAAAATTGACCTGACGACTGAGCATCTTATGTGTGCTGAATAGAACATACACCTTTAAATAAGAACAGAGTTCAGTGAGAAATAATAACTTTCACGCAGTAAATTGCTTGTGACCTGTTAATGTTAATGTAATAATGAAAGAAGCATCCAATTATAAACTGTTTGCCAGCTGAATTTAAAGCTGGAGTTTGTTCCATTTATCCATGGAAGTCAGAAATTAAAATGATTTTGAGTTTGATTTTATGGATTGAATGTGTTCAGGTCAATAAAAATATTTCACAACCTCAAGTTTTGCCACTAGGGATTTTCTGCTTGCATATTTAAAGATGTCGGCATCTACATGACAATACAAAAAAATGATGTCAGGTGCAACAGGTAGCAATAATTCTAACTGTATATAAATGTTGGCCAATCATAAGGCTACAAACAATAACACGGGGCACAGTCTGACACAGGCGTAAACTTTTGATGTCGCAAAACAAAACTATTGTTTCCCTTGTCCACACAGAAAGGTACCGGATGACGATGTTGCACTTTCATTTTTTCAATGTTCAATGTTTTATTGCTACAATGGCAATAAAGATTCTGATTTCTGACTTGACATCTACTTTGCATATTGTTGACCATCACATTGATAGGCTGAGATAGTAGGTAGGTGTATCAGGGCCTAGTTCTCTTCAGATGTGTCTGAATGACTCTTTTTTTGTGGCTGCTTCTAAGTACACGTCATGCTCCACTTCTCTTGCCTACAAGTTCTTTATTGTTTCTGTTATACCTGTTGGCTCTTCTGCACATTTTTAAGCACATTTAGGAACATTTTTATAACTACTACCCAGCAAGTATGTCGCTGAAAGTAAGATTTTGTTGCACTGGCTCCCTGTTAACTTCAAAGTCCATTTCAGATTCTGGTATCAACTCTGCATTGACAAGCACCAGGGGATATCAGAGAACGTTAACATCAATATATCCCCATCAGGTGTCTGAGGTCGTGTGATCAGGGCCTGCTGACTGTGCATCAAACAAAGTAGACAGAGCTTTTGCAACAATTGCAGACTCTGGACTCTCTCCGCCTGAGCCTGAGCTCTGTGGACTCATGATCTCATAAAAAAAAAAGAAAGAAAAAAAGCTCAAAATATGAAAAAAGGCTCTGAACTAGTGAATGAACAAAAAGTGGACATCTAATGATGTCACTTTGGGTTTCAGGAAATTGTAAGGGGTATTTTTAACAACGACTTCATCCTTATTCTTATCCACTTTTGCTATTTTAGAAACGCTTGCATAATGTTGCGCCAATGTGGAAATTTGACTTCAACTTCTTCCCTGATGTAAGAACAGAAAGTAAACAAAGACTATGTGTTGTGTTTAAACGATTCCTTTAAGTATGGGTTCCAACAATGAGCTCATACGTAGAAGTCGGACTTCACATTATCGCTAATACTATAAATACTGTCATTATGTACTCTGGCCTTTCTGTGTTTGAGAGGAATAATGACAAAAGCTTAAAACAGGTGCAGTGTTTTAAATGAATATACTAAAGAGGCCCATTAAACCAAAGCAGAAATTCAAAAGTCAATGTTGGGCCCAGATGAGGTTTCATAAGATCCTAAAAACAGCAGTGACACTAGACTCTTAAGAGAGTTGCTGTACTCCTACTGGACAATTTCTGAGATCATTCTCTGTCCCAGCCACATCCTTAAAAGGCTTTTCATCCTCCTCTTTCTGTTTTTTTTCCCCCTAACAGCGACACCTCATTTTATGCCTTGCAGAAACAGTACAGCAGGAATAAAAGTGGCTGTGCCAAGAAAAATGCAAGCCACAAGTACCAGGCCCAAGCGTTCCTATCTAATTTCAGTGGGGTTTCCGTCCAAGACCAAGAACACAGATACATCACATCTATTCTGTATCTGAGTAGACAAGAATAGGTCAGCAAGTAGAACATAAATTCTCCCTATATTCATAACCGAGAAGCAACAAAGAAGAGCTTCTGCATTCACACACCCACATTAATGGTCAAAGCTGCCCTAACTGACTAAATAAAAACTTCCCATTCTCACAAACACTTCAGACATACACATGATACTTGAAAAAGCCTGATCTTTAGTGGGTGGTTAAAAAAGGATTTTCAGTCAGAATGATTATTTTATAGGCAAAAGATGATGACAACCATAGTAATAATTTAAACACCTACTCATTAGGTAAAAATGAAACGCACATCATTCATAGTCACTTCCTGGCAATAAAAAAGAATTCAATTATGGGGGAAACAACCACAGCTGCATACTACAACATGACTTAGTCCAATTAAAAAAATAGGATCATACTACAGAAAGTTGTAATTTTGAGCAATACGATAACCCTCTATCACACTGGAAATGATAAAAAGAAAATGTAGGCAAACCAACAGAGTTCATAACTATATTTGTTTCCAAACTATACCCTGTTGCCTACATATCCAAAAGGCGTGCACTTAAAAAACACCACACTAAAGGAAAAGGGTGGAAATTTCAAAGGCAGAATTTTTCTTGGGGTCTGTAAAATGTGGCTTGTTGCTACTCTGAAACAGATGGGGCATCACCAAAGCAGCCTCAGGCCAAATGTTTTAACAGTAGTTTGGGGGCCTGAACACCATGCCACTGTGTCTCAGTGGATCAGAGACTAATAGAAAATGTCAGCAATAAATAAAAAGAAAAAAGTACTTAAGTGATGCTCTAATGACAGGTTTGTAGCTAGGGTTAGTGTCTCTGAGGAGCAAGAGGAATTAAATGGGCGTGAGTGAACGTGTAAGAGTCTGCATACACAGCTCAGCAATAAGCACAGACCTGTTTTCACTACATTCAAACACAATGTAGAAGTTATGATAGTCTCTAATGATAATTTCTGTAAACAATTTTCAGCATTTCAGTAATCTGATAGGCCCTTTGTTTGGTGAGTTATAGATACCAACTAACTGTAAAAAGCCATGCAAAAATGTAAACAAGATCAATTTTAACAAAAGAGAATAGCATCACATCTGACCACAATCTATTACAGAATACCATACCAATGCATACCTCTCATTCTTCAGAGTTTTGAAATAATGGAACAAACCGAGGGGACAGGCACTGTGGAGTGAAGGGGAAAAACCTACTTTATATACGTGAGAGCCAAAAACAGCACGAGTGAAGGGGGAAAAGCATGATTCGTATCTTGTAAAGTATAAATAATATGCTAAATAATGAACTTCTCGATCAGCATTTCTTCTGTTATTTTAAGTGTTTTTTTGGCCGCGACATAAATGTAAACAAACCACAGAAGAAACAGTCAGCATTGGCGTGTGTTCCCCTCGAGTTCAGCTGACTCACCTGTTTTTATTTCATAGAGGTGTTTGCAGTAACAGTGCAAACTCGTTTTCGTGTCTTTTACCAGGTGCCATTTGAAGAAAACGTCCAATTAACGCCAAAACAGCAGGGTTGGGACCGAGGCTAGCTTCGTGACTAGCGGACGGGCTAGTTTGTCAACAAAACTGGAGCTGAGCAGAGAGCTAACAGACATTAGCCCCTGGATCCTGCAAACACACACAAACAAGAAGTTTCTCGTCGCGACGATTGAAAAGTCCAAATTCCCAAAGGCTCAAGTGTCACAATCAATTCAGAGACTGCTTATGTTGTCCTTGTATCCACAAATGACCAAATGACCGTGTTTTTGTACCGCCCGGGATAATATTTCAGTCGATTGTTGGTGTTTGACAGCTCCGTCGTCTTTCGTCTCTCATCCAAGTAACTCCCACTGGCCCCGCCCACATTCGACTGGCGCGTCTACAAGCCAATGAGCACGCGGAAATTTGCGCGAGCGTTAGTTAAAATGAGAGAAATATACCTACCGGTATGTACCATCATACAATTTTAAAAAAATAAGTGGAACCCTCAGCAATGTCTTGGTAAGTTCATTGCCTATGTTTCATAACAACGACTTCACCCTTATTCATTTATATTTCAAAGTATTTTTGTACTTGTACTTTGAATTGCCCAATAGCTTGTATTAGTTTGTTTTTTAAAGTTTTTGTTGACAACTCCAGCAACCCCACTGCTTTTGTTAAATCCATCCCATTTACATGTGACATTTTATTGGTTTATTACCCAATAAAACGATTTCATTCAGTGATACGTTAAGACTTCTGATCTATTTTGTGTGGTCACGTATTGCCTGGTAAAATAATCACAAACTTGAGCACCATATATTTAATAAGTCTTATTTATAATGACTTTTTCTGCTCGCAAGGTGCTTTAACTCCAGCTTTTATGTACTCTCGTGGAAAAACAGCCTCATCTAATGGAGAAAATCAGTCAGCACAAGCCAGCTCACAAAAATCAAGAAACAAGCGGCACACCTGAATTTGTTCTAGATGACATTTTCCAATAACTTTCAAAGAAAAGGTCTGTAGTTATTTGCGCACGATAGTAAAGTTTGAACATATCTCAGCCACTCCTGCGTGTCCTGATACTGTCAGAGTAACAAACAGAATCTGAACCGCATATATATATATATATATGTATATATATGTATGTATGTATATATATATATATATACATATATATATACATATATATATATACATATATATATATACATATATATATATACGTATGTATGTATATATATATGTATATATGTATATATATGTATACATATATATATATATATATATACATATGTATACATATATATATATATATATATATATATATACATATATATACATATATACACATATATATATATATATACATACATACATATATATACATATATATATATATATATATACATATATATATATATATACATATATAAAATGGTAAAATGGTAAATGGCCTGTATTTATATAGCGCTTTACTAGTCCCTAAGGACCCCAAAGCGCTTTACATATCCAGTCATCCACCCATTCACACACACATTCGCACACTGGTGATGGCAAGCTACATTGTAACCACAGCCACCCTGGGGCGCACTGACAGAGGCGAGGCTGCCGGACACTGGCGCCACCGGGCCCTCTGACCACCACCAGTAGGCAACAGGTGAAGTGTCTTGCCCAAGGACACAACGACCGAGACGGCAACCTTCCGATTACAAGGCGAACTCCTAACTCTTGAGCCACGATCGCCCCCATATATATATATATATATATATATATATATATATATATATATATATATATATATATATATATATATATATATATACCCTCCTAAAATCAGTACAAAAACGAGGAGAACCATCGGACTTTGGTGTCAGCATACATGGAGAGCTCCAAGAGCTATGGCTAGGTATCGCCAAACCTTGAGTGGGGGGCACCGGTATGCGTGTCGCTTAATAGGGCACGCATTACCCACGTCAATGTCGTGCTTTAACACTGGGGTTCTAGATGGTACATCCCCAAACAGACTAGGGTGCGCTTGAATCAGGTTTTTCACGTCATCTTTCTCATCATGGGGAAGATAGGAGAGGTACGTGATCTAAAAGCCACTTAGATATTTCTAGCTTTTCTCCAAAATCTACTGAATAAAACTGCGTTTGTGTGAGAGCCTCTTTGTGAGTCCTTTGATGAGTGCGAAGGTTACTTCATATTGACAAAGCACTTGCTTTGCTTTGTCAATATGTTCACATGTTCAACGTTTGTTATTATACTTTTTTCTAATAATAATAATTGCGTGAAATACTCATAGTTAAGACCCAACCTGGACTCTAGCTGACCTCAGTTATTCGAGAATAGATAACAAATGTTGTATTATAATGTAATCTAATATTTGGAAAAAAAAAAAAAAAACAATAAATATAATGATTATTTCCAACCGGTATTTATTACAGACAGCCTATGAAATTACAAAACTGCTATTGTTTGTTTATATAGTTCATTTAAACGACCAAACACTGCCACACTTCATTATAATTATATTGCTGGTGAGAAAGTTTGACCCATCAGGGGCACCGTAAACTCTCAGCATCACGTGAGCACTCGAGTTTCCTGTTGCTATTGTATTACACTTCCATATTTTTCACCTCAAAGAGCGTCTGTGATGTAAACTACCGCGGCGAGTTCGCTCCTTCTGTGTGATCTGTCCCCACGCACCGAGTCCGTTTAACATCCTGCCTCGTCCTCACAGTCAAGGAGAACTGCTGATCGCGGGGGAAATGGCCAACAGTGTAGCTTTCCAGAGCAAGTTAACCTCGATCATGGAGATGCTAACTAAAGCAGCCGTGGTGGAAATTAGCAAACTGTGGGAGGACGGCTTCGCATTGGTCCAGGTCGAGCTTCGGAGGAGAGAGATTGAAATCGAGGCTCTGAACAGAAAGTTGTTGTTGATGGAAAAGGAGCGGTTAGAGGCTCGGGCTCAGTCTGCAAATAACTCCTCATCATCTTTTTCCAAGAGAGAGCAGCAGAATAAGCTGCTGCCGCCCGCCGGTGATGGTAAGAACAACCGCGGCAGAAACAGGGGATCAATAAACGATATTTGTCTTAAAAGACACAATTTAATACCCCGTGGATGAAAAAGTCAGTTTGCAAACTATCTGTAACACACTGTAATGTTTGTGAACATATGAAGACATGTGTTTGTTTAAGTACAGCGTTTCCAAACAATTATATTCTCTCGTATTTAACAATATAACAACTATATTCTCTATACAGCGCCTTCTATTTGTAAGTGTGCACAGGAGGAGTTTTAGCACATCTGTATTGTTTAATATTGCAGCTTAAAACAGTGTCAGCTCACAGTAATGTCAACATCGGGTTTAGAAGGAGAGTAGTTTCTTTCTTGCTTCTTGGCACAAACCCGCATGACTTAAGTTTGATGATGAAAAGAAGCCTGATGAATGTTTTAGGTAGACATTATGTCCAGCATGTTACCACATGATGTAAAGGCAAAATTAATTTAAACACAGAAAAACTAAACTAACCTTTACAAAGAAATAAATTAAAGTTAATAGACACACATACACATATACACCCACTTACACTGTTATTTATTGTAAGCCTGTGAGAATAAAAATGTTTTAAGTTTGTTTAGACACAGTTGTAATTGATAAAAGTGAGCTCCTTCCAAAGGATAGGACCACAGCAACTGAAAGCACCTTCAGCACACTTAGATCAAATTCTGGGAAGTGTTAAAAGATCTGCACCTGCCTGAGAGGTCTAATCGGATTATAAACACTGAGTAAGCCGGAGATGTACAGGAAGGGGGTAGGAATCATTGAGAGCTTTATGAACTAATAGAAGGATTTTAAAGGTAATTCTGTGTTGAACTGAGAGCCAGTTAGTGACTTCAGTATGGGGTTATATAGTCAAATTTCCTTGTGCATTTACGGATTGGCTCCTGCATTCTTAACAAGCTGAAGTCGTCCTAGTGATGATTTGGATAATCCAGCAAACAGAGCATTACAGTAGTATAACCTGCTTTATATAAATGCATGGGCCTATTTCTGAGATTCAGTGTGAGATAGGGATTTTTAACATTTGATGTGTTTTTGAAGCGATAGAAAGCAGTTCTGGTTGGCCTGATTAATATGATTATCAAAACTGAGATCACTGTCCAAAATGAGGCCAAGGTTCCTGACATTGTCACTGGATCCACCAAAATATTAACTATTAACTAACAAGACAAGTGGTAAAAGAGGTGTATATCAGCATGGTAATGATCCACAGAACAGAGCCAAAGTTACACACACCGGGTTACTAAAGAAGAAAAAGGTCAAAGTATCAGAAAGAAAAAAATGTGCCTAAAGACTGGCAAAAGATCCAACCTTTTTGAGACACATCACTGCAGTCACATTCAAAATAAACTAAAATTTTTATGAATTAGTAAAATGTCTCAGTTTTACCTGTTGATGTTTTCTAAGTTATGCTGTGAATTTAAAAAGTGGTTTATGAGCTTGGGAAATCATTGCAGTCTCTTTATTTGCATTTTACATCGTGTCCCAAAGGTTTCAGAATTGGGTTTGTAGATAACAAACAGGTCTGTGTTCTTTAGATTTACCTAATTTGTCAACAGGCAGAAAATGTTTTAAGTGACTTTTGCCATTTTGTAGGAAAACTTGTCAAATACTTTCTACTGCCAGCTTTTCCACTGTAATATGATGATTTTCTTAGTGATATGTCATTGTAGTTGGCTTGACTGTCCCTGCAGCTAACAGTCATTAAAAGCGTTGGTGTATCTGCTTGTTACTTACTCAAGTCAAAAAGTTTCCCAGTGTTTAATGTCACATTTTCAGACAGCACTGTAATGAAGCAGGTGCATGTTATTTGGGTACCTTTCTTTACAATTCACAGTATTTGCTGCCTCTGTTGCTGAGGCGATTAATTATAAAATTAACCTGTTTTAAAAAATGACTTTTTAAGGGAACTTTGATTTTCCTTTAACAATTTAAACAATCTGCTGTGTCCTTTCAGGGCCTACGATAGAGTCGGTCCAGACTTTGTCTTCGGATCAGAGCGTGAGAGATAAGGTGGATATTTCACCAAATCAGGGAACGTCATCACCTCCTCAAACAGAAGAGAAACGCAGTGAGCAGCGCAAATCTGACAGTGAGGGCAAAGATGACGAAGACTTAGTAGTCAAACTAGAAGACGAGGATGACGTCCAGATCGTGGAGCAGGTCGTGGACTCTGATCACAGCGTTAACAGTGGAGCAGGTCCCCACGAGATGAATTTGAACCACCAGCCTGCTGAGGTTGTGGAAGAGCAAGAGTCACAGCAGTGGCTGACTGTTTCGGTGGGAGACAGCGACACTGCGGATGACTCGGAGTGCTTTTTCGAAACAAAGCAGTTGTCTCAAAATCTGGACTCCGAAATCTTGCTCATTCAAAATGCCTTGGACATTTTCGATAATTCAGCAGAGGGAGCATACTCGGACAGGTTTATGAGGGACAATGAAACGGTTCAAGGTGCATCAAGTAAATCAAGGGCACCTGTGACTTTCAGCCAGTCTCAGCCAAGTCAACCTATAGAAGCAATAAATCACTCAGAGAGAGGAATGTCCATTAGATTCCTCTCAGAAAAACAGCAACCACAGACTAAAAACATGTCAACCTTTAACACAGACAACAGACTCTTTCATTTAAACGACCCAGAGTTGCACAAAACTATAGCGGGGCGCCGCATTAGGGAGAAGTGGTACATCTGCCCGTTCTGTGGGAAGAGCTTTGATCGCATCAGCCACCTCGAGATACACCAGCGAATTCACACAGGAGAGAAACCGTACACATGCGACACGTGTGGCAAGTGCTTTTCTCAGAGGAGTAACCTTCGCACTCATCAAAGGACTCACAAAGAGGCTCTCGCACAGAACGCAGTTTAATTCAGTAGATTTTGAAGAAAAGCTAGAAATATCTAAGTGGCTTTTAGATCTAGATTTATTAACAAATTCTGTTTGTTTTTTGATATTTCTGGAAAAATAATGTAGCAGACTGATTTAACTGTGCCCTCTTTTTGTGAAATAAACAAAAATTTTGACACAGTGTGGCTTTTAAGAACTAAAACAGGAACATATGAACTGCCAGAAAAGAGGTTTTTAACACACATATGACAAACTAGGAACATATGACCTCTAAGACATTCAGTTTAAGCTAGACAGGAAAAATCCAGCATCTAATCGCTTAGTTTTCCTCGCCCTGATGGAAAGATGGTGAGGAAAAGTCACAAGACATTTGATAAATTACTTCACCACAGAGCACTAAGGATGTAAAAAAAAAGGACAAAGAATTTGTTGGTCACCACACGACAGCCTAAATTGTGTTTGTGATGCTGCCTAAGCAAAAAATTAAGATAAACTAAGATTTCAATGTTCTGTTTGTAGAGGAAAAAAACATGTTGTTCAGCCTTGCACTGCAGCTTAGATGTTCATGGGTCAGTCGAGTTAAAATTTTCCCATTCTGAAGAATCTTTAACTTCCAAAACATTCAGGTACTTCCTCCAAAGTTTTTCCACAGGATCCAGAGCCAGTCATGGTAGGAGATGTAGACTTTGTAGCCCTAGGCTTAAGCCCTTCCCCGTACACACTTTGCTTGTTCACTTGGAGGGTCAGAAACATTCAGTGTTGTTCTAAACCTAGCATTAAATAATGCCATTTAATGTAACATCAGCCTTAATTCAGTTTTATCAACTCCATTCCTTACAGTAAAACATTTTTGTCTGGTATGTGGAGGGACAGGTACTTTTAGCTGCTCACTTATTTCCCAAGGGGTCATCACAGTGCATGTTTGAACTGGCACCAAGTTTACAACTGCCATCCCAACAAAAGACTCCCTGGCACGAAGAGTATGCGAGCTTGTAATTCTCAGAGGCTGGGTTTGTGTGTCCTCTTGGGCTCAAAACAAATGTAAGAGAATTTAACATATACCACAAATTTTATATATCCTTAGGAACAAACTCCACATGCTTACAGATATGATTTCTATATTCTTTTTTTAAAAGCCTTATGTCACGACCCCCTCTGCTAGGCGACAGGAGGGGAGAAACATACACAAGCCCTCTCACGAAATCTGAGTAAATAAGGGGTTTTATTACAAACATTAAACTGAAAACCGACAGGGCTGTTCAACAGACCACCGGGGAAACAATTAATACACAATGAAAAGAACAGGCAAGAGTAAAAGCTAAGGGTTAACCAAGGCAAGCCAGCATCACAAAACTCTAATGAAACTAAGTTTAGCTGTATACCAGGTTTAAACAAAGAGCAACACAGCAAACAGGTTTAACAAACGAGCTTCACATGCAAAGCAGACAAGGATGCCACTGCATGTTCACTTCAGCGCAGCAGTTCCCCATAGTGTGAAGGCTCTTCAGCTTTTTATATTCCCAGGTGCAGACAATCAGCCAGTCAATTGGTCATGGAGTGGTCATGAGATCTCCAGGCAGCCAATCGTCCACGAGGTCTGGCACACTGTGATCTTTTTTTTTTTTTGCCTGTCCCGTTTGACTCTTTTGCCATCAGAATTATTGTCTAAAGGCAAAGGCTTTGCCTTTGGCACACTGTGATCTGGATAAAAGAGGGCTGGCACAGGACTCCCAGCAGCCAATCATCCACGAGTCCTGGCACACTTAGATTTGCATGAACACAAAAGGGCAGTCTCACTCCCTCCAAGGCCCAGGGCTGTAACATCTTTGTTATTGATTTTTTTAAATAAAAATGGAAGGAGAATGAGAATTTTGAAGTGATTGGCATCATCTTAATTCCAATCTGTGTAAAACATCAAAGACGCTGAGTGTAAGTTTCATCACAGAGATAAGGGCATCACAGAGTTTTCAACTGTATTTGTACCCAATACTTTAATTAAGACCCTTCAACAACCTCAAGAGTGACTACATGTACACTTACAATCATCAAGCAGTAGGGGGCAGATTCTAACTGGGCTATAGTTGTAGGGTGACAGCCAAAGGTTTGCAACAGTTGTCCATGTCAGCTCCAACCTTGGAGAGCAGCTGCAGTCTAGTGAAATGATAATGTTTGGTTGTGTAGCACTTATCAATACCAGTATTAAAAAAATAATCTTACAATATAAACGAGTCAGCCATGGAGCCCTAAAAGCAGACACTTGATCACCTTTTTGGTTTAAGCATGAGGTGGGAACAGTTAACAGGTTTCTGCCTGAGCATCTCAGGCTGCACACTGGTCGGTACAGCAAACAGCTGTTCACATATATCAGGTCTGGGGATCTCCAGGCCTGAAGGGCCGGTGTTCTGCAGGTTTTAGATATCACCCTGGGTCAACACACCTGAATAAAATGATTACTACATTACCAGGCCTCTGGAAAACTTAAAGACATGTTGAGGAGGTAATTTAGTCATTTAAATCAGCTGTGTTGGAACAAGGACACATCTAAAACCTACAGAACGCCGGCCCATGAGGCCTGAGTTCCCCACCTCTTACGTATATAATCTCGGTCCAAGCCTAAATGCCTTTACAAGTAATAAGTTAAATCTTAAAATCAATTGTAAAAGTATTGGACATCCAGCATCTGATTCTTTGGGTTTTCTCTGTAATACTGTAGGATCTGTACCTTACAATATAAAGCAGCTTGTGGCGACTGTTGAATTGAATTGTAGAGGGGTAAACTGGGATAATATGTTCACATGTGCAAAATGCAGTCTTACAGCTGCATTTTGCACAATCTGAAGTCTATTTATTGTTATCTCTGATTGGTACCTTTGAAAAACCAGTACAAAAACCCAACTGAGAGGAAATAAAAGCATGAATAATAGTCTGAGAGTCAGTAAAACTCAGCATTCAGTTTATTCTTGGGATATTCCTAAGGTTCCATTGGTAGCATATATGATGGGGGAAAATAGATAGGTCCCAGTATGGATCTCTGAGGAACTCCACAACTTATTATAGAGTAAGGAGAGCAGTTTGTCACCAATGAAAACAAAAATTTTTGGATTGTCAAATATGACCTAAACCATCTGACCTTTACCAACCAGTGTTCCAGTGTTTTTTAAAAGAATGTTTGTAAGCTGCACTTTTACAAATAAAGATTTTCAACATATACACATCACTTCCTGATCTTCTTAAAAAAAAGCATAGAAAAATTTACAGTGTATTTGTATCATCACAATGTTTCTTTTTTTACAAAAAGGTATTTACAGCACTAAAAAGTTATAGTTATATAGATGAAACTGACCCAGTTTGCTGCATTTCAACACCAGCTGGCCAAAGAACTTTCAGCATCGTCTCTTTTGTTCTTCATATTAACGAGGTTTTTTTTAAGCTGACAGCAGCAGGTGGCTGTAAAGATGTATTAATAAACAAATGTACACACACACATATATCAGACATTAACATAAGAACACCTAATGTGCAAGAGTTGATGTGGAAACAATGTAGAAATAACTGACCCATCGGGGCAAGAGCACTGGATCGCTGAGGGTGTCTTTACTTGATCCTTTGGGTGAGTATCAGCCTCAAAAACCTGAATTCAATTTGGATCTGAGGAGCTGATAGTTTGTATCAGCACCTTGGACTCTTTGCCAAGTTCCTCAAGTAATTTTTGTGATGTGGAGTCGCCAGATCTAAGGTTTCTCTACAGGGCGAAGCGATGTAACAAGTGAGTCAATGTTATTCACTTCACCTTTTAACAGTTTTAATGTCGTGGATGATCAGTGTATATAAACACATGGAATATATACATATTGTCCTGCATGAGGCAGGATTCTCAAGTCCTTTGTATCTATTCACATGTATTTAAACAAGAAGCACTGGATGCAAAACTCAGCTTTGCACCAAACATAGTAAACATTTGTAACAGGATTCTTAATACAATACCTTAAAGAACAAAAATACTTTTCATTTGCATACCTTTCAGGGCAAAACTCTCTATAAACTTAATTCTACATTAGTGGTCCAAAATGTTCCAGTTCTACTATACCAGTCGTATCTGGCTCAGGACTTCTTTTTTTTTTTTCCCCTCTTCCCCCAAATTATTCCTCATCTCTTTTTTATTACCTCACTGATGAAGTCATAAAATGCTCAAAAGAACAACTCATAACCTTCTTTTGATTAACAGAAATAAGGAAGAATCTCTAAAGTAAAAAATCAACAATCAGCATTGGGATAGTACCTGAGACGAATTACCCTTCAAAGCAAACATCAAACGTCACAGTCAGAGTCACTGCAGAGATACAGACAGTCTCTCTTTTCATATCACAGATGAGAGTCCTGTCTAGATCAGCTGTCCTCTGGGGTGTAGAATAATGGAATTGTTACTTGGCTTGGGCCTGATGGCCCCATTGCTGTAGTCAAAGTAATTCCTGAGAGTCTGTGATAACTGGTAGGGGCTCCCATCTTCGTCACTGTCGTGTCCTTCAGACTGTGTGGGAGCCCAGTCCTCTCTCTCCCTGGGCTGGCAGGCGTCTGGTTCTCTGGGCCCGCTGCCGTCATCCTGCTGAGCCTTCAGAGGAACCAAAGATGAAGGAAGACCTGAGTCCTGGTAGAAACAGTATAAAAATAGAATACTGTTTTTCCTGATTTGTCCTGAAAGTTACCAATATTAAGGAGGACCTATTATGCCTTTCCTTATTTTCTCTCAAATACACAGTTACAACAGTTAATGTTGAAACTGAAGTTTTAAACACTGAGTTCAGCAGATGAACAGGTAATTCCTGCAAGCCAAAACCTCAGGGTTCAATCTGCCCTACCACTTAGTTTCACACTGTTATTCTAGTTTTGGCTCTGTATGATCAGCCAATCACATGAAAGTTGGCTAGGAGATGGTGGCCTTAAGAAAGAAAATGGCTAAAATGGATTGCCCCATAAAGAGGATAAACTGTGAGTCAGGCAAAACTATTTTACTGGAGTCCAAGAATACATATTTAGTTGGAAATGAGCATCATAGGTCCCCTTTATATAACCAAAAAATTGAAGTTGGACTGAAAAAGGCACAGAGGGGATAAAACTGGGTTTATGATACTTGCACTAAAAATCCAAATTCAAGCTGGATAATCTGTAGATAAACTTTATATTTCTACCAAAACCGTCTATGGGATCAGTGAAAACCAGTTTATTGAGGTAGAAGTCTAGATTTTAAAAAAAGAAGAAAAAAAGCTCCTAACACAACATGGACCATATCCTACCATCCAATATTTCTTATGACGTTTTTTTGTGGTAATAATTGCTAGGAGAGAATGCACACTGGTATTCAATCTCTTTTGTATGAAACCTCTAAGTGAAGCTTTGGTCGTGATGACATCAGATTGTAATCCAGATTTAACAAAACAGTCATGTTTACATTCCTGATCCTGTTTCTAAATAAATCCAATAAAGCGTCATCATTTGTAGAAGAAAGGAACAATTATAAAGTGACTAATAAAACAGAGATGACGTTTCTTGCTGTTGTTTCCTAAAATGTTTCCTGTCATTTGAATCCCTTTTGTTTTACCACGTCACCCTCAGTGACGATACAAACTCAGCAATAAATACAGCATGCCGTTACCATATGATACATTACAAACAAATCTAAACACATTTCAAACTTAATCTCTCAGACGCTGACACATACCAGCGACATGTTGCTACTGCTCTTCACGTATGACTCCACCCTGTTCCTTTGCGCCTCCTTCCCTCCGTCAACCTCAGCTCCTCCTGGAATATCGCTGCCTTCACACCAGATGACCGGACGTCCCAGTTCATCCAGTTCTACATCTCCTGGCCCCCACCTCCCACCCAGAGTGGAATGGGTATGCTCCTGTAGGCAGGGAGAGGACATTCAATGTAATGATAAAGTGCAAATCTGAGACAAGATCTTAAAGCATTTTATTTTGAAAAAACCTTCAACATTAGAAAGAAGCAGCTATATGAACAATTCCTTAGAGACAGCGCAGGCAGAACCAAGATCAGCAGTATTCTACCTGGATATATTTCATCACGGTGAGACACTCACCAAAGACATTTGGCTGTTTTTCATTCGGCTGTCTATTCTGAGCATGGAGTCTTCACCCTGGAGAAAAATAGAAAGTCGCCAAAAATTAGTGAACCTGAACACGAAGAGGAATATAACAAACCGCCAAAAATTAGATATTAATGATATATGTGAACGCTGCATGTTTCAGTGTTGTTTGAAGCTGCAGCAGCCTGTAATCATCAGCCTGAGCTGCCAGCGGCTCCACCCGAGCAGGACAGGTGTGTCAACCTGGCTTCCTTCAAGCTTGCAGGCTATTGTTGTCAGCAGGAGAGTGTGTGTGTCTGTCTGTGTGCGTATTCCTACCTGGTATCTGAAGTCTGTGCTGGTAGAGTTTATTCTCCTGAAAGAGGCTTGCCTAGAGAAACTCCTAATTTCATCCCTGGGAGAAAAAAATAAAAACCACACACACATTTTGAGGTTTTATGGAAAACCTGCATGTTCACAAAATAGATCAGTTTAAATCCCAGTTGAAGTTATTAATAAAAGCCTTCTTTAACAATATGTGCTTTAGCTCACGATTTTTCAGATAGCTGTCTCTTAAGCTTGTTCGTTCTACGTCGATGATGGCGGTGAACCACCAAGATGATGATGATCAGGAGGAGGATTAAACCTCCGGTGGAGGCACAAATTATGATCAGCAGCAGGTTATCAGGAGGGGTTTCACCAATGCGCCATTGCATCTCTAAAAAAATATAAAAATATGAAAAGATCCGATGACTCTCTCGCATATAAATACATTCAACAACAACACAGCTACATCTTTCCTTTAATATTTTTTTTGTAATCCAGACTGAGTTCAACTGTTAATGCCTTGTATCTAACAAGAGGGGGCAGCAAATGTTCAAAATTACACCAACTCAGAAGGAGTTTGGCAAATAAGTCTAAATTTCCACCTGCAAAAACATCAACAAAGCTCACAGCAGCAGAACAGTTTCTCCATCAAATCCCATGAAAATGTATGCAAAATTAGCTTTACTGCACTTACCATCTATATTGAGCATATACTCAGTTTTTCCCCTTCCCACACTGTTTGTGACCATGCACTCGTAGGCCCCACTGTCACTCAAGTGAACAGGCCGCTGAAAGAGGAGCTTCCCTCCAACCACAGACACCCCGTCAGGCAGAGCTCCCCCTTTCCTGCAAGCAATCAAAAGAAAAATGTTACCATTAACTTGCAGATGTCACAGAGAGGTGAACTACGCAGAAGTCTGTGACTCACTGTTTGAAACAGCAGCTTTGACTCATAGCTGCAAACAACAAAATGAAAGGAGCAGAGTTCAAACCAGAGAGCTGGAAATATACAAATATCTAATGACGTTTGCTTGCAAGTAACAGGAAAATGCAAAAACTGGTTTGAATCAAGGAAGTTATCCGCTTAGTAAACACTCTGAAGGATCAGGTTCATCACAGAGTGAAACCACCTGAACCAAAGCATGCAGGGCTCATCTGTATAAACCAGGTAAATACTAGGTTTGGGGGATTGAAACAAGCCCAACTTCTGAGCCCTAAATTGTACAGGCCACATAATAGAGGCAGTTTCTGATCAGGTCCACTGAGAGGGGTCATATTCCCCCCTGGTTTCACTGTGCTCCACCAGCTATTTACCTACTGCTTTATCCCCCCCGTCAAAGTCGCCCCGGGTCAGATTTCTTTTCTCAACACCCCGCCTAGCTTCTCTGACCAGCCTTTTCTAAATCGAGTCACAGGTGGAGATTGCATCTGACACAGCGAGGATGGTGGAAATGATATAGATATGGTGTGCAATACAGCTTCACTGGCCAAAAAGATTCTAATCTCTCCCGTGACTTATTGTTTTTGTGACTTACCACAGTATCAGTGCAATGAAGCAAAGACCTATTGTGAAATGACTGAAACTAGAGTAGTACAATATAGTTTCACTACATGAGTTATACATAAAAACATATTGTGAAACTAAAGTAGCTGGCCTCGATAGTGCCAAAGGTAAAAGTAAAAGTTTACTAGATAACGCAAATTACATGTTTTATGGTATTATCTGTTACACTTAACAATGACTTTGTCTTTGGAGCAACGTAAAGCAGCTATAAGAAGATCAAGAAAGGTATTTGTGAATTTGATACACTTGTTGTACATACACATTCTACATTTTTAGGGTTGCTCTGATTAATAAAATATGCACTCATCTGCCACTTTATTAGGTATACCTTGTTAGTACTGGTTGGATGGCCCCTTTCTCCTCATAAGAGACTGAACAAGATTCTGGAAACACTGTTCAGAGATTTGGGTCCATATTCCCATGACAGCATCACACAGCTGCTGCAGATTTTTGGGCTGCACATACAGTATTATGCCTAAGTTGTAGGTAGGTGTGAAAAAAATGCTGTAAACAAAGAATGCTTTAAGAAACATAATTGTTTATTGGCCCCAAATGTATTCTGCAGCAGGACAACGACCCCAAACATACAGCCAAAGTCATTAAGAGCTATCTTAATGAACAAGAAGTACTCCTTCAAAAACTGTGTGCAAGTATACCTAGAACAAGGGTGGGCAACTCCAGGCCTCAAGTGCCGGTGTCCTGCAGGTTTTAGATATCACCCTGGGTCAACACACCTGAATCAAATGATCAGTTCATTACCAGGCCTCTGGAGAACTTCAAGACATGTTGAGGAGGTAATTTAGCCATTTTGAATCCGCTGTGTTGGATCAAGAACACATCTAAAACCTGCAGGACACCAACACCCAAGGCCTGGAGTTGCCCACCCCTGACCTGGAAGAATTGATGCTGTTTTGAAGGCAAAGGGTGGTCACACCTAATATTGATTTTATTTAGATTTTATTTTTGTTCATTCACTGCATTTTGTTGATTGATGAAAATAAATGATTAACATTTCCGTCTTTGAAAGCATTCTTTGTTTACAGCATTTCCATCCATCCATTAGCTTCCGCTTATCCTTTTTCAGGGTTGCGGGGGGCGCTGGAGCCTATCCCAGCTGTCAAGGGGCGAGAGGCAGGGTACACCCTGGACAGGACGCCAGTCTGTCGCAGGGATAACACACAGGGACAGACAACCATTCACACTCACATTCACTCCCGCATTCACACCTATGGGCAATTTGGATTTTTCAATTAACCTATCCACACAAAGTGCATGTTTTTGGACTGTGGGAGGAAGCCGGGGAGAACCCACGCAAACACGGGGAGGACATGCAAACTCCACACAGAAAGGCCCTGCTGGCCTGATGGTGGAATTGAACTCAGGAACTTCTTGCTGTGCGGCAACAGTGCTAACCACCATGCCACCGTGCTGCCTGCTTACAGCATTTTTTCTGCCTAAAACTTAACAGTACTGTACATGCTGTGACTCTCCTACATCCACTACATCTAAAATATTGT
The DNA here is from genome assembly GCF_057381845.1 of Rhamphochromis longiceps. NCBI lineage: Eukaryota > Metazoa > Chordata > Actinopteri > Cichliformes > Cichlidae > Rhamphochromis > Rhamphochromis longiceps. Next base: position 9,560,921 of record NC_140574.1, read on the forward strand.
CTTGTGGATAGAGATGGATCGAGTGGATATTCGTACAGGAGTGGCACCCAGGCTGGTCTTCTGCTGCTCTAGTCCAATAGTATTGTGCATTAAAAGATGCTCTTCTGCATATGCTGATTGTAACAAGTGCTTATTTGAGTTACTGTTCCCTTCCTATCAGCTCAAAGCAGTCTAGCCATTCTCATCTGACCTCTGACATCAACAGGGGATTTTCACCCAGAGAATTGCATGACCATCTCTGTAAGCTCTACAGATGGCCTCTTGAGAAAAATAGATCCACTATTTCTCAAATAGTCTGGCTTGCACCCTCAGCTATTCCACACTCAAAGTCAGTGAGACATTGTGGGAAATGCACAGGTTGCTGATAAAATTAATGTTATCTGCCAATTCATATAAAAGTGGAACCAAGAATTTAGCATTAAGGCTCAACACACAGAAACAGCTAGCATGACTTCTTATATTTAAAGCTGAAATGATAGTTTATTTATTCCACACATGGCTTACGTGTAGGATCATTTCCTTAGTCAACAATCTTTTACATAACCCCACTAAATGAGAAATTTGCTTCTTTTCAACGCAGATTAAACTACAGATTTGTTCTGTGAATGCTCACATGGAGAGACCAGCAGTCAGCCACTCATATTGACTAATGGTTGTATTTTTATATATTTACATTGTTAAAAGGCAAACAAGGGGAAAAAAAAGTCAACATTTCAAAACGTTTACTGACATTATAACTAAAATTAATCAGTGGATTTCCTCACAGTGGGGCCTCAGTGATGGATGGCTTAGTGGAGAGGTTGAAACTAGCACAACTTTAATATTTCAAGATTGCCTCATGACCCAAGTACTCAGCACAAAACATTTGATCACTGTGTGCACAGGGAGAACTGTAATGGCTGGCGTCTTTAATTAAAGTACAGACCCAGTGTTTTACCAGGCATTAGAGTGATATTTAAAGCATGGCACTATGATTAAACGCTTAGCATGTGTCTCCTGCTCTTCCTTGTGTCGCTCACTCCCTCCCTCGTGTGAAACACAATCTTCTAACTTGAAATTTCGCAACGCGACACCGCACCTTTTATTCAGCAGTGATTTGAGCCAGCAGAGGATAGGAACCCCCCTTTAGATGGGAGCGCACTCCTTTGTTGTTTGCAGGTGTGTGCTCCATGTGTATGCGTGTTAGCAGTGGCTTATCTATGTTTTGAGTTACATTCCAGTGCCATGTAAAGAGAACATTAGCAGCATAAATAGTATTAGAAAGGGGGGAGGTGGGATTTAACATGATATCATCATAGTGTTGTTGACTGCCAGAGTGACAGATGTGTATGTGAAAATGCAGAAAGTACCACGTCCAGGTGAAGTTTTGAGGTGTGGGGTGTCCCCTGCCTTCGCACACCAGCTCAGCTTTCTCCAAACCCACATACCAACGAGACGAGGACGTCGTGATCGTAGCATCTGGGGGGTCTGACACAGAAACACAAATATTAAGTAAGCAGCATCACAACCTAGTGTCTCCTATGCTGCATAATAGATCAAATAGAGAACTTTGTAGAGCAGCAGAGAAGATACAAAGAAGTTTGTTTACACCATAAACACAACAGATGAAGTTATTTCCTCGTCTTAAATCTACAAAAAGATTTTCGCAAGTCTCAAAATTTCAAATGTTATCTGGGAGGTTTGGAGTCATTACTAAGCGTATTGAGCACCAGTTCAGTGATTTTAACAGTGAGTACATAATTTTAGCAGAAAACTTTAGCTTGAAACCTTGTATTTAATCCCATTTTAAAAGCTGGCACAGCTCACACCCACACCTTTAACAAATGTCCTTCAAATCAGACAAAGAGGAATTGTTGGAACAGTTAAAGTTTTGGCACAGTTACACAGTAACAGTAGTCAAGGACAGATTATTACTGATAAACTTTCCCGCCGCAGGATCAAATCTGCCGATAGTAGCTAATATTTACCCAGCTCTTTAATCTCAAAGACTAACAGTTAAGCCTTATAAATATAATTTGCTGGGCAACTAGAGTCAAAAATATCTAATTGGCTTACATTCCCATTAAAGGGGAGAGCTTAAAGTTTGGCCCATAGCCCAGCAAAGAGCAACTGCAGTGTCATTCCATACAGTATGCTGATAAGTATGAGCTGATTTAGTTTGCATGCTGAATACAGCTCTGTCTTTCCCACCACAACACACTCACCAAAAAAAAAAAAAAAAGAGTCATTAAGGTGGTACTCAAAGATACAAAGAATGAAAACATGCTGAAGAAAGTGCAGGAATCCGCCAGGTTATAGGGAATAAATGTAATATTTTGAAAGTAACTTTTGCTCAGATGCATGAAGTTGAGTTATCAGTGATAGACTGATGTTTGGCAGACCATCCACATAATGCTCCTTTTATACTACATCACCATAATATCTTCATTTATGTAATGTTATTAATATATACAGGTAGTATACATACTGTACTCAAGTATTAATTTTATGGGAGAATTTGGCAGGATCAAAAATGGTTATAGAACTTTAACTTCTCGAGTATAAAATATAAAAACCTTTAAAAATGTAATATGTTTATTGATTTCAATGCCGACATTTTGACACCATTAGAGGAAAAACATGGGCGTGGTTAGTACTGTTAGTTATAGCTGTGTTTTGCAGGTGTTAGTCTTCGGAGTTGTTCAAACATAAATATTAACTTAGTGGTTTCGTATCGTCGCAAACACACCTACATAAAAAGGGAGGGACCAACTTATTAGGTCACCTCGTGATATTCTTGGTATGGGCGCAATATTTAACAAGTGTCCATTTGAAGTGAATATTATTATTTTGGATGAGATGTAGAAGAAATGTTGTTGTTTTTTAATCTAATACTTTTTTGTCATTTGGGAGTATTCATAGTTTCTACAATACTATAAGAAATCTGCAAAAAACACGATTGTAATGTTTGTTTTTGTCATGTTACCTTCTATAACTGGCATAACTGCTGTTATGCATTCAAATTTCCGCTTTTAAAACATCAGCGTATGCTGGTTTAAGTAGTAACCTATAAATATTTAACAGCAGAGGGAAGAAGGATTAAATCGCGATACGTCAAGGATCAGCGCAAAGCTTCAAGTGAAAGGAGAAAGGTGGGACTATAAAAACAGTGTTTAAGAAATCTGAGAGTAAAAACACTTATGTCATTTTTTCCTTTATTTGTTCCTGTTATTAACTAAAAAGCCAGGCGTGTCCCAGTTCTTTACATATTCTATAGGACCATATAGTTTGCACTAAACAGCACAAGTGTGGTAATTTAAAACCCTTTGCAGTGACGTACACTGCTTCATACAATGCAAGCTTACAGAGTATCTATTTACAGCTGCAAAACACACCAAAACAAAATATGGATGGCACTGAGAAAGCAGTATTGGGGCGTAATGATCTACTAATTAAATTAGTAAACAGTAGGAGGTCCAGGCATTTATTAGGCATCAGCCACCACTACACATGACCTTTGTGTAGTACATGTTCAAATTAGTTACTGACGAATGTCAAGATAAATTATTTCATGTTGTTTTAAAACTTTCATGGTTAATTGACTAAAACTGCTTTCAATATCCACACCCTTCGCTCTCTGGTTTCTGCAAGTCATGTGTCTGACGGATGGACAGTGTATACAAAACCAAAGCTCACATTCCTGCACTTTCCCATGAATGAAGTTTGAAGTGAGACATTTGTTTCAGACAAGGGGAAGGAAAAAAAGGTGACCGCCATAGCGCTTTTGTCACTGTCGCAGTATCAGTGAGCGACTCGGTGGTGACAGCTTCACTGGCAACGATCCACCACGACTGATCCTACTGGTGCGATTTAAGACGTCTGATCAGTGCTCGAGCTTGTTGTGCTGTATGTTAAGGCTAAATTATAGAGCTGTATCTTGTATGGAGACAGAATTTTCTACCAAATAACTTGGTAAAAACAGATAACATTCTAACTTCTCCACATTTTATTTTTGCTTGAATAATTTCAGGAAATGTTTTTCTGACGGGCAAGAATGAGCGATGTGTGATCCCCGACCTGTAAAGAATGGGAAGGGGCCAGTGAGGGGTACCATTCTCTCCCTTATTTTTCCATATCATACTCTGTGACTTTTCTGGTTCCTTCAATTGTTCTTCCTTGAACCAGCAATATTATTTCTGCAACTCAGCACTTAAAAATATGATGTTAATGCCACAGCTCCAGTCTGTTTTACTTCTGCTCCACAGCTATACTCACATTGAACCTCCAGGCGGTTGCTGATCCTACGTGGCTCCTCCAGACCAGGATGCCACACTAAACAGTCCAGCTTTTTCCCGTTCATGCTACGCAGGGGGTGGAGCGAGAAGTAGCTGGACACTGACCGAGTCTCGCTGGTGCGGTTCTGGACCGTTCCTGAGATGTCCGTGTCCCACAAGAGAATGGGAAGTGGGTGACCTATAGCCCGGCAGGTGGCTGCCACACGGAAGGATTGGCCCTCCACAAGAGTTACTGGATCCAGGGAGGAGATGGGTAAAACTAGACAACGAAAAGGAAAGAGGTTAATTTAAGTCTTCTGGTTTGGACTTTCCATCTGATCCTTTGCTGAAGTACTAAATTTAAAAAAAGCACAATGAGTTCAGTCATCAGATTACAAAGTCTCTTTCCCAAGTTAGTTTATTTTTCACTTCTTGGCTCTTAGAGCTAAGGGGGTAGATGATCCAACACTTGTCCTGACTGGCAAATGAAATCTGTTTGAGGGATTAGCATGAAAGTTTGTACAGACTTTCAAGTCAGAACTGCCTAATGATTCAAAAATGTTCCTGCAGTACCAACAACAGATTCACATTTGCATTTTTCCGCATACCTTTTGTAAAAATGTTATTTGATCTACAAAATTTAAATGCAAAGCAAAAACAAAAACAAAAAACAGACAGAGTGCAGTAAAATCTTCCGGGTTGCTGAACCACCTACAGATCCGCTGACTTTCTATTTAGTGCCACCAGCAGGGTGACCTTCATTGATCCCTCTAGATTCCTATCTTCAAATAACCACTTGGACATGAAACCACATATCCCAGTGGTTTAAAACCTAGTTTAAAACAAAGAAGAAAGAAAGAAAAGGTTTTGAACTTTACAGTCATCGTCGCCCATTCATTCCACCTTGCTGGAACTGGGCATTGTTAGTGGGTGTGGCTTATGTGACTGACAGGTGCGGGCAGACACACGTGTAGCTCTAGCTGTCTGCTCAGCCTCACCTGATAATGAGTCATTGAACTGGACCGCTCCATGGTATTTGTGGAATTTGACTATTTTTGATGTAATACATGAAACAATTAAATTATAGTATTTTTCTATTATAAATTAGCAGGTATCCATTTCTGTACCATGTGCATTAATGCAACTTGCACCAAGTGTTAGCAGGTCGCAACACCAAAAAGAAAGGTTAAAAAAAAAAATCAAAATGGGAAAAGCTATCCAGCTAATGCAAATCGACTTCCATCTTTTATATACAGTGTATAAACAGAGTGATCTTTTTGTGCTTTAATGTGCCCACTTCTACTTTGGAGAATATCCCACATATTACAGTTGTGGGTTTCCAACTAAAAGTACCATCAAATTCATTGGAATTGTGTAAGAACACCAAGTTGCAAAACTCTCTCAGAACAGGTCACCTTAGACGTTTTCACACAGCTACATTTTGTTTTTGCTGCCCTGTCACCAACTGGTTTAACACGATTGTGATTCACTCTGCAGTCATGACTGTTGTAAACAGTAACTGGCTGGTTAACTCTTTCCACTAATGTTTGGATTATTAATACATCAGACAAAACAAGTCGGTACCATTAACAACAACAACTATTACGGATTAACTGACAAAGAAAAGGGCACCACCTGAGGAAAGCTCAAACCTTTAAAAACAGAAACTAGTAAAAAAACAAAACACTAAAGCACAGCGCGGCATATCAGCGAGGGAAATATGCTGCACTCATTGGCTTACAGTAATAAAGGAATGATTCCAGCTTCCACAGTGATAAATGACTCTGACTCACAGCCAAGAAAAGACACAATTCAAGAAAAAGTGAGCAGGGGAGATGTTCTCCCCTCCAAATATTTCAGCTCTCACATTATTTACCTGACAAACTTATCTGAAAAGTGCCTTCATGAGAGAAGCTGTGTTGTGAAACATGCTGATACCTCCATCCTGGTCATTTTTCATCCAATTAAAATAAATGTATCCGTAAACCAAACACCCAGTTTTTAACAAAAATTCCAAGTCCAAATGTGACTTTTTGGCATAGTGCATTCACAGTAGGGTCATTTCTCTAAAACCTATTCTTTCGCATTAAGAACAACATGACCAGTTTGTTCAGTTTACAGTTTTTGACAGTAACACGTGGGCAGGTAGCCGCCTGCATCAGTTTCTGCACTTACAAATCAACATTTTACAGCTGAATGTTCCAACATGGAGGGAATTCAGTGCTACAGGTTGTCTCTTACTACTCAACTTTCTGTTGATTTGTCAGATCTGGGGCGTGTTGAGACAGGTCTGTTACTGCAGATGACTGGCAGTGAAATGGGAAAGTTGTTTAAAAATGATAGCATCATTCCAGGGTTTACTTCACAGAGGATTCACAAAGGTGTTCCCACGGCTGTTATTATGGTTGTAAAGGAGGAAGCCTGGGGACAACAGCGGCACCGCAGAAACTGTATACATCAAAATGAGTTTTTGAAACATTTTAAAGGGGACAGAATTTTAAGCTCCTTTCTCAGTGGGAAATTACTTGTGCCAGGCTTTAGCTGGGTGCAAAACTTCTGCAAAGATTGTTCAAAAGACAAAATAAGGAGTGGAAACAGGTGATTTTAGGCTAAAGAGGAAGCTTTTCTTCTGCCACAGACCTGGGAAATTGAAGTTGGCAGCTCTTTAAAGCATAACCCTGTTTCCACAATTATATCATACTTTTTAATAGTGATTATACTTTTTTATTTCGCTTTTCTTTGTATATACACAACATGCTTTTCCCAGTCGTTTCTCTATCATCCTCCCTTCTTTAGAGGAAGAATTAAGATTATAAAGATTATGGGGGTGTAAAGCTCTTTATGTAAACTTGTGATTTAAGGATATATACGAAACTTACATCAATGCCAAACTTATCTTAAACTCAATCACTCCTCGTGGTGGAAACCTATTTATCTTGGATCTTGGAAAACCCTCTCCATCTTTCTGGAACACCAAATAAACTTGCAAATGTTTTGACAGCTGAGCTGCTATCTACCTACCAGAATCAGAGTCTGCATAACATATTTTTGGTGTACGCAGATTCTGTGGTGCTTTTTTATACTTGAGAATATTTTAAACTTTTTCTTAATTTTTAGTTGGAGTAACAGAATAATATAGAATTAAAAGCATTTCCCTTTTGGCTTTTCACATGCTAAAACCTAAAGTAAGCTGGCAGTGCTTGTGGCCATGCTGGCACACCTGAATTCCCCCAGTCACCAGTTCCTCTATGAAGATATGATGGTGTAAACATCATTACAGAAGCTCTCTCAGGATTAGGGACATGTGGGCGAGAAGATTTAAAAAAAAAAAAAAAAGAGAGAGAGAGAGAAAGGATGATGAGTCTTACTCCAGACGGTGAGGGCGATCTTCGTCTCAAAATTTCCACTGGGGAAGGTGGAGATATGGCAGGCGTAGGTGCCCTCGTCCGACTGCTCTGTGTTCAGGATGATCAGAGCAGAGTTCTTGATGGGGTTGCTGTTCTCGAACCTCACCCGACCAGAGTAACGCCCAAACTCTGTCAAACAACAAAACCTCAGGTGAGCATCTTCAACACTCACAAAACGTCAAACAGACCCTTTGTCAAAAGCATTAGCTCCAGGAAAGGAGAATAAATGGTTAGACATTGTTAAAATAAGCCTCCAGTTATCAAGCAGCGTCACAACAGACAAATAATAAAGAGTAATCCAGGTACAAAACAATGGTCTGCTGGGATGATCTCATTTCAAATAACCACATGCCAATTAGAGACACAGCAACAATTATTTTGTTTTATTTTCTCATGTGTGTACTTTTAACTTGTGACTCTAATTTGAATTTATGGATAAAGTTGCTATTAAAGATGATGCGTCTAATTTATCTTTACATGAATAAATCTGAAAGTGAAATGATGTGTGTTATAAGCAGAGTAATGTAACAGCCTTTAAATCAGGTCTACTCATAGTAGTGAGTACTCTTTAACAACAGCAGTGAGGAAAAAGGTATTTAAACGATTAACAAAGGTAGAAGTAGCGCATGATTCACATTCATTCATACAATCATGGCCCACTGGACCAGCCGTGGGCCTCTGGATCAAATTACATTTCCATTAACCAGCACATGTACCTCAACCTTCTGACTTCTCCACCAATTCACAAAGCAAATCTCCAACCTCCAGATCTTGCACTGAGGCTGTTATGATTAGTCAAAACTGTAAATGTTAAAATGCTTTTCCTTGAAGCGTGGCTTCAGACTGCTCTTTATGCTCAGTTTCAGACATTTTTTTCCTATTCTTAGCTCCATACGGTGTTACTGAAAGTGGATATCCCCAATGTCATAATTTCAGGCACAAAGCTCTGGCTATGAGCACAGAAGCTCCACCCACCTTCTGTTCAAAACTTTATGAGGGGCAGCCAATCAGAAGAAAGTCTGCTTAAAGTTACAGTATCTAAAATCTCTCGCTAGATGTCGATAGATTGCAGATCAACTGCATAAGTGCATAATACTCGCTGCAGGACAAACAAACTGTGACTGAAGTTCATCTGTAGTGAGCACAGGTTGACAGTCCGCTGTTTACCTCAGCTGTCAATACGTGTCCATGTTGATTTGGGAGGGAGCTGTAAAACTTTGTGAAAGGAGTCTGATATGAGTCGATGAGTCAGTGATGTTCATGCTGATGTTTAATCTGCTGACACAAAGTAACTGTGACAATATTGGGAATAGATAAGCATGTTTATGCACGTTTTTATGTGTCAGGAGATGAGGCTTGAGGAAAAGGATGATATTACGTCTAAACCAGGGGTGTGTCAAACATAAGGGCGCGGGCCGCAATTAGCCTGGCAAAGACTCCAATACTGGATGGCTTTGGAAAATGTGAAAGACAGCATACTTTTTTTTCTTTTTACAGCTTTTCCTACCCTTAAAACCTCTCTCATGGCCAGTCACAATATGCCAAAATAATTCAATTATACATTTCTGTAATTTTACATCTTAGATCATTGGGGACAGATTTCTTTTACTTACTAAAGCAGCATTTTTTGCCATGTAGAAAACCTGAGACATACTGTTGAAATTGCTCTTCCATGTCTTATATTAAGACATTTCATTGATCGAATGCGTAGCTAAACATTTTACACTGACAGAAATTGGAGTTAGATACAAATTCAAATTTGCCACCACAACATGTGAACAACTGCGAGCCCTGTTCTCTTCCATATTTGGCATACTGCGCACGTGGCCAGTCTCTATTGACATTGTATTTTATGTGTGAATCTCAGCCACCGTATCCAAAATATCAGGCCAACATGACAAACCATCGCCTGCTTCTATGCATTTCTAATTGATTAATTTTGAGTTGATCATAATGCATCAGTTATTAGAAGACATAATTACACACTAATGCGTATTTATTAGTAAAATGTATATATTTTTTTATTAAATAATGTTTTGTTTTGTTTTTATTTCTGATTGTATCTTTAAACTGAGAGGTGTTAGCTGTGAATCAAGTAAAGCTCCAAGAACAAGAATACAGATCTGAAAGTGAGCTTAACTGGTACACTTTAGTAAGACAACAATACATGTTTCTAATAACCTGAAAAATGGAACAATTAAATGAAATACAGACATTCTTAAAGTTATTAGTATCAAAGCAAATAAAATTACAAAGAGCAAAGTCTTTCCTATATTTTGTTATTAGCTGACCACTTTTATAGTATTTCTTTCTCCTTATGGTTTTGAGTGAACTTTGGTCAGCAGTAATGAAGAACCTTAGCGTTCCTGATTATTATTATAGAGCATATTATAATAAGTGTAGGTATGGTTGGCATTTGTCAAGTCATTAATGCTTAGGTTGCATTATCTCTATATTTTTTAAGATAAAGCAGTTATAAAGCAGATGTAGCATTTGATAACTGAGGTTCAAATCCATAAACAATAACCTGATGAGGGCAGTGTGTGTAAGTGTATTTGGAACCAAAGGATGCACCAAATAGTTGTTTTGGTCTTGATAATAAATGCTTGCACTAAGTATCATGTCCAAGGACTGCTACAACTGCAGCATCTGCTGGGAAAACAATGCTTGACTTGCACCTCGCTCATTACCCCCCCCAAGAAAGAGAAAAGAAAAAAGCTTTGCCAAGATGTTATTACTGAAATTTTTATTTTCCCCAGGGACTTTACAGGAGCTTCTTCAGTCAAGTACCTCTATGGCCGTCCAAGAAGTGAGCTGTGATGATCGTATCTTTGCTGCCATCTGAAAGCTCCTTGTACCAGGTGACCTGCACCACCTTCTGCTCACCCTCCACCTGATACTGACAGGGGAGTCTGGTTTGAGTCTCTGTCACGGAGCGCAGGGTGGTGACGGGGTTAGCAGGCTCCACAAATCCACCCCCCACGCGCATGGCTGAGGAGGGAAGAGAAACATGTGGATTTAATCAGTGGAAGATAAGGCATATTTGGAGAGTGTGATTTTGGATTAGGAAACACAGCAAATCATTGGCATTTGTACATTTTGAAGACTAAATTACATTTATGGTATTTCGCATGGAATTTCCAAATCAAGTGATGAAGCATGCAGTCGTTTTTACTCATCATAGTAATCTCTCCATAATTTCACAGAGACCCGTCAGTGCCAACACACCCAAATATGTTGTTCCAGCTCCTCAAAGTGAAGAAATACAAAACAGACATGACCTTAGGGCCTGGGAACCTGTGACAACTATTTTGCTACTATTTTGTGTTTTTGCCACTCTTCTGTTATCCAAAGTGTTTGTGCTTCCTTCCAGACAGCTCTTATGACCAATCCTGTTCAGGATGATCATAAAAAGCTCGACATTATTCTATAATGCTCCAGGCAGAAGGTCGGGTATAGCCTATACAGGTTTGTGTATAGGCAAACATTTACAATTACAGGCATTCGCTCATTCACCTAACCAGCTTGTCCGTTGACATGCCAACACCGAGAAAGTCACTAAAAACTGGTTTTAGGTGACTTTTAAAAGCAGAAATTGCCTCTTGTTTGTGAACAAACTTGCTATTCACGACAGAGCAAAAACTTTATTACTTCATATTTCTTGTTGACAGTAAACAATTCAGACAGACTGCCTTTATATTAGGAAACACGGAAAAGTTTCCACGTGTGTAGTTTCTTTTAACCCTTTCCCACATAAAAAGAGCATTTGACTCCACCGAGTCCTTAATGACGAGATCTGACACCTAAGTATATATCAATAAAGACGTGGTTTGACCATCATTAGAATAGGTCTTGGATTTGCTTTTTTTTTTCCTTAAAAACCAGTCGTTAATTTTTCGAAGCAGGCTTGAACTACCAGAGAGAGAAACAAGGTTTACTCCCAGTAGGGGTCCAAGAGGGTGAAGACTACGAACATCTGCCCGCCAACACATGTTTACGCTTCTATTGTTTTACATTTCACATTGATTGCATTAGAAACATATTTCCATCTTATCTATTGGATCTCAACTCGTTTTTTTGTTTTGCTGTCTCATTGTTCGATGACTGATTTCATTTTGTGTCCTATGATCTTCCCGCTGTTTAAAGTTTGCTTTATTCGGTTTCATTTCGTAATGTCCTTCTCCATCTCCATGTTTCAAGTTTGACTTGCTTTTGGTTTTAAAGAATGCTTTGCGACAGAATAAAACTAAAACAAATTCTTCATCACCTGAGCTCAGGTTTCTGTGTGAGGAATAAATGTGGATTTGATTAATGAAATATTGCATTTAATTAACTCACTGCTGTATGTTTAAGGAACTTTAGTGTTTTGCAAAACGTTGCCTGCACACTGAATCCATTCTGGCACAATAGTAGATGATTTTTAATGATATTTTATAGAAAATCCAGGATTTACCCAACATTTTAGCAACTCAAGCACAAAAAGACAACTACTGGTTCTTGTCAACTCTCAGTGACGGGTTTCACTATCAAAACTGTTGAAAAGCCATTAATCGGAACTGACTAATGGCTGGAACATTTATCACACCTGGTGAAATGCGTACGTGTAACCGCGAGAGAAACAGGAATGGGTGTGAGAGCCACATCAACAACTCAAACAGAAGATGCAAAACATTTGCACTTTGATTTCTGGGTTTAAAGTTTGTTTTTTTCTTCCTTGCTCTGTGGTTACTGATTCACAAGCTTAATCAATGATTACAAAGAAGCCAATATAGGACAGGGACTCCCACAGATCTGATATAGTTAGTACAAGGACACACTGACAAAGCAGTGGCACAGACAGGAGAGCCGACATGCCTCTTCACACAGACAGAAAGTTCAAAAGTAGGTACAAAGAACTACAGTGTGGTTGACCTAAATGAGGACCAGACCGAGAGAGACCGAGAGAGACAGACATAGACTCAGATTTTTGGAGGAAGGAGACGAGTTGACAATGTGAGCCGAGAGATAAACTGAAAGAAAGAATTATACAAACACACACACACACACTCTAGACAAACACTGGGGCACCACAAAGCTGTTGTACAAGCTTTTCTTGTTCATTCAAACTGCTGTGGTCAAGAGTAAAAACAACACAGTCACATTCATCTGATTGCTCCTTCATCTGGAGCAGAACAGTCCAAACTAAATGTAAAATGATGTTAATCTCCACTAGATGAGGAAACAAAAGCAGACGAACATTATCAGAATTAGTCATCAAAAAAAAACAAAAAAAAAAACAGGAAGACGCAGGTTGGGCCACGACTTCTAAATCACTTAGTAAGAGTAAGAATGTGATGGAGCTGCATTCTGTTCTGTTGCTTCTTTCTCCACACCTGCACGGACAAAAGTATGTGGACACCAGAACAGTTCACCCATGTTCATGGCTGCAGAATTACTGATAACTCTGAGATAGTCAGCTGGCCTCACGAGTGCAGCAGAACAGCAGACTGTTAATGCTACATTAATGCTACAATTTTAAATACGATCAACTTATCTCTGTTAAGATGCTTCAAACTACAAACTGCAGAGAGAGTACCCCCCGCCACCGCCGCCAAACTGGCCTTGTTCTGCTGGAGGCGTCTTCCTGTTAAAAGGGAATTTGTCCTTCCCACAGTCACCAAGTGCTTGCTCATATTATATCATCTTATAGTTGGGGATTTCTCTCCTTTAGGTCCTTTACCTTACAGTATAAAGCACCTTGGGGTGACTGTGTGGTTATTTGGCATTATATTTTTCAGCTGAAATGAATTGAATTGAGAACCATTTATCTGAGGGTAGCTAGATCTGTTGCACAGGTCAATACAGGTTATCTAAAAAAGCAAAAGGCATTCCCAAATATATTGCAAAAAATTTTGGAAGGACGCTGTTGTCCAAAACAAACATTTGTTTTATTGGCTTGTTGTACCATATAAAGCTACTTGCAACCCAGGGCAGGTCCAGAAGGGCATGAGGTGGCACCTGTCCATGAACTCTGATTCATTTGAGGGTTGTTTTTTTTTTTATATATTTAGTAGCCAGCAGAAAAAAAGCCTAGCTATGTGATGGTGCAGCTAATGCACATGCAAAGAAAGAAAGGAAACAAAAGACTGTCTTCTAAATTATTGTAAATTATTGTTCCTTTTATGCATGTTGTACAGGTTTAAATCCTACCCTGGGAATTACCTTCTTGCTTTCGAGTACATCTGTGCGCACAAATTAAAAATGTAAAGGTAATTTGATGAGGCACACCCTAGAATCTCACTGCAATCTAAAAACTTATTGGGTTACATTTCTTAGGGAGTTGTAGTCAATAGTTTTGCAATTAAAAAAAGGAAAAGAACTATACACAATGTGAAACTAATATGGTTTCTCACCAGCACCTTAAACTGCAGCTCAACAAAAACTGGAAATTTAGTCTTTTTGCTTTATTCCGCTTAGACTGAGATGATTTGCAGTGATATGATATCCGTTTAGTGACGCAATCAGCTTTATTTTGTCTATCTAGATGTTGGTTGATGATTTTCTGCATTTAGAAAAAGTTAGCAAAACTGCCCCCGTCCCACCCCACCTGACTGATTTTTTTGCCATGCCCCCAGCCACCCCATTAAAAAAATCCTAGAAACGCCCCTGCTTGTAACAGCTTGTCACAAGTTAAAGAGTTTGGTGGCTGTAGTTCAGGTTTTCATTCATTTCTCCAGTTGAGTTAATGCAATTAAAAGATCAGAAGTAGCCAAAAAAATCCAATATGTCTGTTTAGAAAAAGCAAAAATTAAAAAGTTTTCTAAATTTATAAATCTTTGGTGACATGATGAGCTTAAGATTTGGAGACAGAAATCATTGCATGTTGTAACAAAAAAAATTTGCACAATTGGACCAAAACCATGGCAAGTAAAGCAAAGGCATAGAGACTTATGAAGACTGCAATAATAATAATTCAGTGTCTTGGGGGGGAAAAAAGAGCCCTTCTATATTAAAGGACATTGTTTTAACACTCATAGGAAGATTGCTGGGTTAATTACACCAACATTAAGCACAAGAAGCTACCACGAAGTTCAAAATGTATAGATTTTAGACACTATATCCAAGCTTTATGCCATGTCTGTCAAATGTTTAATCGTCACAGACCCAGTTAACAGAAAGGAGAACACAGAATTCCCCAAATGACTTGCTTAGACAGGTGATTCGTGTTTTATGAAGCAGTGTCACTGTTAATTTACATGCAAATCAATGTAACAGAAAACTCACCGATTAAAGAAAGCAATGCCAGGAGCAAAGCACTTTTTCCAGCTGACTTCATGTTTGGTTCCAAAGTAAAAGTTTCTCTTTATTAGCCTTCTTCTGGGAAATTCAGATCTCGTGTTAAGCTTCCATGTTCAAATTCAGCTGGGAAATTGAGGGTTGGTTTAAAAAACACAAACCCCGCAGCAAGGAGCCAGGGGCAGCAGATGTTTCCTGTTCAACTGAGAAATAATGTTTAAAAAAAAATCACACTTCCACTGATAAAAGAACAATGTTAGCAAATAGCTGATAGAGGCTCTATCTTCATTTCCAGTGAAATGAACAAATAAACGGAAAATGTTAAATCTGCATTTGAGCTTTCGCACGACAGAAAAATAAAGTTCGTGTTTATAAAAGAACAACCTCGCTTGTCACGCGAAGGCAGAAGCACCAGAATACAGGTTTGGGTTGAGTCGCTACACCTGTTTCCCTCCGCCCCGCCCACTGACACGCCCACTAGCGCTGCGTTCAGGTGACGCAAGATGAAAATGCAGTGGTAGGGTCGGAAAATTAACCAAAAATATACTTTATGTCAAGCAATTTCACAAGATTAACTTCTTATATCTAACTACACATGTTTAGGGATCAAATTAACAGTTAAACTGTTGATCATTTGATTGTAGTCTGCAATTTTATCAATAAGCTATAAAAGTAACACTAATTAACACCCCCACTCTTCTTGGACAAATCCAACAATGTCCTCTTACAATTACACAAGTAAATAAAATCCTTACTCTGGAGAGTATTTATCAGACTTTGTTTGAAACGACTGTATTAGTGGTGGCTACTTTTATTTATGAATCTATTTTGTCTATCAGCTAAACTTGCATTTTCTTTTTTGTTTGTTTGTTTCTTTTTCCCATTTTGCTAATCACCAAGATCAAGAACCTTTTATATTCAAGATAATAGATCACAAAGAAAAACTAGAACAAAACAAGAGAAGAAAAACAAGATCAAAAAGTAATGGAAAAAAGGGTGAAAGACAGAAAAGAACACGAAGAATAAAACGGTAGTTTTTTATTGTGTGGTTAAAACCCTCACTACTGTGGCTTACCAGTGAAATAAACAGGTGAACTGCACAAACATGGTTTTAAATGACTCGCTTTCATGCTTGTATGAGTGCAGAATAGTTACTTTACTGTTTGTTAGGAAGAATTTTAGATGCTACAAGTTTTTAATGACAGCATCTAAAGGATCTGAAAAGCCGCAAGTAGGATTAGCCATTAAAAAGTATTCATTGTGGGGAGACGGTGAAGATTCAATAGTGCAAGTGTTGTTGATGTTTCTTTGTGTAAACCAGGGGTTTCAAACTCATCTTACACGGTGGGCCACAACATAGTCTTACGTGGGCAGGATGCATACCGCATACGACCAAGTTGTTTTTAGACATAACATACCGGTAATGTGTATGTTATTCTTTAGTAACACATTATGTCATGAATTTTTCTCCTTTCTTACACTGTCTCGTTTGATAGAAAGCATTTATGCCCCCTGTCATCGCTGTTTTCACGTTATCCAAGGCTAGTGGGCTCGATTTAACCCTTTCGGCGGCCTGGTTCTGGCCCCCTTTCTTTAACAATCCTCACATAACCGTGTATGCTTTAATTCCTCCCCTAATGGTCATCTTCCATTTATACCAGCAATTTAAAGTGAAAGGTTTTTTAAAATATATAATTAACCCAGAGACATTCATTTCTTTTCAGAATGTGACCCCAATTCTTCTCTGTGGAAGAAAATGGGTGGATGAAGTTTGTTTTCACAGCATTCATCGAACTGAGTTTCCCAGGAGTACTTGAAGGTAACACCATTATCGATGCCAGTTTGTTCTATTTTTCCAAAATAACCTGAAAGTTTGTGAGGGGTTTTGTTTTTACTTTCAATGGTTTATTTATTGGCTTAAGCTCAGATGGCCTGATCCACAAACCCAGACTGCAAACAGGAAGCTTTAGACTTGCGGACAGTTTCTGACAACACTTCTTCAGCAAGACTTGATACACGGGACCTTTGCTGCACTTTCTAACACTCGATCCACTCAGTCTGAAACATATCAGCTTTGTATTTAAACCGTTTCCTGTTATATTTTTAAATTGCCTTTTAAAGACGCATCTATCATTTTGCAGACTATAAAAAACGTAGCAGTACAAAGGGGGGGGGGGGGGGGGGGACCCCATATTAAAAGGAAAAAATATGCTCATTGAGCCGTGGGAATCACAAACATAGATGTTTACTTCTTCCTTTGATTCACGAGATAATGCTGGGGGCAGGTGTGTTGTAACAGCAGAATGCTTGTGTGACGCTTCAGTGTGAGCAAGTTTGTCCTGTCATTGCGAGGAGCCTCGGGGAAAACTGCACACAGCCGGTAAGTACAGCCTCCTGTGAGTCTGTTTTGAATGCATTTCCAGTTATATTTCCATGTCAAAGGCAGGTGAGACAAATAAAGAGATTTTAAACGTCCTTTGTTGCAGCTGTTACATTTATCTGTGAGATCTAGACACCTAAACAGAACAGTCACATATCAGGATTTTCTGTTGGTGGTATTATCTGGTCTTACCTGCGTCTGCAATCAACAGAGAGGATGTTACAAAAAATGTAACATACTTTTTTTTTTAAATTACAATTATTTCCTAATTTATACTTAAAAAAAATCAAAATCATATTTTTAAATTTTAAAATATGGTTATTGTTGTTATTGACTGTAAAGCACGTTATGGTTTGCGCTATTAGGATGCCAAATTATATTGATTTGTCAGTGTAGTGTGCCAGGTTAGTGTTCCAGCTCTAATTTGGGTACAAAAACATGATTTTTTTTTTAATTCCTAAAAAGTAAGAGTGTAGTTTAACCTTTTTGACAGTTTTCTAAAGTATTTGTGTGACATGTGTTCTAATATTTTTTTTAAGGAAGAAAGAAGTTGAGTAGTTTTGTTTCATACACCTACATTTTTACTTAGGTTTTTTGTTCATTTTGTGCATGCTTTTATTTTAGTTAATGTAACTTCTACAGTTTTGTGGCATGCTGGATATCAGCTTTTGGCCCAAAGCTTGATGGCGATCCATTCCTGCTGTAGCATTGCTGGAAGCTGATGACAATTTGTGGGGTCCTGCTTGTCCACCTGCCATTTACATCCTGGCAGTAGATTCTTGATTGGCTTAAGATCAGGGGATAGGATCCAAAGTGTGAATTTGCTGATCTCTGTACAACTTAATTATCACATTTGGTTCTTAATGTGGTGCTTTATCATACAAAAAACTTTCAGGGCCTTTGGAAGAAGTTGGTCTTTGAGGATGTTTTTAGTATCATCAATTAATTTTCTGCTATACAAACTGTGATAAAGATGAATCACTGAAGCTGGGCCTCAGAGATTAGCACAAGTTATTTAAAAAAAGGATCAAAATTGTAAAATACTGACTTTTTGCATAATTTGGATTACTTGTGAAATACCATCATACGTTGAGTTTCTTTGAAACATTTTGAGTTATGAGCAATGCCAATATATAATAGTTGGTTCAGAAATGGAAAGGTGACATCTATTATGAAAAACTAACACAAAGAAATAAGATGTTTCCAAAGTAGGAAAAGGCCAATATTAAAAAATAAAAATCTTTCTGCATCAGTCACTGTGTTACATTTGGTTTTGCAACTAGTCTAAAAACCCTAAAAGTGTTGCCTGACTTTAACCAGTAATCATAAAGTCTTTATTAAGAAAGGAAGAAATGCAGAAACAATTGTTTCATTATTGACAATTTGGTTCCAACTTCTCAGTTCTCGTCATAAACCTCTTTGACGTCATCTGCAAACTGAGCTTCTTTGTGTTTTCACCTGTTAGTCAGATCTTTAAAAATAAAGCCTCTTAAAGACATTAAAAGAAGCTTTTAAGAAACCAGTATTTATAGTCATCAGAATTTTCTGACACAAAGCATCGATCAGCTAGAATTAAACTAAAGCAATGACAGATTAAAGCAATGGGATTATAAAGCTTTTCCTAAAGGTCGGTTAGTGAAGTTAAGCTCTGTTTACACGGCTCGAAGTTCTAGTCCAGACAGCTCAAATAAAAAAAGGGAAGACTTGAACAGAAACCTCAAACTTCTCTTTTCTTTTTAACTTCAGCAAGAGCAGCTGTGAGACACAAAGAGTCACACAGTTTAAACTCATCGACACAGCTTTTATTAGTAAACAGTTAAATTATTTAGTCATTTTATATCTCATGCATGCACACTATAAAGTTCAAGAATACAGGAAGCATTTTTTACAAAGTAAATGTGAAAAATGTGCATATAGGAAGTCTATGCCCCGGCCCGCTACAAGACAACACAACGTATTATACAGTATAAAGCTTCAACAGGTGTAACACTGTGTTTTTGTGAACAGCATCCTCATTGAACCAAATCTGTGTTGTTTTAGACAATGGGCTTTTTGTCCAGTCTGATGGTCTCGTAGGTGTCAGTACTTTGGGTGGTCAGACCCTGCAGGATGCAAGCAGACAGACACACATACTGTGAAGTGGCACAAACTTGATGTGAAAGCTGCTCTAAAACGACACTGTTCATTTCCTGCACCGACTCTTAAGTGTGATTTTGTGACAGCCAGCGAGATGAATAAAAAAGAAAAACATCTACTGTGCAATGTGCTGTCACTTTTCCGTCATGTGCCATTTTAAATATGTTTTTAAGCATTAGAATGAGAAGTCTCACCGCATAGATGCCTCCCCCAGCAGGTTGTTTCTGTGTGAATGGAAATAAAGACATGATCAAGAGTGCGTTCAGGGGCAATTCTTTCAACTAAGTGTTGGACACGTGAAATAACTGGATGCTTCTTCGGGTACTGACTGGCATTTGGCAGTCTTTCTTTCTTTTTTTTCATTTACTCTAAGATTTTGAGATACGAGTAATGTGCAAATCTAGACCCTTTTTACAGGAAGTGGGATCTGACACTGTTACTTGGTGCGGAAAAAAACACTGATGGAAACTGTGACGACATACATAGAGTATAAATAATATAGGTCGGTGGTCAGCTTGCTTACAGGAAATTATAAAAAAGGGTTGGTGTTTAAGCTGAACTATGATGTTACAGAGAAAAAACAGCTTTGATACGCTAAAAAACCCCTTTTCTATACACACTTGTGTTTAGATTAAATTCCCCATTTCTTTATAATTTTACGCAATAACACAGATTTAATTTTACCTCTGGGTAACTGCCAGATGAGCTGCTGGACGGACGCATCTGTCAAAAAAGAAATAAAGCATGTGATTGGGTGACTCCCATTGTAGTTTATTAATCATGTGAAATGTTGAAGAGGATGTAAAATGATTCTAGATAATTGACTCAAAAGAATGCTCGTACACTATTACAAGGAACCACAAGTTTTAAAAAAGTTATCTAAAGAAATTGGGGAAGTTTTATAAGAGTTGCTATACTTTTTCCAGCCTAACATAAAGAGCAACTTTAAACAAATTGCTGCATTAAAGTGCATTTCCTTCACGCACTGTCTAGAAGGAAGAAGTAACAGCTGTACACTTTCTACAGTCCATCATGGCGATCTGTGTGTGTGGTTCCTGTTTGCCTTACCCTCAGTCTGCAGTACAGCACGGTGAGGATGATGCCATATAGGATGAGAATACCATCCAGGATAAAACATATATCCATGCCTTCAATGCTGTCTGTACACACATAACACACACTTAGTCGCGATCCTCGACACAGCCAGAAGAAAGATGTTAAGAGACACTAACTCCGTGTCATCCCTTTTCAATGCCACAGGTATCTCAAAAGTACTCCTACTAGAGCAGGATCAAAAAGAGAGCAATGAGTGCTCTTACCAGGTGGGCTGAAGATAAGATGGTTGATCTGCTTTGTTTTTCCCCTTGTAGGGTGTCAGCGAGATGTCTTATACTCACAGAGATGAGAAGCAGCGAACAGGAAGTCAGTGGCTCTCTGTCCGTTTTGAAGCTATGAAACCACACGCCTACCACACTGCCATCCCCCAACTTGACAGAAGTTCCTCTAAAAGTCTTGTGAAAAACTGGTGAAAATTGTTCACGTCCAAAGGCCCAAATCGGCTTTGGGTAACAGCATTCAAGAACAAATTCTTATTAAAGCAAACCAAAATGATCAAATGCAGATATTAATTTTCTTCAATCACATTAAAAAGAGAAGTCTCAGCTCCTTTTGCTTCTTAGCTTCAGTCACATGTTTCACTTTACAGACTAAAGTTCCCCATGCTGCAAGTTAAGAAACAAGGAGACTTGTAAGTAATAAATGGTTTAATAATGGAAAAAGCCTAGCACACTATACAAGCTACAGTTACCAAAAAGAACAAAATACAACACAGATCTACAATTTTTTTTTTACATTCTGAAAATTGCATCATCATAACTTAGGCACCGTAAAAATGATAGAAAACAACTTATTATAAAAAGGATTTGGAGCCCAAAATAAATCTATGCATGCATTCTTTTGTTCGTTTGTTTTTTTTGTTAGTTTTTTTACAAAAATCAGATGAAATATCGAACAAATCGGACCTGGTGTTTGTTTGTTTCATTTTTCAGAAATGTGAAGGACTTTTTAAAATCGCATTTGACAAAAACAGTCAGCCTGCTTTTGTCTGTTTCTGTGGCTCAGCATGTGGGGTGGAAACATCGGGTTAAGTATCAGGACCTGCAGACGAAGGGGTGGGGGAGTCAGAGTCTGCTGCTCCTGCACATCTGGAAACTAAGGCTGAGGAAAGGTCATAGGCAGCATGTTCACTGTGCCCGTTTCAGCTCGTGGCACAAGGCGAGGCGGTGATAAGCTACTGCTGCAGAGGAGCTGCAGAGAGGAGTTACAATCACATGTCTGGTTTGGGATTCTTGTAGATATGCATGTAAGAAAAAACAAAAACATTAAACCACAATAAGCTAGCTCATAGTTAAACTACAGCTGCCACATCTGGATTCATTTAATTGTGTAAGAAGTGTGAGACTGACTACATTTACACCTGGTATTACACTGTAACGATACACTGTATTATTTCGCTTCCAATATTAATAATCAGGGCGTTTTCCGATTGACTGAAGTTTTATGACAGATGAGCGCCTGCACACAGTGACTCAAAATGCTGTTATCTGATTATTAGGGTGGCTTAGAGTTAAGTGTGCAGGCGGAACTTCTTCCGCAGAATCTAAATATACCCTCAATAATGCAGCAACTCTGTCAGTATCTGTTAAGGAAACTCTTGAAACATGGTCGCACAAACAGTTAACTAGAATTTAGCACAGAGTATGCTTTTTTCCCCCAGTCAGTCACAGAAAAGCTGCAGATTTTATCACTTAAAATGCAAAGATTTTACCAGCATTTCAACATATCGGACGCACAGATTGCATTTGCATTAAAGAGTGAGGCTGGTAATACTCTTGTTTTTCATATTGTCAAATAAAAGCCATAAAAAGACCAAAAATACCCCCAGTCAATTATTAACACCCCCCCCCCCCCCCCAAAAAAAAAGAAAAAGAAAACATGCTTTGTATGGGTACTGAGACCCTGATTTAATTTACTGGTCTATCCAAAAACTACACCCAGAACACCAATGTACTACGTGATGTGTTTTTTTTTCTCTAAAGCACAGCTAATACATCAGGTTAATATCCACTAATACACATATTTCAGTATCAGCATACACGTTGCTCTGATACGAGCTGATATCAAGACGTTTTTAGTTTGCCCATTGGAGAGACTGACTAGCAGACAGAACATAAAGCGCGAGTATAATTTACTAAAGAATCTAAGTAATATTCTGAAAATATGAACCATTATGTGATATTAGAAATGTTTTACTCTGTAAAGAGTGGCATCGACCTGTTACTGGCTCCAGTTTTTCCATTGCTGTGCAATTTATTTTTCCACTCACGCCATCCTGCTGCCAAAAATACTCAATTGTATCTAAAAGTAACCAGCTATAAATGGCACTGAGTAAATCCACTTACTACTTAGGCATGAGTAACATTTCCAAAAACATAGTATCCATGAGTTAAAAAATAATAATAACAGCATAATGCATGTATGAGTTGTTCTTAGGAAGTAGCAGCAATGAATAGATTCCAAGTAATGACACTCGAGACGAGTGCACTGTTGGTCTTTTTGCTGGATTTGTTGACAGTATGAAAAATTCAGAACATCGTCAAGCTCACACTTTAAGATCCTCACGCAAGTAATGTTCAGAATCTCAGTTAATACCAGGTGAAAATGTCATTTTTATTCTGTAACACGTCCTGCTAAAACTGTGACATCAATAGTAAAAGTACCAGTGTTAAATGAACTAAAGCTGCATATTTAAACAATCATGAACATACAGTTTGGAGTTGCAGTGAGTTAGGAATGTACTTCCATTTTGCTTAATAGTCACATAAATTTAAAAAAAAAAAAAAGGACATACTGGCCCTTCAAGGCCACAAGAGAGAACATGTTAACTCACTGCACAAAATGCTACATTCTGAAAGTTAAAAAGTCACTCCTCTAACATATATATGTAAAAAAACAACAACAGTCCTGCTTATGTTAAACACAACCACTGACAGGGGACCAGAGGGCAGTGGTACATCAGCGTTGCAGTCAGAGCTGAAATCCAGTTGGACTGATTTTAAGACACAAATAAGAGGAAGTGACACATGTGATGTAATCCCCTTCCTCTGGTGTTTACGTGTTGAGTCAGCACAGTAAACTAGTCCAGTGGTTACAGCAAAAGAAGAGGCAAAAGGAGGAAAAGTCCCCGTTTAGAGGAAGAAAGAACTTTACAGTGTGCCGTAAAGACATTGTCAAGACAAGAAAAGGTCAAGGCATCTGTTTACTTCCAGGGTTTGAACAATCGTTGAGCTGATCACAGTCTGACGCAAAGCATCTGTGATGATCACAAAACAGGAAGGATGAGGCCCGCAGAGATGTTCCTCTCTGAATGGTTTGTTTGTTGATGAGAGGGGAAATGATTGGGCCAGAATAGACCACATGGCCTCCGCATGTCCCACCGCATCAGTGATCCAGGAGGAGTTAGCACGAGGGGAGAGGAAAGTGTAGGAAAAAGAAGACGTTTTACTGGACGCCTTTACACCGAGGTCTCAGACTGCAGCCTCATGACGAACTTGTGGCTCTTTGGGTCGATGAACTCCTCCCCGAGTCGCAGGAAGGGGAGCGGCGTCACCGTGACAACAAGGGAGAAGTCCAGGCGTCGCAGGGAGAAGACCAAACCCTGACGCAGGGCTGAGGTCACCGGCTCCTCGCTCACCAGAGTCCACTGGCGCCCCCTACCGTTCTGCTGCTGGTACTGCATGGTGGGGCCGGCGGTGAGGTAACGCTCCAGGAAAGCCTGAAAAGGAGGATGTTGGAGTTTAATCACCAAGGAAACACCAGCTGTCTTAGTGCTGAAGTGCCGTGCCCAAGTACACTCATGAAGCACTTAACTACATTTACATCACTAATGATGCGGCTTTGAAGATCATTTCATCGATCTACACTGTCCGCTAAAACAAGTAAAAGAAATACTATCCTACAATAATTCTGCCTTTCTGTAGTGGCAAAGATCCCCTTATTGTGTTGTATTTATTTTATATTTAATTAAAGTGGCTCTGTCCTACAGTGGTAACATATTTGGCTAACACTAGATCCCTGGCATCTCCTCTCGAGACCGAAAGGAAGCACAAATCCCTTGGACGGGCCATGTTGGGATGGAAGGAGCATCCATACCAGATCAAATATGCACATTGATCCAGTGTGTTGACCTCTTGTGAATAAGACAGCAACTGATAGAAGCTGTTTTGTTTTTTTAAATAAAAGAAAGTGTCCCAAAAAGAGAGAGTATTCAGGAGTAAAGGTAGGTACATCTGCACTCAATGAGGGACTGTTTGGGTTTAAATAGCAAAAAATAAATAAAAAAAACATCCTTATGGTAAATAATATAGAAGGGTTTTGATAATCAATAGAAAGTATCTGTACACACAGGACAAGACTGAAAACAGTATCAAGTGGCTGCTATCATCAGGGACTTAGGCGCCTCCGAGTTAGAGATGTATTCGATTCTCTAGTAGAAAATTCTGCTAAGAAACAGCCATCAATACTCAAACATGTTTAAAAACAAAACAAACAAATATTTTAATATCAATTAGGCTGTTTGCTGTATTGGAACTATTGACGACTCACCTTGGGTGTCATGTTGTGCGTGATGCAGAACTGAAGGTGTGTGAGGATGCTCTCCATACTGTGGAAGGCCTGCTGCCGTGTGGTTCTCAGGTACTTCTGCATGGCCCGGGCCATCGGGGCAAAGATGGCTTGGGCCGCCTCTCGAGGATCCATTACCTCTCTGGGGTGTTTGGGAGATGAGGTTGCCTCTTCCTCTTGGAGGCGCTTGATATGCGTGAAGGCCTCTTCCACCGCCACCACCAACCTATTAGAGTAAAAGAGAACTGTGGTGACATACCCAACAGATCAAAGATGAAAAACCGAAAAGTTCTGCGGGTGATAAATGGCCCTCGAGGCCGACGAGGAACGTGGAGTGTATCTGACCTGGCCTTCCGTTTGCGGATCCTTCGGTCCATCTCGGCCTCCTCGTAGTAATACTCGTTGTGGGAGTTGTCTCTCCGTCTAGCAGCAGCTGCTATCATGGCCCGGGACTGGCCTGTGGAGTTATTGGTGGTGTTTTCTGTAAGACCGAAGGAGGGAGTATTGGACTGCACATTAGAACTCAGACAGGTAGTTTAAGGAGTTCTTTATGTTTCCCGTTCTTGCTGTAAAGCCACCTGCTTCTGACGTAGACCAACAAACGGCAACGAAAATTAAAGAAAAAACGATTTACTACTGGATTAAAGACAGACGTCAGAGCCAGGACGAAACTATATTTACCATCCAGAGAGTAAACTTTGAAGCCTGTCATCTTCTTGGACAGGATGGACTTGGGCAGGTTGAGGAGAGCTGGGTTATAGACGGGGAAGTCGCTGTAATAACGGTCCAAAACCCAGACAGCTGCCCGCTGGATGCTAAAACACAGTATCTGTCGTCAGTGTCACAGTAAGTACAGGTCAAACAACAGCTGCTGACTGCACAACGGACAGGCTGCAGTTAATACAGACGTAAATGTAAACTATATCTCAGCACCTCCCTCACATTTCTGCCTTTGATGGTGATCTCGTTTAATGTCACACCTCAACTATTACTTTAAAATAAGATACACTGATGTTTGGACAGTAAAATACTTCAAAGTAAAATGCATCCCCTCACATCCCCCAAACTGTTTTTTGGTGTAGTTTAATATTTACCTAGGTTTTGTGAAACTTCCGCTTTAAAGTTAATAGATTTATTGTTGTTGAAACTAAGAAATGTTTCAACAACAATAAATACATGCAATATGCTAAGAAATATATGCACATTTTTACCCAGTCCATTGGGATAATCAGAATAATTGAGCATATATTATATTTCCATTAAACAGTTCTTGACCACCAGAATCACCAAAACCATGGAGTCCCTGCCAGTGTCACGCTTTTTTTATATTTCACTGAAATCTTACTAAAGTTACTTAAAATAATGCCCGTGTACACGATGTAGGTGTGACTGCTGGGGATGGATTACATCCTTGAATCATCAAAAAAGGAAAAATGAAATCAGATTTAAGTTGTGATGTCTCTGCATGCTGCTCACGTTTAAAAAAAAAAATAATGGCCTGATGGAGATATGCATGCACGCACACTTCCCCTTCAGTTTGTTTCCAAAAAACAATCTGTGTGTGATTGATTTTGACAACTTAAAAATACATTTTTCCCGCTCTAGGATGTGGTTTCAGAGCACAGGCAGAGAAAAAAGCTTGTAAAGCTTCTCAAATACAAGCGTGAACACACCCAAGTATCAACTTTCAGACATTTTAAACCCACTTAAGACAACTTTGTATTGATTTGCAGTGACTCTTTCCTTTGTAAAGACAAAGGACCCAATCCATACCAGCAAAAATCACTCCATAGAGTAACTGAGACCCTGCATCCTCATGTAAGGACATAGCATTTAGCTTTTCTGCAGCTTATACTTCATGCTGCTGAGCACAGGCCTGTCTGTGGTACATTGCGAATAAGAGTTTGGGACTCATGAGGTTAATCTTCTGCCTCTCAGCAGGTTTATCGTATTTTGTTACTAGAAGGCAACCAAGTAACAAACAACAATTCTGTAAAGATATTAATTAAATGCCATGGCTGGTGTCACAAACCTGAGGTGGCCCACGTTGTAGAACTTGCTGGCACCATCTGTGCTCCGCACCACCTTAAGGCAGAAGGCTGGCTGAAGGTGTCGGACTTCCAGCAGCACCAGAGCCAGGTACTGGATGAAGAGCAGAGCATCCACCAGCGAGGCAGCATACTCCACAATCCCCCTATAGTCCCGTTCTCTGGGCTCCAACACACGCACGCCGTAGAACAACCAGTACGACGCCACAAACAGGAACACCAGCACCATCAGGAGGCAGCGGAAGACAAAAAAGCGCGGGAGGGTGGCGCGGGGAGGGCGGAGGAACAGAGCCCAGGAGGAGATGAGCAGGACCAAGAGCTTGAAGGCCAGGGAGACGTAGAGGCCCTCGCAGGGCGTGCCGCAAGGCTCGAGGGCGTCACGCCACAAGACCTGCGGCAGGATGAGGAAGGCTAATGGCGTGACCAGAGCAAAGAAGCTCAGGCAGCCTCCCAACGCCGGACCCACAAAACGCTTGCACTCCAGTGGAGTTGACTCCTCCAAATCTTTGGTGACGCGGGTCAGGTCCTCGTTCGAGATGCTGTGCTCTGAGGTGCCAGTGACCACAGTGGTGGTCTCTCCCCAGTTGTCATCCTGCACAACAAAGAAAACAATTAGTCATTTTAATCTCTATGCTGAGTAATATATTAAGTTCACCCCCAGCTTTGACTTAAGTTGCACCTCTTCAAGAGGCTAAGAATGCTGGGATTGTATGTGTGAACAGGAGTTGCTCAGCCATACCTAAGAAAAGGAGGGTGTGAGACAAAATCTGAAGCTGCTTATCCTACATATATGAACACAAGATGTTTACATGAAAGGGTTGGTTGGAAGGCAGAGTAAGCACAAATGAACAGTTCTTGCTTTTTTAAAAATCTTTTTTGAGCAGCTGAAAAGCCCTCAACTTAAAATTAGAAGCTAAGGGCTCAAGCCCTGAACATCTTTGTCCCAAGAGCGATTGCAGGTTGGTTAAGCTTTAATGCAAGTGCCCCTTTACTATTTTAAGAATGACTCTTCACTTCATCTGAGAACAAATACGTCCCCTCGGGCTCCTTAATGAAAGCACGTCTCTGCACTTTAAATAGTGAAGTCAGATTATTTTAAAGTCAGCACCTGCTCTCTCCTCGCTAACTGACGAGGCAGAAAAGGACTGAAACGATATGATTAACAGCTCTAAGAAAACACACTTGAGCTGTTGAAAGAATCTGAGAGACCACTTTGAATGGATAACAAAGGAAAACTGATGGGGAATTCAGCAACAGCTTTTTGACCTGAATAAAGTAGAGAGGTCAAAGTTTTGGTTTAAAGGACTATTTGTAGTTCAGCTGAGTGTTTGACTTTAATTAAACATAATATTTTAGCATGTACAGCTCCAGGGTAATCTGAGCCTATTAACTTTGTCAATGTTAGTGACATGCAGCTAAAGGACCGAAAGTCACTAACATTTTTTGAACAAATTGTAGATTTAAGAAACATTGGTGGGATAAGATATGCACAATGTTAACCATTAATTAGAATAATGACTGGTGATTAAATGAGGTCAAAGATGACGATGCATGAACAAAAAGAAAGCAGAAAACACTGTAACTGACCCTGTCATCTCCGCGGGTCGACTCTGCATCGAGAAGCGGCTCTCCGGGTGTTTGGATGGTGACCGATTTGTCTCCACGACTGCTGCTGTCTCGGCTCTTGGAGCGGTGACGGTCCCGCCGATCCCTGAAGACAAAGAAATTATGTATCATATCATAAAGGGCTACATTAGTCACAGACGCATCGAATGATGTGATGATGTTACACCATGACACAATCTGCTATTAGTTATCCAATTTTTATTTATTGTCTTAGCAGATTGTCTGTCAAAGTTGCTGTGGTGAATCTTTGTGATAGAAGAACACACAGTTGTGGTCAGAAGTTTACATACACTCATCGTGGGCATGAATGTCATGGTAATTTTGGGCTTTTAAAGGGTTTTTTAACTGTTATTTTTCCAGGCTGGAATCATTATACAACAAACATCTTTAGTGGCTTAAGAAAACAATTTATTTTAGACTTTTGTGCTAATCCACACAAACTCAAATATACACACACACCTCACTAATATTTGGTTAAATGTCCCTTAGCAAGCTTGACCTCAACCAGACACTTTTGATAGCCATTAACCAGAATTAAGCTTCTGCCATAATTCTGGTTTGTTATTTGACCACTCGTCTTGACAAAACTGATCAAGTTCAATTAAATTGGTTGTTTTTTCCTTCTTTTTTTTTTTTTTTTTGCATGGACCCAGTTTTTAAGCTTAATCAGATCCAGATGTCCAGATGTGTCCAAGTTTCAACCCTCTAGCTGTTGATTTAATGTGAAGTTTAAGATTTTATAAGTAGCCTTCCTTGTTCGTAATTCAACTTTGTATTATACAGGGTGGGCCATTTATATGGATACACCGTAATAACATGGGAATGGTTGGTGATATTAAAGTCCTGTTTGTGGCACATTAGTATATGTGAGGGGGCAAACTCCTCAAGATGGGTGGTGACCATGGTGGGCATTTACAAGTCGGCCATCTTGGATACAACTTTTGTTTTTCCAATAGGAAGAGGGCCATGTGACACATCAAGCTTATTGGTAATGTCACAAGAAAAACAATGGTGACAACCATTCCCATTTTATTACGGTGTATCCATATAAATGGCCCACCCTGTATATCAGCACCACTGACAGCAAAACAGCCACAGAGCATGATGCTACCACCACCATGCGTGACATTTGGTACAGTGTTCTTAGGTTTGAAAGCCTCACCTTTAATCCTCCAAAAGTACCTTTTGTCATTGAGGCCAAATAGAAATGTTTCAGCCTCCATCTTATCTGATCATGTCCATAGCCTTGTGGTCAGATGCAGATTTCAGTCAAGCTTCACTGTGGACAGTGATGCTGGTGGTCCAGCAGTTTCTAGTTCATGTCAAGCTTGGGCCCTGGTGGTTCCTGGGTTGTTTCTGAACATCCTGACCAATTTCCTCTTATCTGAGGGGGGACCGTTTTGGATCTTTTTGGATCAAAGTCGTGACACATGTGAATAAGTTATACTTACGTACAATTATTTGAACGGATGATCTTGGGATTGTTTAGAAATGGCTACAAGGGATCTTCCCAACTTATGCAAGTCTGGGTTTCCCCATTCTTTTGAGCAGTGGTGTCAAACAATTCCTCTTTATGCTGGCAAAAAGAAAACAGTTGCCCACAATCATGATCAGCAATGAGAGGTTAATAGGCTTTGGTCTTGTCGAGTTAAAAGACACTGTAGAAGCTTCAGCACCACTTGTTAAAAGATTTAAGTCAGCGTATGTTTATATCCGAGCCCGTATTTATACTTTTGACCCTGCGAGAAATACAGAAACTCCAAAATAAATTCAAACTTGTGCATCCAGCAACTTATTAAAGACACATGCTGTACTTTGGTGCCACCCAGGGGGAAAAAAACAGTTCAAAGAAAAAGTTGAAAGCCCCAAATTACTGTGACCTTCATGATGAGTGTATGAAACTTTTGACCACAACTGTAACTTTTTAAAATTCCTCGTAAACAAAGAAATGGGTCTTACATTCCTCGGTATAGTCACTAATTGAATTATGTCTGTTTTCCTCTCATTTAAAAACAGTCAGAATGATTAATTGCCTCATAGCTTTTTTTTCCTCTTTACCCAGTGAACAGTGGTGTTTTTCTAAAGCATAACAAAACGATACTGCCAGAAAGGAAATTAAAAGCATTGCCATCGCTCACCACCTCCAATTTATCAACTGAGATTGGAGCTTAAAAAATTTGAAGTTTAATCAAGCAAACAGACGTTCGCACAGATTCAGCGAAAATGCTTCCTTAAGGTTTCCCTGGATAACATGTATAAAAGCAGCCCAGGGGTCACTCAGCTTCTTTGAGTGGTTAATCAGCAAACTGTTTTCTTAGTTCACTGTAGCGACTCTGATGGATGTGTTTAGAATTAAAGCCGTCTTCCTGGCTCTATATGAGGTTATGTATGAGTAAGTATACTTTATAATTCCTATTTTCAATATAGATGTATGATGTGTGAGTGTTCAGTATTAAAATATGTGCCACTATGTCTCCTAGTGTGGATCTCAGCATGTGGTTTTCATCCACAGCATCTGTAAAGCTTTTGAGCTGCATACCAGACACCCTACTGTTACTGACGACTTCTTATAGGGAGAATTTGGTTATGAAACCTCACAAGTCACTACCTGTTACAAAGTGATAAAACATTTGATGATTAATTATCCTTTCAGATGGCTAGTGTTGGTCTGGAGTTTAGAAACCACATACACATCAGGTACAAACCTGTATATAAACTCAAAACCTTTAAAAACTGTTATTTTCTAACTAATATAAGTGCCACAATCGCTGATTTATGAGGCAGCAGCTGCAGATTTTGGTTCACTGCTGAGTTTCAGTGACTGGGGAGTCTCCTTCAGAAAAAGAAAAAACTCAAATAATAATTAGGACCAGGGGTGTCAAACATAAGGCTGGGGGGCCAGAATCGGCCCAGCCAAGACTTCAATCTGGCCCACTGGGATGGCTTTCGAATATTTAAAGGACGGCACAGATTTTAGACTTAACTGTATTTTCATGACTTTTACAGCTTTTCCTACACATTCATTCATTCTGGCAGATTGATGCGATTTCGTTATCTTTATCAATAGCATTTTGTTATCATGTTGAAAAACTGAGACATCATGTTGCACTTATTTTCCCTACACCGTAGATCCCTGATCTACACTCTTGGACTGACTACTGCTGCAGTTGCATAAATATTTGATAAAAAAAAATACAAATACAGAAATACAGTTGTTGTTGCTGTCATTCTAATTATGTTGTGTAAATCACAATATGTATTTGAAGATCCAATATTTAAACCAACCAATATTCGAATCAGTCCAAACAACAGACCAGAAACAAATACATGAAGTTATGAGCCTGAGTGTGCCTACTTGAATGGGTCTTACCCACCTGTGCTTTCGGGAGCTTCGGGAATGGGAGGACTTGTATGAGTAGCCCGAGTACTGCGACTCGTTGTCCATGTCTCGGGTCGGCGGTGAGCGGGCTTTACGAGCCCCGCCTCCTCCCGCCGTGCCGCGCTGCTCGCCGACGCCTCCCAGTTGGTTTTTGCGCTCGGAGATGGACTTGGTGGAGAGAGCCAGGGGCAGTTTGAGTAGGTCAACCTTACTCCTGAGGGAATCTATCTTGGAGGCCGATGAGGGGGGAGCAAGAGAAGGGAGGATGGGAGGGCAGGGGAGGCTAAAACGATGAGATGATGAGGAAGGAATAGGGGTGGGAGAGGATGATGGGCAGGAGAGTTGCAACAGGGGAGAGCCGAGGTTGCCGAGATCTGAAAGAGAAGGACAAAAAGAGAGCGCTGGTTAAAACTCAGCATCGCATGTAGCCATTTCTCTGCCTGAGCTACTATTTGTGCTCCTAAGTTGCACAGTTTAACTGAACTGACAACACACTAAAAATACACCGCAGGCTTCATATTTATCTTTTCCTTTTTCCTGCCTGAGCTTCCTGCCTTGTGCTCCTAACAGCAGTCACACCAGACCATCTAGATGGTACAAAACAAGGTCCCCGGTGTCACTTCTAAACTTGGGCAAAAGCTCCTTTTCATAATACGCATCACGGCCTTGGAACAATTTACAAGATAAAGATCATTTTGGAAACACTGGCTTTATATCAGGCATTGAAAAGCATAGCACATTTCAAAATGCTGTCTGAGGAATGCGCCTGAAGCCTAACTTTAGAAAGAAGTAACAACGCAGACGTCTGCGAACACATGGAAGGTTAAAATCATAAGCCCCTTTCAGACGTCAACTCCTTTCCACTAGTCTGAGGGCGTCTGCATGCTTCATTTGCATGTCTTAATGTGCACCCTGGTCATTTTCCATTAAAATCACTACGGCAGTCATACAAGGTCTGACCTATAAGCCATCATTAACTGACAGGCACACACAGGAATATGGGCATCCTTCTTTGTGGGCTGCACAGGTAACTAAACGGCACAAAACAGAAAAAAACATAAGTTTTTGTTTTGTTTTGTTTTTTTTAAAGGGAGGTCACCAACTCTCTTAATCTCACACTTAAGAGAAAGCCTCAAAACTCCTCCCTTTTTAAAGTAAAGTAAAATGACCCTTTAAGAGTCCATTTATGTGGTTTATACCCACATCCACTATAAAACACATTAACCTTCTAAACTGAGGCTTCGGTTTCACTTCAAGCGCTTTCATCGCTTCCAGGTCTCAGCTGAGGTTAATCATCACACGACTATATCTCCTCTCTCCAAGCAGCGAGCATTAGCCACAGTTAGCTGTGTCACAATGGCAGCCATATTGGATTACTGTGTTTTCACTAAACTTGTTTGCCCTCTCCCTCCCTCTCTCGCCGTCTCACATTCCGTCCCTCACGCCCCTCGTCCCCCGGGAAACGGGGCCTCTCCGCTGCCATGGTAATGAATGAGGGTGTTCAGCTGTAGGGGGATTGGAGGCTGACAGTTACTGTGGAAACCTGACCTCACACCGCCCTCTGACACACTGTCTGTCCACGCGGGAGGGAAAAAAAAAAAAAAAAAAATCACCAAAATAAAAGTATCGGCGTGATGGATGTTTGGCTGTCACATGGTAGTTAATCGATAAAGGGAGGGCGTGGCTCACTGGCTTTGATTGGCCCTCTTTGGGAAATGGAGAGGGAGGCTAGCTGCTATCAATGCCGGACAGATTCCACTTAAAGATGCTTTTATGCCCCATCAAGACCATTGAGTTTAAAATCCACTTCCCTTCATCCAAGTCCTGCATGAAATCCAATCTCTTTGTCAAAGTTTATCCACATTTTCACCATCTCTTTTTGCAACATTATTATCATCATCATTATTATTATCATCATTAGTAGTAGTAGTAGTAGTAGTAGCAGCAGCAGTATTATCATCATCATTATTACACGGTAAAGTGTCAGTTCATCCACTGTCTGCAACAAGCCCTCCAACTTAAGTCATCTTTCTTCTCATTGGTTGTTCCTCACAAACAAAGGGTTTGAATAATAGGTCGGGTGGGGCATCAATGTTCCACTCTGACATCATAAAGACTGAAAGAGAGTCTTTTAGAGCCTTTGGAGCACCCAAGCCTTTATTCCAAGTGAAACTGCATGTGTGTCTTTTAGCTTAGGCATTTGGTTATAGAAAGCAAAAGACTAATGGTATGTGACAAATGCACGAGTGTCAGAGCGTGATATTAATGATAAAGAGATGCCATACGTTTACTTTCATAGTGCGCATGAGACAAGCCCAGACATGTGTTACAGCAAGAGGCAGCCTCCAATAATAATTTAGTAACAGGGAGTCCCTTCAACAACCTCAAACAAAAATTACAGCACTTTGCAAAATATGCGAGAAAGCTGTTCCCGCTAAAGGTGGAAACACTACACTTGTTTCAACACTTGTGGTAAAAAAGACACCACCAAGCTATGACGCCATGCGAGGAGGAGATACTAGGAGCTGATGATATGCTTGGAAAAAGTAAACAACGGAGACTCCATCGGGGATCGCCAGAGCACTGCTAGTTGTCTGTATGACAGGGAGATGGATGGAAATTATGGGTGCAGTTACATGATGGAAATGCAGGGCTTCAAGCAACTCCTGATAAAGCTATACCCAGATCCCAGGTAGAAAATATTTTTCAGTGTTATGTGAAAATATTGTGAGTCTAAGTTAAGGTTAAGCTACTTTAATTATTAGTAGTAGTAGTATTAAAATGTTAAGCATTTGTTTTATATTTTTACTTAAAACTTCCATGGAAAACGCTACTTAGGTTACTTTTAATGCTTAGATTTAACTTTGCCACTATCAGTGCATATATAGTGCAGTGCTATAATCCTGCTGCTAGCATCTTGTTTCTATAGAGTCACACTTCAAATTCAATAGTGTGTCATCAGGAGTTACTGACAGTTTCTTTGTGTTGTAGTAATAAATAAATAGTGCTTCCTGCAGGCTGCAATCACTGATAAAACACTGTTCACTATATCTTTTTAATAGATACATTTTTCCCAAATTTCCTTGAAATATAAATGATGTTGTGACAATATCACCCACTCCTGGCAGCAAGTCTGTTCCATTTCCCTGGAACCAGGGCTTTT
This sequence comes from Rhamphochromis longiceps, assembly GCF_057381845.1. Classification (NCBI taxonomy): domain Eukaryota; kingdom Metazoa; phylum Chordata; class Actinopteri; order Cichliformes; family Cichlidae; genus Rhamphochromis; species Rhamphochromis longiceps. The sequence continues at coordinate 9,596,270 of NC_140574.1, forward strand.
CTAATAATCTTGAAGATCATCAGTGGCTGAAACAAGAGCAGCACACAGACTTTAGACTGCCCCTGGTTGTGCACAGCTATAACATGCAAACAACAGTTTACCAAGCTCTGCGTATGATCAGCGCACAACCAGGCCAGTCCCCTCATAGGGATTATTCACACATGCGCTGATCTCAGTTTCTGAAAGTTTCTTCCTGTTTAAAATAAACACCACTTACCACCAGCATAAATATGATAGCAAATAATGAAAAATTCAATAGCTCAATGTTATGAGAAACCTCCCCTTATCCGGAATCACTAACTTTTAGCAGACCAGAGAAGATTTTGGACCCTTGCAGCCATGTGCAAAACCTCAACAGCATGCTTATTCCAAAACCACAAAACTCCAATGACTAACAGCTGCTTTCTGGTGCATCATGATCGGCTTTTATCTTCAGCTTTAGCAGAGGAATTAGCAGAATGGTGCTGTGCTTTTAGGCCAAATAAAGTGCTTAAAAGCTGTGTTTCATGCGACCCCTACAACAGACAGGAGTCTGCATTCTGAATGTCACGCGAAGCAAGAGGATTCTTATTTTAGATCAAGTTAAACCGAAGAAAAGCACATTAAACAAACTCCTCTTCACAAGTTCTTTTAAACATGCCATTCGGGGACAGACAGAGGAGCAGATATGGGTAGAGCTTCTCAGCAAAATAATACGAGGACAATAAGTGGAGAGGACTCAGAGATTCCCAGACAAGCCAAATACTCTACACAGGCAAGAGACACAAATCTAAAGTGTTTAATCTAATGGCTGTAGAAGCTTAGCCGGTATTTGCTCTCCCAGACAGAGAAACGCTGGCCAAAATAACAATCGGAAATCATCACTGGCCATAATGCTCGCCCCACCAACGCACATAAATAACAATTAAGCGATTATAATGATGCGGTCTGCCTTTCCAAGCAACGACAAAGGAAAATGAAGGAGTAACGTCTTATTTCAGCAGCATATTTACTCCTCTATATCTGAAACTCTAACAGCAGAGACAGAAGAAAATGGCTCAGCTTTTTGAACGCATGAGTGATAAAAAGGAAACAAAAGCATTACTCAGATTAGTGCTCTTTATAATATGTGTCAAAATCAAAGCCCACAACCTAGCCATTTGTCAATTTTAATCCAACTCACAAATTATTTTAGATTCTCAAGAAAGTTTGGCCTGTGGTCTGCACCGCCCTGTGCTCATGGCAAACTAACCCTCCACTGCATCGGCAATCTGACAAGCCTGCAAACAATGAACGTGACAAGACTACATAGTCCATGTCTAACTGAGTGTTAACAGACGCCTACCATGAAACAATTTGTTTTCAAAGAACATAGTTCCCATTTGAACATATACAGCAGCAAAGATGTGAAGTCATACATACTGCAAACAGGTATGCAGCTAAAGCAAAACATGTTTCTTCTTTCAGTCCTGATCTCAAAGTGTTGAAGCTGCAGAGTTTGCTGCAAGCTTCATTTTTGTTTCGTGCCAGGAGGCTGCTCTCTATGGTACAGGTAGACTAGGTGAGAGCTTTTGCCTCCATTTTCTTCTTTTTTTCTTAAATTAGCTTCCTGCACAAATATTGAGCTGTCGTGTTCGGGCCTGTGACACAGGCAATGCCAGAGCTGAGGAGCTGACGACGCACTCTGTGCAAGACTGAAACAAAAGACTGGTTTTATGCTTTGACATTAGAGCTTAACAAGATTTTATTAAATGCCCCAACTTCAAGCTTGTGGAACAGGTTGTTATAAGTTGGCTGAAGGAAAGCCTTCTTTGTGGAGTTAGTTTGCTTAACTACATTTTATAAAGACTAATGATCTTATTTTCTTCTGGTAATTTAATTAAAGCACGTCTATAAACTGTATCCTGTATATCTGGCCCTTGGTATAATTCCCATTTTGCAGCACAGCCCTTAGCAAACCCTCCTTGGATGCTCTTGCCATACATAAAATGCTGCTGACATAAATGTGTGCTTTTGCTTGCACGTAAAGACAAATGTTGTGAAGAGTGTCACGGTTATATGTATCCAAAAGCCTTAGAGAGCAATTAAAAGGCCAAGCATAGGAGTCTAAATTCCCCCTAGAGACGTATGGAGATACAACACAAACACGTTGGACAAAGGCAACGAGAAAAGACATTCAAACATAATATTTATCACCTTAATATGTTGACATTTCCTCCCATTGTGGGCGGAGTGGTGACAGTTGCATGAAAGGGGGAAAAACAAAAAAGATTTATCATCAGCAGAGCGTGAAAGCACTCAGGTAATATTGACATATTCTCAAAGAGGTAAGATAATTAAATGAAAGTATTACTATTTAACACAGCGAATATTCATTGTGAACGTTAAGACTTGATTTCAAGTTACAAGTCAATGAAAGATGGACTTAAGAGGTCATGAGAAATTTCGTGCCTGATGATGGCATCTTAATGAAAGACAACAAATAATTCAAAAGGCATTTAACTAACTAACTAACTAACTAACGTCTCAGAAATTAGGATAGCCAAGTTAGCTGGAGAAACCTACCGGCTACATCTAAAACATGGATCTTAGGATTTGATATGAAAGTTTAATTTAGATTAAACAGAAGATAAACTTTCAAAAACATGTAGCAGATGATTTAACTGGTAATTATGGTTCTTGTGAAACCCTCTGAATCAACGACATGTAGAATACACAGACAAGCAGAGCTCACTGTTCACAAAAGCCCTCCGGCTAAATACACACATTTTCTCACACACCTAGCAAACATAGCAGGGTAATGTTTGTAATTAAGTTCCTGCATTTTCTGTTTCCTGCCAAGTGTCCTTCTATTCCAGTCACTCACATCATGGCACAATGACTTTTTACCCTTAACCACAACATTTATGACAACATACACTGAAACCAAGACTGTGCAACAATGAAAAACATTAGCATGATAACACTTACTATGGTGTATCGATAAACATTTGGTATTCTCCAAAGAATGAAAGACTGCATTCACAATCATAATCACTGCTGCAAACTACTGAACTGGGTATAGTCTATCTGACCTTTAAAAATCAGTATTTAAGTAGCAAAGCTGTAAAGGGAACTTCAGAATCTCAAAATGTGAACTGTCACAGAAGCTGCACACAGAGGCTGTGAAGGACTGAACTTAATATTTGGGGATGTTTTAGAGTTTTGCTGAGTTTTACATGCACAGGCACATAAACACGGGGTTAATGTTTCTCAACTCTTCAACTTTGCATTTCCCAAACAAGTGAGCACTGGCGCACTGTTTGACTCCACCGTTTGCTCAGCTGTGATGCTACTTTGCTGCAGCTTTCGCAATTAGGATAAGCTATGTGATCATGCGTTATCTAAATTACTCTCCAAACATGTCCTTCTGCTTTATGTTCTTTAAAAAAAAGTTTTGACAGTATCCAAGTAAACATGAGCAATAATGTTAAATTTGTGACTGGACGATATCTGCCGACTGGTAAGGAGACTAGAGCTCTCTGTAGCATTTTACCTGTTCTAAATAACGTAACATAAATTGACTTTTACAGTATAAATAACTGCTGGATGATGTAAAACTTGGATAAATTGGTGGATCCCTAGCAGCACTGCATTCTGGGTTTTTGGGGCTCCTGTCAATTTAAAAAAAAAAAAAAAAAAAAAAAGGCCTTTTTTCAGCTTCAGTGAATGATTTCTCTGTACGAAGACTGGAGTCGAGTGTAAAATTAACTCTGTTTTTATGCTGAAACGCTGACATCATCTTTCAGCATTTGACCTTTGAGGTAGATAAAGCAGTTTCTTGTAAACATTACATTCAGCCTGTTATACGTATAATGAGAGACATATGCTTCAAAAAAGTAAAGCGCACAGGGCCGTCTCTGCAAGTAAGGCCTGCAAAAGGCCCGTCCTCTCTAAAGAAAGTATGAAAAGAAAGTTGCAAATATTACATCACTTTCAAGTGGCTTAAAGCACTAAGCTACCAGAAAATTTTGATATGAGTAAATCTAGATTGCACATGGTCTGCTGACCTTTACAGTCTGAAATAATCCTGTTGCCATACCTGCCTGTGTGCTGGCCTGATAGTGAGAATATGACTGAACACTTGATCTACAAAGGTGTGGTCCGGTACTAAGATGGATAAGGTTTCCTATTCATCCCACCGTCCTCTATGACCTACTTCATGGACTTCAAGAGGATTCTCGCCTTCCATCTTTAATCAGCAGCATTAGTATTAAAAAAAAAAAAAAAAAAAAAAAAAAAAAAAAAAAAGGAAACCACACACCCACAGTGTAAAAGTACATCTGAGCACAAATCTGTTCAGTAAAGCAATAACAACCTACCACTGGTTCTAGTTTTTGATTAGCACCTTACACAAAAGGTTCGTTTCTTTTCATCCAGCTAAGCCATTGTTCCTCCTGACATTGTTAACCAAATACCGGTATGACTTTTTCCATATAGTCTTACGCAAAAAGAGTCAACTTTCTAAAAAATAAAAAAGCTCTGACCGATTTCACCAGGGTTGTCCACTGCAAGCCAGTCCAGAAACCTCTGTGTGTGTGTGTGTGTGTGTGTGTGTGGTCTAAGATTAAACAGTTATGATGCTGGGCTTCAGGCCTACTAGAGCCACGGCTCAAAGGTTTTATGGCTCAGGCCAAAGGGAGTGTAAAGTCATTTAATATGCGCCATCAACTGAGAGCAAAGACAACAGCTTCCTCTGAAAACAGAAGACAAACACATTCAAGCCTGAGTGAAGGAACCAAATCTCATATGCACACAACACAGCCTCCACACAGGGTCCCAATCCTCAACAGCTAAAATCGACTTCATTATTTTTTTTATTGTGGAATTTATTGTACCAACTCCTTTTGTTTTCAATTTAAATCAATCTGGTTTATGACTCAGTGCATCCAAAATCAATTAATGTAGCTCAAAGCAACAACGCTCCTGAGTCAAATCCATAGTTTAAACATCTTTGGCTTGCAGTTTGGATTTCATATGCATTTCTTCATGCATCATTTAAAGTAACTATACAGCTTAAAACAGTGCAGACGTTCATAGAAGACCATTTTGGTTATGCTCATCAATAAAAATGATTCCAACAATGAAATCAAACCATTAACAGTGCAATTATTTTGCTGCAAGCGTGCAGATCTAGTCACACGGTAATCAAAACAAGCACATGGAAGATTTTACAGCTACCTTCCCCATGGCAAAAAGAAATCGAGCTGCCGTCAAAAAGTTTGGAGCTGCTTGCACTGTGACGGCAGCTGTCAGGGCGGAAAAGCAAGCCGGGACACCTCTGAAGTGACCAGCTCCGCTCCATAGCCATTTTAGGCCAGATATAGTCCACCAACTGTGAAAATAAGCATGCACACGCCCAGGGTCCAACAGGGGAAGAGGCTCATCAGTGTAACAAGGGCCACACACACACACACACACAGACAGAACAGAGACCGCCACCCACATCAGTAAAACCAGTGAACAACAAGACAACTGCTTCTGTCCAGGTCTGCACACACGGCGAGCAAACGGGAGCAGGTGTGCGCGTGTGTGCGAGTGAGAAAATCTAATAGGGTGTGTTTGAATCAACAGGCCTGTCTTCTGACTCTGTATAGATTTGTCTTCATATCCAAACAAAAGTACTGCAGAGACAGGAAGCGGCTGAGATGATTCATGAGTCATGACTATGGCGAGTCTAACAACAGCAGCCAACTATGTGTTACTGATAAGTCAGAGCATCATTATTTTCTTTGTTTGGGTTATAAAACGTCAGGAGTTGCTTGAAAAAGTCCAAAAATGAAGAGGCGTGTCATAATTCACTGTCAGAGACCATAAAAACAGCAGAAGTTCAAATGTGGCGATCAGACTGGAGTCAGAAACTATTGCATTTTTTAAGGCAGTCAAAAAGAGCTGTATGAGTCAAACAGAGATGCATTTATTTTGAATAAGAAAACACTCGTATTCCCTTCAGGAAACACTTTCTGAGCACTGAAATCTTTTCATGATGACAATATTAATGTAGATATTGCGGCAATTTCTTAATTAAGACTTAATTTGTGAGTCACCTGACAAACATCAATTTGACTCCTTGTTTAAGTGCTTTAAACATCCAAAATTATGTTTTATCACAAGACATTTGGAAGCTTTTTTGTGCATTTTTTCAACCTGAAGCAACCACATTGACTTAAAAAGAAAACAAAATGTGATTCCATGTGATTAAACACAAATATGACATGATAGAAACCTTCTACCATGTCTGTTTCCTGAAAATACATGCACAATTCTCTCTGCACTCACATTACTAGTTGTCATGCTTCTCTTATACTTTAATTGAACCAAAGTAGAAGGCACACCGCAGGGGGTCAGAGGACAAGCTGTATTCTCTGTGTTTGTGTGGACAGACCCTTTAAGCAGAAAGCCAGGCTGTCTGAAGAGCTGAAATGGTAAATTAGTCAATTTACAGATGAAAAGGGCCAATGGACAATTTGAATTGTTAAGTAAAACCTCAGTTTATTTCTAAAGGAGTAAAGTCTAACATTTTCTGCTTTTCAAGAAAGAAAACTAACGTTTTCTCCATCAGCTTCTTGAATATGGAAGGTCTTGGTGTTTTTCTCTGTTTGATAATATTGTAGTATTTGGGTTTAAGACTCCTGGTCAGACCAAACATGTTTCTACATAAAATACTGGAGTTTTTATTTTAACTAACAATAAGGGGAGAAATCTAGTTGATTTTTGCCAGCATTTCTTAATACTTCAGATTTCCTAAATTAATGGGCACCAATACTTCTACAATGAACCAGCTGTGCTTCATATTTCTTAATCTCTGTGGTATCACTGTGTAAAATTCCTTCTTCAGTCCATTTCCACTGAGCCCCTGCTATGTTTACGACCCGTTTTATCACTAAAACATCCCCACTGGAAGCAGTTTACAGCCATTCTGTGGTATTTTTAAAGCCTGGTGATAGCATTGTGTAGTTTTATCTCGCAAAAGCAGGACTCAAATCTTAGAAATTAGAAGTTGAAGGGCGAACAGACGTTTCAAGCACTGGATCTGTGCGTAATCAGGGCCTGTTTCGGCTGCAGCAACGTTATCCTGTTTCACTTTGAATTACAGCCTGTGTTTAGACATTTTAGCACCGTGCTGCAGGCTACGGCAGCGTGGCTCAAGAGTCGAGCTGCGTTCATTAATATTTCAACAATATTCCACATGCACAAAGAGCCACCAAAGGCTAACTTACTGCGAAGAACCGGGCGAGTATAAAGAGTTGTGCGACCTACAAGATGAAAAAGGAGGGTGTTGGAGAAAGGCAGGACAATGGGAGACTCCCAGGCCCCACCGGTGGCGTCCTGATGCCAAATGATCCCAACGCCCGCTCCCTTTCTTTCCCCTTTCCTTTTCCAAATGGGACGCCCTCGCAGTAAAATGAATGGACGCACTGAAATTCCCACCAGCCCTTCGCCGAGGACAAAATTCAAACCCTCCGGCCTGCAGTCACACTGGACGCGCTCTTTGCTTCCAGGCGCATCACTCTCAGTCTCCTTTTTTTACGCTTCTGTTCACATTAATAAAGGCAACTCTTCCTCCCACGTTTAAAATCGATCCAGGGAGCTACGTGGCCTCCGTGGGGTCAACAATAGCGCCGACGAGGGTCCTAAACTTCCCTTCGGATTCAAAAAAAAAAAAAGGGCGACCATCGCGTCCTCTCGACTATTGTTTGGGGAAACCGGAGATCTCCGGCGCCCCGAAGCCTCCCAGCTCCCCTCTCCGCGTTACAACTGCGCGCAAGCATCCACAGCACCACTTCCAACATTTTAACACATTTCCGCAAAGAAATACTACTTACTTATTCCGGATCGTCCATTCAGGTATTTTCTTACTTTCCACTCTCCTTCCACTCAGCCGTAGCACCGTGCGCCCCGCCTCCGCTTCACTCTGGCCCCTCCTCTGTTCCCCCCCTGGGGGACCAGGCCCGTGAGAGAGTGTGGTTCAGCCACGGCGCATCTATCACCGCGCTGATGTCTCTGAGAGTGTGCGCTCGATGAGAGGGACCGGGACAGAGTAATGTGGCTCTTAAAACAGAGAGGCGGTTTATGGAGCTGCTGACGGGAACAGTCCTCTAAAAGCGCCATCATCATTAGATGCTTTCAAACCTCCTGACCTCCGTGCAGCTAAGAAGATGGTTACGAATCCAGACATGCAGCACGAACAGGTTTTAATATGTCGTATAGTTTAGAGGTAAGAAGAAAACATTTTTTGTATTATACCACGGATTTGTACAACATGGATAATGTATATTAATAAATGGTTGGACTCTAGCAAAGACCTGGCACATGTCCTTGCCAGTTGATCCATTTTCACTGAAGCCTCGTCAGAAATGGAAGGGTGGCTATCAAGAAGCCATTCTTTAAAAAGGGAAACAGGGAGGAAATGTTGAGGTATGCCAAATGTCCTTCAAGAAGCCTGGAGGACTATTCATGATGACTACTTACAGAAATTAGAAGAGAGCTTACCTAAGAGACTTGTTTCTGCAAATCGCTGCACGTATTTTACATTTTCCCAGCAAAATATAAAGAAATTAAGGGTGACTCAAACATTTTTCACAGTACTGTAGCTCAAAATAATCTCACTGTAGATATGGCAGAGGATCCTTGGCAGAGGTTTTTCTGTACTGCGTCTTACTAAAAATATTACAATATTTGTTTTACAACTACCTTCCAACAAAATGCAGGCTAGGGTTTACCATTAACTACTTACAGTACTTAAGTCACACTGTGTTTCTTTTAAGGAGGATCTCTACTTTCTTGCTTTTTTTCCCAAGGACTCTTAAAAAATTATCAACTCAAAAACCGCCTTTTGAGTCTATCAAAACCTTCGTTTGCTGTCATTGTGAGCTGGCTTAAGAGGAAGATAATGGATGGATGATCATATTAAACATGACCAAAGTTTCAAACTATGTGTGCAGGTAGCCAAAGCCAAAGCTTCATACTGCTTTAAGCACTCAGTTTAAGAGTTTTTTCCACTCTTGGATCTGTGTGACATCATGACGAGGGGATATTCTTAGCAAGGTCATCTCAACCACAAAGGACTGACACGCACAAAAGTGCGAAAGTCCCTGAAGGTCAGAGAACTCGAGCCAGTAGAAGTGCCTTAAACATGCATTCCTTTAATGGCCAGCAGGGGGCGACTCCTCCAGTTGCAAATCCAGCTCTATGAAGGTCAAAAAACAACTATTGGCTCCCTCACTCTGTGACTTCAGTAAACACTTTTCTGCTGCGCACAATTAGTAGTTTAAGTTTATACGGAAAAGAACGTGAAGTCTGCTGGAGTCAGAAAAAAAAAAGGATTATCCAGAATAAATGTCAATCAATTCTGCTTCATAGTCAGATTCACTCCTTGCTCATCACATCCACTTCAAAACAGCCAGAGGCTTCACAGGCATCAATAGTGGCAGTGGGTAACATTGTGACACCTGTGTTGGGGGGGTACCAAACAGAATAAAAAGCGGTCTTAAAGAAAGGAGGGGCAGGGAGTTAAAACTGCTTGATGAACTGAGGAGCTGCACCGAGGCCTAATTTATGGATCCTGCATCTGATGAAGGCTTGAAGCTGTCAGCTGCACTTGCTCTAGTCTAGTGGGTCTTCCTCTCAGTGATTTAGATGCTTTGTTAATGTGGCAATTTAGAAGCCAGTGCCTTTCCATGTACTTTCTAAATGTACATTTGTCTTGCAGTAGTGGAAATTAGCATCTCCTGTGTGTGTTTAATAAAAAATAAATAAATAAATGAACAAAGTAATTTCCATCCTTGTGATCCCTTTTTCAACATTTTCCTGCTTTTCTGTGCCAAAGTCAAAGGACTGTGAAATACAAGTTTGGAAAAGAAGCAATGTTTATTTCTTCATCAAGGCATCACAATCGGTCTTTTAATTCCATCTATTAAAACAAACACCCATCACTAATCTCGTGTGTCATACAATTTTCAGAAAATAAACTTCATTGGGAAAAAAACCAAAAAACCAAAGAGTGCAAAGGCAGAGTACCAGCATGTTGTTTTTCACTGCTAAAACTGATCTTTCTGACTGCTTTTTTAATACATTATGGCTGCTGACTGATGAGAAATAAAGTGTTTTTTTCAGCCATGCCAGACTCTTGGAAAATTCCCATTCAAATATCACAATATGTGAAACTGCAGTGGGTCTACAAGTACAGTTTCATCATGTGTACTTGGACTGAATGATACTGATTTATTATCAAAATCTTTCACTGCACATTTCCAGATTTTGCAAAATGTTAAATTTGTAATATTACTACTTGCTCATTGACTCACAAAGTGGTTTCTTATCATTAAAACTGATTGATAAGTTAACTACACTGACAGAGAAGACAGCTACAGTATTGCACATACCATCGCAATCCTCATACAAAGTTCACACACACACACACAGACGTGCGCACACTTATAATTGTTCACACACACACGGCTGCATTCACATTTTCAAAATCATACACACAGCTCAAAGTAATGCTCAATGTTTAGTGCCTATCCCATGACACAGTAAACAAAACATTCTTTTAGGATAAAAAGGAAAAAAAACCAACAAAACAAAACAAAAAAAACCTAAAACAAAAAATATAAACATCGTTTCCACTGGCAGGGCCTGCTGGTGCCTGACCAGTGTGTTTTATGACCCTGATGAGTCCAGATCCATCCAGGCAAATCCAGTCCGGTCCAGTCCTCATGTCACGCCTCACATGAGTGAGTCCATAAACACGGAGTCGTCGTCTAAAAGGAACCCCTCACCCCCCCACCTCGATGCAGCTGATACTAACCTGTCTGTGTACCTACTCGTGGTGTGTTTTAAAGAAAACTGTCCATGTCTGGTTGGGATAAAAGTAGTAGTAGTAGCAATAGTAGTAGAAGTAGTGGTCGTGGGTCTGAGACGCTTCTGAGTGAATCAGTAGGTGGCAGCGGTGGGCTCCCTCCCTGAGCTGAAGAGTATGTCGGCCTTTGAGCTGATGATGTACGTCAACATTAAGGATGCTATCAGCACGGCGACACCGACTCCGAGCGTCAACATCTGGAGGAGAAAGGGCAATCGTTACAGATACAACAAGAAGGTTTTCAAATGCAGTTTTAACTTCTAAACATACCACAAAGTTACTGTATCAACTTCTGTTACCCCCCAGGGTGTACACAGCAGCAAGATAACATCACCTTTATTTATAGTCACATTTAAACATCAAGTAGTTCCGATTGTAGCTCTCAACCAAAAAGCCTCTAAATGCTTTACTGTGGAAGCGATTATTCCAGCTATCACAGGGGTAAAACTGTAGAATGAGGGAAGTCGAGTTCCAGCTGCCTGTGGCTTTGCACTCATGTGATGAGCTGTTATATTAAAAATAACTCAGTCACATTATCATGTGACTTTAAAGCTGCAGTGATACAAACGGTGAACCCAAAGGCGCCAGTTTAAGCAGTGAGATGCAGTTACCACATTAACAAAATCGGATTGTATCAACACTGAAATAAAAGAGTTTCGATTTGTTTTAGCACAATGTGTTGATGAACATGCAGAGACCTGAAATTTGTTCAACGCACGCAATCAGTCACTGCCAGGATTTAACCAGTTTTGTTTTTGTTGTTAGGCTCTTTTGTTGCTGTAGTTCTGGAAACCGGAGTTGTTGGTTTAGGCCGGATCGGCCGCTAAAATCACAAACACTACTGTGAGAAAATCTAGATCAGAGAGAAAATAACAACCAATCATGGACACTGTTACAATTACCATGCAAATTTGGTCTCTTGTTATTGTTTGGAAGCCATTTTTTCAACATGAGACTTTCCCACAAGCACTCGCGTGCCTTAAAACAATCCCTGCCCTCCACTAACAATGAGATCACTGCTTACAAAAAAGTACTGGATGCCAACAGTGCTACCCCTCAGCCTGCTAGTAGAAGCAACTATCAATGGTATCAACTTCAAAATCCTATGTTGCCTTGTCTCGAGTTATTGCATTCACATATCAAACTTTTTAGTTGTAGAACAACTTCTCTGCTGTGTGTGTGCATCAGTCACATCTGTGGTGTCTTTGAGGAAAAGTTTACCTCCAGTTCATGACTGGCCACCAGGAATATGCGCCCTTTAATGCTCTTCCACCTGGACTCCGTCCACGTTGAGTAATCTTTGGAGGTGTACTCCTCCAGGTCGAAGGCCGGGGACAGCGCTTTGGAGAGACGAACTGTGGAGCGAACGCAGAATGCCACTCGTTCCGTACTGTTGGGAGGTGCTGCACCTTGAACCCACATGTAGCTGTATATCTGAGGGACAGGTTGAGAACAATGTGTTAAAGGGAGGAATTAGATAAATGATGTTCCAAAGGTTTTAAAGTTCTTACTTAAATTACCAGAGGGCAACTTACACCCAAGTTGACTTTCAAGAAAATACACACTGTTGTAAATCTTACATGTTTGCTCTCTTTGTCATCCTCGCCCTCTCTCTGGTTCTGGCAGTTGTCCTGGGTGATGTTGACGGTGGTGCCGGTCAGGTTGGCCAGCAGGTATTGGACCAGAAGAGTCGGTTCACTGTGCTGTTGTGTCACCCCCACGTAGAAGTTTGTGGGTCTTTCACCTGAGAGAAAGAAAGTATTTTGTGAGGAAATAAAGTTTTGATAAAAAGATAAGCTTCATTTAAGACTTCATACTTCAAAACAACAATAGGACAATATTATAAACAGCATCTAAATAGGTGTTAAGAAGCAACATTTATCAACAAAACCCATAGAAATGGGTTTTAGAACACGGCTTAAAACCCATTTTTATTCTTTGGCTTTTGGCCTCAGAAGGACTTCGTTTTTCCTTTTAATTAAATTTGTTATTAACTAATTAATTCATTATTTAACTTTTTTCTTTTATTTGGATTTTATTTATATCTTATGTAATTTTATTTTTTAGTTCCAACATGCAGCACTTTGCTGTGGTTGTTTTAAAGTGCTTTATAAATAAAGATGAAACATATTGAAGACACATAACAAGACTTTTTACTCCTACAACATTTTTAACAGTCTAGTACAAAACAGGATCAACTTACGCAGATGAATCGCGAAGTCCGAAGGTACCATTTGCTGGAACCAGGAGTTATTTGACTTAACAAGGAAACCGTACAGCATTTGGGTCACCTGTGAGGGAAGTAGGACAGATTCACTTCTGTTCAGTCCCACAAGGTAACAGCAGCATCAAGGAGAAAATAAAAAGCACTTATAAAGAATCTACAATTGATTATTATTGAACTTTTGCTGAACAGTTTAAAAGAAATAAATTTCAAGTTCAAAATGAATGAATGAAGTGACTGAAGAAGCCACTAAAGTTTTTAAATTTCCTTATTTTTGAAGATTTCTTAGACGAGTTAAAGATAATTGGAATAAGAAAAATGAGCTTGTAAACAAAATAGCATTCATTAAAATAAATAAACTTACCATCTGACTATCCACGTTAATGTTTTGCAGCTGGATGGGGTCCGATCCTCCTGCCTGTGTGTACAGAGCTCGAGCCACAATGGTCGCCGCTTCAGTCAGAGCCTTGATGATGCAGGGAAACAAAGAATGTTTTTCAGAGCTCAAAAGACTTTGTATGAAGCTCTCCACAGTAAATCAACACAACAGAGCAACAATGTTTAGATGATAAACAAAGTTTAGACGATAACGTGACTTTCTGCAGCTTAAATAAAAATAGACTTGCTATATTTTGGAAAACTGTTAATGTGAAAAGATAATTCAAACAAGCTGATCTTAAAATTAAAAATATATATATTTAAACTCTTTCAAGCTAAAAATAAGAAGAAAAGATCAGTAACCAGGGCTCATGTTGCTCTTAATACTTTTAATGCATTTAAAAAATATAAATAAAAATCACTTTAAATGTAGGTTAACACACTTTTAAACGGTTTTAACAACAGCTATACCTTTGCAGCATCTGTTACGTATTCCAGCTGCTCCTCTGGCGTCAGGTTTGGTGGGTAAGACATGTTCAGGTACTCCGCATTATCATACATACTTTCATAGTACCTGTGCACAGAACAGGAAATGGATTTTTAAAAAAACCAAAAAAACCAAAAACAATCCCTAGCTCTGGATTGATTATTATTTATACTGAAGAAAATGCAAAGTACTTGTTGGTGAAAGCAGAGTTATGATTCTGGATGACAACACCAGGGATTGGCCGTGCTCGCAGGAAACGCTGCAAGGATGACGGAGGCAGCGGCTGAGAGAAACTGGGCTCTTGCAATGAGAAGTTGAGATTTAAGGCAGACGAGTTCAAGTTTCTGATGAGCTTTTCCACCTGAAACAGATCAGTGAAGGGAAGTAAGAACAAATGTTAGCCACACAGTAAAACACACACTGTGAGCTCTGGTTTCAGTTTTTTTCCGTTTATCTGAAAGTTATGATGTTTTCCCGCACAAGTTACATGGACACAGGAGCCCGTCCCAGCTGCCGTGGGGCGAGAATAACAAGTATATAAATACATAAAACTAAAGCATAGAGGAATGTAAGAAATGAAGGCTCAGAGACATGAGTGTTTAGGAGGTGAGAGGGATATAGGTACGGAGAGAGACCAACCTCTTCATTCACACTGCTGTTCCTCCGAGACACGGGATCAGTGTGAACCCAGAGCTTTGATTCTCCATGGAGTCCCACCTAGGACAGGAAAGTCCGACATAATCATATTGTACTTGCACATTTTCATTAAAATAACCCACAACTAATATTAAATAATTATTAATAAGTAACACAAAAGAAATCTGCACATGGTAAAAAAAACAAACATTATATATAATCAAAAGTTTTAATTTGAATTTTTTAAAGCCATTCAATTGTCAAGTAAAGAGGTATTCTAGTTGAATTATTCTTTAAGTCCAGCTCTGAGGTCTTTACACTGGCTGCCTGTCCATCAGAGGATAGACTTTAAAGTTCTGATGCTGGTCTATAAAGCTCTGAATGGTTTAGGACCAAAATACATCAGTGACCTCCTGACCCAGTATGAACCTTCCAGATCCCTCAGGTCATCTGGATCCGGTTTTTTATCAGTTCCCAGAGTCAGAACCAGACACGGAGAAGCTGCATTCAGCTTTTATGCTCCATATATCTGGAACAAACTCCCAGAAACGCTCAGTTTATTTAAATCCAGGTTGAAGACTATCCTATTCTCAGCTGCATTTGAATAAAACACCAAATCCGCACTGTTAAGCTTAAATTTCAAAACTTACATTTTAACTACTGATTTTATCTACTGTTCTGATTTTATCCACTGTTTTTTTAATCGATTTTAAATCATGCTTTTTATTTGTTTTTGTTCTTTAATGTCTCTGTAAAGCACTTTGAATCACCGTGTTGTTAAATTGTGCTATATAAATAAACTTGCCTTTAATCTAAAAGTATTGAAAATATAAACAAATGCAGGTATGAAAAAAAATATACCCAAATTCAAACAAAATTTTCCTTAAACTTCAGGAGTTTGTGCCACATGACAGTTACGTGTAAAGCTATCAGTAATATAATACACACCTGTCCAATCTCCACCACCGAGTGAACATTGTCCAGGTCCAAAGGAAACTGTTTATTCTCCATGTCGTACACCAACCTCGAGCTGCCGATGTAGTCAAAGGTTTCCTGTGGTCAACAGACAAATGGATGAATGGCAGGACAGTCAAAATGAAAACAGTTCTCAAATGTTAGTTGAGCACTGTGCTGACTACAGAAAAAAAGAAAAAAAAACAAAGAACTGACCCCCTGGAAGAATGCGTAGAGGATGGTGCGGTTGGGTTGGGCCTCCTGGGTGGCGTTGCGCAGAGCGTGTGCTGCCGCCAGCAAGGTGACAAACCCCGAGGCTGCACTCTCGGCGCCTGGAGCAATGTCAAAGAAAAAAGACCGGCTGTCCAGCTGCAGACAGGACAGGAGCGAACAGGGATTAAGCAGAGAATTTATCTACACAAGTTGTTCAATTTAACTAGCTATGAACATTTTTATTAATCAAAATGTAAACAAAAGCTCTACCACTGTATACTGCAGATCAGCCACTTCTACCATCTATAGTACATCCTTTACTCAAAAGTGAGCAGTCACTTTGATATGTTGGCCACTATTCATCTTCATTTTATGTCATGGATACAAGAACTGCACTTAGAGGTCAGAACCACCACTCAGCCAAACAGGAAAATCCAGGTAGAGGGGGTTAGCAATGACCGACTTTCAAAATAAAAGCAAGATGAATAAAATTTTGACCTCAGCCGTCGACCCAAATAAAGTCTATTTGAGGGTAATACTGAATTCTCACATCATTCTCAGCATGTTAATATGTAACACGTGGTACTGTGGTTTTCTTTTGAAACCACTTTTGCTTGAACTCACCCTCGCTGCTGCGATGACCACGCTCTCCCCCATCTTGTGGCCCTTATCTGTGTAGTTCAGAGGCCTGGTCGAGGCCAAAACATTAAAGTCTCCAAGTGGGTCACATACGATTTCTTCAGGGTGAAAAGAACAAGGCCCAAACAAACAGTGATTAGCACTATAATAAAATAACAATGATAAAAACTCTCTTATTTAAATATTTTTGCAGCATGTTTCTGAAAATATTTCCCACATATTGTAAAAACGTTAAGTAATGTTTAGATAATTACACTTGAAAAATACCTGGGTTTAAGCTGAAGTTGATGCCATTTCTCCTCATGCAGGTGGCCGTGTCAGTGACGGCAGACATGTGTGAGTAGAGCTGCATCGCGCACAGTGGGTACTGCGGACTACTGCCATTCACAACATGGTTATGATTGTAGTAGCACTGTGAATGGAGAAAAGCACACAGATGAAAAACGCCTGTATACACAGATTTGAACTAAGAATGTTCCTGGGGACAAATTTCTTAGTCGACTGCATGAGGACAAAAAATTAGACTAACCGACTAGTCAATAATATTGACAATATCACGTTAAATTTGAGGAGTGTTTAATCAAGGATGTCAGAAACTCCCAAATCAAAAGGCATCTGAAACCGTTAATTAGTCTTCATTAATGAATGACTATGACAAATCAACATCTGAAAAACTACGAAATTGTAACTCAAAAGTGTGCTGCAAATTCAGACCAACCACTTCAATGAATGTAAAAATCTGAAATAATAAAACAATAAATCATCCAGCTATTTTCTTCCACTTATCTGAAGTCAGGTTCTGGGGAAGCCTAGACCTCGCTATCACATCGAGGCATTCCCAGGCCAGCTGAGAGACGCAATCTCTCCAGCGTGTCCTGGGTCTGCCCTGGGGCCTCCTCCTGGTAGGACACACACGGCTGGAACACCTTACCCAGGAGGCGACCACCTCAACTGGCTCCTTTCAATGTGGAGGAGCAGCGGCTCTGCTCTGAGCCCCTCACATATAACTGAACTCCTCACCCTATCACTAAGAGAGAGCCCGTCCAATCTTCCACTATTTGTATTCACAATCTCACTCTTTTGCCTTTAAAAGAACTAACTAGTTGTTAACAAAAATATCAGGCCTGATTAACAGATTTATGGCATTTCTCAACAACCATGCTCCATCTGGTGGCAGACAGCTGCATGATATTTGGGATACAACAGTTTGCCAGCATTCGGCATCAAATAAATGTAAAATAATTAGATTAAATGCCTAGTACATCTAGCACTAACTAGTGACAACAGTGTCGATGATTGGACTAGTGGCACACATCCCTAGTTTAAACCCATCAACATGAAAATGTCAAAAACTGCAAATCTTCTAATCTTCTAAGGCTGGCTTTAAAAGCAAAAAACCGATTCCCACGTTAAAATGTCCAACCTCAAAATATAACACAAAAGAAACACAAGCTTAATCTGTGCATTTGGATAGTTGTAAGGGTTAAAATCAGGAGCATGGCTGCTTTGAATAATGTATATATAAACACAGAAAGCTGTAGCTAAATGCTGCTAGCCTTCACATTTGCTAATTAAAGCAGACCGCTGTACTGTATGTTGTGCATCTACTGCCTTTTGTAATGGAAATACCTTACAAATAGTATGAATTTGTTTGGTACACAACATTCAGAATATTTTGGTAGGTGAAATTGCGGCATTTCGTTGGTCTTTTACTTAGCACTGTGGCTATTTACAGGCAACTTTAAATCCTTAAAGTTGCCTGTAAACTGAAATTATAACAAAAAGTTGTAGTTCAGGTCAAACCAAGCAGCTTAGACTCCATACTATGAATGTAATCTGAATTCGATACACGTCTATTTTATAAGGGAAGAAACATAACTTCTCTTTGAATAGTGTGCCATTCTGTTTTAAACTAATGCAATACTATGTGATCTACATGAAGATGACCTTGTTTGCTGCTGAAACAGCTTTAGAGCATTATTTCTAATCTAACCTCAACGACCGGTGAGGCAAGTTCAGATTTGGACTCGTAGTGTGTGAGTAGCTTATCATGTGACTGCACAATCTTGTACTCTCCAACATCAAGTGGAAAACAAATAACCTGTTTTATGGCCTGAGTGTCGTTGTCGTCTTTCAGGGAGAACATCGGGAAGTCATACTCCTCGTAGGACAAGCCATTTCCCAGAGGGTTCCACACGGTCACGTTACAGTGGGCTAAGGCTGGGTCATAGCTCTCTGAATACACGCCTATAGGGGACGCACAGAGAGGGGAAAAACAAAAATTACCATCAGTAACATTAAAGAGACCCCTGATCCAAAGATACAGTTGGATTGTTCCTCATCTACCAAGCATCCAACTTCCCTAAAATGACCCGGAGTATTTTGACTGTGTGCTACATGTTACCCCGACTAGACTTAAAGTTTGAATCCAGGACTATTTAATAGTATATGGCGTTAGCAAAGCATCTTCCAACTGTGAAATTACATGTTTTACTTCAGTAAAGGATGTGAATTCCCTTTTTTCTCCTGATATAATGCCGCAGAACTGTGGACTTCACCCCCCTTTCTTTTCCCACATGTCTGCACTGAGTAGGAGATGCTTTGTATCTTACTCTACATGTGTACAGTGACAATAAAAGCCATTCTAATTAAATCTCTGTTGAGTGTAAACAAGACATTTTGCAGACACTGCAATGTTTTAGAAGTCAAGCGCAGAACATGAAATATGACCCAGTTACAACTTGTGGTTTTATGAGCTATGCTCTCTGAGGATCATCAAACTATAATTTATTTCTGTAGCTTGTGTAAAACTGTGGAGCAAGCCTTAACATGTAACCCCCACCCACCTGAGTTCTCGTTGGGGCAGGTGGTGTGTGGAGAGAAACCCTCAGCTGGATTTGAGCTTGGCGCCACAACAACAACTCCAGCAACCCTACTGGAGCCAGTCTTAAGTTTCATCATGATAGATCTGATGAGCAGACAGCCGGCACACAGTACAGGAGATGATGCAGGTTAAAAAAAAAAAAAAAACACAGAGATCATAGGTGCGTTAATTCTTTTGAAATATGGTTCAAGTTTCTTTCTTTAAGTTTAGCAGCTCCTATTAAACACACATCTATTTTATTATGCATGTAAGTAAATGACAACTTATAGCAGATTGGCCTCCATAACAGAGCCACAGTCCCATTACTTCACTGATTTATTTTTATTACCAAAGTTTTTGTTTTTTGTTAAGTATAAAAAAATATCTAAAATAGGTCTGAAAGAGAAAAATGTCTTACTTTAATTTCTTAAAGTCAACTCCAGTTTGATACTCAAAGTGCAATAATTTATAACATGACATGTAGCATTACCACATGGGCCGACATCAAAAGATAGAAATATGAGCTACTTCTAACCTATTAATTTAAAACTACTCCACATGCGTGTTATTGCTGGGTGTATATGTAGCTGTCTTGCATCACGTCTGATTGGCTAGCAGGATCATAGACAGTATACAAAGTGTGGACTAACTGCAGCTTTTACATTTGTTAATTGGATAGTTTCAAACTGCAATTCTGTTTTGATGTCGATTGATTGTTCAAAATAAAACCAAATATGGAGTAAATCAGTAACAGATTTAAAGTGTGAGTAAATGAGGTTTATGTTCACTAAAAACTACTGTGGGGGCTTCCACTACAGGGTGAGACATGTTGAGCGCACCTCGTAAAGAGCGTAGAATCCAGAATCACCATATAAGGAGGGTTGGGACCAGTTTTCAGGACCCAGTCCAGGTTTGCTTCTGATTCGAGCACATGGAGCACACCAACATCACCTGATAAAGACGCTGAAATCCGAAACAAGGAATATATCTGTGTTACAGCTGTCCAAGACATAAATATCCTTAAAAGCTTTTCAATCATTCTCCATTACTTTCATTAAACAGAAGCAAAACTGCAAAACTGGTGAGGCTTTTGTAGTGTGACACCAGCACACACTTCTATGGATATTCAGTTTTTTGATATTCAGGTAGTTATCACAGGAAATATTTGTTTTACTGTGGGCTTTCATCTGTGAGAACTCTTCTGTCACAGCTACACAGATGTGTGTTTGTGAATTTGAACAACTGAAGCAAAAACACAGGAAACACAGGAAGGTGTTTGCAGATTAATGCTCACTAAGCATTTTATTATTGCTCACTGTGTATCTAAGATACTCCAAACTACAACAAATACTTTTATGTAATAGGTTCAACTTGGATAATAATATCAAAATATAATATAATAGAAGCTGATGTACTCACACTGACAGCCTATTTGATGTGTTGCGTTTAGAAGTCGCACACACGGTATAGTGTAATTAAGATGCACATAAATCTTGTTTTCCACTGAATTACAGCTGACACCTGCAAGAAGAAAAAACAAATATTTGAACATACACACAAATTTCATCTTTACTATTCCACTTATACTATTGTCTCCTGATTTGTTTTCTTAGAAATAATTTAAATCAAACTTTCTAAACACTTTGAAACATGCTAGATCCTAATCTACTCCAAGCTTCATTCTGCATGAAGAAACCATGAACTCTGAGCTCCCAGTGCATTAAAAATATCCATACAGAGGTCTGCGCACAACAGGCCAATTTTCCATTTTCTCATTTCTTATAGTTTCCATCGCGAGCCTGGTCCCTGTGATAATGTTATAAGTAGGCAGGTTCCCCAAGCATGACAGCAACACTCATTCTCATTTTTATAACCTGCACTTACAACTAGCTGTGTTTTGACTATTAGACAACACAAAGAGGTCCTTTCCGAGGCCTAGTCAGCACGGCATAAATGTTGCACCAGTTTCCATAGTACACGTGAAGATGCTAACACCCACTGTAATGTTTAAAGGTTGTTCGGGAAACAAGTGAACTGGAGCACAATAACGGAGTTCATCTTTTGATGATAAAGTTTGTATATATATATATATATATATATAAATGTGTTGTTAGTTCATTCTCTCTCTTTCTTTAAAAAAAAGAAAAAAGAAAAAAAAAGAAAAATAGCAGAAGCAGAAGCATACACTGAAACATGAGCTCAAAAACAAGGTGTGAACTGAAAACCAAAGAAAGAACCAAGCCGCAGTTTTGGAAATACCCTTATTCACACGTTTTGACACCTCAGTATATATGAATAAAGATCTGGTTGCAGGTTTTTTACAAGTATAGGCCTACTGAGCTGTACAGACAGCGATCACTATTATTTTGCTTCTTTGCTCACCCCTCAGTTCACAAAAGAGAAACAAGGGTTACTCCTATTATACATCCAAAGATTCCTCCTTGAGAGTTAAGATGCCTGTTTACCCACATTGAAATTAGAGGAGCTTTTCCTTTAACATGCTTTGTAGAAATAATTTTCAAATAAATCCTGCGTCACAGGTCGCTTATTTAACGTCTTTTATTTGGATAATAATAGAACTAGGTTCTTTATGACATGTAAGCAATACAATGCTGCTTTTATTCCCCAGGTAATATATGGTACGAAACTGTGCTTAAGTATTGTGTACAATACAATACTTCGGGGTTTCAAACTGTCATCCTTCAAATATTACACTATAACAGCATCTAATCGCTCATGAATTAATACTGCTGAAAGTCAACAACAGAAACATACAGCAACAGTCTAAAAACAGGCCAACGGATCCCATTCAGACAACGGGGAGGTTGTCGGCTTTAAAATTTGCAGTGAAGTTGTAAAATACTTAATGTGTTTCTAAATCTTGATATACTTGAGTCATAAAGACATAAAATATTCTTGGTATCTGGGTTCAAAAACTTTACATGAGAAGGATCAGTGTCCTCGCTTTAACCTGACCTCATGGTTTCATCTTTTTAACATGGTCCAGGACAGCATTTTCAAATGTACGTTTTTGCACTTCAAGAAGCGGTATAATTCATAGCATTGTTATTATTAATTATTTTACATAAATAGGGTTCCTGCATACCAAAGAATTTGCTGCCTAACAAAAAATAGGAACACATCAACCAGATGATCTATAAAAGCGTGAGGACAAAGTTGTTATTGAGACTAAATCCAAAGACGTTTGCGAACACCAGCTAAGGTTTTAAAAAAAGGGTAATGGGCACCACAGATATATATTCTGACTTCATCTTAACTACTCAACAAACTATTTCTGAAAGCATGCTCAAGTTTTTTCTTTTTACACAACACTTTTATCAAACTTAAACTATAGTAAGTTCAAGAGTTATTACAGTTCCTTATTTTCTAAATATTTCAATTCTGTTTCGTTTCCTACTTTTCATACTGGGTAGGCTCAGTTGTTTTTAAGCTTTTATTGTTTAAAAACATTTTTTTTAAGTAATTTAAATGTTAGTGTTAGTTGTCTTTATTATAATAATATGTCTGACATTTCTTTTTATCAAAATACTAAAAATCACTCAACACTAAAGTAAAGGTCACGTTTAGAATGAAAAGAAAGCACAATTGTTCGGGGTTTTTTTGTAACTAATCTCCCCACAGCAACAGAAAGGGGAAATGAGAAACAGATTTTTTTTTCATCTCAAATGATGCTATGTTTGCTCACCTATGTGCCGATTTACCAGGATATTCTAAATGTTTGAAAGTGGCTTGTCTTCTGTTTAATTTCATTAGAGAGTCACGTAAACTACAAGAAATATGTATATAATGTATATAATCTGGTGTAGCGGTCCAGCCTTTAATCCCTCCGGGGGCGGCCGCAGCGGTGAAATCACGAGCGGTCACGCTGATGCTGAGTTAAGAAGAGGGCTGACCCAATCTGTCACTACAAAATCACCACAAAGGCTTAATTAACACAATAGATGCTGTGTTTCTTTTGCACATCCACTTGTTTGAAATGCGTAGAGAACAGTCGAAGCACCGAACTCAGTTGAAAAACCCATTTTAAAACCGGGACATAGATTTTAAAGGCAGACAGAAAACCTCCTGCTAACGCTAATTTAGCCTAGCATTCAGCTAGCACCGGACACAAAGAAGTCCTCGAAGCTAACCGCCCGAAAGCGAAACACATTTCGTTCTTCAGCAGTTAGACGAAGACACAAGTTTAGCAACAGGGGAATACAACTCACCTATGAAAAACAAACAAAATATCAAGTTAATGATCCATTTATTCGACAGCAAATCCATCTTCCTGGTTTGAAAAGCTGAAAACACAACAGGAAGTGTTGACATGGGGAAACATCCGGGTTTTGCTGTTTGGGTCCGGTTTACAGAAAAAGGGGCGGACTCAGATGGACTGAAGTTATGTATTATATATATTCTTTAAATGGTAGATTTTGATTCAGCTATGTTTCAGTTAGTTTGTTTTTATTGTTTTGAAACTTTTTATAAAATTTGTGACGGGCAAAGTTTTAAAAGATCAGATATTAGATTAGATCACACATTTTTTTTAATAGAAAGTGGAACGCTTCATGCTTGATTTGTTGACAAGTTTGAAATACTAGCATAGACTAAAAGCTATGAATTTCCATAATATTTTGATATTAATTTTAGTTATTTAAGTACAAAAAATTGTTTCAGTTAATTTTTGTATGTATGTATGTATGTATGTATGTATTTAGAGTATTATCTTTATTTGATATGACTTAACCAACATGTCATTGTTTAATTTTGTTAACTATATTGGTGTTTTGGACATGACAGAAGAGAGTAATTCAGTTTTCAGACACATTGGGAGTGATACAGTCCTGCAGAGCAGAAACTGACTTGACTTGTGATGCTAAATGTACAGTTATCAAAAACATCTTGTAAGGGGGAAATCCATTTAAAATAAATCAGTAGTTGAATGAATTTAATGTAATGTAAGCCACTGAAGCTTTTAACCAATAAACAAAGCCTTTATTTTAGTTTGTTTTATTAAAGTGTTCAAAATCCTGTGGGATGAGCTTCTTTTCCTTTCAATGAAAGAGAGAGATTATATATTTCCCCCCGCTTTTTCTTCTTTTTTTTCTTTTTTTCTAACATCTGCCAGAATGTGTTCTGGGTAATAATGACAGTGCTTCCTTTTACAGGTAGAGGGCAGACTGTCAAAATGAGAACTTTGCACATTATAAAAGGAACCACATTTTCAGTATTTAACAAGAATCGGGTCAGGTGTAACAGGTAACCATATAACAAACTTGACTGTGAATGTCACCCCCTTATTTTCAACTTGTAATGCCAACTAAGGAGCCAGTTCACTGTGTAGGCTTTTCCATTTTCATTCCTCATGACTCATCCTTGAGGTGCACATCAAATGTTCCCATTTCACTTCCTTCTGCAGACACCATAGCGTATTAAAAACACGACAAAGATGGCCCAACTCACACACTTCATTTGTGTTCATAAAAGGACCTTTTTATTTTATCGTTTCCCACAGATACACAGCGTACTGCTGTTCATTTTCCATTATTCACGTCATACAAGTCAGGAGCGGGTTAACAGTACGGTTTTACAGCTCTAATAAAGCACACAGTACTGTGTTATTGATGCAGCAGTACTTACAACAAAAAGCTTTTAGTAGGATCAGTGATGAACAGGAATAGATAGCTGAGAAAGGATTTAAAGAGGTTTAACAGCACTGTGAGCAAACACATATATAACTGCTTCCATTTCTCATGCAAATAATTGTATCATTACTACAACAAAGTAAGAGTGGAAGTGTTTTCATTTTTTTTAATCCTCTCAGCGGAACTGAAGTGGACTCACACGCAGACCAATCACGTCCTTGCCGATCTCCGTCGCCTAGAAAAAGAGGAAACATTAAAAATTAGTGGGGGGGGGGGGGGGGGGGGGGGGGTGTAGTTATAGCAGAGATGGGCATTTAAATAAATAAAAAGGAAAAGTGAAGGCAGCATATTTAATGATATAAAAATAGAAGCAGGAGCTTAGAAGTGGTTAATAAAATTTCTGCTACTTTGTCATGACAACCACATCTGAAGATTTGAAAAGGTTTCCACTCACTAAGCTGAAAGTGAACTTGACTGATAGTATTGCCTTTTTTCTTGCAAATCTTCAACAGATATTACTGTATTAATATTATTTATTAATAATTATTGTTATTATTATTAGCCCTTATTCCCTGACTGAAGAGAAAATACCTTCAAACATAAACAATTTACCAGGTGTTCTCATTAAAGATGGTTACAGTTTCAGATCTGAGTGATCAAGAAACTTGAGCATTCAGACCAAATGTTCTCTCCTTTACTAAATGATGGTCCCTAAAATTTTATATACACATTTGTTTGGTCTACCTGTGTGACCCTGCAGATCTGGCCTTTGTAAGGGGGGCAGTAGCAGGCTCCAGACAGAGGGCACTTCTCAACGGGGCGTCCGCGGTACAGGGGAACGTAAGAGGCAGCGCACAGGTCAAATGGATTGTGGGGGTCGTAGTTCAACTGGTGGGCGTCTGTCAAGTTCTTCTCACAGGCTGCCAAAATCTTGCGAGTCTAAAGAAGGAAATATTTTTGCAAAGGAGATGATGGCAAGAGAATGACACCAGCACAATAAAGGCCATCTAATAAAGACAATTATAAAATAAAAAAATAAGTTATGAGTGATGAACAACTAACCTGCTGTGCAACATCTGGCTTGGGCCCAAGTTCGAGGAGACGTCGTGCGAAGCCTGCAGCTGTCTTAAAGTTACGCAGTTTGAAGAAGAGGTTCAAAGCTGTGCGCAACACTAACACCATGTGGACTGGCTGGAGATTACAGTGGGTGAAGTAAGCAGCCATCTGCAAGGAAAACAAACATTTTTTTGAACATTTTCATCATGCTTTGGTGATTTTTTTGTGTGAATCAGTGAAAGCTTCATTGTGTTTTTTTTTTTACCTCACACAACCTCTTCTGCTGTTCCAAAGTGTCTTTAGGCAGCTTCTTCCTCTCAGTCTCCATGGTCAGACCCACTATGTACTCTCTGCATATTGTAATCAGCTGCTGAGCCTAAAACACATACAACCCAGTTAAGTATCTGAGCACATATAAATGTGTATCAGCATGTCAACAAAATTAGTTTATCTGAAAGCCACAGGAGCCATGAGGATCATACAGGCAAGCTTATTAGGTCCATTACAAATGGATTTTAGAGATTAAACAGATCAGGTTCAAGGCATGCTTGTTGCTTACCTCTGCAATCTCCTGTTTGTTATCAACCACCAGCAGGGGTACAGACAGAAGGATGACTCTGAAGCGCTCAACGGCGTCCTCAAATCGTCCGGCTGTGGTCAGCTGGTAGCACTGCTGCAGGCGGGAGATGAGATCAGAGAGACGCAGGCCCACAGCAGGCAGCCCCTGCTTTGCCCCACAGTCCTGAGAAGAAAATCAAAGATAAAAAAAGTCATTTTCTATTTTGTGGAATCAATTAGAAACTATGAAGAAAAGGAGCAGATATATCAATAAAAAATACATCCACCAAATAGACAGCTGTACCTTCCAGTTCCTTTGTGGGTGCCCACGCAGGCAGGGCAGGGACGGCAGCCCCAGGTAAGATGTGCGTCCTCTGGACAGAGTCTGCATGAAAAGCGACTTATAGGGGCCAAAGTCCACAACTCCAACCTGGTCGTGGAGCAGCTATGGTAGAAACAAGCAACAGTAATTAACCATTTATGCCTTCCTTTTTAAACGATGATATATGTTATCAAAGGGAACCAAAAATAAATAAACTGTGTTGGAAAACACTATGAGCGGACCCTCATTGCAGTTTCAAAGGAGCCGGCCAGGATATGATCCACTGGCAGCTGGGAATTGTTGCACCACATCTGGGTTGGACTTGTGCCCTTGGTTGGTGGGACAAAGAAGCCGTCCTCTGTTCCTCCACCTGCACCAACTGGTACATCCTGTTGATTGGTGTAAAGATAGTATAAAGTACTCAGCTTTATGTTCTTTTCACATTTAATATGAGAATTTTTCTCTCTCTCACCAGCTCTGGAGGAAGATCCAGGTCTTCCTCAACATCCCATCCTCCTCCTTCCTCTTTCCCCAATCCTTCCTCTCCTAATCCTTCCGGAGCATCCACAAAGCCATCTGTGAAGAAGAGAGGGAAAGATACACATTTAATATTTTTAGGCTCAAGCAGTACACTGAAAGTTTGAAAAAAGAAAAGAAAAAAATAGAAAATGATTTGTTAAAATCAGTCGGAATTTACCTTCATCCAGCTGAAGCTCAGCATCATCTCCCCAGCCCTCGCCTCCTGAAGTATCCATGTCCAAGTCGGCAGCCATCTGACCAGCTTTCCCTACAACAGGTGAACAACAGGTGCCCATATTAAATCCCACACGTTTCTACAATTACTTCATCTTTGAATTCCTTTAAAAAAAAGCAACACTGTTGCATATTAGAAAGATATTAAAAAAACAAAAAACAAACAAACAACCAGCTGTTTTAAAAGCAATCCAAGTCCAGGCAGAAAACTCAGCTCAGACCATGGACGTGAGTCTTTGGATATCTGGATCCAGATTGTATTGTGATATTTTCTTGAGATCATCAAAGGGATATCTCAGTTTTTCTTATTTAAATCTGGTATGTATTTGCAAAGATATGTCAAACATTATCCTATCTAGCAATGCTAAAGAATCGTTCCAAATATTCATCAGCTGATCACTTTCAGGTTGGGCCAAGTTGCACCTCTAATAAGGTTTTGCTCCATATGCAACTTTTGACTAACCTGCTAACAAACAGACAAAACCCAACCAATCACATAACCTTGTTTGGAATTAAGTATTAAGTGTCTCCATTCTTGGTTCCATTTGAACAAAGTTAACATGGATGAAACTTTAAAGTATTATGTTCCTTTTCAGTCCATCGTGGCTCTTGACTTACCCTTTGCTGCAATAGCTCCCTCAAAGAAGCCCTTTGAGACGGTGAGCAGAGGCCAGTTAGTGTCTAGAGGGTTGATGGGTGGAGGTGGCTGCAACAGCTGTGCATTAGGATCAACCTCTGGCACCTAAAAGTTACATAATAAACCATTTTTAAATTAAAATTAAGCAATAATTATGTTATTTATCAACATGAATTACTGTATTGTTAAAAAAAATACATATTAGGTTCACTGCTTCTGCATGTTATTGTTTCCCATAATTTGTGTAGGAAGAATGTTTTGTGAACACACCGTCTCCTTTTCTGGGTCAAACGTCTCTTTTAGTGCCTCAGCCTCTTCATCCAACCCGTGTGTGGCTGCAGTCAGGTAGGCCAGAGACTCTGCAAGCATGCACACAAACAATTTTGCATGATAACTTGTCATTTTACTGCCATAAAGGCTGGCAAACAAAATACGACAGAATATGAGTGAATGTTGACAAATTAACTCACTTTGTCCACAGTTCTTCAATATTCTAACCCTTTCGCTGACGTCTCCCAGGTAGAGTGCTGCCTGGTAGTGACCGCTCATGTCCTTTCTGATCTCAGCTACACAGACAACACAGCCATTAGAAATACTGAAAGAGAACATATACACCTTTGCAACATGTAACAAAGAATAGACATCCTCACTCACCAATCTTCATCATCTTGCGTAGCTTGGCCAAGTTACCAGTGATGAGGTAGAGGAAGGTGAGCTTGTCAAAGTTCTTGGTCCTCTGATAGCACATTTCCACGACCTGGTGGTGACCCTGCAGCAGTGCTGCCTCACCCAGACGCTCCCAGCAGCTGCGCTCATCCAGGGCTTTGGCTGCTTCCAGAGCCACCTGGAAGTACAGAGATGAGATTTTTAATTTTGCACACAGATCTCGGTCTCACTGTGATTTGATTAGAGCTCATCATGCACAAGACTTCCATCCTTATCTTAAAAAAAATGATAGAATAGGTACAGCAGTCTTTGAGTACTGCTGCCAGCTCACCTCGATGTTCCCACACTCCAGAGCCAGGCTAAAGCGCGTCTTCTCATCTTTGACGAAGTGCAGTGCTACCTCGGGGTAGCCCTTCTTCTGCAGATAGGCAATGATGGACTGACCTACCAGTTTGGCATTGCGCACCATGTGGAGCACCTGAAGAGTAACAGGAATGATCTCAGAATTAGGAATCAAATGATTCCTGGCAAAAATGTAATGCTGTTTAATATGAAACTCAGATTATCACTGCACAGTTCTGGTGTTTAATCTCCTTAAATATACTCAGATTATCACTTCAAGGACACCACCCTTAAGAACCGACCTCATCATATTTGCGATTGACCAGGGCCAGTTTGAAGCGGTACTCTGTGGGGTCGATGGTGAGCACACGGGGCCTGCACTCCCTGTCCAGGCAATAAACGCTGTTGCCTCTCACGCGGGTCACATAGATGGGCAGGTCCAGGGTCCTGATGATGCCATGATCACTACAGGAACACAAAGAATATCCTAAGTTAGACATTTTACACTGAACTGATGCTTTCTAACTGTGAAAGATTTGAGCTTTTCTGTCCAGAGAATTTAAAGCAAACAAACTTGTATTTGTCTTTAAAACATAAAGTTGGAGCTTTGTTTTTGCTCAAATCTCTAACTATTCTAAGTCACTGCTGTGCTTATTTTAAAAGACATGTGGGAGCACAACACTATCAAAGAAAACAAGCACTAAGGCAACATTTTAGCTCACAACTTTCTCAGTGACAGCTTATTTTGTTGAAGCTCTACAGGTCTGTGTTAAGAAGTTTCTGTCCCCAGAGACTTGTGCCTGTGGGAATAAATTAACACTGCCTTTTCTAAGCAGCACATACCCAGACGTGAGGGCGTATTTGATGTGGTTGGAAGTGGTGTAGATAAAGACTCCGCTCTCATCCCAGGCTCCACTCTTCACTCTGATGTTCTCGTGAATGTTGCACAGACTTTCCAGTTTACGGTTGCAGATCATAATTGCTGAAGGGAAGGGAAGAAAAAAAAAAAAAGAGAAAAATCAGATTTAGAGCTTCCTTTGAGAACCAGCAGAGAAAACTTTCAGGTTTGAATATTTGTTGGTCAAATCTGCAGATATTCATCTCATCCACTCACCGTGTTTAGCCAGCAGAGCCACGTGGCTGGTGTCTGCGCTCCACACCACGTACTTGACCTTAGAGATTTTCACGGTGGCCAGGGAGCGTTTCTGCTGCACGTCAAACAGCGTGACGCCATCGGCATCACGCAGCAGCAGTGAGCCTGTCCCGGCGTAGAAGATCTCCTCACAGCTCGGCACCTGGACTTTCTTCACAATTTCATTCTTCAGATTTTTAATCAGCAGCTGCAATGGAGAAATGAAGAAAGCACTGTGATGAATAATTATAGATTAGGACAAAAAGCAAAGTAAAAAGTTTTCTTCAAATATTTGCAGGCTTCACAAGTCACATAATGGACTCTTGATTGTTTCATTCGGAGATTAACGTGCCAGACTGCCTTTGATCGATCATTTGTAAAGAACAAATGATTTACTGATCAACACTTTCAGTTCTTTTTATAGAATTAACCAACTTTTCAAAAAATCTTTTAAAAAGGGATTTCCTATATATTTCACTGCTTTGTAAACTTTCATATGCACTTACAGAGTGCATACGGTCCAACACAGCAAATCTGTTCCTGGCCACCCAAACGGCTGTCAGACCAGAAGACCTTTTCCCCTCCGGTGCTGGAATTTAAAAAGAAAACGCAGCCTCTTGTTACTTCATTCAAGGAGATACAAACTGGAGGCATATAACATTCAATAAGTAAAGGGAAAAAAAAAAACAAATGTTTTTAGAGTGTGAGAAAAAACATAATTAAACTGTTGGGGTTTTTTTTGTTTGTTTGTTTTTTTACCATCGGGGTTCTGAGAGTCACTTTCTTTGGGAATTGAGTACAGGTCATAGGTGCTGTTCTCCAGGTTGGTTGCTCTCTGCAGGAGGTAAAGAGCATTTCGATAAACAGATGCGAACCAACACACTTAACTGAGCAGTAAGAGATTAATGTGTGCGAGTGCATTTTCACTGAGAGATACTTACAGTGCAGAGCAGGACAGCATTCTCAGCGGGATTATAAGACATGCTGAACACTGGGAACTTAGACCCACTAAGTTAAGGAGAAGGTAAAACAGGTAAAATTGTTATTTTAAACTAGACAGATTTTCATTTAAAAACAAAAAACCCACGAACGACAAAAAACAAGCACTAGCCCATAATTTCTTAGACCAATTTCTTTTTGGTCTAAGAAAGGAATTCTAAGAAATTGCACTCAAAATGCTATCTCATGCACACCACACCTACCTGCGCAGCTGCATAACAGCCGTGTCTTTGCTGCTGTTGAAGTCCAGCTGGCGGAGGAAGCGATCCTTGACGTAGTAAAGCATGTTGCCATGTACGGCGTAGGCTGGACGTTCACGCTCCAGCTTGAACACAATCATACCACTGTCATGACCTTAAGGACACAAAACAAACCATTCGTCAGTGCAAATTTCACACGTACACACTGTATTTTTTCCCCTCCTCAGGAAATACATGCTAGACATTTCCTGTTATTAGGCCATGTGAACTTAAGAGAACCATTAAAATCTTCTTTTTTTTTTTTTTAATTTTCCCTGATATGCAAAGGATCAGCTTCAAAACTAACCAAACAACTACTTTGCAAATTGATGTTTGAACTGTTAATGTTCCTGTTTTGATCAGATCACTGTCAGCACTTACCTGCAGCAAACAGGTTGAGGTTTGGGTGGGCACCCAGCACCCAGAAGCGGTCGTGATCACGGCGGAAGGTCTGTACTCCGGTCCTTTTGGACATGTCCCACACCCGGATGCTCTTGTCCTCAGAGTTGGACAGAATGAGCTCCTGGCGTGGGTGGAAGATGGCACAAGACACGTTGTTGTAGTGCCCACGGCATGTATCGAGCTCCCATGCCTTGGACTCTGAACACAGGTGGGGGGAAAAACAAAAAAAAGGAGAGATAATTAAAGACAAAAAAGAAGCAGAAACATTTACAGCAGGAAACAATTAGTGAAGTAGTCAGCTTAATGAAATACCTACTTCTTGGCACATAACAGAAAAGTCAGGGGTTTTAGCTTCTGTGAACATCAACTTCTAACACTCATGTCAAGTCACTCACCATTCATCCTCCAGATCTTCACCTGCCTGTCATCAGCTCCAGACACAATGAGAGGCATGGTGGGGTGGAAGGCTGCCCAGTTGACCCCACGATCGTGACCCTGAACATAAACATAAGCTCAAGTCACACAGACAGCTGTCATAGCATGGCATCAATCTATATGAAACTAAACTGTGTTACTCTCCGTGAAGCCATTATAGTACCATTAAATAATTAATATATCACACAGAAACCATAAAATAGTACATTAAAACAAAACCCAAGCAATGTAGTTTTATTACCTATAACTGAATATTTCTGACCTTAAGTCATAATCACATACCCCTAAAAAAAAACAAAAAAAAAAACAACCCACAGATTCAACTGCCAGCTCGGGCTAAAAGCTGGTGTTTTCCACAGACAGAACTGCATCATGGACTTTTTTGATGATTTGAAGAAACCTCATTAATGCTAATTAATCATTAAAAAACAAACAAACAAACAGGAAATCCAAACAATATGTGAGCGGAAGACTACAAACTGACATTTCCCTGTAATGAGATACCAGGAACATATGAAGGCTCCCTCACTGGTAACCTTTAAAGGCTGATTCACTCAAATGACCACAACGTTTACAAAAGCTACAAAGTTGCTTCTCACCTCGAGGACGTGTTTAACAACAGCATCAGAGGCACCAAACAAATCAACACCAGAGATGCCGCGCACCTCTGTCTCCACAGCACCTGGAGACAGGTTCTTCTTCCTCAAACCTGGAACCATCAGAGAGCACCGCGTGCAAAGGGGGGAGCCATAACCAAATTAGACAGGGCACAATAGAGGATCGGAACATGGGAAAAACAAGATACACATTATTTAGATATCAAATTTGGAGAATCATCATTGGAGAAGAGAGGCCACAAAAGGGGGGTTTAAAAAACAGAGCGCACTTTTGTACTACTGAACACACACACAGGTTTGAAACACACCAACACAACCTCTGCTTTCTCATTGACTGCCAGCTTGAGTCTGGAAACAATCATTCCTGCAACAGTGCTTTGATTGGTTTAATTAATCATCAGATTACAGAAGAAACCGGAGTAACTTGTGATTTGGATGGATAGCAGAGCAAGGTAGCTGATTATTTCAGAGACTCAGCAAAATCAGGAAATGAAAAAAGATGGAGAAAACACAGCTTGCATTCATGATTCTTGCCTGTTAAAACAATGTGGTGAGCAGATAGTACAACAGCACAGAGAGAGATGACATGGGAAACAGAAATGACACTAGGAACCCATGTGCAGGTGTGGATGTTTCCAGGGAGAGCATGGGATAAGGAGGACACAGGGAGTGCATGGACTTGGCTGATGGAGGTGGAGTGGGTGGTAGCTAGCATTGTAAAGGTGAGCCTCGATGGGGTGTTGAGTATCAGGACTATGAGTCTTGGAGTTTGCTTTCTTAAAGGCTCATGCACATTTCAGTCACAATGTTTAAATGACGTGCAGTTAGTATAGTCTGAAATGCCACAATTACTGGTTAGGAATGAGGATGACAACAATAAGTTGCAATGACTACAGGAAATATAAACCTGTAGTATATTTCATGTTATTTTTTTAATAGTAGAGCCAGTCGTGCAAATGTCATAGGTCATATAGAAATATGGGACAGCCAGAAAGTTTAAGTGTATAAAAAAGATTAACTCTTTTTTAACCAATTAATGTTTTTTGGATGCAAAAGCAGTATGGATTTTCTATATTGTGAGTATGAGTGCAAAGTGACCCCCTTAAAGCTAAACTTTAAACTTACTATGTATTTATCATAAAAAAAATGAAAACACATGCTGCAGTTAAGTCATGTGATAGACAAGTTAGAAAAAAAAAAAAAAAAAAGTACAAATGGATGCAACCATGCTCAAGTTAAATGACATAAACCCAGGATTGGTGAATGTTAGAACTTATGCATGTTCACATGAAAGGAAATGAAAGCAAATGAGTGCAGTTAATCTAAAGACAAGAAACAGGAGAAAGAAAAATGACAAGATTTTTACAGCATGCACAGGCACAGAAACACCTCTCCAATTATCCATCCATGTGGATTTTATCCTTTCACTGTGTATCTAACCCAGAGGTGGGCAACTCCAGGCCTCGAGGGCCGGTGTCCCTGCAGGTTTTAGATGTGTCCTTGAACCAACACAGCTGATTTAAATGGCTAAATTAGCTCCTCACCATGTCCTGAAGTTCTCCAGAGGCCTGGTAACGAACTAATCATGTGATACAGGTGTGTTGACCCAAGGTGAGATCTAAAACCTGCAGGACACCGGCCCTCTGGGCCTGAAATTGCCCACCCCGATCTAACCTGTAAGGCCTTTCTCCTTTCAGAGCTTTTATTTACAGTGTTGTATTAAAATAATAAAAAAATAGCACACCATAAATTTGTTCCACTGCATCTAACTCTCTTACCATCTATCAAAAGAGAGGTGTTTCTGCAAACAGCCCACAGAGTTTTATCCTCTACAAGTTAGAGAGGAAGAAGAGGTTTAGGACTTCACTTCGGTCCTGCTCCTGTTTTCTTCCTCCTCATCTGTACCACTCTGCTCCCAACCCCTCCCCCAAAACCCAGCCCGCTGTCCTCTGGTCGGCCATCCCCAGGCCCTCACCGGAGATATCCCACACTCGCACAGTCTGGTCCAAACTGCCCGACACCACCAGGTCCTCAGATGGGTGGAACTGGGCACACATCACGTAGTGATTATGGCCAGTCAGCACACTGCAGAGAAGAAAGAAATAGGAAACATAAGAAATCAGGGCAGACCACTCATTTTCATTATTGTAAATTTTAACAATTTTCATTCTTCTGTTTATTTAAAATCTCAATTAAACATCCTAACTATGTGCAAGTTGTGAGAAACAACAGTTTAAACTTTACACAGTGTCTTACCAGACACACGTCCTGGACTGCCAGTTCCAAATGCGAATCGTCTGATCATCTGAAGCACTCAGAATCCAGGGGTACTCCTACAGGCAAGGTGACAATTAATGTAATAACTTAAGTCTAAATTGTTCTAACATAAAATACAAAAACACCCAAAAACAGAAAGAAGTACTAATCCAGTGGGGTGACAATATAAAGGAAAACCCCTTAAAGACAAAGTGTTTACCATAATATGTAGTACTGTACTGAATCCCAGCTTTAGTGTTGTTTACATTTGTACAGTGCTCCACCATCACAAATACAACTAATGATTTCTATCTTGGACTTGGAGACAACATATCTTAAATGATGGGCTAAGATCTGGTGACTGGAAAAGCCATAACATACAAGTTGCATAATTTAATCTAATCCAGATTGGTGGAGGCCATTCTGGAAGAGAGCACTTCACAGGATAAAAGGTGATAATTTTGTATACCTCCATTGATTTGGACAAGTAGTTCAAAATATGAGAGTCACTGTGGGAGTCAAAGGTTCAAGGTTTTCCTATAATTTGTCACTTGTCCATTTTCTATGTTAAAACGGCAGGACAACTCACATGGTGAAAGAAGGTGGTTCTGATGTAGTCAAGATGCCCAAGGAGGGTGAAGAGACAGCGCCTCAGCTTGTAGTTCCACACCTGTACACAACAAGAATATTTACTCAGCTCTCACCTAGGTTTCATATTACAGTAGTGCATTAAGACATGGCAGCACCTTTGACGTTTAGGCAAAATATTAGAAATCCTGAGTATGAGATACTGCCTCAAACCAAATAAATACAAAAATAAGCACTTGAACAACATTTATCCAGCTTCATGACATTTAATGAGAGTCTTGATGCCACAGCAGTCCCACCTTGATTTTGTAGTCATCTCCTCCAGACACAAACAGTGGCTGCTGCTTGTGGAAATCAATCCCTCTTACAGGCCCTGATGTGAGATACCACATTAAAATCACACCTCATTTCCATTAATAACACAGTTTGTAAGCTAAAGCAGCGTACTCCAGCTAAAACACCGTCTTACCGTCATGCTCATCGAATTTGTCAATAAGTGTACACATCCGATAGTCCCACAGCTGGATGACTCCGTTGTGCAAACTTGCAAGAACCCACGGCCGTTTGGGATGGAAGCTCAGGCCTGAAATGTAAAACAGCTCATCAGAGCTCTTACAGAAGAGGCTATTACACTTCAGACGACCAGCATCATCCTAATTTACAGCGGCTTTTTAAACATGCAAAGTGATGTTAGCCGGACAGCTAAGGACACGTACAACTACTGTCCATTTATCGCTACATCTGAATAAGACATAATAAAGACAAATTAGTTACAGACAGTCGGAGAAAAAATCTATTTAAAAACAAGAATAAAGAGAGAATTCTGGCTGAATAATCAACCGAGGACGATAACGTCAACTAGCTAACGTTAGCTTCTTTGCTAATAAGTAGCTAGCAGACTCTTACCTTTGACACGGGCCGACTTCGTTTCAAATTTTGTTAACATCGTTACTGGTGAACCGCAAAGCTCTTCTTTTTAATGCTGAGACAAAACTCAGTCAGAGCAAATAATTAAAAAGGATTTGCAGATTGGTTGAATCAAGCAGCCTGACCACCTTCGCCCATTTAGTTGATTCTCCTTTTTCCTGACACGTAGTCCGTTTTGTCTTCCGGTTTTGAACAATAAAGTTTTGCGACGAAAATCTGACGCAGAAAGTTCCACGGCAGCGGCGCGTAGAAATGTAACCCATAGACAAGACATCCGCGACTAAATGCCGTCATAAAAAATCTAATCTGTAAATTGCTAAGCACTTCCTAGACGTACGAAATAAGTATACGGACTCGGATAAAGAGTCATTAGCTTCTTTAATAAAGCGGTAAAAATCTAAGAGACAAAGAGGTTATTCTTTAAAATGTCAATGTCATGAACTCGCAAATTGTATGAGATTAAAGTGACAAATTTACAATTAAAAGAACTTAATACGTATTGATCAATACATTGATTTGTTTTCTTCCTAAACAATTATAAAATTCCTTATTTCTAAAACCGACTGCAAGTAATAATTTGATGACGTCATCTGCTGCAGACACGATACGTGGCACGCGGGGGCGCCTGTAGTGTGAAGTAATGCATTTCCACTGGATTACAAAAAAAACCCCCAAAAAGCAAAAAAAAAAAAAAAAATCAATAATCTAGGATTGCTACGAAAAGAAAGTGGACTTCTACACATTTTTTTCCTTTTTAAACGTCTCAAAATACAGTTGTGATCAGAAGTTTACACACACTTATTCATAGGCATGAATATCGTGATAATTTGGGGCTTTTAGTGATTTCTTCGACCTGTTCTTTTTCCAGGTTTGGCTGATAGGACATCATACATCTTTAATGACTTTAAAAAACAGTCAGAATAATTCTTACTGGATATTTGACAACTCTTATTGTCAGACTTGGTAGAATTCATTTATAGTGACTGGTTTCATAATCATAGTCTACAGATTTTGAGGTCAGGGCTTTGAGAAGGCCATTCCACTGTCCTGTTGGAAGATCCAACCATGTTTCAAGTTTCAAATGTGTAGCTGTTGATTTGAGGTAACATTAAAGAATTTAGAAGTAATTCTCTTTCTTCATTTTTCCATCCACTTTGTCCAGTGTACTCATACCATTAGCAGCAAAAAGCCCCAGAGTATGATACTATGATACTACTTTTGTCATGTTAAAGACATTGTGAAAGAAGCCATTAAAAGCCCCAAATTACAGTGACATGTTCAAAATGAGTGTATATGAATTTATTATTTATTAATTATTTATTACTTGAGGATTTAAATTTGAAAAATCCTTTTACTTCATTTACTGCAGAATTTCTCCAGTAATGCAGCATATTTTATAAAAGGACCACAGCTTTAGGATCATGACTACCGCATACACGAACTGAAGTGCAGTAAGCTTACAGTAAAACTTGTCTCTGAATGCAGTTGATTATGACACAATATTTCTACTCATGTTCCATAAGCAGTATGAAAGAAATGACAAAAATCACACCGGGAACAATTGCAGTATATCATTAGTTTTATTTTATATATTTACAGAAGAATAGTGTCAAAAAGGTTTTATTATCATCATCATTCTTTTTATTATTTTTAACGGTGCTGTGGGAAACATTTGCATCGGCCCTGAGAGTTGAGTCCCACCCCACACTGGGATGAAACCACAGGTCTCTGTGAACCTCTGCAGCAGAACTCCCCTCAGCTGATGTAAATCGCATCTCTTCTCAGCACATGGCTGACTGATTCCTTTCACAGAACCCTTTATTATACAGTCACTGATGGGCTGGTGCTCGTGTGATATCTAGATCTCTCTCTACAGTTACAGAAGTCAACTGTTGTCCGCTACACAAACCCGACAGCCACTGCCAGAAAGTGCCAACATCAGGTTGTTGATGTCTTACCCAATAGCGCATCTCCATGATTTAGTCACCTCTTTCTCTCTCCCTTTTATGTAACACAATGTGATGTTTACTACACTGTCTGTCGCCTTCTCTGGAACAAACATGACGCACTTTTATAGGGTTTATTTTCATGCCCTCAGGTGATTATTGTTCCCCAGCGGGGACCCCATACCAAAGGAAAACACCATTTTGCACATTGAAAACACTGGGAATCACAGGGAAGCACTTTGCACAGTAACTCTACACTATAATGATCACTTCAACCACAGCAAAGGCATCCAGGAATCATCAATCACTTCAAATCAATATTTTGGAATGAGGAATAGCGAATGGTCTTATTAAATTAGCTGGCTTAGTTTTAAGAGGTAAAGGAAATCTCTTATGAGAGCTCCACTCCTCTTTAGTTGTTTTAGTCTTTTAAATAACTAACAAATGTACACATTTTTCATAGTTTTCTAGCATGTTAACCATAAACTTTCTAAATTAAAGCTTTTATCTTAAGTGAAATGTTAGAAAACAATCACTTGGTGCCAACTAGGGATGTTATTGCAAATTCACACCATTTTAAAGCCGATCGTAGCTGAATAATAGATGAAATTTCACGTTCTAATGAAACCTAAAAACAACAACTTAAAGTCACTTTGAAAAGGCACCGTTTATACCCGTGAAGTGCTTTGATGTAAATTACCATAAGGTTGAACAGTATGTAAAAACAACACTGAGAAGGCCAGTGGTATTTTCTTCTTACAGAAACTCTGCTAAAATTAAAGAGTGAAGGAATTGTGGCAGCTGCTAATGAAAAGATGTCCAAATGTTCTTAGTTGTACCTTCTGTGATTTTTATGGAGAAGAATGTGTGTTTGTTGTTTGTGATTCCTTATGTTGCTTCTGTTTCCACACACTTTACTCTTTAGGGGGGAGAGCAGTGATGACGGATTAGTCACACTCCTGCCTGACATTTGCTTCTCATTCTGTCCCTCTCCCCCGCTGCTGACACACACAGCGACCCTTCGGCTCAAGTGCTTCAGATGGACACCACCACTCCCCTCATCACATGATGGAGCACTGCTCGGCTGACCCGGCCCCGGGGCCCCCAGGAAGATTGAGAGAGTCCATGTCAAAGTTAAAGCCAGGAGGCTGGAGAGGAAGAAAAAAAAAAGAGGAAGAAGCCTATAAATATTTGTGCTCATTTCAAATCACATAAAATTCAGATTAAAACATCAA
Organism: Rhamphochromis longiceps; assembly: GCF_057381845.1. NCBI lineage: Eukaryota > Metazoa > Chordata > Actinopteri > Cichliformes > Cichlidae > Rhamphochromis > Rhamphochromis longiceps. Next base: position 9,636,301 of record NC_140574.1, read on the forward strand.
CCGCAGTTCTGTTATGAAAGGGACAATCAAATGACAGCACATTTTCTTTCCCTGAAATCTTAGTGAGGTCAAACACACAATGGTGTTTTTACTTACCGCATCACCTGCTAGCTCTTTAGGTGGTTGTCCAAGGTCTTGCAGCTGTTGGTAAAAGAAACAGGATAAGTTACCAGTTTCACTCTACACATAAACTGCTTTTTTATGAGATAAGAGATAGTGCTGCATCACCTTTTGCATCAGGTCCATGATCCTCTCAAATGTGCTCTCTTTATCTGCTGCACCCTCTCCCTCTCTCTCAAAGAGCTTACAGATGTCTCCCATGATTTTGGCCTGCTGCTCATAGCGCTGGTAATCCTCTGGACTAAGGCTCGGTTTGTTGGTTTCCAGCCACTCTGGGTACTGCAAGAATGAAGTAGAGTTAATACAAATACTGAATGGGACACTGCAGAATATAATGTCTGCTATAAAACCAAAGGCACACCTTAGTAGTGATTTCCTTCAGAGATGGATAAAGAACCTCCTTAGAGAGAAGATTCTGCATGATAGACTGCATGATGGGCAGGATGTTTCCATCATCACCACCTCCTTCACCCTCCTCCAACCCTAGGCCTTCTAGTGCTTTGACAAGATCATCTCCAGCTAGTCCCGAAGACTGCAAAAAAACAATCAGACTATGAAGTTGCTCTCATTTGCAAAACCTTCATTATATTTGCTCAATTTCAGCTTGACCCACCTTCAGGTTGTCTGCATTTTTGGCCAGCCCCTGAAGGGTTTCTTTTAGACAGCAAGTGAATTCTTGTTGGGAGGCAGTGTCAGTACCTGCTCAGAATAAACAGAGTATTTTGTGTAAACTAACAAGCCAAAATAGGCAGAAGACTAGAAGTAAACTATAGTCAACACAAGCCTATATCTTACCAACTTTTCCCGCAGCCTCTGATAGCTTTTGAAAGTGTTGGAGAAGCTCCGGCTCCTCCTGAGCCAGCTCCGTCATGGCCTTCTCCCACTCCTCCTTAGCTTGGGCAGCCATGTCCCCTTCAAAGAGAGTCTCGAAGAGCTTACAGTCCTCTAGCAAAGGGGGCTGAGACAGGCAAAGAAGAGAAAACAAACAAAATCCCTTATATAGAAATAAGGAAAAACAGAGGAAGATGTTCTTCTTTTCAGTGCATCTGAATTGAAACAGTTTTGTTTTTTTATTCTAGACCCGACTCTAGCTTACAGTGTTTTAAACTTGACATAAACCTGCAGCAGTCTTGCTTCCTAATAGTAAAAGAACCAACATTTGAAAGCTCAAAACTAAAATAACACTGACACTTTCTAGTTGCAGTTTTGGATAGAAAATTAACAGAAAAAGACAAAAGCACTGCTTTATCAGTCAAATATTGCCATCTGCAAATACTGATATTTACTGATATCAGGAAATAAGAAAGTTGCGATGTTTATCTGTTGTGTGACTTCAGTTTTTTGGTGGTGAAATGTTAAAAAAGTGATGAAGGACTGAAAAGACTTCAAATTGTGTCAGTTATTTCTTAAAATCAACATGTCCTAGATTCCCTAACATTAGGGGTAATAAATTTAAAAAAAAAGAAAATGTATTGGTATTCACTATAAGCCAAACTTTTATTTAAAAATTTGCCACCGTGACACCACCATGGTTGGACTCAACTCTGATGGAGATGAGACAGCGTACAGGACGGATGTAGAGAACTTGTCCCTCTGGTGCTTAGAAAATAACCTGAAGCTGAACGTCCTTAAATCAAAAGAACTCATAATGGACTTCACGAGGCACAGACAGGTCCATTCCCCTCTCATTAGAAATGGAGAACGAGTGGAATCTGTCTCCACCTTCCGGTTTCTGGGCACCCACATCTCAGCTGATCTCACCTGGACCCACAACACCATCGCCCCGGTAAAGAAGGCCCAGCAGCGGCAGCACTTCCTCTGTGTCCTGAGGCAGAATAATTTGAACCGGAAGCTGCTGCTGGCCTTCCATTCCATTCTAAATATTATATTCTATTCTAAATTATTTCGCAAGCACCTTTTGTGCACCACTGCTGGCTGAGGACGAAGCGGCTGCAGGGTCGGGGGCTGGAGGGGCGGGCGCCTTGTCAAAATCATCCAACGCACCTGAAAGAAAGCGATGATATTAGAACCAATTCACTCAAAATGCTTTTAATGGTTTCATACTCACTGACAAATAATTATCCAGTTATTCTATTGCTATGGGATAACTGGATAACATATAATGCTGCAGCAATTTTTCTGAACTTTAAAATAGTCATTCTTGTTTTTAATCAACTCATTCTGTGTTCAAAATTTTAAAAAAATTCATTATCAAAGAAATGAGCAAAAACATAATATATTCACATTTTAAAACACGAAAGCAGTGACTTTTTTTTTTTTTAAACTAACCAATTAATCAACAATCACTTCATTCTTCAAACACCAATTCTGGCCTTTAATTAGGAAAACAACAACCTGCTAAAGTTTAAACTGAGCATAAGAGTGGCAAAGACAGGTTATTTAAATAACTTAGAATATGGAATGGTTGTTCTGAAACTGCTGATTTACTGGGCTGTTCCCACACAACCATCACTGGGGTTTACAGAGAATGGTGTGAAAAGAGAAAAGATCCAGTGAGCAGCAGTTCTCTGGGTGAAAATGTCATGTTGATGTCAGAGGTCAGAGAATAGCCAGGAAGCTTCGAGCTGACAGGAAGGCAACATTAACTTAAATAACCACTCAATGCAACCAGTCAACATACAAAATATGCAAAATACATCAAACTTTGAAGTACATGGGCTATAGGGGCATAAGACAACGCCAGGTGAAATTCCTGCCAACGAAGAACTAATTTGAACATTAGAAGATTAGAAAAGGTTTGACTGGTCTGATGAGTCTTGATTTCTGCTGGAACATTTGGATGGAAGGGTCAGAATTTGGTGTACATAACACAATAATATGTTGTCTTATATAAGACAAATGATGACTTTAAACTGAAGGAAAAACATATAAAGCGGTTTGACGATTTTTAGCCCTTTTCTGATTGTTTTATTATTGTTATGAATGTCTTTTATATTGAAAACCTACTGTTGAGAAAGTAAAACTGTAGATGATTTAGCCTTTATACATATTTGGAAAAATAAAACTGTTTAAATCCTAAGCTGGGTTGTTTTGAAAATTTGCCTTGAACAAAATATGTAGTTAAGGAAACTGACTCCGTGTTCTGTGCAGATACACGATGAAGGGCACAAACTGAACCCGGATAAAGTTATCTGACAGCAGAGACATTAAGCGATTCGTGCTGACGTTTCTTCTTGGACATTACTCCTGCAGACCCCGGCAGGAGCACCTGACGTTGAGCTAAGCCCTGACACGATGAAAGCACAACAACAACAAAAAAAGGACACAGCGACACCACGAAGCTGCACGAAAACCCCACTGCTGTGTTCAGAAATACACACACTGATAAAATATTAATGCCGACTCTTACTGTCCAATAATTCTTCCAGCTCTGCATCGTGCCCATCGGACGACCCTCCTGGTCCTGACGCCATGATGTTGCCTTCACCAACCCAGCGCGGAAACTGCCGCTTCTGCTGTAAAAATGTCGCAAACACCTCTACGTCACTCCTCCGAGTGAGCGCCGCCTCGTGGCCGGTTAAATAGTTTACTCTGGAGCAAAGTGTTGTTTAGTGTTCTGGAAAACACGCACACAAAAGCACAAATGTTTACATGATACTTCCTGTATTTTATTTGTGTTTGTATTAGAATTTATGTGAGTTTTTAAATGTTTTCTATTTAATTGTGTTCCCCTCCTTTTTGTCATTATCCCATCTTCACCTCATTGATCTTATTTGTCCATTGATCTTACAATGGACAAATTCTGTATCTGTAAATGTATACTCATTGATAAGAAACCACACTGATCTGTACATTTAGTCAGTTTAAAACTCGCACATATTAAACTACAGTTGTTTTATTTGAGAGTTCTGATAGAGAAGTATAGAGAAGATTAGAAGGACTTGGACTGTGAATCTAGCCAAAGTGTGTGATAGAATGAAGTCAGGAGTGGCAGAGAAGTGTGAGGGCGGTGCGGGACACGTGTGAGGACAGTGAGACAGTGGTGATGTATGCAGTTTAATTGATAGATGGGTTCAAGGTGGACAGGTTGGCAGATGAGGTCAGCCTGGAGTCTCTGTGGACGTCGACGTTGGTGGCTCATATTGTGATCTATATTGAGAGCAGGCAGCAGGTGGAAGAGAGCCTGGAGAGATGGAGGTTTGCAATGGAAAGAAGAAGAATGAAAATACGTAAAAGGCAAGATAGATTACATGTGTTTGAATGAGAGGGAGACAGGTGTAAGAGTGAAGCTGCAAGAAGCGGTGATAGTAAAGGTAGTTGATTTTAAATACGTTGCGTAAACCATCCAAAGTAATGGATGGTGCACACAAGAGGTGAAGAAGAGAGTGCAGGCAGAGAGGGGTGGGTGCAGCCAAGTATCAGGGGTGATGTATGATAGAAGGCCAGCAGCCAGAGTGAAATACAATTTTAAGGCTTACAAGATGACCTGCTATGATGACATCTTAGAGATCATGGCGCCATCACTGGAAATGGTTACATCAGAGGGGCAGCTCAGGTTGAATGGCTTGGAGACAAAGTTAGTAAGGAAAGGCTGAAATGGCTGGATCATGCAAAGAAGATGGATAGTAGATATACTGATATGCATACATTTGACAAAGGGTGTTGAAGATGGAGCTGCCAGACAGAAAGATTTATCAAGACATCACATATTTGCAAAAATGCTCCGAAGTTTTTGGAGACGTCCATTTTTTGTCATGCTTTGTGGCAGCTTTTGAACATCTGTGACATCTATTAATGTCAAATCTAGCCTTTATTTAACAACATAAGCAAACTCTATGTTACAATAATTGCACAGCCATTAAGGATCAAATCAGTTTCTGAAAAATGTTCTGTTTTTTCTCCCTCTGCTTGCATCTTACTGTCTTTGAGGCTCGGGACCAGCACTCCTGTTGTTGGACAGAAAGACATCAGTAAGTATTTTGGTTTTCCAATATATTAGCAACTGTCAGTGACATTTATATTAATCAGGCTGAACTTTAATCATACTTTAGATCAGCCTGTTTTACTTATTGTTTTATTTGTCCTGTGGTTTGGGGAAGTTGTTTCTTTACTAATCTTTTCCTGTCTTCTGTTATTAGACTTGAGATATGGCTGCACGATGCTGTTGCTGGTGACTCCAGTTAATTCTACAAGACATGCTGTGTAAGTAAACAAACAACAGTTTGGTCTGCATTTCTTGAAAGATCACATCCCCCAAACTTAGTTTAGAGGGTCTACACTGTATATAGTGAAGTCTGCAAGTTTTCTAACAGCAAAATTTGTTTTGTTCCCAAATCATTTTGCACATCATTAGAATGAAAGTTATTGGCCATGTTTGCATAGCCCTTTTTAAAATGATGCTTTCATGACATTATTGTATGTTGGGTGGGGGTCAGGGCTATCCAGACTGACAATTGGGACATTGAATGTCACCTCTCCGCTGGGGAGGGAGCCTGAGATTGTGTAAATTGGAGTCTGTTTTATACCAAATGCAGAAAAAAATGTTTTAAGAAAGCAATTAAGTTCATGTTCATGTTTGTTTTGTTTTTGTTCCAATATGATTGTTTGCTTGCAGGACACCAGGAGAGATGAGTCCTCCGTCACAGATGGTGTGGTCAGTGAAGATGGTCGCCTGCAGGTTCAAGCTCATTGCATCTCCAACGCACATCCACTGCCACTGTACTTAAGGGAAGTTAAAGACTTTCTTCTGCACCTACATTTGGATCACCTCGATCCATGATAGTCATTCAGGCAGTAATGCCTGGACTGGAAACAAGCCATCCTTAAAACATTACAACATTCCAGCTCCTGTGTTGGAATGAAAAACAAATGTGTTGTTTAAATTAGAGATTGCACTTGTGACAGAACAACAAATATTTTATTTTGATTATATAAGTAAGTACAAAACAAACTTGAGGTAGGCCTAAACTTATTTTCAGAATAATTAGATCTGAGAATGTGTTTCATTGTAAGATTATAACAGTGATGGCAATATAATTGTTTGTTGTTCAGCAGAACAGTGTCCAGTATGTTGGCTGTTATACTTTGTTGTGTTTGAAAATAAAAGTTGGGCTGATTTTTAACATCATTACAAAAAGTGTTGTTAATTATTTTTAATCATATTCAGGTTACCACAAATTGTTTTTTCATTTAGTTGAACTTGAAATGTTTGTCAGTAGGTAAACAATTAAAATTGTACAGTCAGAAATATCAAGTTATTCTTAATACTGCAGACTTGCAATGTATAAGTTGTCCTAACAGTCATCTTAAGTAAGCTTTACTTAGTTTTTTTGAGGCAACGAGTTTCCTCAATTTTTTTGAGTTCTGGGAATTAATTAGATTTTACAGTGTAGCCCCACAGGCCTTAATTGTTGAAATGTGAACGATTTAAATAAGTCAAATCAGTCTTGTATAAATGCCTATGTGATACCAGAGGTCGGGGGTTTCCTTTTTCTATTTTCAGGAAACGTCTCAGTTTTACAGTCCATACAAATAAATATGGTTGTCGGGGTGTCGTTGCTAAGCAACAGCATGAAAAAATATACTCCGAGTGTAAAGATTCAGAGGGAAGCGCTGACAAATGTTTAGCACATCCGGCCCGTAGCGATAGTAACGCTGATGGAGATGACAACATTGATTGTTCACGTGGGGCTTTCTAAAACGTTAACGTCTAATTTTCTAATCAGATATCAGGCAACTCAGGGGTGTGTCCAGGATGGTACGTTGTGGGGAAATCTGAATATTTAATCACAAATAAATACAGTGTAGAAAGTAGGTGGATGATTTTCAGTGTTTAAACATTAGTTTTCATTAATCAACTAATTTTCCAAGGAGCGAAACACATACTTATATAATTGCCCCCATATAAAAGTCATGTCCCCGCTTAAGTAACACAAAGGTTTTAGGATACCATTATTATCAACATCACGTTGTTAGATGATAATTATTGATTCATTAACCTGTACGTCACTTTTACTTTGCTGCTGGAGATTATTTTACTTACTGAGCTATATATTTCTGATTGGTAGTAAAATATGCAATATAATAATTAACTACAGCTTTAAAATAAACAGCAGCCTACAAGATTTGCAAGTAAAATAAAAATAGAATATAGAACTATATTCTATCACCAGCCCTATGCTTTTGTCCAGTGACATTATGATTAACAGTACTACAATTATTCAGTAATACTTATGTAGTTATGACCACGTGTGAATAAATACCTGATTAGAAGGAGAAAGGAAAAAAATATTTTTTTTTAATCAAATCTTTTTTTTAATTATTATTTTATTATATTTTAGTTGTTTATTTTTATTTACTGCTACTGGGATTATGGTTGATCTGAGCTGTCCTAACTCAAAATGCTGCAATGCAATTTCAAAGTAAGTGGAAACAAGTGATGTTAAATCGAGATTTTGAGATTAATAACCTGAAACTCTGACTTACAGATGGCAAAAATAAGTAAATAAATGAATCAGTCTCTCTCACACATATACACAAACACACGCACATACAAATCAGATTTGGAAACAAGCTTCCATAGCTTATAGCAAGGTATTGCTAATTTCCCAGCCATTTTCTCTTATCAGCTTCTTGGGTTCTGCCACCATCTTTGCCGTTCGTGAAATCTCCCTTAAACTTCAGTCCAAGATGTATTTGAGTGATACTGAAATTAATTTAGGTCAGTGTTCAAAATAGTTAAATATCACGATGGGTGGCAAGTCGTGCTTCTAGAAGGATTCTGGCACAATCAAAAGTGAACTTTCAGGTAGCTCTGCATTTCCAACAAGCATATCATGCTAACAGACTTCACATAGAAAGCTGCAGTCACTCACAGAAGCTTTTCATTATTTTGATTCCCTGCTTTTCATTAGTTTTGCACCAATAAATAGTATTAAACTAATTAGGAAGATTAGATACGAGGGCTCAGAGTAACAGAGCAGTAGCCTGGGTAGCATGGAGGAGGGAGATGAGGAGGAGGAGAAGGAGGATGATTTAAGTCAGACGAGAATAACGGTGCAGACATTTGACGCCTAATTTGGTTTTTTGGGCGGGGAGCAGCTCGTCTGAGCTACTAGAAGATCCAGCCAGGGGGCTGAGGACCTGCAATCGTCGGCTCTCCTACCACTTGCATGTTCTCAGGAGCTGAGAGCAGCAGCAGCAGCAGCAGCAACGAAAAGCAGAAAGGAAACTTCCCGCTGTGGTGTTTTTGCGATCAAGGTAGGCGTTTTGAGAAGTGTACAGGAAAGTTCACAGCACACAGTGGTAGACTTTACTGAGAAGAATTGATTACTTAGTCTACACGTTTATTTTGAAAATCTACAGGCTTTCGACGAATTAGAATTTTCCACCACGAGGAGTAACTTTAAATATCCAGATGTTTTACTAAATATTATCGCGTAGTTCGATTTTTCAAAAGAAAATGTTTGTTATATGTTTTTGAGACTATATAAAAGACTGCAGTGTGGTGTGTTTCTGTGGTTGGAGCAGGGTGTGGCAAGTGGCACTCCCACTTTACTGTCAATGAATGAACTGCATGAGACTAAAACAGAGCTGTCAAACTTACATGTTTTACTTTACAAAGGGGTTACATTCTCCTTTTACCTATTCCCTGATATGCCTAAATATTTCTTCTTCTTCTTTTTAAAGTTTTTCCTTTAATTTTAATTAAGAGATGTGGCTTTTGTTGAGTGAAGAGAAGAGAAGCAAAATGTGATCCTCACTGTACCTTTTATCAGAAGGATTTTGTGCCTCGACTACTTAGGCATTTGCTGAAAAAATCCTATCAACCTTTCAAAACGCAGTACTCAGTTTTGAATACACTGACATCATGCTCTGACTTGCATATACTGAAATTGTTGGCCAACAGTGTTCATCTTGTGCCTCCATCTTTGTAAGTGGATTATAGGTGAAATTGAGTAACTAATGTTGTGTCATGGCAACAAAACAAGGACACCACATGACCTCTCTGCTGGGACACTGAAACATTCGTTTCCTGAACATCTTGACATGATAGTACATCTTAACATCTGTGTGTGCGTGTGATATGTGTAAAACGACTGTGCAGAGGAGCATGATGCTGTCACATCCTGATATAATCTATTTTCTATTTTCAGCATCTCTTGCAATTAAGGAAGCCCCCCCCCCCCCCCCCCCCCCCCCTTGTGATTTCCATGCTGTGCTGTGTGACGACACTTTTTCCACGCTTTTTTCTCTATCATGACTATTTTTCTCTCCTTTATTCTTTCCTGATTCAATTCCACAAGTAGCAAAGCAATGGCAGTAGGAGTAGCGGGACTGATTTTTCCATTACGACCCTCCATATTCATTTATTTTGAGTGGTTTACACAAAGCATAATCGGTACCCTGACTCTCAGGCTGGGTTGGGACTTTTGAACAGGGGGGGAGAAAGAGGACAACTGATGGAAAAGAGAGGGAGTAGCCAGCCACCAAATGAGACCACGAGGAGGAAAGCAAGGAAAGAAAAAGAGAAGAAAAGACAAAACTTGGCAAACATGACAAAGTTACCAGTTGTTCAGCAGCAGCCAGACTGCAGCACATCTGGAACCCATGAGTAACTTGGAAAATTTTTATAAGAAATAGGGGAGGAGGTAGAAAGAGAAACGAGGAGTGGTGAAAGCAAGGGGCCTTGTAGTGACTCAGCCTTCAGCTATTCCACTCCATCACTGTGTTTAAACTATGTGTCCTTCTGTGGCCAAGGCACAGGGCTTCCCCCGTGTTCCCCTCCTCCTAGGGTGAAGTGAGTCACCCTGAATCAGTTTGCATGGTCTTTTTTTTCCATTTCTCTCTTTTTGTCCACTTCTTTGTCTTGATACCTCACCACCAGTTTAGATTTTCACCTCCTCGTCCATGACTGTGTCATAGATGTTTAATAGGACTAATGTAAACAGGCCTTTTCTCCATGTTTATAACTGTCTCTCTGTGTAAGCTGTGTAAGGAGAGGAGCACTTGTGGAGCCAAGCAGGCAATAGGTGTCATGAGGGGAAGGGAGGAAAGGGAGGAAAGGCAGCCAGTGTTGCCAGAGTGAATCTGAGCTGTGAAATGTTAGCTGTGGAAAAAAAAAACAAGGAAACAAATCCAACCCCCCAAAACACCACTGTAGATCAGCTGCTATATAGAATTTTCCTAAAAGCATTAGCAAGCACAATGACAGGATATGAACTCTTCTGTAAGTTGACTAATCTTGTCAACCTTGCAGTGCAGTGCAGCTGCCCAACCAGTTGCAGTTTGAGGTAAATTATATTATCTGGAAAATACTTGCATACAGATCGCTAAAAGCATTTTGTAAGTAATTTTTGGTATGAAGTCTGGAGATAACACTAGTACTAATTATTTTGGGTGGAAGGCTGAGCAATAAAATTGAGCAAACGGTAAGAAGGATGAGGGATAAGTGTACCAAAAGATATAAGGCAAAAACAGCGATGCTGTGTTTTGTATCAATTTGTATCAAGTTAAGTACTTTTTGAGTGAAAACGTTGCATTCAGCTCTGTCATGGCAATTTTGTTTTCTGACATTTTAAAGTGTGCCTAGCTGATTTCCAGCTCTGTAGCTTTGTAAAATTAACAGAAAAGCTGTTTGACTTCTACCATAGAGCCACTCTCTTCCCTTGCAAACAGAAGGTTTGAACATTTAGTGGGTGGGGCTTCTGAGCCTGAGCTGTCTGGAGCTCGAGCTTTCGTCTGAAAAGGATTACCACTAAAAATGGTGACCTGATTATTTGAAGTGTTGACCACTTTAACATGTGCATCCACCATTATGACAGTATGACACCCCAACCCCTGTGGATTTGTAATCTTCTGCGTTGAAGCGTTAAGTTTGGCATTCTGGTCATGTGGATGCTGTGGTTAAATCAAACCTTCATTTACTAAATGAACACTTGCCAATCTGAGGAAGACTCAAAGTAGAAATTAAGAGTATAAACACACTTTATACTGTCACCCAAAAAAGTAAGATTATATATAATAAAATAATAGTGCATTCATTCTCTTCATCATTAAAAATGTTTTTCATTGTCTAGTCATTGTAAAATGCTAACGTCAGCTCTTACCCCAGGTGGGTGTAACTTAACTGAAAGCAGCTCTGTAGCCAGCTGAAGAAGTAGTGACAGGCAAGTAGTGACATACTTGTTGGACTAAATCTTACATTTCCAGAAATATTTCTAGAAATATAAACTTTTTAACCACTGACAAAAATATTTTAAACTACATTAAATATTCTAGTCAAATATAAAATTTAATTAAAACACCTTAAAGATATTAGATATTAGGATCAATATCATTTTGCTTGGTGCTATGTTACACTGAACTTTCTACCCAAAAAAGGAGAGGACAAAAAGACTTCAGCTTTCCTTAGACTATATTCATAGTTTAAATTCAAAATTGCACTGTACTTGCGACACTGGGAGTGGGTGTGGAACAAATAGGCCACATTTGCAACACGATGACAGACAGGGGTCTGGGGAGTTTGTAGCATAACACCCATCTCTGAGGACATGACTATTGAGCAATGTCTGAAAGGAAGAGGCTGCACTTGGTACTTTAATTCTGTTGTGAGAACACGTCTGGAGCTTGTATGAGACATAAACTACCAGAGAAATTAAAATGGTGTGTTCACCAGCTGATTTGACCAGATGTGAATGGGCTGTGACCACAGTGAACTCATTATTTGCAGTTTCGAATTGGGTTTTTAGGATTTGAGTTGTTGTTTAAGTCATTCATGAAAATACAACGGTAGAATTGTTCCACTCAGAAACTGGTATGTAGTCGGATGAACCCTGTTTGCGCACAGGTTGCTGGTCTCGCATAGTTGTCTCTTATATTTCATCTAGAGCCATAAAAAGTTGCATGAGACTCTAAAACACCACTTACTAATCATTATCTTTTTCTTCTTACAGATTTGTCTGCTTGACAGAGGAAACGCCCACAAATAAGAGGAAACTTTTCTGCTTCTCTCATCGCCCAATTCACCTCTCATTATGGCTATAGTCCTCCACTCCAGCCCTCTGCTGTGGACACGGCTGGCAGCCCTGGCTTTCTCCTGTGTGGCATTCTCTGTGGCCGTGCATGGTGCCCAACTCGTGCACGGCACCGGAGACTGGTGCATCTTCTGCTGGGCCTTCAGCTTTGCCGGCACTCTGCTCGTGATTCTGGTGGAGCTCTTCGGCCTGCAGACCAAAGCCCCTGTTTCCTGGAAGAACTTCCCTATCACCTTTGCCTGCTACGCTGCCCTACTCTGTTTGTCCGCCTCTATCATCTTCCCACTCTACTTCCTCAAGGGTTTATCGGGCTCCAGTTCGGTCCGCGACTACCGTATCGTGGTAACCGTCTTCTCCTGCTTGGCTACCATTGCTTACATAAGTGAGGTGAGCATCAGCAAGGCGCGTCCGGGTGAGGTGGCCGGCTACATGGCCACAGGACCTGGACTATTGAAAGTCTGTGAGACCTTCGTGGCCTGCGTCATCTTCGTCTTTGTGAGTGACCCCGTGTTGTACGACCGTCACGATGCACTGAAGTACTGCATGGCCGTGTACTGCATCTGCTTCATCCTGTCAGCAGCCATCATCCTGCTCTGTATAGGCGAGTGTACCGGGTACTTGCCTTTCCCATTCCCCCGGTTCCTGTCAGCCTACGCCATGCTGGCCGTGGTCCTCTACCTGTCAGCAACCATCATCTGGCCTATCTTCAACTTTGACCCCAAACACGGTGGGGATAAAAATAGGCCATACAACTGCAGCTCACAACCGGGGTTGTGTTTGTGGGATAAGCGCATGGCAGTGGCTGTACTCACCGGTGTCAACTTCATCCTCTACCTGGCAGACCTGATCTACTCCACCCGTCTAGTATTTGTCAATGCTTAAAAAACAGGAAATCATGCTAGCAGTATGCTCCAAATAAAATTTAATTTGCCCACTTTGACAAAGGCTTTGGAATTGCTGTCTCTTTTATTGCTACAAGCAAATGGTGGCATACTCAGTCTAGCACTCTGATCACTTTAATGGTATCACTTGAGGACAAGCCGTGATAGGAGACTAGAGAACAAACTTTAGCATGATAGCACAGCTGAGACAAATCCTGTGTGACTCAATTTGTTGTTTTAAATTTGCCCTTAAAATAATATGATTTGACTTTTGCTAGAACCAGACAGAAGGAGAAAAGCATGCCCTATGGCCCAAGCTGCCCTAACTGTGCAGTGGTAAATATGGAAATGCATTTAAAAAAACAAAAAATACAAAAGAGAGTGTGCTCAAACCATGAATTAAGCTTTTCATAGGTAGAGATTGACATATTCGGCTGGTCAAAACACAGATCTTGCGCTCTTTTTGGCCCGAAACGTTAAAAATTAGCCCTGAAACCTTGCCGAATTAATTTTGTGTGAAGTATACTGCATGACTGAATTTCTTAGAGAGAAAGTGAGAGAGAGAGAGAGAGAGAGAGAGAGAGAGAGAGAGGGGAGGAGTTGGAAGCAAGTTAGTGGTTGTGTCTACACATACAACAATATGACTTTCTGTTCATGTATTGGGGCATGTAAATGGCAAATATTTGCTTCCAGTCACCCAAATAGACTCTTATCTTTTATATAGAGACCTGAATGTGATTGCTGGAATCTGCTGATATTACTCAAAATTTTTAATGGTAGATCAGTTCCCATTTTTATACAGAAAATACATTTTTCATGTATGCAGGGATGCTTTGGATAGTAGTAATCTACCAACAGATTTCCCAAAAGAAGGCCACGTCTTATTTACATGCTGTGTTCATGTAAATAAGACAGAAAAATAAAAACAAAGCTAATGTTGAGTTTTTGTTTGATACTTTTGGCAGAGTGTATGTCAAAAGTGTATATATAAAAAGAAAATCAGTGAACATTTCAGATTAACTGTTACAGAAAATATTGCAGTGCCATGTGACTGACTTTTGTGGCCTTTTTTTTAAATGGCATCATTAAACTTCATTGCAGTACACAAAGCAGCTGACAGGGTTGCATCAGTCAGTCATTTCTTTAAGTTCATATCCCAACAATTCAACCACTTAAAGAAGTGATGAATTGGTTTACATGATGTTAAAGATGATTGGTAGGCTAGCTTTTGCTCTTGTTATGGAATGTGCATATCTGTGAGCTATAATCTATTGTAAGAACATATATGGATTTAAAGAAACAAGAAAAACATATAGTCAAAGTGCACGTATTAGTGTTTTCATTGTGTGTTTATATTTCTGGTGTCTCCAAATATCCAAGAACCTACTAATGCTGGTCCCTCACAGCTAAGGTTATATTCATTACATCTATTTGTTTTGTACTGCTTATAGAAATCTAATAAAAAGGTTTCTCTCAGTCTAGATGTTCTTAGGATTGTAGTCTTTACATTTTTTATACTTTGCTGTTCCAAGTGTGGAAACCGCATCAGTGTTGAAGGAAAATGTATTCCAGTGTTTCAATAAATCCACATGATTAACAGATGTTTGTGTGTTACTTTCATGTTTTTATGCTTTGGTTTAGTCCCCATATGATCCAATTTGAACATTTTATTTAACTCTAAACTTATTTTTAGCCACCCTGTTGGTGTAGCTCCTCTTCTTAGTCAAGGCTGAAAAATGCCAACGTCTATTAGAAGCTGCAAAATCTGGTATAGATATTTAATACTAAGTGTGTGACACACACACATAGGAAAATAACTGGTAAATAAGTAGGTACCTGTCCAAATGGAAACAGCCAGGGTTTAAAGCAAGAGCCCAAAAAAATCAATACCTTCAGTGGCAACACGGGGCTGGCTCCAAAAGTGAGTCCCACAACCAACTCTAATGTTAATACCTCCACCTTTCCAGCCAAAAAAAACAGCGTGTTGGTCTAAAGAGCTTGGAAAGAAAGCAACTGAACTTCTTTGAGTTTCTTGAGTTTCTATTTAAAACTGAGGTGAAACGCCATTGTAATGGAGAATGTCACTTTAAGAGGGATGGACTTGACCTCCTGACTATGAATAATGAAGATGATAAGGTGCTGACTCTATGAATCCACAATCTCAACAGGGTTGTCCGATAAGAACAGATGGCTTATCCACAAAATCCACTGCCACTCAGGTATCTGCCGTTCACTCATTTATTTAACAAGAATCCGAGGTACACATCCATAATGTGAGTGAGGGGATTTAACAGGCTGTAAAATGCTATATGCATTGTGTTGAAGTGATGGTGTGGTTTCTGTTGGAAAGAACATAAAAGTCTTCCATGATTATGTGAACAGAGTGAATTAAATGTGTAATACAACAATACAAACAATACTGGGTAGTGGAACGTTCAACCAAAATAAGGGAGTATCAACAAATGCTAATTTTACTATTTACATAAACCCTAACTAGGCACTTTACACTATAGCCAACATGAGAAATTAGTGACGGTCCCTTAATGACCGCATGGCAGAGGCTGCTTGGGCAGTAACATTCAGTAAACAAAGTGTGCGCCAAGGATTTAAACAAGGGAGGATAATGGCTGCAGCAAAGAACAAACAGGATAAACACAGAAACTTACAGTCTCATGGACGCACACTGCTAACAGCACAAGGAACGAAAATCCACACGGTGAGTAAAACTCTACTGACTCTCCCCACCTGCAGCTCCGACCGAACTCTGCGTCGAAGTGTGTGCGTAATGATGAGGTAGAATTGTGTCTTCTGATTGGTGAAGAGGATGGGTTGCCTCACCGCTCACAGCTGTATGCTGATATATTTACTCGGCAGATGTGGCTCTGTTCGTCGGTTCAGCCGATGGGCTGGCCTTTTGTACAGCCGCCCCCAACTTTGCGGAGCAAAGGTGCACTTCACTCAGGAAGGTCAGGCAGTAGACTCCGGTGGAAGAGCTGTGAGTCTGATGAGTCGAGCCACTGGTCGGGTGTATGTCTTGTCTCCAACCTGTATCTGAACTTTCCGAACCCTGCCATCTGCTCCAGGGATGACTTGGATGACCTTACCAACTGGCCATATGGCACGAGGGAGCTGCTGGTCCACAATGAGAACGATAGTGCCAACAGTCAACTCATCTCTTTCCTGCTGCCATTTATGCTGCATATGGAGTGAAGGTAGATAATTCCGGATGTAGTGGATCCAGAATTGATCCGCCAAGGCTTGACACTGCCTCCACCTACAACGACTCAGGAGTTCTGCTTCTGGGTAGACGACCTGTGGCATACTGGAATCAGGCCGCCCCATCAACAACATGTTGGGAGTGATTGGATCAGCATCTGCTATGTCTGAGGAGACATAACCTAGCGGCTTAGAGTTGATGATGCTCTCTACCTTGCTGAGTATCGTCCTAAAGACTTCCTCAGTGACATGCTGCAAGCCGAGAATGGTATGCAGCGCAGACTTGATGGAACGAGTCTCCCGTTCCCAGGAACCACCGAAATGTGGAGCCTATGGAGGGTTGAAACGAAAATGAATCTGCTGGCTGGCCAACTGTGACTTCAGAGCTGGGCCGAGGGCGTTGAAAGTCTCCTGGAGTTCAGAGCTACCACCTTTGAAGTTGGTACCTTGATCCGACAGTAGTTCGAAGGGCTTCCCACGTCTCGCGATGAAACGACGCAGTCCCATCAGGAATGAGTCAGTGTCCATGCTGGCAAGCAGATCAAAGTAGACTGCATGGGTGGTTAGGCATTTGAAGATGATCCCCCACCGTTTCTCGGTACGCCGCCCCATCTTGACAAGGTATGGACCAAAGCAGTCCACCCCAGTTGAATAGAAGGCTGGGCGATGAAGTCTTAAACTGGATGAGGGAAGGTCAACCATCTTGGGAATGACCGGCTGACTGCGCCACCTCCTGCATTCAGGACAGTTGTACTGGTGCTTCCGGATGGTCTCTTGTCCTCGAAGTATCCAGAACCTGCGCCGGAGCTCAGCAAAGACCCTCTCGGAGCCTGGGTGAACAAGCCTGCGATCACAATCCTGGATGATGTGCTTTGTAATAAAATGCTGAGGGTCAAGAACGACAGGATGCAAGATGTCTTGACTGAGGGTTTCACATCTGCGAAGCCCCCCCCCCCCCCCCCCCACACACACACACACACGGATCAGTTGAACCTCTGGGTCATACTAAGGAGCTAAGGCAAGTAGGCGACTGCTGGCAGCTACCGGTTTGTGAGATGACAGCCGAACAAAATCTTCAGGAAAACTGTCTTCCTGTACCTTCTGGAGGAATGCTAGTTCTGCTTGCCAGTAATTCTCTGCTGTGGGTGTTGAGTTGGCAGCTGTCCCGTGGACAGCTCGAACGTAATCTTCAGGCAAGTCCTGGAAGCCACCGAAAGAAGCAACATCAGAAGCTATCCTTCCGCAGCTCTGATGAATCATCAAGGGAAATGTGGTTCGGGAGCTCTGGGCAGTATGATGCCATCTGCCAGAGAAAAGGTGGGCCCCGGCGCGACCGATGATGAGCGGTGAGCTGCGAGAGCAGTAATCCCCGAGTGATGTCGTCGGCAGGATATCTCCACAGGCCCCCTTCAGTTAGCTCTTGAATATCTGGAGCCTGGGATTGGGACTGGAGCCAGTTCAGGACTGTAGTGGAGTCTGTCCAATAGACAATGCTTGAGATACAAAGGGTGAGTTCCCTCTTGAGAACGGCAGCAAGCTGGGCTCCCACATGAGCAGCACAGAGCTCCAACCTCAGAATGGACTGTTGACGGACGGGAGCAAATCGAGATCAGCGCGGCTAGGAAGGCTACCTGGATTCCCCCCATATGATCTTCCGTCCTAAGGTAGGCTACAGCTCCATATGCCTTCTCAAATGCATCGGAGAAGATGTGGATGCTCTGCTTGCAAAGGGATAGGTCTGTCTCTGGCTGCACATAACAACGTGGCAGGGAGACATCAGGGAGCTGAATCAATTCACTTTCCCATGCATGCCACAGCTTCAGCAGGTCGATTGGCAGATTCGGATCATCCCAGTCTCTCCTTTTCCGCCAGAGATGCTGCATCAGGATTTTGGCCCGAGTGGTGTAAGGAATGAGGAGGCCAAGCGGATCATACTGCTTGGCCAGAACCCAATAGATGTTGCGCATTGTGGGCTCCACCAACTGCTCGGTGTGCCAAATCTGATATCTGAGCTCATCAGACTGACAGTGCCATTGCAGGCCCAGAGTCCGCTTTGGTACATCAGTCCCATTGGGGGAAAACCACAGTTCACTGCTCTGTGAGTCTGATCCAGGTGGCATATGACTGATGAGTTCTGGGTAGTTAGAAGCCCACTGTCGTAATTCGAAGCCACTGGTGAGCAGCAACTGCTGGATTTTGTTGACCAGTTGCTGGGCTTCGGGAAATGATGCGAAGCTCTGGAGGAGATTGTCAACGTAGAAACATTTCTCTACTGTGTGACGGGTATCTTCGCTGGGGCTGCTGTGATCCAGAACGTGCTGCTGCAGAGCATTGGTGGCACAGCAGGGATGTCGCCCTGAAAGGCAACACCTGCCATTCGTAGACATCTGGTTGCCTCGTGCAATCCATCTCTCCAGAGGAAACGGAGGAAAGGCTTGTCCTGAGTCAAGAGGTGGACCTGGTGAAACATCCCCTTGATGTCACTGCTCACCGCAATGGGATACTCCCGGAAGCGAAGTAACACACCCAGGAGCATCCAGCCCAGGGTAGGACCAGCTAGGAGATGCTGATTCAGGCTGGTACCATTGTGCACAAAAGAACAGTTGAATACAATGCGATCCTTGCCAATATGATGAACCATGTGGTGTGGTATGTACCAGGTGTTGCCATCTATATCCATGTCCGCGATGGTCAGTTTACTCACATAGCCTGCATCCACCAGCTTCTGAATTTCCTGGTTATAGGTGGCTGCTCGTACAGGCTTCTTCAGGAGGCGCTTCTCCGTGGCTCGCATGTGACCCAGGACAGAGTCCTTAGTGGAATGAAGCAGGACTGGTTCCTCTTTCCACAGCAACGGGGCGGCATATCGGCATATCTTCTCCTCTAGCATCTTGACAGCCATGGTATCTTGTTTTGAACGTGTGGCCACTTTCTCATTCTGGTATGGGAGAACATCCATCTGCCAGAGCTTGGCTACATTACTGAGAAGTTCAGCACTGGGAGTCAGGGTGCTTGTGAGTAGACACTGAGGAGTGGAGGCTTGATGTAGAAGAACCTTGGCTGGACCCTGCAGAGTCCAACCCAGCCGTGTCTTGAGTGCAGCTGGTCCTCCCCATGGACCCAGATGTACAGGCTCTATTGGAGTCAGGAGATGTGGGTAGTCAGAGCCAATCAGCAATAATGGTTGAGCTTGGTGGAACGAATGAAGTGGAAGACCTCACAGGTGGTGGTAGGACCTTTGCAGTGCTGGATGTGAGTGTTTGGCGAGCCCAAGCTCAGTGGCATCTTGGATCCGGAACCGTTTCCAAGGGCTATAGAGAAGGAAACGGAATGTCCTTCCACCGTTCTAATGTTTGTCGGATGGTTCAAAGCGCCAACTCCTCCCTCATTCCCTGAAGGCCCAGCTCTTGGGCAGCACTGTGAAGAAGGATTGTGCGCTCTGACCCATCATCAAGGATGATTGAGGGTCCTCTTCTGGACAGAGATCTCCGATGTTATTCCCGGGATCTGCTGGAGCCACTCGCCTAGCTTGGGAGTCACCGCACCTAGTGCTCCAATTACCACGGGGACCACCGTTACCTTCACCCTCCATATCCTCTCGAGCTCTTCTCTGAGCCCTTGGTATTTCTCCAGCTTCTCGTGTTCCTTCTTGCTGATATTAGATAGAGAAGGAAACGTTCCACCGTTCTAATGTTTGTCAGATGGTTCAAAGCACCAACTCCTCCCTCATTCCCTGAAGGCCCAGCTCTTGGGCAGCACTGTGAACCGCTTTCAGAACCGCTACATCGATCACTACGGCCGTCTTCTTCTGTTTGTCTACCACCACTATGTCCGGTTGGTTAGCCACCACCATTTTGTCCGTCTGTATGTGGAAGTCCCACAGGATCTTAGCTCGGTCATTCTCCACCACCCTTGGGGGCATCTCCCATTTTGACCTCGGGACTTCCAGGTTATACTCGGCATGCCTTCATATTTATCTGTCTCGCTCATGTCTGCGGTAGGCTTGCTTAGCATAGGGGGTCTAGCCTTAGGACCCTTACTGGATGCAGACGCCCCAGGCAGGAATCGAACTTGCGATCCTCTGTTACGCTATCCAACTGCTATCATACGTATATATATATATATATATATATATATATATATATATATATATATATGTGTGTGTGTGTGTGTGTGTGTGTGTATATATCTATATATATGTGTATATATCTATATATGTATATATATGTGTGTGTGTGTGTGTGTGTATATATATATATATATATATATACATATACATACATATACATACATACGTGTAGTCTAACCACTACGCAGCTGGATAGCGTAGTGGTTAGACTACACGCCTTTGGAACAGAGGATCGCAAGTTCGATTCCTGCCTGGGGCGTCTGTATCCAGTAAGGGTCCTAAGGCTAGACCCCCTATGCTAAGCAAGCCTACCGCAGACATGAGCGAGACAGATAAATATGAAGGCATGCCGGCTCGGACGTCGCCCGGATCAACAAGGTCCGCGTCAGGTGTTGAGGAACCAGGGCACCCTGACGAAAAGTGGGCTACTGGAACAAGAAGGCATCGGTGGGCAAGAGACGAAAACAGGGCGTTGTTGGAATGCTACTATGCAAGTAACCCCGGCGGAAGGGGCTACATGAATAGGATGAGGGACCTATGGATTCTTCGATACCCAACATCCACAATGACGGCGAAACAACTAGTAGCTCAGTGTTCCAACATTCGAAAGAAGGGACTGCTCTCACAGCTAGAGATTGACGAGGTACAACACAAATGCTACGGCAAGGAGGAGTCAGGACGCCAGGTCAGGGGGGAGATATCATCACCCCCACCCGAGATTGGGTACATAGCCCCAAGTGCGATAGGAGAAGGATCGTTGAGTGCGAGAGGAACTGACCTGAAAAATAGGATCATGGCCAAGCTTGAAACCTGGATCCCGCGTAGCCGGTTACCAAGATTACGTGAAGTTCCCTCAGAAGGTCTGCTAGATGATGTTAATGCAGCACTACGGGCAATACCTACAACCACGATTACCGACACTAACAAGCTGATCTACAATACGGCAACAGTGATCAGTGAGATGCTTGGCTACAAGTTGAACAGCGACAAGGGGCAGTACCCTCCATGGAGAAGGAGGCTAGAGGGCAAGATCAAAGTAGCACGGAGGGAGGTTAGCCAACTAACGGAGTTGCAGAAAGGTGCGACAAATAAGGTGCCTAAGAAATACAGCAAGCTGTCCATACCTGAGGCCTTGGAAACTGCCAAGCAAAGACTCACAGCCTTGGCCAGCCGCTTGAGGAGGTACACCAGAGAGATAGAAGGCAGGAGAATAAACCAGCTGTTCTCCACAGAACCAGCAAAGGTGTACTCTCAGTGGCAAGGGAACAATAAGAGAACAGCACCACCGGACGGAGCAATACTGGAAGAGCATATGGGAGAAGGATGCAACCCATAACGGCAATGCTCAGTGGCTAGAGGATCTGAGGGCTGACCACAGCGACCTCCCTGAACAGGGTCCAGTAACCATCACAGTGGCAGATATCCAAGAAAGGGTCTCCAGTATGAAGAGTTGGACAGCACCAGGGCCCGACATGGTTCACGCCTACTGGCTGAAGAAGCTGACTGCACTCCACGAGCGTCTGGCAGCACAAATGAACCAGCTGCTAGTTAACGAGAGACACCCGGAATGGCTAACTGAAGGCCGGACGGTCCTGATCCCCAAGGACCCCAAGAAGGGACCGGTCCCCTCCAACTACCGACCAATAACCTGCCTCAGTACTACATGGAAGCTCCTGTCAGGCATCATATCGGCTAAGATGAACAGGCACATGGGTCAATACATGAGCGGGACACAGAAAGGAATTGGCAAGAATACCAGAGGCGCAAAACACCAGCTACTGGTAGACAGAACAATCAGCCGAGACTGCAAGACCAGACTGACCAACCTGTGCACTGCCTGGATTGATTACAAGAAGGCCTATGACTCAATGCCCCACAGCTGGATACTGGAATGCCTAGAATTGTACAAGATCAATGGGACCCTAAGAGCCTTCATCAGGAACTCAATGGGGATGTGGCGTACAACACTAGAGGCCAACTCCAAGCCCATAGCACAAGTCACCATCAAGTGCGGGATCTACCAAGGAGATGCTCTGTCCCCACTGCTGTTCTGCATAGGCCTGAACCCCCTCAGTGAGATCATTAACAAGACTGGCTACGGATACCGACTACAGAACGGAGCAGTTGTCAGCCACCTCCTGTACATGGATGACATCAAGCTGTATGCCAAGAGTGAACGAGACATCGATTCACTGATCCACACTACCAGGCTATACAGCAATGACATTGGAATGTCGTTCGGACTGGAGAAGTGTAGTCGGATGGTAACAAAGAGAGGGAAGGTAGTCAGAACTGAGGGGATTGAACTACCAGAAGGCAACATTGCAGACATAGAGGACAGTTACAAGTACTTGGGGATCCCACAGGCGAATGGGAACCATGAAGAGGCCGCTAGAAAAGCTGCAACCACCAAGTACCTGCAGAGGGTCAGGCAAGTCCTGAGGAGTCAGCTGAATGGTAAGAACAAGATCCGGGCCATCAACACGTACGCCCTGCCCGTGATCAGGTACCCTGCTGGGGTAATAGGCTGGCCAAAGGAGGAGATAGAAGCCACTGACATAAAGACAAGAAAGCTCCTTACCATGCATGGAGGGTTTCACCCCAAATCCAGCACCCTGAGGCTGTACGCTAAGCGGAAGGAAGGGGGCCGGGGACTGGTGAGTGTCAGCACCACAGTCCAGGATGAGACAAGGAACATCCAAGAATACATTAGGAAGATGGCCCCAACTGACCGAGTGCTCAGTGAATACCTCAGGCAGCAGAAACCCAAGAAAGAGGAGGGAGACGAGAAACCATCATGGAAGGACAGGCCCCTGCACGGTATGTACCACCGGCAGATAGAGGAGGTGGCTGATATCCAGAAATCCTACCAGTGGCTGGACAAAGCTGGACTGAAAGACAGCACAGAGGCACTAATCATGGCAGCACAAGAACAAGCTCTGAGTACAAGATCCATAGAGGCTGGGGTCTATCACACCAGGCAAGACCCCAGGTGCAGGCTGTGTAAAGATGCCCCAGAGACAATCCAGCACATAACAGCTGGGTGCAAGATGCTAGCAGGCAAGGCATACATGGAACGCCATAACCAAGTGGCCGGCATAGTGTACAGGAACATCTGTGCCGAGTATAACCTGGAAGTCCCGAGGTCAAAATGGGAGATGCCCCCAAGGGTGGTGGAGAATGACCGAGCTAAGATCCTGTGGGACTTCCAGATACAGACGGACAAAATGGTGGTGGCTAACCAACCGGACATAGTGGTGGTAGACAAACAGAAGAAGATGGCCGTAGTGATCGATGTAGCGGTTCCGAATGACAGCAATATCAGGAAGAAGGAACACGAGAAGCTGGAGAAATACCAAGGGCTCAGAGAAGAGCTCGAGAGGATGTGGAGGGTGAAGGTAACGGTGGTCCCCGTGGTAATCGGAGCACTAGGTGCGGTGACTCTCAAGCTAGGCGAGTGGCTCCAGCAGATCCCAGGAACAACATCGGAGATCTCTGTCCAGAAGAGCGCAGTCCTGGGAACAGCTAAGATACTGCGCAGGACCCTCAAGCTCCCAGGCCTCTGGTAGAGGACCCGAGCTTGAAGGATAAACCGCCCGCAGGGGCGTGCTGGGTGTTTTTATATATATATATATATATGTGTGTGTGTGTGTGTGTGTGTGTGTGTATATATCTATATATATGTGTATATATCTATATATGTATATATATGTGTGTGTGTGTGTGTGTGTATATATATATATATATATATATATATATATATATATATATATATATGATGCATGTACCCATCACCTCTCTTCTCAGAGATTCCTTTCAGCTTTGTGCTAACCCCAGGGTGTGAATCAGTGACAACTGTCACAACGACTGTAAATTTTTGACCACTGGAGGCTGCAATTCTGTTATGAGAACAAGTCTGGAGCTTTCATGAGACATAAACTACAAGAGAAATAAAAGATGGCGCGCTCACCAGCTGATTTGACGAGATGTAAATGGACTGTGATGGGTTTGACCACAGTGAACTCATTATTTGTAGTTTTGCGTTTTCACCATTTCATTTGTTTTAGCCATTCATGAAAATACAAAGGCATCATTGTTTCACTCAGAAATTATTATGTAGGAGGACTGACTCTCTTTGGGCACAGACTGCTGCATCAGACTCTAGAATACCACTAATCATTTTCTTTTTCTTACAATTTTCTCTGCCTGACAGAGGAAACTCCAACAAATAGGAGGAATCTGTTCTGCTTCTCTCATCGCCCAATTCACCTCTCATCATGGCAATAGTCCTCTACTTCAACCCTCTGCTGTGGACACGGCTGGCAGCCCTGGCTTTCTCCTGTGTGGCATTCTCTGTGGCTGTGCATGGTGCCAGGACCATCCCCATCATCGGAGACTGGTGCATCTTCTGCTGGGCCTTCAGCTTTGCCGGCACTCTGCTCGTGATTCTGGTGGAGCTCTTCGGTCTGCAGACGAAAGTCCCTGTTTCCTGGAAGAACTTCCCTATCACCTTTGCCTGCTACGCTGCCCTACTCTGTTTGTCCGCCTCTATCATCTTCCCACTCTACTTCCTCAAACATTCCACAGGCCCCAGTACGATCCGCGACTACCGTATTGTGGCAGCCTTCTTCTCTTGCTTGGCTACCATTGCTTACATAAGTGAGGTGAGCATCAGCAAGGCACGTCCAGGTGAGGTGGCCGGCTACATGGCCACAGGACCTGGACTATTGAAAGTCTGTGAGACCTTCGTGGCCTGCATCATCTTTGTCTTTGTGACTGATCCCGTGTTGTACGACCGTCATGATGCACCGAAGTACTGCATGGCTGTCTACTGCATCTGCTTCATCCTGTCAGCAGCCATCATCCTGCTCTGTATAGGCGAGTGTACCGGGTGCTTGCCTTTCCCATTCCCCCGGTTCCTGTCAGCCTACGCCATGCTGGCCGTGGTCCTCTACCTGTCAGCAACCATCATCTGGCCTATCTTCAACTTTGACCCCAGGCATGGTGGGAATAGAGATAGGCCATACAGCTGCAGCACAGAATCGGGGTTGTGTTCATGGGATAAGCGCATGGCAGTGGCTCTACTCACTGCTATCAACTTCATTCTCTACCTGGCAGACCTGATCTACTCCACCCGTCTAGTATTTGTCAATGCTTAAAAAACAGGAAGTGAGGCTAGCAGTATGCTCCAAATAAAATTGAATTTGCCCACTTTGATAAAGGCTTTGGAACTGCTGTCACTGTTACTGCTGCAAGCATACTCAGTTTAGCACTCTGGTCACTTTAATGGAATCACTAGAGGACAAGTTGTGATAGGAGGCTAAAGAGCAAACTTTAGCATGATAGCACAGCTGAGACAAATCCTGTATGACTCAATTTGTTGTTTGAAATTTACCCTGAAAATGATATGATTTGACTTTTGCTAGAACCAGACAGAAGGAGAAAAGCATGCCCTATGGCCCAAGGTAACTGTGCAGTAGTAAATATGGAAATGCATTTTAAAAAACTCAAAAGAGAGTGTGCTCAAGCCATGAACAAAGCTTTTCATAGGCAAAGATTGACATATTCGGCTGGTCAAAACACAGATCTTGCGCTCTTTTTGGCCTGAAACTTTAAAAATTAGCCCTGAAACCTTGCCGAATTTAATTTTGTGTGAAGTATACTGCATGACTGAATTTCTTAGAGAGGAAGAGAGAGAGAGAGAGAGAGAGAAGGGAGGAGTTGGAAGCAAGTTAGTGGTTGTGTCTACACATACAACAATATGACTTTCTGTTTATGTGTTGGGGCATGTAAATGGCAAATATTTGCTTCCAGTCACCCAAATAGACTCTTATCTTTTATATAGAGACCTGAATGTGATTGCTGGAATCTGCTGATATTACTCAAAAATCAATTCCCATTTTAATACAGAAAATACAGTTTTCATGTATGCAGGGATGCTTTGGATAGTAGTAATCTGTCAACAGATTTTCCAAAGGAAGATTCAAAAAAATGCTGTGTGCATGTAGAAAAGACAGAGTGGAATAAAAACAACGATAATGTTGAGTTTTTGGGTTCTAGCAATTAGTCTTTTTTTAAGTTCATGATATCAACACTTCAATGATTTAAAGAAGTTAAGTTTACATGATGTTAAAGATGATTGGAAGCCTAGGTTTTGCTCTTGTTATGGAATGTGTGTGTCTGCGAACTACAATCTATTGTAAGAACATATCTGAAAAAAACAAGGAAAGCATATAGTCAAAGTGCACGCATTAATGTTTTCATTGTGTGTTTATATTTCTGGTGTCTCCAAATATCAAAGAACCTACTAATGCTATGTCAGTTTGTGTGGTACTGCTCATAGAAATCTATTAAAAAAGGTTTCACTCCGTCTACATGCTCTTAGGATTGTAGTCTTTACATTTTTTATACTCTGCTGTTTCAAGTGTGGAAACCGCATCGGTGTTGAAGGAAAATGTATTCCAGTGTTTCAATAAAACCACATGATTAACAGATGTTTGTGTGTTACTTTCATGTTTTTATGCTTTGGTTTATTTAAAGCTCCTGTATGGTCCAATTTGAACATTTTATTTAACTCTAAACTTTTTTTTAGCCACCCTGTTGGTGTAGCTTTGTCATGTCACAATGTGAGTCAATCCCCTTGTAAGTCAAGACTGAAATATGTCAAAGTTTATTAGAAGCTGCAGAATCTGGTATAGATATTTAATATTAACTCATTCACTGCCATTGACGTCTATAGACGTCAATGGCAGTCAACGTAAGTTGAACTGAAGCCCACCAGCAGTAAAAGTAGACCTGCAAGGAGGTGCAGGGTTTGCGCACGTAAGGGATTGCGCAGTGAGACAAAAATGTGGTGCAAGTCTTGTTGTGTTTCACTGCCAGCCATTTGAAAATGGCTGGCAGTGAATGAGTTAAGTGTGTGACACACACACATAGGAAAATAATTGGTAATATGAGTCAATAAATATACACATTTACCTGTCACAATGGAAACATCCAGGGTTTAATACAAGCTTGTATGACATAAACTACCAGAGAAATAAAAGCTGGTGTGTTTACCAGCTGATTTGACCAGATGCAAATGGGTTGTGATGTGTTTGATCACAGTGATGTCATATTTGCAGTTTCACTTTGTGTTTTCACCATTTCATTTGTTTTAGCCATTCATGAAAATACAAAGGCATCATTGTTTCACTCAGAAATTATTATGTAGGAGGACTGACTCTCTTTGGGCACAGACTGCTGGCCTCACATAGTTATAGCTTGTATTTCATCTGGAGCCATAAAAAGTTGCATCAGACTCTAGAATACCACTAATCATTTTCTTTTTCTTACAATTTTCTCTGCCTGACAGAGGAAACTCCAACAAATAGGAGGAATCTGTTCTGCTTCTCTCATCGCCCAATTCACCTCTCATCATGGCAATAGTCCTCCACTTCAACCCTCTGCTGTGGACACGGCTGGCAGCCCTGGCTTTCTCCTGTGTGGCATTCTCTGTGGCTGTGCATGGTGCCAGGATCATCCCCGGCACCGGAGACTGGTGCATCTTCTGCTGGGCCTTCAGCTTTGCCGGCACTCTGCTCATGATTCTGGTGGAGCTCTTCGGTCTGCAGACGAAAGTCCCTGTTTCCTGGAAGAACTTCCCTATCACCTTTGCCTGCTACGCTGCCCTACTCTGTTTGTCCGCCTCTATCATCTTCCCACTCTACTTCCTCAAAGGTTCTATGGGCCCCAGTACAATCCGCGATTACAGCATCATAGTAGCCGTCTTCTCTTGCTTGGCTACCATTGCTTACATAAGCGAGGTGAGCATCAGCAAGGCGCGTCCAGGTGAGGTGGCCGGCTACATGGCCACAGGACCTGGACTATTGAAAGTCTGTGAGACCTTCGTGGCCTGCATCTTATTTGTCTTTGTGACTGATCCCGTGTTGTACGACCATCACCATGCACTGAAGTACTGCATGGCTGTCTATTGCATCTGCTTCATCCTGTCAGCAGCCATCATCCTGCTCTGTATAGGCGAGTGTACCGGGTGCTTGCCTTTCCCATTCCCCCGGTTCCTGTCAGCCTACGCCATGCTGGCTGTGGTTCTCTACCTGTTAGCAACCATCATCTGGCCTATCTTCAACTTTGACCCCAGGCACGGTGGGAATAAAAATAGGCCATACAACTGCAACACACAATTGGGGTTGTGTTCATGGGATAAGGGCATGACAGTGGCTGTACTCACCGGTGTCAACTTCATCCTCTACCTGGCAGACCTGATCTACTCCACCCGTCTGATATTTGTCAACGCATGAGAAACAAGAAGTAAGGGTAGCAGTATGCTCCAAATAAAACTGAATTTGCCCAGTTTGTCCAAGGCTGTGGAACTGCTTTCAGTTATACTGCTGCAAGCAATTTGACTTTTGATAGAGGCAGACAGTAGGAGTTTTTAATGGCAGATCAGTTCCCATTTTAATACATTTTTTCATGTATACAGGAATGCTTATTATTTGGATTGTAATAAGCTATCAACAGATTTTCCAAAAGAAGACTCAAAAAATGCTGTGTGCATGGAAATAAGACAGAGGAACAAAAACAAAGATAGCATTGAGTTTTTGTTAGATATTTTTTGCACTATGGATACCCAAGAATAATTTTGGCATGCAGAGTGGAGCAGCCAGGGAATAGTACATGACCTGCTCTACCTCCTCGGCTACAGCCACCCTGATGTGATGCTGTCGTGTCAGTATGGACCAAAATTGAGGAATGTTTTCAACACATTGTTGATGTTATCTTTATATGTATTTAAGTAAATTATGGCAGTTCTTAAGGACAAAGGGCATTCAACCTGGGACTAGCAAGGTATGCCTAATAAAGCTTCCAGTGAGTGTATGCTTGCAGTTTAGGATTCCTCAGGATTGACTGTTAAAACTGATTTTCATTCATCAAATTCATGATTGTCCACTGAAATAGATGCAAAGCACCACGTTTTCCTAATCACTCTTCTGAAACCTGATTTTCTGTTAAACTCTGATCTCTAATTGTGCTGAATGTTCACAAAGTATATAAATGAATTAACTAAGTAAACTAACTGTCAATCAGCATCAGCTCAAAACACCACCTCTGTTCTCAGAGAGACTCCAGCTTTGTGCGGACCCCAGGATGTGAATCAGTGACAACTGTGATTCACACCAACTGTAAATGTTTGACCACTGGAGGCTACAAGGGGGGCAGAGTGGAAACTATGAATATTTAAGTTGCCTGTAACTCTATCGTCAGGAAACAAGACAGCGGTGACGCCCAATCGAGACACAATGACTTGTACATTATTTTTCTAAAGGAAATGTTGGATCATCTGGTCTGGGAATGTGGTGCTGTAGCTGCTGGCAAGATCAGAGTTAATAGGGCTTTACCATAAATCATGAACATGATGACTCAGCTTCAACCAGCCTAGACAGTTTTTAAAGTTTGGTTTACAGCATATATATGAGAAAAGTGGTCGGTAGATAAATAATATGAAGCTAAATTAACAGCTTTGTGTGATTAACCATGTTTATCATCCCGAGCAATATATCGTCATTAATGTGGACAGAACACAGAAGACTTTTTATGTTATCTTTATACCAGAAATGTCCCCTTTGGGATTTCAATTATACTGAAATTCGTGATCATCAAAATGTTGTTCTGTATTTTCTCTGTCATGTCACTTCGATGTTTTACCTGCACAGAATTTAACAAAAAAGACTCTTTACTAGGTCATCTGCTAATAGAGGAAAAGGACTCTGAGCTCATGCAAAAAAAGAGAGGTCAAGATGTTTACCAGTCTAGTCACGACTTGACTGGAGGCCAATCCTGGTCCTACTTCCTGCATGATGTAGTAACTTAAAGCCAGTATTGCTAAACGCTGATCAGTGTCTGGATTTTAAATGAAGGAGAAAAGAATAACTGTACTATTCTGCATTAAAAACACCTTTGCTGCAATGGTTTAGGGATTTTTAAAGTCTTAAAAATCTGTTTTGAATCAACAGATAAAAACAAATCAGACCCATCTTACTACTTTGATTTAACAAACGTTTCATTTCTGCACATTTTCATTTTAATAAAAGAAATATTGTGCAATCTGCAATAATTAAACATTACACATCTTAACTCTATTGTGTTTGTGTGTGTGTGATTTTTTACTCCATCTCGTATAAGTTTCATTTATAGGGACAAAAGTCCTGTGCAGATCAGCTTCCTTACCCTACGTTACTAAATTAATTCTTGGCCATCCCACTCTGACTCACAGGAAGAACAAAGAGTAAGTCAGCAGCACTACAATAGCTTGATACAATCTCAACTGAAAGAGGCCATAGAAAGAACTCTGTCTCTTACGCAGCATCATGTTTCCACTGGAAGAGCAGACGTGTTGTTCCAAACACTGCCAAGAGTTAAATGTGGAACAACAAGCACTTGAATGACAGCACAATACCTAACTGAGAACATGTGGCTAATTAACAGAGACGCACAGATGTGCTGAGAGCCTGAAATGTGCAGCAGTGCTGACATGCATACATTCTCATCTTCCTGAAACTGCTTGTACACAGCCTTCTGCTTGGCCCGAACCTGATTTCTTCCTGATTTTTAATGGCTAATAGCTGGTCAAGCTGTGTGTGTGTGTAACAAATTAAGTAATTTAAAGAAGTAAGTTTCCCAATATGCTCATTTGCTTTCAACATGTTTGTGTCCTCTGACTTTACACTGACCCTCTGCCGTGTTGAATTTAGCTTCTTGCTGCACAGTCTCATATCATCTTTTTATTTTAAAGGGGAACTTCAACACTTTACCACACATAAAAATCAGTGTGTTATAGAGCCTGTAAAGCACCAAGTCGTGTTTTTTATCAAAGGTTATGTGACGTCAGTCAAGAAACAGTCAAACACGAGACCCCCTCATAAAACCACAATTTGATCTCTTTTTACTTCCATTGGGGGATCAACAAAAAGTGAAGATGGTGATCAAAAAGCTTTAGAAATATTCTCTTCTCACTTTGTTACTTTTTTTTATGCCAAACAAAGAGACTGATGTCTTCAGTCTCTTATTTATAGGTCAGCCTAGCAAGTACCCACCCGTGTTCTTCTCAAGAGCATTTAACAGATTATAGCACAAGGTCCAAAGTAATTGGAGACATTTAGATGTATACTTACATTATAAACCTTATAAACTTATAAGGTTTATAATGTAAGTATAAACCTTATAAGTTTATAGGAGATTAGTTAACATATTGTGTGTTTCAAACACCCCTGCTGATGAAACCTCTTTATAAGGGACAGCCAATGAGAAGGAAATTCGGGTAAAGGGAGAGGAAAAGGAGCTAACATTTGTTGTTATCAGAAGGTTTATGAACTGCAAGTGAACAGTGGAGAGGGGCTCCACCAAGGCCCAGCATAAGATAAACAAAGAATATTTAAACAGTGACTCATTCAGAGCTACTCCAGTGGAATCTAAGTGTAAAAATATGAAGCTGAAAATGAGCATAATTGGTCCTCTTTAACTCTATCTATTGTAATGTATTTTACATTGAAAACAGAGCATTCCTTTAATAGTACATTTTGCAGCTTAGCTGAATAGGTAGATCTTTTTTGGATGCTTGCTCCTTTACTTTTCTGCCATAATAAAGCTTGGGTAAGATAAGGCTGTCTCAGATGCAAAATGCTTTTTCTTCAGTGGTCTAATGTGATTTGTCTTCACTGTATGTTGCAATCCAGTGCAGACGCCGATCTAAAAGGCTATCATTAGCATCAGCATTAGTAAAATAGCAAATTAGTGTGCTAAACACATGTTTTCGTATCAGTAATGGCAGTATTTAATCTGAGATTGCATAGTTGTTACTTGTGCCTGTCCACAGTAACGAAATCATAGCGATACACTACTTTTGACTAATATTTTAAAAAATGCAAAGGACTATAGAACAAAACTTTCCACTTTAATCGGTTACCTTCATGTTTTGTTTTCTGCTAACTTTTATGGTTGACAGTGTATCAGAGTCTGAATCTGACTTTTGTGATACTTTAGTAAGAGTTCAGCCTCAGTCACGATTATAGTTACTCACAAATATTAGCTAAGCTTGTAAACATTAAACCGATTAATCATCAGCTGTCTCGGTGTGAGCACACTGCCAGGAACTTGTTATAGATTAACAAGAACTAGCATGATTATAAATATAGTCAGTGGAGCATTATTGGCATTAAAACCAGAGCCTGTAGGCTGCTTTGTCACATTAACAGCAGGCAGCAGGCGGATTGCTATATTTGTTTCTCACATACTTGAGGATCCTAAAATTGGATTGCAGCTGCGTTTACTGCGAACTCGGCTAGGGGTTTCTACAAAGACAAAAGCTATGTGAACCTGCATGTGTCGGTCAGGCTGGCCAGAGCTCAGTCTCTTATGTTTGAGATTATACCTCCCCCTGGTGAATATCTGTGTGATTTCATGTGACAAGATTAATCTGTAGAACAACAAAACAAGAGTCACTGTAATGAATATTATCTGTGGTGACCAGGGAGATCGGGTGAAAGTTAAAAACCCTTTACTGTAGTAAAGCTGAGTCAGGTATACAGTAAACAGGTGAAAAAAACCCAGGAGAAACAAGCAAAGAAAAAAAACAGAGACAAAATTGGGTCAGAGACAAAAAGGAAGTCTAACATGAGGCGAGGATTACCGGAAAACAGTGCGTGCACAATAATGAGGACAATGTGGCAGATGACAGGGGAAGACAACAGGACACGGGTGGAGCATATACATTTCTCAGTTTTCACTTCTTTCATTCCTTTCCTCAAACCCTCTCCTCACATCTTGGTCCCTCCCATCATAGATGCAAGCAACAGAACAAAATGACACAGCCTTCCTTTCCGGAAGTCGTTTTAAAGCCATATCAATTACATTTGGAACAGCTGTATTGTCTGTTTTTTATGATCTCAGATGTGACAGTGTTTAGACAACCTTTATATTTTGTCCTACTTTTAATTAACTTCACACAATGTGACAAAAAAGGACATATATGACTTCACAGGTTAAAAACCCTTCCTCATAGAGTCTCAAATTAAAGCTCCTCCACTTCTCTCCCTTCCTGATGCACTTTAGAAATGGAAACATCCTTCAAGATGCCATACTGTGATAAAGTCCACTGTCATAGTCAATGGGAAGAAAGAGATAAGGATACAAATAACAGATAAATGAGAAAAAAACCACACAGAAGGGCAAGAAGGGAAGGGTGAGTAAACAGATTGTGCCATATACAAACAATTCACTAGTGCACAGAAAAGTGAAACATGTTTTTTCTGCCTTCACAAAAACATTTAAGCACTATTTTCTGGCCTACTAAAACACTTAATGAAAACCTACATGGATTCAATTTTACAAGGTCGTTGAGCAGCTTGAAGTCAGGGCGACCTTGTTTATCCATTTATAGGATGAGAAACTATGCAGTACTGATAAGATAGTGACAAAGTTCAAAAATTAAGAGCTTGTGGAAGTCATAATTTACAATCTGGCTGCAGATCGTGCTTTTATCACACTGAAGATGTTATTAAACCTTGAACTGACAGACAGTCACATAGTTTGGACCAAAGTGTTTTTTCCCAGTAGGAGAGCACGTGGTGTGTTAGCAATGAGAAGATGCTGAGGTTGATTCTTTGGTTTCATAAGGCTTTTTTATGCATTTTCTTCATTTTTTCAATTAACAAAAGCATTACTTTGTATCAGAGGACTGGAAATACAGTGGATCTTAAAAAAAATACATAAATATTCCCATGAACATGCTTACACATACATGTATACAATGGCGGTGTCTGACATTGGGATGTTGGCAGTGGACCCTTGGTTCCTGTGGTTTGCTGGGTGGGGACTCCTTGGTCTGATTCTTGTGCTTTCCACTGTTGCTCACCGGATTGGGATCTGGGGAGTTTGGAGGTCGGGCTAACAGTTTAAGCTATTTTTCTTGTTCTGGAAGATTTTCTTGAGCAGCGTGGCGAGCCACATTTTACTGCCACTGTCACTGGTGCATGACTTTGCAGCGGTTAGGGGTGGGGGGTGTTTCAGATGGGTGGTATGTGTCAAAGTAACCTCCGCACGAGTGCCAGGACCGAACACTGTAACAAGATGATCAGTGTTATTTACCTCATGTGCTGGTTGTTTTAATGGTGTGGGCCAATCTGTGTATAATCACTCCAGTATGAAATAGTTCTTCCACGCAATTCTACATCTGCACTAATCAATACCAATACCTGTCCTGTTATCTGGTTGTGATTTGATTCCTTTAACTCAGCCCTTTGTGCTCTTCAGCTATAATTAAAATGCTATTTGCAGCTTTAAACGCAAGCTTTCCATTGATTTATTTTTGGCACGTTTGCTTGTCATGAACTTTCCATGTGTAACTAACAACCTTTCCTGAGCTGCAGCCAGAGAGAAAAGTAGGACGAGGAAATGGAAAAGTCAGTGTCATGAAGGCGTTATGGCTTCAGTAGAGCTACATTCAGAGCTCCACGGCAGCTATACTGTAACTATCCTGTACCATTAGTGATTTTGGTCTCAAGCTCACAGCATGCCCATGTATGGTTGCAGCGAAGCATATATACCCATAAAAGTGTCAGCAAACTATCTGCTGCAACTTTAAGATCTTCTTGTTGTTTGAAAACTTTTTATTACCTTGAATGTTTTGCGAGACTTAAAGACTTTTCATCCATCTCTCCTCTAGCCACAGTTCTTTAAGAGGAGAAAAAAAGGACACTGTAAAGGGTTGCAGGACTATGAGTACTCTTTCAAACAGCTGCTGATTTAAGACTGCTGAAGCATCCTTCTGCTGAGTCACCCACCAACTCCTCCATGTTTCACCATTCTGAAACAAACTTGCTCTACTTTGAGGTATTCTAACAAACTATATCTCTTACAAACCTTTCAAACTGTTTTAAAAGTCCCTGCCTTATCATCCTTTCAAGAGGTCAAATATCAGCCCTGCACCAGCCGATATATACTGAGAAACAGTAGCAGCTGGTTTCCCCAGTTGTGGATTAAGCCCAGTTCAGGACCAAAAGAAAAACATCAATGAAAACAGCCCCTGAAAAAAGATTATGGTCTATGTTTTGCAGACATTTCAAACTCAAGCAGTTTCTTATATAATTTATTTTGAAAACATGTTACAAATATTAGTTTCCCTTTATAAAACAGTTACCTGTGGTCATAATTACAGTGTCCTGGTAATCCCCTTTCAATATTAAATGTAACTGCAGCGACACATCTTGATACCGAGTGCATAAGGAATTTAAAAATGAGGCTGAATATCAAACGGGGGACCTTCTCAGCTCAGTTTGGCTGGTTGTCCATCTGTGAGCTTGGCTGGTAAGACTGGATGTCCTCCCCGATGAACTCTGATACTGTGGAAGGAGAAGAAAATCACAGATTCACTTGATGCAATTTGCTGCTGCAAAATACAAAATAACCTATACTGCACTGTCAGTTTCAATTGTATGTATATTTTCAGAATTCATTGGCTTTATTTTAATCGTATTTCAACATCCCCTTTTTAGAGATTTGTATTTATTTATTTTTTACGTATTTGGAACATCTAGAAAAACTGCACACCACACCACATCTTCTTGCATCAAGTAAAAATAAAATCTAGTCCCCAACTTAACCACCAAGGTTAATGCTTTGTTTCTTTTTTTAAATGTTATAATGCAAATTACAGTGAAGACTGTAAACATCTAAAAACACCAGCAACCACAAGATGCTACCAAACATTACATTGACTAATATCTGTCTATATATCTGTCACAATCAAAAATCAAAAATAGTTTATACAATTATCAACTCAATCAAGTCAAGTCACCATCAATAACTCCATGCAGTTAAATCAATCATCAATAATCGTAAAACCCTACAGTATTGGGGAAAACCCAAACAATCGAGCAACCCCTTAAGAGTAAGCACTTTGTAACAGGAAGCAGGAAGAAGGTCCTAGTAGAACCCGGCAAGAGACTTTTGATGGTGTTTTTAGAAGAGACTGAAACTCTACAAATAAGGAGTTACCTGTTTGAAAACTAGTCTTTCTGGGTTCTTTTATTTTAGTCAAGAGGTAGGTTGGAATTAACCACTTTGTTTCTCAAGCTACCAGTTTACCTACAACAAGGTTTCACTTTCTCATCAAAAAGACAATTTTTGGGGCCAAATTAAATGGCAAACTAATTTGGAGAGCATAAATTCAGATTATTCAAATTTTGACAAAAATACAGCTCTTTTCTTTTTTACTATGACTGACCCTGCAGGTAATGTCCATATAAAGTTGTGAATCGGCCTGGTAGCCAAATCTTTACACCAAATACCACATGATCACCAGCTATCCTGGCCATCAGAGAGCCTGTGTTGCATGTCATATCACATTCTCACTCCATAAAGCAGTGTTTGTAGATCAAAGACAATGCACTGAGTAGAAAAATATTTCAGCATTAATAAACATGATTTAATAAACTTGTTTTAAAAAGTGCCTTTAAAAATCATAGTCCCGGGGCTGAAAAACAAGAACACTGAAGTGCTAAAAACTGCAGTTCCTATAGTGGCCACTGGAGACTGGCTGCAAAAGTGAGTCAACTTCCGCTGATACTCACTTTAAAATGGCCAGCTTTACGGCATTAAAGTCGTGTTTACAGTCTGGTACAACAAATTGTCTCTGTGAAAAGTTTGCCCTTTCAAAATAAAAAGTTATTTTATAACCTGTACATTTAGATACTAGAAAGGCTGCTAAGTGTAGTTGTGCTGTTTGTGTGGTACAGCTGTCCAAGAACTTTGTGATCTAGTTTTCTGGAGTGAAATTTCTGTTTTTTATTTTTATGTTTCTTATCAATAATTAACAGATATGTATGGCAAATTTGGTGATATTACCAGATATCTTAGGACTCCACATTCTCTTCCAAATCTGGTCACGTCTGGCCAGAAAAACAAAATAAAAAAACGCCCAAAATACCTAGAGAGTGGCAGCCAAAATGCAAAGTCCATTCCGTGGATACCATTCCTTCTTCTATCCAGAATATTAAAAATTCTTTGTATTTCTTCCTCCAACATTTCTGTATCTGTGTTTGTAGCCACTTATGTCATTTTTTTTATCAAATCAGTTTTCAAATATCACATTTTTTTGAAAAAAACTATGTCTCACCTTCTTCAAAGGTAATGTGGTGCATAGAGGCAGAGCTGGTAAACTCCAATGGACACTCCTGGATCTTGGGATCCCTCTCTCCCCCATTTCCTGTATCCAGCACTCTTCCCTGGGGGTCCCAGCCCTCATAGTGGGAGTAGGATGCTGGGCAGATATCCTGATAGGGGTTTGGGTTGGTAGGAGGGGAGGGACAGACCTCCTGAGCATAAGCAGAGTACTGTGGGTAAGAGGAGTTGGGGATGGGAGGCAGAGGGGAGGTTGAGATAGGACTTCCAGCTGGGAAAGGGCTGAGAGAGGATGACTGGGAAGGAGAGGGTGAAGAGGACAAGTAGGGTGAGTCCAGCCATGGGGAAGGTGAAGGTGAGGGAGGCTGCGGACCACGTGGGTACAGAGGGGGAAGGAGCTCGGTGAAGCCCAGCTCTAGGTTCTCAAAACTGGGGTGACGCTCGGATAGTGCTGGCCTGGTCCCGCCGGGCTCTTCCACCGTGGCATCAGGTTTAGAGCAGTACTCCTCATTGTAGTTTATGGGTGGGCACGGAGAGGAATAGGTGGAGGGGTAGGGGGGTAGGTGGAAGCTCAGATTTTGCTCATCAGACATATGGTCCCCTCTCACATGGAAGCCTTTGTCTATCCTGGGTGGACCCCCTGCAGGACACATGTTTCCCCCATCCAGAGGCAGCATAGGGGATCGAGAGAGCAGGGGATCATCTTCTTTGAACATAACTGAGGGAAGAAACCGAGAATAACTGACACACATAACTGATGTTCATGTAAAGCATGTCCAGCTGCCACATATAAGTGTTGTATTTACATTGGATTTCAAACTATAAATCTCTTTATTTCAAAATTATTTGTGGGATTAGATACTCACTGGGTAAATACTTAAAGCAGTGAGTGCTGCTCCGTTTCCTCTTCCCATTAGAAACATAAAGATTGACCGACACAGGCCGACTGACAGATAGGTCACTGTAGGCTGGGACCCTCACACATAACAGACACTGGAAGGCATAAAGACGACATACAGGGGGATTACAGAGCATTTATCAGAGCATCTCCAGTTGTGTTGGATGCGTCTGCTGAAATTTCACAAATTTACCTCATTGCTGTTGTCACGGTCAACATGAGCCTCCTCCTCCCACTGTAATTTGCCATCTAATGCAAAAGAGCACAAGAGCAAGGTTTGACATAATGAACACAAGTCAATTATAAAAGTGCAGCATCTGAATTAAGCTTCATTTAAAATGTCTGTTAGACTTCTAGTATCCCCCTTCTGATTCTGAACTCATCATCAAATAATCACCATATAATTTTTTCTTTGTGTGTATACTGGGTTGAATTTTGATGTTCAGCTTGAATAAAGATTTGTTGATTTTTTAAACTCTTGAGTCTCTGAGTCCACGTTCTCCCCACATTATGACATACATGTGAGATAAGTTTCTAATACCTGGATTACACAGACCTGAATGTGAAAATTATCAGCATATAATGAACTTCAAATATGTGAAGACAACCATTTAAAGGGGCCTATTGTTTGTTGTAATAAAAAAATATTGTCCCACAACATCTTCAATGTTTATTAGACCTAGTTGCACAAGCATTGCATCAAATCCTTCGTGCTCTGCATTTGAAATGCTTGTCAACTATGTGTGGGAACCTGGAAATGTGCATTTTGACAGTTTTTATGATTTGATATGAGAGAACTATTCACTATGAAATAGTGAAAATTATCATTTTTTGTGTGTGTATTATAACTTAATGTGGTTTTTGAACTGTTTTAGGTTGTTTGGTATTTTTATTTTGGTTTATTGATCTTTATGTTATTTGAACATTTTGCTTTTCTCAGTTGTTGACTCGTTTTTTATTTGTTCCCTCAGTGTTTGTTCCATTTAGTTATGACTCTCACATGTTATTTTGGAAGTTCCTTGTGTTTAGTGTCTTGCATTTAATTTTATTTCCTCTCTTGCCTCTCTGTGTATGTATAGTGGGTCTGTTAACTCTCCCATGCATGTTTAACTAGTTGGAGAAGTTAACAGTTAGAGAATTGTAAGTTCTAACTGTGAATTCCTGCAGCACTATTTTATTCTAAATCTAATGAGCTGAAGTATCATTTACCTAATATTAAAAAGTGATTTCAAATTATTTTCTGTCTTATTATATTCCCAATCAACTTTTACTGCCAGTTCTGTAAATTAAAATGCGCCAAGGCTCCTCTGGACGCTTACCTGTGCCTCTCTCCATGAAAAGGACTCTGGAGACTGGCAGGAAGTTTGTGCCGCTCAGCAGCAGCTCTTCCCCTCCTTCCACAGAGCAGGAAGTGAGGCTGACCGACTCGATGACAGGCAGCTCCTGGGCCGAACGCTGGGCTGTGGTGGAGAGAAACGATAAATGCATATGTAGTCAGACTTTAATCATACACTACCTTTCATCAAGGTTAGTGCATCTCAAAGTGCTCTACAGATGACGGACAAGCCATTAATAATACAGAGCAAA
Source organism: Rhamphochromis longiceps (assembly GCF_057381845.1). Taxonomy (NCBI): domain Eukaryota; kingdom Metazoa; phylum Chordata; class Actinopteri; order Cichliformes; family Cichlidae; genus Rhamphochromis; species Rhamphochromis longiceps. The sequence continues at coordinate 9,676,303 of NC_140574.1, forward strand.
ATGCAATAAAACATCAATCCATAAAATACAAAGTAAAATAAAATGTAAAAAAAAGCAACAAAGAGTAATCAGTGAAGTTAAGAGCTTGAGTAGTGGAGCAGAAGTAATGCAGGATAAGGTTGATTAAAAAGACATGACATTATAAAGTAGAATAAAATCAAATATATCAAATAAGATCTGGAAGTGAAAAACAAAATAAAATAATGTTTATAAAGCAAAGCACTTGTGATCAGTGTTTGCAGAATTGTAAAAAATCTCAACCTTTGACAAATCCAAGTGACACTGCATGTTTCAAATGTGACTCCTTTGTAAAAGGATTCTGTATCATAATATGAATTCTCCATAAAGCAGCCACTCACAGCATTCGATGGGCAGAGAGGCAACCTGCAGAGCCAACACTCGTCCAGGGGGTCCTGAAGGGGGCACTATAGGGAGGTGGGTACGAAACACCAAACGAACACGTGTGTTTTTCCTTCCAACATCTGTTTCTCCTTTCCTCAGCTCAATGTCTGAGTTCCTCAGTTTCAAAATCCCGGCACAGTCGATGCTGTGAAACACAAGATTTGTCTCATGACATAATTTTGAGTAGGAAAAGTTTCACTCAACACTGAAACTGAAACTTTAGGGAAAGAGCTATTTAAAACTTAAAGTAGACCAGTTACAAAGGTATGACACAGCAGTCAAACATGAGCAGCCCACCCGAGCATATATAATAAGCAACTCCAGCATATGTGTTAAAAAAAAAAAAATCCTTTTTCTACAAACATGACGAGGACAGTGAGAGCATCCTTCTGACTTACAGAGCAGTCATGTTGTTCTCGGGGCTGAGGGGGATGTCCAGTAGTTTGGTCCCCACCTGGACGCTCTCGTGACTGGCAGTGCCCACCATCTTTCCAGTCACTCTGAAGGGGAACATACATTTAAATTTACCAGCTGAGAAAAATAAAGTGAAATCCCAGCAGAACACAAGTTATTTATGAACGAAAAACGGTGAAATTGCTTCCAAAATGTGAGGATTAATAATCCTTTTCACGTCACTTCAAGTTCTGTGAACACATGAGATCAATAATCACTAATATCACTGTTCTGTCCCAAGTAAAAGATTAAAAAAAATGGTTCATAATAATTTAGTGATAAAATGTCATATTTCATCTGTGGTAATTTATGTTAAAAAAGAGAGTCATTTAGTTAAAAATATGTTCTATACAGTCAGCATTAGTTTTTCTGTATCTTATTTTGAAGGAGTAATCTGTGTTCGCAATGCATTGTGGGAAGCAGACGCTGCAGTCAGTCGGGAAAAGCATTGTACAGAAAACCTGCCTATCTGTGTTTAAACTTCATCTCCTGTGGCCTGAATCTTTATATACACCATCGAAAGCAATGGCTGTAAGTTTATTACATGTTCTGGTTGTTTTATATGTTTATAAGAGCTGATTTAGAGATCGTTTTGTGAATGTGTTTGTGCCAGGAATTAGCCTTATCCCAGAAGCGGATTTTGCTTAGAGCATGGTCTATTAAAACATAGCAATGATGCTAGCGATCTAATTTGCATATCAGAGGATTGTTAAAACTATTGTTTATCATTACTTAGCAGCTAAGACTAACTTTGATACATGTTTTCTGTCACTAACTATTTCTTTTGTGCATTTATTTCACAATGTCAAAGAGCTAAAGGATATTTTATTTTCTGGTTTATTTTTTAGTTTCACTCAGCACTTTCATCGAGCTATTCAAGCTACAGTTGTAAAAGATTGTAAGCCGTCGAGAAGACTGTAATAAAGGAGCAAGACGCTCAGTTTCCTGGCTCATGAAAATTGAGTTTGGCTTGCTGTTGACCTGCGTTAACATACACAGTGTATCCAACACGTAGCGATAACAGTACAGTGAAAAGCCATGTCAGCAGTTGGTGGAAGATAAAGTTTATGCCACAGCGATGGATGCCCACGGGGAGAAGGCAGAAGAAATGGCTAACTCAGGAGACAAAGCACCATCAGAGGCTAGCTCCCGATCCAAACACTCTGGCTCCAAGCGCTCATCTTCCAAGTTGTCCTCAAGGTCCAGTGTATTGGAAGCAGCCATCTTTGCAAGAGCGTCTGCTGAAGCTACAAACGCCAAAGCCTTGTACAGTAAGAGACAATTGGAAATTAAAAAGCAGCAAGCAAATCTGGAAATGGATTTACAGATGTTAGAGATAGAGAAAAAAGCTGCAGCTGCTACGGCAAAAGCAGAGGTTCTAGAAGCTGCCGCAGCTGTTGAACAAGAAAAAGGAGAAAGTTTAAAAAGTTCAGTCCCACCACAAGTTATCAGACAGAGAACTATGGAGTACGTGCAACATCAAACCCAGCTAAAGTCACATCCGGCTGAAGAAGGAACACCTCAAGTCAAACTGACAGCAAAGGCGCCATCATTCACTCCAAGGAAACCAACCTCCTCTCCACCTGTACTCTCAAAAATGTACGTAGAGGAGGAAACTTTTGACCCACCAAGAGAGTATGTCGAGCCGAACAGTCACCATGCTCCTCACAATAGTGATGCACCTATGGCTGACTTTGCTAGGTTCCTTGCACGCAGAGAGTTAATCACAACAGGGCTCTTTAAGTTTGATGACACCCCTGAAAATTTTAGAGCATGGCAGTCTTCATTCTTAAATGCAACTGGAGGCATTGATCTTACATACAGCCAGCAGTTAGATCTCCTAGTCAAGTGGCTCGGTAAAGAGTCCTCAGAGCATGTTAAAAGAATCAGGGCTGTTTATACCACTAACCCCAAAGCTGCCTTCCAGTTGTCATGGGATAGGCTGGAGGAGTGTTATGCTACACCCGAAGTAGTAGAGAATGCCCTGTTTAAAAAACTGGACAGTTTTCCTCGCCTTACAAACAGAGACAATGTTAAACTTAGGGAACTAGGAGATTTGCTCCTAGAGCTGCAGGTTGCTAAAGACGAAGCCTACCTCCCAGGCCTCGCTTACCTTGACACACCACGTGGGGTTAAGCCCATAGTGGAAAAGCTGCCTCCAGGCTTACAAGATAAATGGCTCCACACTGGTTCAAAATACAAACAAAAATATAATGTGACGTTCCCTCCATTCTCATACTTTGTAAAGTTTGTCCAAGAGGAGGCAAAAGCGAGAAACGATCCAAGTTTTGTGTCATGCAGCAGTCAACCCCTCAACAAAGGTGAGAGACCACCATTCAAACAAATTAGCTACAAATCACCTCTAACTGTAAACAGAACAGAGGTTGATACAAGTGCTTCTGCTAGTATCAGAGAGGATGATCTAACACGTTATTGTCCAGTCCACAAGAAAACGCATTCTCTAGCCAAATGTAGAGCTTTCCGGATCAAACCACTACAAGAAAGACGAAACATACTCAAAGAACACAAACGATGTTTTCGCTGTTGTTCTCCCATGCACACAATAAAGGACTGCGACCTGAAGGTCAAGTGTGAGGAGTGCCAAAGTGAAAGACATTGCTCTGCCATGCACCCTGACACGGGTCAAAAACCCCAGCCGGAAAATGCACCTGAACCAGAGCCTCAGCCTCAAGACAACACTCTACCCAAGGTAACGTCACGATGCACTGAGATCTGCGGTGAAGGCTGTCCTCCGCGTTCCTGCTCCAAGGTATGTCTAGTTCAAGTTTTCCCTAAAGGTCAACCAGAACGGTCTGTTAAGATGTACGCCATTCTTGATGATCAGAGCAATTGCTCGCTGGCGCGTCCTGAATTCTTCGAGCTATTTGGAATCAAGGATAGCCCTCTGACATACCATATGAGAACGTGTGCTGGTCTAACTCAAATGCTCGGCAGGAAAGCAGTGGGGTTCCAAATTGAGCCTGTAGGTGAAGGCCCACGTCTAGACCTTCCTCCTCTCATTGAATGTGATGAGATAGTATTTAACAGAGATGAAATACCTACACCTGAAGTCGCTCTTGCCCATGCCCACTTGAAACATCTGGCTCCTCTGATACCTAAGCACGACCCAGCTGCCCAGATTGCAGTTCTACTGGGCAGAGACATCATACAAGTCCACAAGGCACGACAACAAGTCAACGGACCCCACAATGCTCCCTTTGCTCAGCGCCTAGACCTAGGCTGGGTAATCGTGGGGGAAGTATGCCTCAATGCTCACAGGCCAACGGTCAATGCCTATAAAACCCACGTGCTCTCCAACGGACGTCCATCTCTCCTCACTCCTTGTCCTAACAGCATGAAGATCAAAGAAAAACCATGCTATGGCGGGGAGCACAAGAGTAGCTTCTTAAAACGCAGTTCGAAACCCAATGCAGCAGAAGAAAAGCTTGGAGAGAAAGTTTTTGAGCGCACAGAGTATGACAACCAGCATGCCCTGTCCTTTGAGGACGAGACCTTCCTTAAGATAATGGAAAAGGAAGTCCACCAAGATGGAAACAATAACTGGATTGCTCCTTTACCATTCAAGTCCCCTCGCTTGCCACTTCCAAATAACAGAGACCAAGCGCTGTCTAGACTCAACTCACTGAGACGCAACTTAACCAAAAACCCTCAAATGAAAGAGCAGTTCTCAGAATTTATGGACAAGCTGTTTAAAAACAACCATGCAGAGATTGCTCCACCCATTGATGATAACACTGAGTGCTGGTACCTGCCTATTTTCGGCGTATATCACCCCCAGAAGCCCGGTCAGATACGGGTGGTCTTTGACTCTAGTGCCGAGCAGTCTGGTGTGTCACTCAATTCAGTGTTATTAACAGGCCCTGATCTCAATAACACCCTCCTTGGTGTCCTGATTCGGTTTAGGAGAGAGCCCATTGCAACCACTGCTGACATTCAGCAGATGTTTTACGGGTTCCTGGTTAGACCAGACCACAGAGATTATTTGAGGTTCCTGTGGCACAAGGACAATGACTTGTCAAAAGAGGTGCAGGAGTACCACATGCGGGTACATGTTTTTGGTAATAGTCCGTCACCAGCGGTAGCCATCTATTGCCTTCGAAGAGCCATCCAGGAAGGTGAGGCAAAGTTTGGAGCAGACACAAGACACTTTGTCGAGAGACACTTCTACGTTGATGACGGGCTGATTTCGGTTCCCACAGAGTCTGCAGCCATCGATCTGCTCAGGCGCACATGTGCATCCTTAGCTGAGTCTAACCTCAAGCTCCACAAAATTGCCTCGAATAGTGTCTCAGTCATGCAAGCATTCAAGCCAGAGGATTTGGCCTCCGGTATTAAAGACTTGAGTCTCGGCGACGATGCTTTACCGGCCCAGAGAAGTCTAGGAATGTGCTGGGACATTAACACTGATTCATTTACCTTCAAGGTAGCCGTCAATGACAAACCCTATACCCGCCGCGGGGTTCTCTCAGTGATTAATAGCATCTTCGACCCCTTGGGACTAGCATCGCCAGTGACAATCAAAGGCAGACTCTTGTTACGCAAAATGTCAAATGGAGTCCAAGATTGGGATGCTTCTCTCCCCCAAGAGGAGATGGACGCATGGGAAACGTGGAAAATGTCCCTCCAAGATTTGAGCCGCCTAAGAGTGCCGCGCTGCTATGTACCAGCCTCCCTTTCCATGTCCACTTACACTGAACTGTGTGTCTTCAGTGATGCCTCAAGCTGGGCTATTGCAGCAGTAGCATATTTGAAAACAGTCAATGCAGAGGGACAATGTGAAGTCGGATTTGTGCTTGGCAAAGCAAAACTTTCACCCCAACCAGAACCGACAATACCTCGTCTTGAGCTTTGTGGAGCAGTTCTAGCGGTGGAGATGGCGGAGCTCATTCTGGATGAACTTGATCATAAACCAAACACTGTAAAATTCTACTGTGACAGCAGGGTGGTTCTTGGGTACATTTGCAACGATTCAAAGCGCTTTTATGTCTACGTACATAATCGAGTTCATCGTATACGCCAGTCCACATCCCCTGAACAGTGGCATTATGTTACATCAGAGCAAAACCCAGCTGATCTAGCAACCAGGTCAGTACCTGCATTGCAGCTCATGGACACTATGTGGTTTAAGGGATCAGACTTCCTTTACAAACTACATGAACCAGAGACGAATGAATCGTTTGAGCTGATTGAACCTGAAGTGGATGCTGAAATCCGACAAGTTAGTACCTTTGTTACTCAGATTCAGAAGAGCGGATTCACACCAGAACGCTTCCGACGCTTTTCAAGCTGGACCTCACTGGTACGTGCCATTGCTTTCTTAATTCACCAAGCTCGTTCTCACTCATCAAGCAACTCGTCAAATCATTCATGCAGGGGCTGGCATAAATGCAGAGAACCACGCACTCCAGAGGAGATGGATGCGGCCAGTAACCTCATTCTCCAGTCTGTTCAAAGGGACGCTTTTCCTGATGAGTACGCTGCTCTACAAGCCAATCAAACCATCCACGCCTCTAGCCCCATTGTAGCCCTCGACCCATTCATGGGTGAAGACCTCATCAAAGTTGGAGGTCGCCTCAAACATGCTTCATTGGACCCATCGTTAAAGAATCCAAAAATTCTGCCAAGCAAGCATCATGTGTCAAAGTTGCTTGTCCTGCACTATCATGCTAAGGTTGTGCATCAAGGAAGGCAGTTCACAGAGAGTGCAGTTAGGCAAGCTGGACTGTGGATTGTAGGCTGCAAAAGACTGGTCTCATCCATTATCCACCGTTGCGTAACATGCAAGAAACTCAGGGGGAAACTAGAGACTCAAAAAATGGCAGATCTCCCGCCTGAAAGACTTGAAACATGCCCTCCATTTTCGTATGTTGGGTTGGACGTGTTTGGCCCATGGTCAGTGGTTACTCGACGCACACGAGGTGGCGCAGCACAAAGTAAGAGGTGGGCGATACTTTTTACGTGTATGACTACAAGAGGTGTACACATCGAAGTCATTGAATCTATGGACACTTGCAGCTGCATAAATGCAATACGCAGATTCTTTGCAATAAGAGGCCCAGCCAAACAACTGCGGTCAGACAGGGGCACCAACTTCATCGCAGCAAGCGTGGAGCTTGGCATGGCACAACCAAACAAGAACCCTCCCGACATTATCAACCATCTTCATGCCAACGGTTGCACATGGGAGTTCAACCCCCCACATGCTTCTCACATGGGGGGCGTCTGGGAAAGGATGATTGGGGTAACTCGCCGAATATTGGATTCTATGCTCTTGCAGAACAAACACACCCGTCTCACACATGAGGTGCTTTGTACCCTAATGGCTGAGGTATCGTCTATAATCAATGCAAGGCCCTTGGTCCCTATTTCGACTGACCCTTCCTCACCATTCATACTCTGTCCTGCAATGATACTGACCCAAAAGCAGGGCGTTCTTTCTCCACCAGGAGACTTTTGTGGAAAAGACTTGCTCAAGAACCAATGGAAACAAGTGCAAGCACTCGCCAATGGTTTCTGGAGTCGCTGGAGAAACGAATATCTCAACACCCTCCAATCAAGGCGCAAGTGGCATGGAACACACCGCAATCTTCAGTCAGGCGACATTGTGTTGTTGAAACAAAATCAAGCACCCAGAAACGAATGGACAATGGCTATCATCACAGCCACCTTTCCAAGCAGTGATGGGAAGGTCAGAAAGGTCGAAGTGAGGACATCTTCCCAGGGAGTCTCAAAGACTTACCTGCGTCCCATTTCGGATGTTGTTGTGCTCTTAGAAAAGGAAGTGACTGATAAAAAGTAGTAGTGGCATCAGTAATGCCAGGCGGGGAGTGTTCTGTCCCAAGTAAAAGATTAAAAAAAAATGGTTCATAATAATTTAGTGATAAAATGTCATATTTCATCTGTGGTAATTTATGTTAAAAAAGAGAGTCATTTAGTTAAAAATATGTTCTATACAGTCAGCATTAGTTTTTCTGTATCTTATTTTGAAGGAGTAATCTGTGTTCGCAATGCATTGTGGGAAGCAGACGCTGCAGTCAGTCGGGAAAAGCATTGTACAGAAAACCTGCCTATCTGTGTTTAAACTTCATCTCCTGTGGCCTGAATCTTTATATACACCATCGAAAGCAATGGCTGTAAGTTTATTACATGTTCTGGTTGTTTTATATGTTTATAAGAGCTGATTTAGAGATCGTTTTGTGAATGTGTTTGTGCCAGGAATTAGCCTTATCCCAGAAGCGGATTTTGCTTAGAGCATGGTCTATTAAAACATAGCAATGATGCTAGCGATCTAATTTGCATATCAGAGGATTGTTAAAACTATTGTTTATCATTACTTAGCAGCTAAGACTAACTTTGATACATGTTTTCTGTCACTAACTATTTCTTTTGTGCATTTATTTCACAATGTCAAAGAGCTAAAGGATATTTTATTTTCTGGTTTATTTTTTAGTTTCACTCAGCACTTTCATCGAGCTATTCAAGCTACAGTTGTAAAAGATTGTAAGCCGTCGAGAAGACTGTAATAAAGGAGCAAGACGCTCAGTTTCCTGGCTCATGAAAATTGAGTTTGGCTTGCTGTTGACCTGCGTTAACATACACAGTGTATCCAACACGTAGCGATAACAGTACAATCACCCTCGCTTTTTTTCTAATGACTTAAAAAAATAATGAGCATTAGTTAAAGTCTTGCACTTATGTTATTAACTTTAAAAAAATAAACATTGTAATATACAATGGCTGGAAAATTTCACTGGCCACTAAAAAAATATTCATCCAACTTGATCTTGTAGACTTACTTTGATATTTTTAGTATTGACTGACAGTTTAAGGTGTGCAGAGTTGACTACATTCCCTTCTGAATGATAAATGAATCTCTCACATATAATTTTAAATTATCCATCCATCCATCCATCTTCTTCTGCTTATCCGGGGCCAGATCACAGGGGCAGCAGCCTAAGCAGAGAAGCCTCCTCCAGCTTGACTGGGGGGGACACCAAGGCATTCCCTGGCCAGCCGAGAGACATAATCTCTCCAGCATGTCCTGGATCTGCCCTAGGGCCTTCTCCCCGTGGGACATCACCTCACCCAGGACGTGCCCAGGATATATCCTTGTCAGATGCCCAGACCACCTCAACTGGCTCCTTTCGATGTGGAGGAGCAGCGGCTCTACTCTGATCCCCTCCCAGATGGCTGAACTTCTCACGCCATCTCTAAGGGCTCTTGACTCAGTTTTAAATTATATTACTTTCAAAGATGGAACTGAACTCAATATTGTGTTTAAAATACAAAATTTGTGTGGGTGTGTTTTTTTTCTCAGTTTGGATCTGCACTTCACTCGATATAGGATATCATAATCAAAAATATATTCTCTGGATTATGGGAAGGGACTAACAACAACTGTTGTAACATATTTTCTGGACTAACACGAGAACCAGCTGGTGGTTTATTGCACAATGGTTAAAGCTACGACAGTCACGTGATGGGTCCCCTGAATTTTGTGTTCCTTGAACATCATGGCATGAAGAAAACATTTGTGTTTAAATAGAAAAATACTGCAGCTCAGTACCTGTGTATCTGATAGAAAGGATGTGGTCTGATTGATCGGTCATCAGCTGTTCCAACGAAAACCTGAAGAGAGAGCGGTTTTCTCTCTGTGTAACCACACAGCTGTGAAGATAGAGAGAGACGCAGTGTGAAATCAAACTGCGATGAGGCCAGCAGCAGTGGCCAAAGAATTTGTTCCAGTGTCGTGTGAACATGATCAAAGACATGTTAACCTTAAATTAGATCTGATATCATATAACTCAGTTAAAAGGTGAAAAAAAAAACCCCTGAGAAATTTCGTTTTCACCTTGACAACAGGATGTCCAGTCGGTGCAGCTTTGACGGCTCCTCTGCTGCCCTCCGTCTCGTAGTGGGCTCTGTGGTGTGGCCGAGGCTGGACCTCAATACGCAGCTCATACTGGTCAAACTGGGATGGCAGAGGCCAATCAAGTGGCGGCAGGGCGTTAGACCTGAAATAAATCAGATGTGAGAATTTTAGATGTAGTAAGAATAGAAAGACCCACATGGAGAGAAGCAAGTAAATTTACAGGATTGAAATGTTGAAAAGTGATGCTGTCCTTGCCTGAATAGAGGGCTGTGGGCGCTGGCTCGGGTTCTGCCCCAGGCCAGAGGAGGGGGAACAGAGAGGTAGTCCATGCCCACAGATGGGGGCTCTCTCCTGGTCTGCTGGGTCTCTGGCAGTGGGCAGGGAGAGCTGTGGCCCAGAGCCTGCTCCTGGTCCACCTCCCTGGGAGATAACTGCAACACAAAAATCCCACCTCTTTAGTTCTCCACAGACTTGTTTTTGCTTTGCTATTTCTATTATGTTTCTTTTATATTTCAGTCTTCTCTGTATGTTTATGTTTTTATTTATTTAAACAATTCATCATGTGAATGTGCCAGATTTAGCCGCACGAGCTAATTTTCTTCTGTAGTCCCTGCCTATTGATAACATATTAAATTAACCAACAAAACCGCACATACACAGGCATGTGAGGCTAGCTAAAAGAGAGAAACATATCTAAAAATAAACACATGCCTGTTATGTGTGGGCTGTGTGCAGACAGGAATAGGACCCAAGGTGCAGACTCCAGAGCCAGATGTGAACTCAAAACAGCTTTAATGTTAAACTCAAATATAACATAACTGGAAAAAATCAAACTAAACTTACACCGGAGGACTGACAGAACACAGCTAGGTAAACGGTAGATCGCAACACAGACACAAAGAAACACAGGGCTCAAATACACAGAGGTCGTGTCCAAATTCATGGGCTGCATCCTCCTGAGAACCCGGCCTTCGCGGTCTACGTGGGCCGGGTCCTCAGAAGGTCGGGTAGGCCGGAAGTAAACGGCCGTGAAATTGGACGGTCTAGCCTTCTGATTAGCGTCACCGCTGTCTCGGTGGAGTTTAATAAACTCAGCCGTCTGCTTCTTGCTATCTAAAATATAACAGGGCACTGGCGTAAATTCTCGACTGTCTCATACTTCTGTTTAATCAGTTTCCTGTTTGACGTTTAGTCAGCTGTGTAAAAACCAAGGAGGAACCCACCCGGGGTAGAGATGGCACGATACCACTTTTTTATGTCCGATACCGATATCGATATCATAAATTTGGATATCTGCCGATACCGATATGAATCTGATATAGTGTTTTTTAATCAACAAAACTGTTTTTTAAATATCTTGCTGCATTTTGTATAAGTTCATACTCAAATTTAAAACAACAACTACACTAAAGCTATTCTGTTATACCTGTATGCAAAAAAAAACATTTCATAGTTCAGCAATACTGATCAATCTAATAAACTTAAACCTACACCATCCTCCCTATTCTGGTATTTTAAAGAGTACTTAGCATAAATATTAAGCAACCTAACTAATAGGGTTCCAACTCCCAGCAACAACAAAAATAAATAAATAAAAAATAGGGAACCACCCCTCACGCTCCACCTCATGATGCTTAATCGACGTAATCAACCTTAATTTGATGCAGTGTGAAAAAAAATGCACAGAAATCAATTATTTTTCAAGAAATATTAAATAGATTCAACATCTTTCTTCAACAAAATTGCAGACTGCACAGATGGTACCTTCCCAAAGGAAAAAGTACTATAGCTTACTAGGGTATATATATTAGACTTAATAGTCACTATATACAGTAATGGACTTCTATTCATTTTACATCAAATTAAAAATTTGGGTGTCAGATAATTATTTATTAAAAGCTAGACATTTTAAATGAGAATAAGAAAGAAAAGTATGTCTTTGTGCCCCCTTTTCCCTGTTAATGCCCTATTGGCCCCCCTGGCTAAACTTTGCTAGATCCGCCCCTGCACAGTTACCAGCGTCAGCTACGTAGAAAAAGATCCTGGTGTAGAAAGTAATATTAAATACATTCTAACAATAGCTGATCAAGCTTAAACGTGCTGCTGTTGTTCAGCCGCTGGTTTCCTCTTTCTGGTGCAAAGTGGGCCAAAAGCAAACAAGAGAGACGGACTCGCGACAGAAAAGCCGATCAGCTGATCATTAAGCAGTTTCATGATTGAAGTAGCAGCAAGAAGAGGCAGTCGCTCCATATATCGTTTGTTAAGCTTAACGCAGGAATGCTTTACAAACATTCAGAGATGGACTTACACACTTGCTTTACTTCTCTCGGGGATAACTTTGTCGGAGATGAAATGCCGGGTTGCTAGCGAAGCTCCAAATGCTATCCAGACCACCGACAGGTCCCACATGCCACAGCCGCTCTATCACGTGATGCATACTGCTCCCACGTGCTAACGTTCTGAGGTGAGTTACGGCGTGTTGCAAGTTTTGTGCTTTCGTGATATTTAATGGATCGATTACATTTTTTATTTTTCTCCAATATCCGATCCAGTAATTTAGGTCAGTATCGGACCGATACCGATACGTAATATCGGATCGGTCCATCTCTAACCCGGGGGATTAATAAAGTTTTATTTTATCTAATCTAATCTAATAACTTTAATCTCAGCCAAACCGATTTACTCACGAACAAACAAAACACTGAAAAAAGCCCAACAATAACATTTTTAGGTTGTCTAAGTGACTTATATATTACGTTTAACCCGAGCAGCGAAAGTCCGCGGTGATCTGAAAATGATGTGCCGGGAGTTGTGCCGTTCTCAGCCGCATCAGTAACCCTGGAGCTCCCGGCTAGCTATCGAGCTGGTGGGTAGCAGACGTCTCCGAAAACGTCGAAGCACTTTTGCAAATATGCGATATCTTGATAAACCGAGCAGATATTTGATGTTTACACAGCTACTTTCTCGCCTGAAAATATGTTAAAAGTTTATTTTGTGACCCAGAAAGATTAGTATGAGTAATTTTAAAACTTAGTAGCGGCCGCCATTATTGGAAACTGGAGTTTGGCTGGGCCGCGCTATGAATTCTGGGATATGGTAGGCCACGAAGGACACACCCGACCCATCCTTCAAATTCAGGGAAAAGGAGGACGCATTTGTCGGCTGCATTCGGAGGAGTCTACGAATTTGGACAGCCTTCGGTGCGTCGCTGTGACGTAATCGGTCTACAAATGCGGCCTCAGGAGGATGCAGCCCATGAATTTGGACACGACCAGAGGGAGCAATCGGGGAATGGGTAACAGGAGGGACACACAGCTGGGGCAAATCAGGCCTAACGAGACAAGGGGAAGCAAAACCAGACACATTAAAATCAGACGTGGACTTTCAAAGTAAAACAGGAAACCCATAACACAGACTGAACAAAAGACACAGACTCACATGCAGGCACTACAACAGAGGGAACAGAGATGTGGGACCAGGGCAGACACGGGGATATAGCAACTAAGGATACACAGAGACGCGAACTAGACAAGGGGATACAGCTGACAGGGGAGATAGCAACTAGAGAAGACAGAGACATAAACCATAAGACAGAACTCAAAGAAACCAAAGACTAGAAATAATAAATAATAAACTCAAAAACCCTGGGTCAACGACCCAGGCATCTTTACAATGCCCATATAACATATTAAAAATCAAATGTTAAAAATCCTTACACATTAGAATCAAAGACTTTCTTTGACACTACTCAAATCATGACAACATGTTTGATTATCCAAAAACCAAAGTTTTATAGATTTAGAGAAAGAAGTAAATGTTGTTTTCCTTATTTCTGTGTAAGGGAACCCTAATGTACTCTAAAGAAAAGTCAACAAAACTATGGCAAGGAACAGATCACAAAATAAAGGAGTAAGAAAACATGCCAATGCAGCCTGAAAATTACATCATGGTCAGCTTTTGGAGGTATCTACACTAATACACTAATGCAATATTAGCAACATTTATGCAATAATGTCCAAGCACGTGGATTATAGGCAGGCCGTCTACACAGAGGGGCCTGCTTATCTCTACAAAAAATTACAGAGGAAGTATAGTAATGGCAAAACTGTTTGGACCGCCAATCATGTGGAACTATTGCTGAAAGTAAATGGACTGATACTTAGATATAGATATAGCACTTTTCTGTTCTAACTGAGCATCCAGAGAGCTTTTTTTCACCCAGCCATTCACACATTCCATGCCTTTACATGGTTTCTGAGCATACACACACTCTCACACTCTGATGAATACAGCAGGGTTCAGTAATAACACAAGTATAAAGCAGCCACAGCACCAGAACACACAGACTGGGAGTTTTTGCACAGTAAATACAGCAACATAGCATTATCCATCACCAGAGGAAGCCAAGGTATTGGGAAAGAAATACCCATACAATAAAAATGAAATCTCAAAACATAACAGAGTTTAATCTTTGCAAATTAAACATCCAATCAGGAACTAAAACGTAGGTGTCAAAGGAGCTTGCAAAGAAAAGCGTCTGGACTTCTATAAGTTGCTTGAAGACGTTTCACCTCTCATCCGAGAAGCTTCTTCAAGCTCATCCGAAGAAGCTTCTCGGATGAGAGGTGAAACGTCTTCAAGCAACTTATAGAAGTCCAGACGCTTTTCTTTGCAAGCTCCTTTGACTACGATGACCTGGATGACTGAGAACCTTCACAGACAAAACGTAGGTGTCTGTATCATTCAAAAGTTGCAGCTTTTAGCTTTCTTGAAAACTGTTTTAAGACTTAAACTGCTTCAGTTTTTGTATTTGCTAAAATACATATTTAGTGTCGATGCTAGACAGAAGCATAGTAAAAGCAACATAAAATGAGCATACACTGTATAGATGGCTCTGAAATAAAGGTCCTTTGAACCTGCATTCTTTGTGATAGCCAGCAGGGGGCGACTCCTCTCATTGCGAGCGCCATTACATAGAAGTCAATGAGGAAATCACTGAGTTTTCACTCGATTTTCTGCCTCACTGAACATTTTCCTGATAAGTTTAATGGGTCAGTCACTGGTTTCAAGTCTTCTTCAGTACAGCTTGGTGTTCATTTGATATATGATGGTCACATATAGACTCAAATAAATCATGAAGCTGGACATTCATTATGGCTTGGCTACCTTGAGTTCCACAAGTTTTTTACTGTGTGACTGTGCAGTGTCCTTGGCTTGACAGTTAGATTGAACCCTCTCTTGTAATTTCTGTTTTAGTTTAAAAACAAACAAACAAACTAGACAGGGATGGCAGCTTGAGGTCTAAGAGTAGGAGCCGAGTTAGAAAACAGAATTTTATACTGCTGCTTTGAGAGGCCTACTCCAGGTTTGGCAGGGCGGCACCTAAGTAAAGGCAATAGATCACACACAGCACTTTACCTGCTCCAATGATGTCTTCCTGGTTTTCTGAGGAATGCTGAGCTCACAGCTGCTGGGCGGAGCTTGAGAGTGAGGGGTGGACTCTCCACCCTCCAGGTTGCACCCCTGCAGTTCCTCTGAGTAACTCCCTCTGCGCGAAGTACAGGGAGACGCCAGCGGGGAGTTTCTACGCTTCTTCCCACTAGGTGAGGTGGGCCTTGAGGATGATGAGTGCCCAAAATTGATGCTGCCTTCGTTCAGCTCCTCCTCCTCCACCAGCAGAGAGTCGCAGCTGGAAGCGGGACTGAGCCAGCCTCGAGAGGAGGGGCTAGAGGCGGGGCTGGGGCTGAGGGAGCTGGGGCATCTGTCACGATAAGTAAAAGGATCCAGTAGAGGCAGGTAAAGGCGCTCTCTGTCCCAACCGCCGCTGTTGCCCATGTCCCAGTAACTGGAAATGGTGGGTGTTGTGTCATCATCAGGCGAGATGGTGGTTATCTGGATGCTGGGGCACTCGACCACACGAGATTCAGAAACCTGGAAAAAAGATAAGAGGCTCGTCACAAACATTGTCACACACACAAAAAAATATACAGTGGGGCAAAAAAGTATTTAGTCAGCCACCGATTGTGCAAGTTCCCCCACTTAAAATGATGACAGAGGTCAGTAATTTGCACCAGAGGTACACTTCAACTGTGAGAGACAGAATATGAAAAAAAAAAAAAATCCATGAATCCACATGGTAGGATTTGTAAAGAATTTATTCGTAAATCAGGGTGGAAAATAAGTATTTGGTCACCTCAAACAAGGAAAATCTCTGGCTCTCACAGACCTGTAACGTCTTCTGTAAGAAGCTTTTCTGTCCCCCACTCGTTACCTGTATGAATGGCACCTGTTTGAACTCATCATCTGTATAAAAGACACCTGTCCACAGCCTCAAACAGTCAGACTCCAAACTCCGCCATGGCCAAGACCAAAGAGCTTTCGAAGGACACCAGGAAAAGTATTGTAGACCTGCACCAGACTGGGAAGAGTGAATCTACAATAGGCAAGCAGCTTGGTGTGAAAAAAATCAACTGTGGGAGCAATCATCAGAAAATGGAAGACATACAAGACCACTGATAATCTCCCTCGATCTGGGGCTCCACGCAAGATCTCATCCCGTGGGGTCAAAATGATCATGAGAACGGTGAGCAAAGATCCCAGAACCACACGGGGGGACCAGGTGAATGACCTGCAGAGAGCTGGGACCAAAGTAACAAAGGTCACCATCAGTAACACACTACAACGGCAGGGAATCAAATCCCGCAGTGCCAGACGTGTTCCGCTGCTGAAGCCAGTGCATGTCCAGGCCCGTCTGAAGTTTGCCAGAGAGCACATGGATGATACAGCAGAGGATTGGGAGAATGTCATGTGGTCAGATGAAACCAAAGTAGAACTATTTGGTATAAACTCAACTCGTCGTGTTTGGAGGACGAAGAATACTGAGTTGCATCCCAAGAACACCATACCTACTGTGAAGCATGGGGGTGGAAACATCATGCTATGGGGCTGTTTTTCTGCCAAGGAGACAGGACGACTGATCCGTGTTAAGGACAGAATGAATGGGGCCATGTATCGTGATATTTTGAACCAAAACCTCCTTCCATCAGTGAGAACTTTGAAGATGAAACGAGGCTGGGTCTTCCAACATGACAATGATCCAAAACACACCGCCCGGGCAACAAAGGAGTGGCTCCGTAAGAAGCATTTGAAAGTCCTGGAGTGGCCTAGCCAGTCTCCAGACCTCAACCCCATAGAAAATCTGTGGCGGGAGTTGAAAGTCCGTGTTGCTCGGCGACAGCCCCAAAACATCACTGCTCTCGAGAAGATCTGCATGGAGGAATGGGCCAAAATACCAGCTACTGTGTGTGCAAACCTGGTAAAGACCTATAGTAAACGTTTGACCTCTGTTATTGCCAACAAAGGTTATGTTACAAAGTATTGAGTTGTATTTTTGTTATTGACCAAATACTTATTTTCCACCCTGATTTACGAATAAATTCTTTACAAATCCTACCATGTGAATTCATGGATTTTTTTTTTCACATTCTGTCTCTCACAGTTGAAGTGTACCTCTGGTGCAAATTACTGACCTCTGTCATCATTTTAGGTGGGGGAACTTGCACAATCGGTGGCTGACTAAATACTTTTTTGCCCCACTGTATCTAATTAACAATTCAAATCTCAGTAAGAAAACTGGCAGTAAGAAGCACAATTTTAAATAGCTCTTTAAACCATTGTTATTACTTTGACCTTCAGATCAATCTTTTGACCTTTAAGGAGAGGTCAAAGGTCAAATGCAACATAATATTTTAAGATTGTCTATGGTACTTTCTACAAACACGGCATAGAATCATATTTTTATAAGTTATGAGCCTTTTTGACAATTTTCAACTAATAAATAATGAAGTTGACCTTGAAGACCTTGATGGATGCAGACCAAATTTTAATGGATTTTTGACATGACCCCACTCTACATCCTTACCAAGTCTTATCAGAACTGGAGGAGTTAATAATAATAATAATAATAATAAAATTCAAATTCAAATTTTATTTGTCACGTACACAGTCGTACACAGTCATACACAGTACGATATGTAGTGAAATGCTTGGACAACTGCTCGTGACCTAAAGAAAACAAAAAAAGGAAAAGGCTATGAATAAGATAGGAAATAAATATGAAAAATTAAAAAGGGTAAATTTAACTAGGAAGGAATAGAATATAAATTAAGGTTAAAAATGAAATAACTGTACAACACAAATTAGAATGAAGGGTAAATTTAACTGGGAAGAATAAGATAAAGATAAATATATAAATTAAAGTTGAAAATAAAATAACTGTACAACAAAATACACAATACACAATATAGAACTATATAAGAATGTATGAAGAAATCTAAATATAAATAAATATATACACAATAACAGCAGCTGTACAAGTATTAACCGGAAATGAAGAATATAGTGACCAGTGTTGTGCAAAACCAAAGTCCAGAATGTCCAGTGTGTGTGTAAGAACCATATGTGTGGGTCAGTACTGTGTGGTGGTGTGATTGAGAGACCGTATCGCCTGCGGGAAGAAGCTCCTCCTCAGTCTCTCTGTGTTGGTCTTCAGGGAGCGGAATCGCTTTCCTGACCTCAACAGAGAGAACAGTCTGTTGTTATATTATTATTATTATTATTATTATTATTATTATTATTATTATTATTATTATTATTATTATTATTATGTAATAATAATAATAATAATAATAATAATAATAATAATGTATAAAAAGCAAAGAAAAAATATTAGAAAGTGTTCATTCTTGTGGTCTCCACCAAGTAGTTAAAGGGGACATCTGTTAACGGCAAGGCAAAAATACGTTATTTATTCCCTTCTCTATTTAGAGAGCACTGAGGCAGTGATCACTACGTTTTGTTTGTATGTACTAAGAGTTTCATTTAACATCGTGGTGAGATAAACTATGAGAAAACAAGCTTTTTTTATGTGTGGATTTGGATCCTTTTCTTGGCACTGACCCCTTTTAAGGATGTGCTCCCTGAAAGCCTCTTTAGCTTAATTTGAAACCTAATATATAAAATCTGCCACAGTGAAATTTAGCTGCCTTCAGACTTTTTCAAAATGACTCCAGGACAGTAGGAGAAAGTAGGCTGGGTGTCTGGCTGTGTTTAAAACCTCTTGTTTGTCACGTCCTGTGGTTTTTATAATTTTGAGTTTTAGTTAATATAATACAGTTTGGGTTATGTGTTTTATTTGTGGGATGTTTTTATATTTTGAGGAACATGCTTGCTTCTCCACCCTCTCGTTGTCAAGTCTTCTTCTTTTTCACGTGATTCGCTGTGCAGTTACTTCCTGTTTTATTTTAATAGTCTGTTTTCCTCTCTGTGTTTATTCCCTCATGTATTGTGCAGCTGTGGAATTTTCAACTTTTGTAAAGGACTTTCAACCTAATCAAGGATTATTTTTCATTTACCTTGTGTTGTCTGCAAGTCCAGAATTTGGGTCCTTCAGGTACAAAAGACCAATCTTTTTTACCCAGTAAACCACAGAATTCAGTGAAAACTGTACATGTACTCTCACCTTGTTATATTCTGAGACAGTATTACAACATATTTCAGCAGCTGCCCTGCAAAATGCTCAAGTCATAGTAAAGAAGTGCATAATATTTCCTCAACTAAATGTGTGAGTGTTTAAAAGTCTGTTTGCTTTGTCTCAAAAAACTTTAACTTATATACCCTAAGTCTTTCGGCCCTTGGTTTGGATACAGAAAAAAACTCTCCAAGTAAGGAAAACCTCTTAATCTTAAGGGGAAATGGAAGGAAACCAAAGAGAAATCTGCTGAGGAAGCCTCCTTCTTCTTGGACTGACTTACATGCAATCGATGGCGTGTCTACAAAAGTTGAATATGCGCTTGGAACAAACTTAAGGTCAACCAATCAGACGGCTGCTGCAGCTGCTGCAGCTGATTCTTTCTACGGTCATTTGTTCAGTCGAGGTTGAAACTGCAGATTATATGAAATACTTAGACATAGGCTGTCTCACCTGTACAGAGCGTGCCGGCAGGCTCTCATAGGTCCCGCTGAACTTATTGAAGTGATCCCTTCGTGGAGGTGGGGAATGCATCCCTGCCCGCTGACTGGACGCAGGTGTCGGGCTGGGGATGTCGATTGAGTGACCTGCGTGAGAGGCAGCCAGGTTTTTGTCTGGAACTGAAAATACATTAAGGTTGGGATGAATGTCCGGACACATGAAGGGCACACCCACAAATTATATGAATTAGAAAATCTTTACAATACTCTTTCTGTTGGCAAGTTGCCTGCTTGCTTAAACTGACTATAATCCCATGCTCCCAAAGAACAGCACTTTGTTCTGTTCACTTTACACCTTTTCATCCACATGACAATAAATAATTATTCATCTGCTTTTCATCCCCTTAACCACACAATAATAGCTAGTTCTGCAACTGTCCTGCTCTTGTACCTCTGGCGTGAGAGAGACTCATTAGATGAAAATCAAAATATTGTAAACACAATTTGTGGTGAGTAAGGATTCATTTTTTATCATCAGTGTGCTTCCATCATGCTTTACACATCAGTTTCCCTTCATTTTACTGTAATTGCTACCATATGGAAAATGCACACGCTGGAATTTTACCGCAATAATGTTTTAAAAGCAAGTGCAGCAT
The DNA here is from genome assembly GCF_057381845.1 of Rhamphochromis longiceps. Classification (NCBI taxonomy): domain Eukaryota; kingdom Metazoa; phylum Chordata; class Actinopteri; order Cichliformes; family Cichlidae; genus Rhamphochromis; species Rhamphochromis longiceps. Next base: position 9,696,676 of record NC_140574.1, read on the forward strand.
TTTTGTCACTTTTAATATAAATGAGGAAATAGAAGTAATTTTCAGAAAATGCAAAACTACTCCAAACAGTTTAGTAACTTAGCTTAGCAAATAGATAAGAAACAACTAGCTGCACTGACAGAGGATTAAGTCGTTTGACATTTTTAGAAAATCTGAGGCAAACAGCTGCTTAACATTATTGAGTGATTTTAAAACATTTTGTGTACAAGGTGTACTTGATAGCCAGCCAAAATCTTAAGGCAAATAGTGGTATTTGGAAGCCTCTATTACATCTGTCATTTAAAATTTCTTCTGATTACATCGCCTGAAGGAACATAGCATTACAGCGGTATTTGTGTTCTTAGTAAAAAGCTCCACTAGCATCACACCATACATTTCCTTGCTTAAAAAATGAAATTAGGAGTTGGGAAAGTCGCTGTTTGCTGGATGCCCCTCTTAAATCTCAATCAAACGAAAAGCAAGCAATTCGAGAAACACATACTCCACGAGTACACCTCTAACATCTGACCTCGTGCTTTGAACTCTGTCTCTTATGGTACTGAGCAACCTGAGCCAGACTCGTGTCACATCACAGGGTTATAATGCAGACACTGGGGTTAGGAAGGTGACAAATGTCATAATCCAGACATGTAAGAGTCCATGAAATTAATGAAACAGAATTTACATGTAGACAAATGTATATGCCATTATATTTAAAAGAAAAAGTAGTTTGTGTATATAGGTGAACTTCAGTCAAATGCTAATGTATTTAAAAAAGATGCATGCATATGCTTTCCCAATTGCCACAACCTAATCAATATTTATAGCTCTGACCAGACTTCCACTCTACATGGAAGAACCAATGTGAACATCTGCCCACAGGTTTTACCATCACAACACTAAAAGCATTGCTGTTTAATCCTAGGATATAATTTGTCTCCGACACCTTATCAGACAGTTTTATACAGTCCACAAAAAACAGGAAAAAATGCTGACCATGTGTCACGTTCAGAGCTTTTTTGGAATGAGCCGAGTCTCAGTCACAGACCAGTTTGTCTTGGGAGACCCAACCTGGAGGAAATGCCCCCAACAACATAACCTCCAGGATCACTCTGACACTCAAACCAATGCACCATCATAACGTGACCATTCACTGAGGTGTCTACACTGTTCCTCACTGCACACTCATATACTTGGTACACTATTTGGAGACAACTAGCTTAATTTTATAGCATAAAGACTGGAAACACCTAGTCAGAAGCATAAAAATCAATGTATTATTATCTCTGAAGCTGTTGTTAAATCTTTATGCTAGCTAGGCTTATTAGCAGCTAACTATAGCTTCACATTTAAAAGGCAGACATGAGTTTGGTATTAGCCATGTTTTTTTTGTGACTCTTGGACACCAGTTGGTTTTCATTTTAAAATTCTTCACGCTATTTTTTAGTCTTAGTCTTTATTATTTTGTTAATAAAAGCAACAGGAAACAGGGGACCAAACTTGGAATGGTAAATGCTGCCAGCTTCCACATTCAGTTCAAAAACATCAACGTAGGTGTCCAGATGAATCTAAATGTGGGCCAAAAAGACTGTGATAATCTTGCCTTAAAGTGGGATTTGGTTTTATCCATAATCACTCTGTCGTATGGCAACAATTTATCAAAATCCCTCCAAAACTTTCAGTTCTACTTTTAAACTATTTCGTACATTTTTCCATGTATTATAGTTACAAATTGCGCAATAAAGGGTGAAATGGGAATTCTAACTAAATCATGAAGTTTACTTTTGGCCCACTGATTCATTTCACAGCATGAAGAACCACACACCCAAATCCACCGCTGACCTTGACATTTATATAGAGACTTTTTTCATTGTATAATCTCAACATGACTCCTTTGTATTTTGCCCATAAGCCACCAAACTGACTCCTTAAGGCCACATCCCTTGCCACAACATTTTCCCAGTGTGGTGTGGTCTGGCTTCACATGGAGTCAAACAGTAGTTACTCTCTAATGAACGAGGCTCGCTGCCGCTCCGTAGTGGCGGCGGGCCATGCGGGCAATTTTTGGGCAATGCGGACACACAACAGCAACTGCCAACGAATTAAGAAGCTGGGTGAAAAAAAAATCTCTTCAAATGTTTCCTGGCAACAAAAGTATTTCCAAGTGATTAAAGCTACAGTACTGAGGCAACTCTTCTGCTAGCGGATTTTTCACATGAATCAGTGATTTAGCGGTTTATATGTAGACCAGCAGGAGTTTATGAGGCACTAGAATTTAACTAACACTTATCGAACAGGGGGGAAAAAAAGACTCACTGATCTAATATACTTTCATCTTTGTTTCCATGTCCTGAGCTGAACCTCAAAAAAGCAATGTTTACCTCAACCTGGGGGTCTGTGGGGCCTCACAAGTGGTGGAAAAATACATGAGAGGGGTCATGAGACATTGAGAGAAGAGAAAAGCAAAAATGGTATAATACTGCTGTGTGCCCCCTTGTATGGCATATATATATGTATGTATACATGTATATATATAAGCCTTATAGGGTTCAAAGGAAATGGGGAAAAAAACATACATTTGTGCCACTCAGATTGATTTCTTCTTAAGCTTAAACTGTTGTCTTTTTTTTTTTTTTTTGCCTCAATTTAATGGGGAATTTATCTCTTCGTGTTCTCTTCTTAATCTTTAAAAAAAACATAATTTAAATTATCATTGGATCAGTTTCTTTTGGAGATACCAGTCTAACAGATCTAATATACCTCAGAGAATCTCAGTTCGAGAGTCCAGCTCTTTAACAAACTTCGATCTTAAATGAGATGGTTTCCGGCATGAGGTTCGGGGTAAAAACAATAGGTCACAAAACAGATCTGGAGCAGCATAATAGACTGATTCACCTAAAGTATAAGTATTTTTGCAATAATGTATTTTTTAAAAGTCTTTGACAGTTAAATTATTCAACTCATTGGTGAACAAACTTTACCACCACAACAATCTTGTTGCAGCATCTGTTTACCTTGATAGATACTGGATTCATATTTAACTTCTGCATTGCTTCGTTTTGAAAAGCCCAACTTTAACACATTTTATGGTCATATCCATTGAGATTTATACCCAAATAAATAAAACCTACATACTCTGAAACATTAAAAAAAAGCGAAGAAAAACGTGAAGACTTGCCCTCTCCTTTTTCTCCTGTAGTTAATGTTCATACCTTGGGTGTGGTAATACAAATGTATGCCAGTGTGGGCGGGAAACAAATGAGTGAGAAGATGTGAGGATGTGAGGTATGTGTATGTATTGGTGGAGCTCGGATGAAGACGGGAGGGAGGTGTGTGTGTGTGTGTGTGTGTGTGTGTTCAGTACACAGAGGTTGAGGTTCCTTCCCAGCTGGCAGCTGTTAACTCTACTCACACGCACAGCTGATTAGAAACACATTGAGTCTGGGGCTGCACGCATGCACAAGCTCACAATGCGCAAAGATATGCACGCAGATGCATACCACACAGAAAACAAACACACAGTAAAAATATACTCGTTCTCACGCAAGCATCGGACGTACGTTCAAACATACACATCACATAAGCACAGGCATGCAGATGAAAGCCCCATCAGACTACACGCAACGGCACGCACGCGCACAGAAGTTCCCATGAGTTTTAGAAGCCACCCCGTCAGGCCGCTCAGACCCCCTTTATCCAGTATGTCCCTTTGCTTTTAACACATTCAGCTATTCAGGAAGTGACTCTAACCCAGGCTGCTGCTGCTGGAGGAGTCGAGTTGCAGCAGGGCGCCTTCACTTTCCTCCCCGGCAGCGGAGCTCTCCGGCTCGGTAGAGCGCACCGGGGATGGATCCTGGCCCTGCCGCGACGGCGGATCCTCCTCAAAAACCAACTTGAACTCGAACTCTCCCTCCTCCCAGCCCGAGCCCGGCGCGGCCCCCATCGCCCTCCGGCAGCAAGGACAGGATACAGATATACTGATACAATCTTGTCTCCCTGCGTCAGGCGATTTTAACGTCCCTTGGTGCGCCTTTAAAAAGAATTCAAAGGAACTTTATTCCCCAAACTCTTCTCCTAAGTGCGCGTCATTGTGCTAATATTCCTCATCTGGGATATGTAGGAAAGTTTTGCTTCAGAAAGTTTCTACGCGAAAAATTCTGCTTCTTGCCTCCTTGTTTGCAAGTTTTTCCAGACTTGATGTCTTGATATCCAAATCAAATTTTCGCTCCGGATAATTTACAGTCTTCTCCGAATCATATTTCCAAAATACCGTCGGCTCTTTCATTCTAGCTCCATCGTCATCCCTGTAGCTTCTTCTTCTAGTTCTTCAAGAGACTGGGAGGAGGGAAAAAAAGTTTATCAAATATTTTTGTCGTCCTTTACCCTTAATTGCCTTTGGGTGGGTTTCCCAGCTCCAGTTGGTCCGTTACTCATTCCCCATAGGACCTCATGTCTGTCAGTCATGAATCCCCTCTGCCCAACCTCCTGCCCCCCTCCTCTCCCCCTGCCTCGCTCACTCTGAAGGTTTCTCTTGAAGTCGTTCACTTAATATAACTTATTATAACAATCCCATGCAAATTTCTCTTTTCTTGTCTCATTTTGCATCATTTGCATCATCTCATTTAGTTTTTCCTTTTAAAATCAACTTCATGTCCTCATCATCCTTATCATCAATTAGATTTTCGCATAGTTAAGCCCAAAACAATATGATTATTATTCCAATCATGAGCAGGACACATGGCAAGAAGTTCATTATCTCTGAAACCTGCCATAGGCCGCCTGCACGGCCACCAGGGCTGTGATGTTAACTGTCAGTTAGTGAACATAAGAGGGCCTATTTCCTGTGGCAATGAACACAACAGCCCCCCTTTTTTGGCTGTCACCCCTCCCCTTTTCTTCTCTTGCATTTTTTTCCTTTCCCTCCCAGCTCCTTCTCCCCTCTTCTCCCCACTGAATCCTCCTTGTCCCTCCTTCTCCTGAGTCTTGCCTCCCTCCTCTTCCTCTCCACCAAAGGTCTGTTTCTCATTATCCTCTGTAGTCTGCTCTCTGTCTGAGTCAGGAGACGAAAAACTTAAATAAACACTCTCTCTCTGGCTCTCTCCGCCTCAGTTCAGCTCTCAGTGCCCCCTCCCCTCCACTCTGTCTCTTCTGTCCTCCTTCCTCGGCCTCCTCTCGTTCTCACAATCATTAGGAGTATGTTATACTGGTGTGTAGCTGGGGGCCTGTTTCACTCTCTATGTCATCCTCTTGGGGTTGTGTGGGCAGGCCTTGGATGCTGGACTGATTTCAAGATGTTGCAGTGTGGTTGGGGAGAGGAAAAAGTGCGACCAGCAAGGCAGGCACAAGAATTTCTGAGGCCCTAACAAGCCTCAGACTTGATAAACCTTTACACAACCACGGTGAAAAAAATCCCACTGACTCCATTGGGTTATAATCAGGGAAATTGTTTTCTCTGTGGTAAAGAAAAAAACCCATAGAGGTTTGATTGGTGACCTCATGGTGGTTGAAATTTTCTAATCAACCATTTAGTTTCCTGCTTTCCTAAGAGACAAGAAAATGTCCAAACTACGAGTGAAAGCATGCTTCAGACAGTGTGATTAATATTTAAAGTCCTCCTGTACCTTTCCAAAAGCAGATGTGAAGCCAGTTGCTCCAGCTGTTGAAACGAGTATTTTCCAAAAGGTCTTGCATAGGACTTAATTGTTGCTAAATATTTCCAAAAGATGCTTATATTTGACTGCAACTGAGTTTCTAAACACAAAGGAATGCCTTTATAACTTACTCGATACACCTGAGGTTGTACAGGGGGTTTTACAGTGTAAGATAAACCTGCCTTTTGAAACCCCCATTTGGCCACAAAACAACACAGAGTTTTGCACCTTTTTATAATGACTTCCTCTAGCTTTACAATACAATGAAAATACCACATGTTTTTATTACATAGTAATCTCCTTGCAATGTGCATTTGCATGTATCTGGGTCAATCCAGTGCCGGAGCTGTCAGGACTGCGTTCACACAGCGGTGTCACTGAAATTAATGCAACGGTTTGTGTTTTTCATGCAGTAAATAATCCAAGAAAAGAGGTGAGGGGTGGGGAAAGTCTTTTCTTCTTGTTTGTCGTGTGGAAAACAACAAAAAGTATATATTTAGTCTGCTCTCTCTCATTCCGCCTCTATATCATTTTCACTTCAGGCGAGTTTACAGGTATTTATTTTAAACAGCTTTATTTTTCTTTCTGTTATCGAGATAGATCGATTAAGACTTTGATAAAGATATAAAATAAAAAAACTAAATGTGCATTGTCCATTGTCACTTAGAGGATAAGCATTTATTGTATTGTAATCTGCATGTGTATGTTCTGAATGATTTTTTATTTATTTATTTTTTTTGCATAGATGACAAAAGTACTCTCTTATAAACACTGAATCCTAAAAATCTATGTGTAAGCAGTGCTGTACATTTCCAGCAGTTCAGAGATAGAACACTGCTATAAATGGAAAGATTTAAAGGGCTGTGAAACTGTAAAGTTGAATGGCTAATAAATTGTTTAAAGCAACACTGCAGTATGATGGATGAGTGCAAAAGACAGGAGGAGCTGCTGAGTGTCAAGTATATGGGAGGAGAAGACACAGAAGGAATGATTCCCGTGGATGTGTTGCCCTCGTGTGGTGAAAGCTAGAATAATTTTACCGTAACTTTCCTAAAAAGCAAAGCGAAGTGAATTTTCAAAGTGAAATTTACCAAAAATGATCAGTAAAATGATTTTGGCAACATGATTTCCGTTATACATCAGATTTGCTGTCTTTTTTTTATGCTGCTTTTATAACTCAGTGTCTCTCTGGGATTGATAAAGTTCCTGTGCTCTGTCGACACAGGAACCACTCCACTCAGGAACCAATCCCAACCACTCCACCACCATGGTTGATATTTCGTTTCGTTCATTTTGTTGTAAGTGAGAAAACTTACAAATTCATCAGAGGCCCAAATAATTATTTCTCCTTTTTCCTTTTTACTGGAGGCTGAGTCTTCACTAGTTTTCTTGGCTGACGTTGGGGTTGAGCTAAGGGTTGGTGAGACTGCCACAGGTTAAAGTCTATTATCAAGTTATCCAGTGAATGTCGATAATCTTCTTATTTGTTTACATAATACTTTCTTTTAAGGGGGCTGCTGGTCCCAGACAGACACATTTTCACAGAATCACGTACATCACATAAAATCATATACAAGGTCTTGAATAATCAGGCCCCATCTTATCTTAATGACCTCATAGTGCCATATCACCCCATTAGAGCATTTTGCTTTCAAACTGTGGGCCTACTTGTTGTTCCTAGAGTATTCAAAAGTAGAATGGGAGGCAGAGCCTTCAGCTTTCAGGCTCCTCTTCTGTGGAACCAGATTCCGTTTAGATTTGGGAGACAGACACTATCTCTACTTTTAGTATTAGGCTTAAAAGTTTCCTTTTTGATAAAGCATGTAGTTAGGGCTGGATCAGGTGACCCCGAATTCTCTCTTAGTTATACTGCAGTAGGTGTAGGCTGCTGGGGGAAGTAGTTCTCCTTCAATCACTATTTCTAGTCACTATGTGTAGACCTCTCTGTATTTAATCATTATTTATTACTATCTCTGGCTCTCTTCCACAGCATCTCTTTCATCCTGCCTTCCTCTCCTCACCCAAGCCAGTCATGGCAGATGACTGCAGTTCCCTGAGCCTGGCTCTGATGGAGGTTTCTTCCTGGTAAAAGGGAGTTTTTCGTTCCCACTGTCGCCAAAGTGCTTGCTCATAGGGGGGCGGTCGCCCCATGATCAGAAGGTCAGTGGTTCGAATCCACTGAACGGCTACCCTGAGGTACCCCTGAGCAAGGTACCGTCCCTGCACACCGCTCCCCGGGGGCCTGCTTAGTGGCTGCCCACTGCTTCACTGAGTGAATGGGTCAAATGCGAAGAAAAACAAAAGTGATTTCCCCACAGGGATCAATAAAGTATACAATATTATTACATGACTGTTGGTGTGATTTGACGGTGTATAAATAAAATTGAATTGAAATTCAGGTTTATTTAAAATGTTTAATAAAAAGAAACCCTCAGTTTATTTTGTAAATGAAAGACAATGAACTTCAATAAAAGGACCATCACATCTTTCACTAAATGTTTACTGTATAGGATGAGCACACCGAGTTCATCTTGAAGGGTGACAGATGGTTCTGAGAAACTAAATTACTTCCTTGTTTTACTTTTTTTCTAATTTACACTTTTAGTTCAACTAAAACTACAAACTAAAAATATTATACACAAATTTCCAAGTACTTAATTGTTTGGACGGCACTTTTCCACTTTTACTGACGACTCAAAGCATTGCACACGTTTACATTCAAATCAAAATGATCTGTTTTTATTTTGGTCTGTAGAGCTATTTTCCACTCAAGTTTATTTTAAAATTACTTACCCAAATAAAAGTTCAACTTTTAGAGTTTAATCTTAAAAATAAAACTCTTTAGACATTCTTTTGCAAGCATGTCCTATAGGTCATGATAGGCAGTATTAACGTAGCTCTTTAAAAGTAGTGGGAATAAGTGGACCAGAAAAAACCGGCAGAAGCAGGATAAACTCAACACTTGAGCCCTGCGTGAGTTCAGATGTAAGTGCATTGTGGTATAAGGAAACACTAATTCATCATGCTGCTGGTGGTTACTCACATATGCCCATGATGAAAGTGTGAAAAGTCTGACAAGAGTGAGTGAAAAAAAAATTACCGTTAACACAGAGTTGAGATGAGGTGAGAATTCCTTAGAATTATTACATTTGGCTTGTTTTAAACATGTTGAAAGCTTTTAAACATGGACAGAGATTTTGCTAAAACACATCTGCACTATAAAAGTCCACTGTTTTTGAGATTTACCTTAATTTATTCTTGACATGAATGCATGACACACTTAAAAGACAAAGTATCCTACCATCAGACTGGATTTTAAACCTGTGACACCAAGAGAAATAATACATAAAAAAAAGTGAGAAAATTTCACCCGCTGTCTGATTTTTGTTTACATAAACACATTTTCACTGTAAACTGATGTAGAATAATATCAAACTAGAGCATCAAACTCACCAGGCAAGAATGTTTGATGCTAAAGTTTTTCTGGCAGAGGCTATCGAGGCTTGTTTCTACTACGGAAATAAAGAAAAACAAATAAATTACAAGGCGTTTGCTGTTGAAATTCTCAAGTTATTATCAAAATTTGGATTGATTCACTCAAACAGGTTTTTTCCCCTATTTTTCATTTTATTCAGTGGTGCAAACAAACCTGAATAAGGGAACCGCTAAATACACCAAATACATATAATGAATGAACTAATTTCATCTTGAAGAATGGCACGCTGGGAAACTGAACCATTTCCTCACTTTTCTCTTAAAATAAACTATCAAGCATATTTACCATTTCAATTTCTATAAAACATTTTATCCATTCTCAGTTATTTTAAGACCACCTTGCACGGCTACAATCAGAGCCCCCTCCTTTAATTGATATACACTCCAAATATTTTTGACATGTTTCCAAATAATGAATTGTTTGGTCTTTCTTGGACTTTTGGAGTTTTAGGACTGGAACTTTTCTAGTCTTCCTGAACACTTAAAAGTCTTTTACCCATCATTTTGACAATTTGTATCAAAATGATGGAATGCCAGTTCCAGTCCAGGTTATTTTGGTGTTATTTACCCATTTTTTGATATTTAGGTTGAGCTAATGTAAATAAATCATGTTTCAAAATCCAAAAAACGTCAAAAATCCATAGAATCACTCTCACAAATCACATTTTTAAAACTTTATTTGACCAGGAAATGTAACTGTTTTAAGCCAAGACAGGCAGGATCAAACTAGTTTCTTCAGTGGTGGCACTAACTAGACCACAAAGCCGGCACAAGCAGGATAAACTCGGTGCTTGAGACCTGTGTGACATGAAAGATGTAATCACCACAGTGGTTACGGTTGAAACATCGATACTGACGGTGAGAGCTCAGGAGATGTGACAACACTGATATAGTAACAGGATGTTGACGTATAGCCACCCTCAGTTGAGCTCCTTTGGTTGTCAGATGAAGTGCAGTGTAGAAAAATCGTTAATTGAACAGCTTTTTGAAAAGTAAAACGAGTATTTTTGTTTACATAAACACATTTTCACTGTAAACTGATGTAGAATAATATCAAACTAGAGCATCAAACTCACCAGGCAAGAATGTTTGATGCTAAAGTTTTTCTGGCAGAGGCTATCGAGGCTTGTTTCTACTACGGAAATAAAGAAAAACAAATAAATTACAAGGCGTTTGCTGTTGAAATTCTCAAGTTATTATCAAAATTTGGATTGATTCACTCAAACAGGTTTTTTCCCCTATTTTTCATTTTATTCAGTGGTGCAAACAAACCTGAATAAGGGAACCGCTAAATACACCAAATACATATAATGAATGAACTAATTTCATCTTGAAGAATGGCACGCTGGGAAACTGAACCATTTCCTCACTTTTCTCTTAAAATAAACTATCAAGCATATTTACCATTTCAATTTCTATAAAACATTTTATCCATTCTCAGTTATTTTAAGACCACCTTGCACGGCTACAATCAGAGCCCCCTCCTTTAATTGATATACACTCCAAATATTTTTGACATGTTTCCAAATAATGAATTGTTTGGTCTTTCTTGGACTTTTGGAGTTTTAGGACTGGAACTTTTCTAGTCTTCCTGAACACTTAAAAGTCTTTTACCCATCATTTAGACAATTTGTATCAAAATGATGGAATGCCAGTTTCCAGTCCAGGTTATTTTGGTGTTATTTACCCATTTTTTGATATTTAGGTTGAGCTAATGTAAATAAATCATGTTTCAAAATCCAAAAAACGTCAAAAATCCATAGAATCACTCTCACAAATCACATTTTTAAAACTTTATTTGACCAGGAAATGTAACTGTTTTAAGCCAAGACAGGCAGGATCAAACTAGTTTCTTCAGTGGTGGCACTAACTAGACCACAAAGCCGGCACAAGCAGGATAAACTCGGTGCTTGAGACCTGTGTGACATGAAAGATGTAATCACCACAGTGGTGACGGTTGAAACATTGATACTGACGGTGAGAGCTCAGGAGATGTGACAACACTGATATAGTAACAGGATGTTGACGTATAGCCACCCTCAGTTGAGCTCCTTTGGTTGTCAGATGAAGTGCAGTGTAGAAAAATCGTTAATTGAACAGCTTTTTGAAAAGTAAAACGAGTATTTTTGTTTGTTTGTTTATTTTGTTTAGTGGTTGTATTTGAGGTTATCTGATTGATTGTGGTTTGCACATGTGGTTTCTCCATTTCAACAGCTTAGAGCAGATGATTACGAAAAACATGGCTTCACTAAAGGTAGACATGCATAACCTGGAATTCCTGGAAGTAAAAGAAAAGGGAAAAAAAACCGCGTCATTCACTCAGTCCGTGAGCGGGTTGGGCTTCTCCAAAGTTTCTCTCTTCCCCGTTTCATGGAAAGCTGCATTCCTGTCAGTGACAGAGACTTGTATGAACAAGAATGTTTTGCTTATGCGTGCCTATTCTCTAAAATGCAAGCTTTTAAATTTTATCTATACGCCTCGGGTGCTTTTAATAACAATTGACTCAGGGTGAAAAGCGTCTCAGGAAACAGAGAAATGCATTATGGTACCTCACACTGGAACACGTTATCTTAAAGAACGCATGCTTTTTTATAAATAATAACAGAGTGAAGACTCTGTTTTAGCACAGAAAAAAATTCCCAGGACAATCATACATCGAGATAATACAAAGGTTTCGACAGAAAAGGGGAGCGGGAGAGTTTTAATGAAGGACACGCCTCTCTGAAGCGCTCCCTTAAACCACAGCATGTTACAACCCGCGAGGCGAGATGTTATAGTTTGAGCTCAAAGGAGCACTGTCAGGGCTGGTGAGCAGCGGATATTTGAACGATATACATATCACAAAGAGAAAATACATCGTGAAAAGGTGAGTGGATTATAAACAAAAACACTTAGCACCTGTTTTTTTGGACCACCCAATTTTTTTGACAAGTGAATTTATTTCAAAGCTAAAAAAATCTTAAAATAATTTTTCTGAAGTCAGTTATTGATACAAAATAACATGTTTTTTAAAACCCATCACATTATCGGAATGCTTACAGATACACAAAGGCTTTTACTACAGTGTGCAAAACTGACTCAGAAGCCAACTGCTTGTACTTTACTTCCAGTGAGAGACTGTAGTGACACAAGTAAGGAAAAAAACTTCAACATGAACCAAAGACTGTTGAAATAATGCTCTTCGATGCAGTATTTGCTGTTAATATCAATGTTTGGTGCTTTTTAATATGCTGTTTATGAGATTATGCTGAATCATTTTCTAGAGCCTTGGATGTAAATAATTTAAAGGCTGCAGTACAGTAGTAAGGTGTGAGCCAACAATTGTTTTTATTTTTGAGTTATTTCTGTACAAAAAGATGTAGAAAAAGATGACTGAAGAAGAAATACTTCCCATGAATCATGACAATCCTTCAACATCCTACGCCTATTGCAACCTAACTAAGGGAGGATTCAGGGTCACCTGATCCAGCTCTAAGAATCTGGTTAGATCTAAGATTTTTAGGGCCAAGTACATCACCTCAGTTTTATCTGAATTTAGAAGCAAAAAATTAGAGGTCATCCAGGTCTTTATATCTTTAAGACATTCCCGCAGTTTAACTAATTGGTGTGTATCATCTGGCTTCATGGAAAGAGAAAGTTAGGTGTCATCTGCATTGCAGTGAAACTGTATGCGATTCTTTCTGATGATACCGGATAAAGGACGCGTGTATAATGTAAACAGAATTGGTCCTAGCACTGAACCCTGCGGAACTCCATAATTAACCTTAGTGTGTGAAGAGAACTCTTTATTTACAAGAACAATTTGGAGTCTATTAGATAAATATGATTCAAACCACTGCAGCACAGTACTTTAATATATATACAGCATGCTCTTATCACTGTAATAAAGTATTATGGTCTACAGTATCGAACGCTGCACTGAGGTCTAGCAGAACAGGCACAGAGATGAGTGAAACTCTTCAAAGAAACCATTCCTCTGCAGATGATCTGTCAGCTGTTCAACAGCTACTCTTTCAAAACATTTTTAGATCAAAGGAAGGCCTAAGACAGCTAGAGATGGCTTTTTAAGTAATGGTTTAATTAGTGACAGCTTGAAGGCCTGTGGTACCAATTATTAGAGATAGGTTGATCATATTTAAGATTGCAGCATTAATTACTGAGGCAGCACAGTGGAAGGGTGGTTAGCACTGTTGCTGCATAGCAGGAAGGTCCTGAGTTCAATTCCACCATCAGGCTGTGTTTTTTCTGTGTGGAGTTTGCATGTTCTCCCCGTGTTTGCATGGGTTCCCTCCAGGTACTCCCGCTTCCTCCCACTGTCCAAAGACATGCAGTTTGTGGGGATAGGTTAATTGATTAGTCTACATTGCCCATAGGTGTGAGTGCAAATGGTTGTCTGTCTCTCTGTGTTAGCCCTGCGAAGGACCCTCGGGAACAAATTAATTTCGTAAGTCGGGGTTCAACTGTAATTATTCCTGCGTCTTTCAGGATCTTACAAGACGACGCATTGACTATTAAATTTGTCGTCGCGATTTTGATAGTCGACGTGATCGTGACTAGTCGACTAATCGTGGCAGCCCTACTGGGAACACAGGGAACTTGGAGCGTGGAGAAAACACAGCGTGATGGGACTGGTTTCCCCAAATCTCTGACCACAACGCTACTGAATTTTTTTGATCTCTGCTTAAAAGTTGTGTCTATACCAAAAAATCCACCAATTTAAATTAACTCTACTATTTATGCCAAGAAGAATGATCAGATAGCTATCCACAATTATACTAGAAGCTTGTTAATGGCTAGCAAAAGCCTTGGTTGAGGTGAAACTTGCTAAGGGATATTTAAACAAATATTAGTGGAGGTGTACATATATATTTGAATCTGCATATACTTCTGACTCTATGTGGATTAGAGAAAACCCAAGCTTTATAAGTGCATGTAGGGAATATGTCTGTTAAGTATGTATGTTGAAGCTCTTTCTTGACTAGTAATTCATGTTTCAATTGGAGAGTCAAAGAAAACCAATGGGTTTTTCTTTCAGGTTCAAAAGTTCACCTAGCATGAACAACATAAGTGTCTCATTCCTGACTGGCCCAAAGACTACTCCTGACCCTGATGAGGAAAATGCTGTGAAAAATGACTATTCCACAGCCATTGGTGCCCTCATCTTCAGCTTGGTCTTCCTCCTGGGTGTCCCTGGAAATCTCTTCATTGTCTGGAGCATCCTGGCCCGCTGCCGACAACGCTCAGTCACCACCCTCCTCATCCTCAACTTGGCATGTGCTGATGGGTTCCTCATGGCTCTCTCCATCTTTTTCATCATCTACCTGGCCATGCAGTCGTGGGTCTTTGGTAACACCATGTGCAAAATTGTGTTCTACCTGTGCAACTCCAACATGTATGCATCAGTCTTTCTGATAACCCTGATGAGCGTGAACAGGCTGTTGGCCGTGGTCTTTCCACACACACTGTATCACCTGATCACCAGGAAGGTTGTGAAGAGGGTGATCCTAGGCACATGGGTGCTAGTGATGGCCATTTCCATTCCTTCGTTGGTGTTTCGAGATGTGAAAGAAGAAACTGATGATATGAATCAAACAACATATGTGTGTGCACCCAATCACACACTGCGTAGACATGTAAGTACACTTGTGTTGGTTATTTGTCTGCCACTGATCTGATTAGATTCATAACCATATTTGTTTCCATTATCAAAATGCCTTCTAAAAACCTTCTGCATGTGAGAGCCAGTGAAATAGTGAATGAGGTATTGAACATGATCACGCTTTGAGCAAAAGGGCCAGAATTCTTCATTCATGACTTAATTAATAAAAGAAAAAACGGTTCTTTAAAAGACTGGTTAAATGTTGTTGGGGAAAAAATGCCTTACATTCTCAGATTAAAGGAGGATATTTTGGTTGTTTGTTTATTTCTCCTGAAATGTAGTATATCTCTGTTTAAACTGTAACTATTGATAAAAACTACCGTGTCAAAAAATACTCTTATAATACTCGACATTTTATTAGATATGATTTCATGAACAATTAGACAGCTAAAACATTTGCCTATTTTAACGGGAACACACTATCTGAAACTGAGAGGAAAGAAATATTGCAGATGTGTTTGTTACTGTGTTTAAGGCCTTGGAAGCTGCAGCTTAACTAGTGTTCAAAATGTAGTTAAAATAATTCAAATTACACCAGACTGCACGTTTTTTAAGCCCTTGAGCCCACAACGTAAATACTGATGTGGCACTGCACAAAAGTCTGAAAATCATTTTGCATTGATCCTTCATAAATGTAGTAATGCTCTTCTGTAAAACATTCCTTCTTTACAAGTAAAAGTCCTCCTTAAGTAAGGTGGCAAATTAGAATCAAAATATTCTAAAACTACATAAAGTAAAATGATTTATTTTGCAGAATGCCCCTTTTCAGATCAAAGACCATAACAACATTACTTGATTTTAGGTCTTCAGATGTTTCATTTTGTCCTCTCATTTGACAAAACCCCCCCAGAGAAGTTGATCAGTTTAAACAGTTTCATAATTTTGGCTCTATTTCTTTGTTTTTCATTTAATATCTAAGGAAACAGCTTTTCTTTATATCCTCTCATGTGCAGGTGAGGTTTGAGTACGCCTTTCAGACAGTGGCAGGATTCATTATTCCTTATGCAATCATTATAACCAGCTACGTTCTCATCCTGAAACGCCTGAGGGAGACCAGGTTTCAACGAAATATCCGCAGCGAGAAACTTATCCTGGCTATCGTCATAATGTTTGGCCTGTTCTGGTTGCCGTACCACGTCATCAACCTGATACAGGTGTGCAAGGGCATCTTCTCTACCAATAACCCAATAACCACATCAAATCTGTTTGTAAATCGATTATCTGAGGATTCGATTGAATACTGAGTGGGTTGGTGTTTTTTTTTCCACCCAAGGTGGCAGCTGCGTGGTACCCAAAAGACTCAGCAACAAGAAAACGGTGAGTAACTGAAGATTTTCAGAAACATGGTGCTAAAGTTAGTGAAGTACAATATTGTCATTTTATGCATTATGTCCAGTAATAACAATACTCTGTAATTCAAAGCTGATATATGTAGTCTGTCTCCGTGCATGCAGTGACACACACCTAGATTTAATTTTTACCATCCAGTAAACTGAATATACTATAATTGTAAAGAGTTTGAATGTGCCACCATCTTCAGTATATAATATTATCAAAATATTCCAAAATCTGGAGAAATCTCAATATCCGGGCTTCATGTGACACTGCACTAAAAGCAGGCAGGATTCTGTTGTGGAAAATCACTGCAGGGGTTCAGGACCACTTCCAGAAATCTCTCTGTGAATACCATGTTCACCTTACCATCCAAAAGGTTGAAGCTCTAACAAACAAGAGACAGAGTATCGTATCGTCACTGATTTCTAGACTCGATTCGATTCCAATTCACAAGGTCCCGATTCAATTCGATCCATGATTCGATTCAATTCAATTCAATTTTGACCCAGACAGTCAGAGATATTATAATTCTGATCATTTATCAATACTGGCACTTGTGAGACTTCATCAGAGATGTAAGCAACACAGAAGATGCCTTTGTGTCAAAGTAACTAAAACACAGAAAAAGATTAAGGAGAGTTTCCTGGCCTGGCTTTTTATAGCAGATAACCTAAAATATATATATACAGTGGGGCAAAAAAGTATTTAGTCAGCCACCGATTGTGCAAGTTCCCCCACCTAAAATGATGACAGAGGTCAGTAATTTGCACCAGAGGTACACTTCAACTGTGAGAGACAGAATGTGAAAAAAAAATCCATGAATCCACATGGTAGGATTTGTAAAGAATTTATCCGTAAATCAGGGTGGAAAATAAGTATTTGGTCAATAACAAAAATACAACTCAATACTTTGTAACATAACCTTTGTTGGCAATAACAGAGGTCAAACGTTTACTATAGGTCTTTACCAGGTTTGCACACACAGTAGCTGGTATTTTGGCCCATTCCTCCATGCAGATCTTCTCGAGAGCAGTGATGTTTTGGGGCTGTCGCCGAGCAACACGGACTTTCAACTCCCGCCACAGATTTTCTATGGGGTTGAGGTCTGGAGACTGGCTAGGCCACTCCAGGACTTTCAAATGCTTCTTACAGAGCCACTCCTTTGTTGCCCGGGCGGTGTGTTTTGGATCATTGTCATGTTGGAAGACCCAGCCTCGTTTCATCTTCAAAGTTCTCACTGATGGAAGGAGGTTTTGGCTCAAAATCTCACGATACATGGCCCCATTCATTCTGTCCTTAACACGGATCAGTCGTCCTGTCCCCTTGGCAGAAAAACAGCCCCATAGCATGATGTTTCCACCCCCATGCTTCACAGTAGGTATGGTGTTCTTGGGATGCAACTCAGTATTCTTCGTCCTCCAAACACGACGAGTTGAGTTTATACCAAAAAGTTCTACTTTGGTTTCATCTGACCACATGACATTCTCCCAATCCTCTGCTGTATCATCCATGTGCTCTCTGGCAAACTTCAGACGGGCCTGGACCTGCACTGGCTTCAGCAGCGGTACACGTCTGGCACTGCGGGATTTGATTCCCTGCCGTTGTAGTGTGTCACTGATGGTGACCTTTGTTACTTTGGTCCCAGCTCTCTGCAGGTCATTCACCAGGTCCCCCCGTGTGGTTCTGGGATCTTTGCTCACCGTTCTCATGATCATTTTGACCCCACGGGATGAGATCTTGCGTGGAGCCCCAGATCGAGGGAGATTATCAGTGGTCTTGTATGTCTTCCATTTTCTGATGATTGCTCCCACAGTTGATTTTTTCACACCAAGCTGCTTGCCTATTGTAGATTCACTCTTCCCAGTCTGGTGCAGGTCTACAATACTTTTCCTGGTGTCCTTCGAAAGCTCTTTGGTCTTGGCCATGGCGGAGTTTGGAGTCTGACTGTTTGAGGCTGTGGACAGGTGTCTTTTATACAGATGATGAGTTCAAACAGGTGCCATTCATACAGGTAACGAGTGGGGGACAGAAAAGCTTCTTACAGACGACGTTACAGGTCTGTGAGAGCCAGAGATTTTCCTTGTTTGAGGTGACCAAATACTTATTTTCCACCCTAATTTACGAATAAATTCTTTACAAATCCTACCATGTGAATTCATGGATTTTTTTTCACATTCTGTCTCTCACAGTTGAAGTGTACCTCTGGTGCAAATTACTGACCTCTGTCATCATTTTAAGTGGGGGAACTTGCACAATCGGTGGCTGACTAAATACTTTTTTGCCCCACTGTATATATGCAGTAGATCAAAAATGGAAGAAAAGCACAAATCAGTATATGAACATTACTGATGCTGCTGAAGTGAAGCTGTGCATTCAGAGGGTTTATTAGAGACACTTAAAAAACAAAAACAAACAGCGGCCGACAGTGCTGTTAACAATGGTAGACTGGTGTGTAATGGGAAACTGTTCTTGAAGTACACTGAGAGAGAGCAAGAGAGAGAGAGCTGTGCAGGAATTGTGATTTTATTGTGGTGGAAGCAAAACAGCAAAAGTCAGAGCGAATTAATGGCGATGTTTATGAAATGTGAAGCATAGTTTTGATCTTCTTTTGCTGCCAGTCAATTTAGTTTGGAGAGTGACAAAACCTGCAGCTTCAGAAGGTGTGAGCTCTCAGCTTTCAGCCCCAGTGGGTGAGAAAGCCGACATCTCACAGATTCTGAAGCATCGGCTCTGCGCATTGTGTTTACATCTTTGTGTGGAATCCATTTACCTGCTCTCACTTGCTTTTTTAGCTGTTTGGTGGTTGTTGAAATAGTTTTGTGAGTTTTAACCTGAGATTCTGGCATTTCTGGCAAAATACATGTATATTTAAAAGTTGATTCAGGATTTAATGAATCAATATCACTTTATTCAAGCTAAAATTTTAATTTTCTGATTGTAGCAGTCCCCCGGACCAAGGAAGAAATAGAGAGAGCCTCGACGGGTGCAGTAATTTTTACTTTGAGATTCATTCAGAATCTAACAGTGCGCCAGGTGCGCCAATGCACCGTGAAAACTAAACAGAAACACAAAATACATTTTCTTAGACGCTTATTACAAATATGAACTCAAATAAAGCAGAAAATACAACAAAATATCAATTAAGCAAAGAAATACAACTTAAAACATGTACCTCGCTCCGCATTCCAAGGGCTGCAAATTGTTCGTTTCGCTAGAGTCCGGTATCACGCTGCTTCACGCTTCATTGAGAGCTGCCTACTGGGAAATGTGCGCCACAAAACCGGTCTGAGCTGGAAGTGCAGCTTGCCGCTAACTAAACAACAGAGCCCTCTACTGGACACTACGCGTAGCTGTTCAGGCTTAGATCAATAAACAAAACTGGACCTTTACACTCCCACCAAATCATGTATAATAAACAACATTCTTTACATGATTTCCAGCTGTAACATATGGACATTACTACAAGAACGAACACAATTTCAAATACATCATCAATAAACTTTCGCAAATACGCCTGATGTGACAGTATTGATTGAAACATCAATTAGTTATTTTCTAATAGAACTACAAGCTTTTGAACAGGTCGCTCAACTACGTGAGGTTTGTGTGCTGTTCCCTGCTTCTTTATTAAGCCTCGATCGCCAACTTGAAGCTTGACTCTGCGGACCAAACCGTCATCTTCTTCTGGTGCTTCAACCACTCGAGCCAGTTGCCACTGATTTCTGGGAAGCATGTCTTCTTTGATAATGACTATGTCATTGACTTTAAGATTTCGACGTGGTAGGTGCCATTTCTGTCTCATAGATATGTTCAGAAGGTACTCTCTTTTCCATCTACTCCAAAACTGCTCAGTGAGATACTGGACTCTGCGCCAACGTTTCCTTGCATATAAGTCCTCTTTCACAAACTTTCCTGGTGGAGGCAGTGCAACCTTTGATTTCATCAATATGAGGTGATTTGGAGTTAGAGGTTCAGGAGATTTAGGATCATTGATTCCATCGACGCTCAGTGGTCGACCATTAACTATAAACATCGCCTCATAGAATAGAGTTCTTAGAGAGCTGTCATCCAGCCTGCCTTGGCATTGAGCAATGGTGGCATTGAGAACATTGCGGATGGTTCGAATCTGTCGTTCCCACACACCTCCGGCATGGCTAGCAGATGGGGCATTGAAGACGAACTCACACTGTTTATTGGCAAGGAATGCTTCTAAGGCATCCATGTCACATTGTTTAAGAGACTCTCTTAGCTCATTTTTGGCTCCAATAAAGTTTGTACCCTGGTCACTGTACAACTTACAAACAGCTCCTCTTAAGCTGATGAAACATCTCAGAGCGTTGATGAAAGAGTCAGTAGAAAGATCCTCAAGCATCTCAATGTGGACTGCACGTGAGGAAAGACATGTAAAGAGGAGTCCGTATCTTTTATGCTCTTTGCGACCTTGTTTTGTGACAAATGGTCCGAAACAGTCCATTCCACAATACATGAAAGGATCTGAGATTTCAACTCGTTCCTTTGGAAGTTCAGACATGCGTTGTTCTTCTGGTGAACGTCTTAGTTTTCGACATTGAACACATTTGCTTATTAGTTTTGCAACTTCCTTGCTCCCACCAATCACCCAAAACCCATTCGATCTGATTTCCATGAGAGTTTGGCTTCTACCTTGATGACAAATCTGTGCATGAAAATGAGCAATGATCAACTTTGTAATGTGATGGTCTTTTGGGAGGATGATGGGGTGCTTAAGTCCCTGACAGAGTGTTGACTTCTTCAGTCTTCCTCCAACACGGAGAAGTCCTTGATCTAGCACTGGATCTACTCTAAAGAGGGGACTTGAACTCGGAAGGTTATCTCCCACCTTCAACACTTCCATCTCTTGAGAAAAGGCCTGCTGCTGAAGGAGCTTTATTATTGTGTCAGCAGCTGTTCTCCGTTCATCTACTGTTACAAAGTTTCCATACTGGGCGGGCTTTGCTGGATCTCAATCCTTTTATCCTTGCAACCACTTTAAGGAGCATTGACCAGCTTGAAAACCTTGACAAACGGCTGAGGATATTGTCTTGTTCACTTGTTTGAGTTGTGAGAGCTTTGACTGCTTTGACTTCTGGATCCCCTACTAACAACACAGCTGAGGGGCTGGGTGCATATGAAATGTCATGTTCCCACAGAAACTTTGGACCAGACAACCAACATGTTGACATGATTTCTGATGCACTGAGCCCTCTAGAGGCGTAATCTGCAGGATTCTGAGCTGTGTCAATGTAGTGCCACTGTCTGGGATCTGTAGTTTGCCTAATTAACTGAACACGGTTGGCAACGAAGACGTGGAACCGTCGTGCCTCATTGTTAATATAGGCTAAGACTACTTGGGAGTCAGTCCAAAAGAACTCTTCATTAACCCTTTAGAGCCGATCGGAGCGGGAACGCTCTGTTATGCGTAACTATTTTTAAATCCCAGTAGCACTGCAACCACGTAAGCTAGCGCAAAAATTTTTTTTGCATATGAAACCGGAGGAGTTGTACTTACATCTGATGCCATCAGCTTGTCCTAGGTCACGGTTTCCTTCCACATAAAGCTTTGCAAAAACTGCATAAAAAGCGCTTGCAGGAACAAAAGCATAATATTCCAGAAACATGCTTTACCGATCTGATCAGCTGTTCAAAACACTTCCTACGTTGGAATAGACGTCAGCGCGAACTTTTGCATTTCCGCCATTACCTGCCCGAAACCGGAAGTGACGTCATTTTCGCGGAAATGTAGTCTTTTTTGCGATCAGGGCCTCAGGGCCTATACTGCTCTTTTTAAAAGTTATCTTTGACTTTATGACTTTCTGTGTCGTTTCTGGGATGCTTAGGACTCATATTGCACTGCTGGAAATAGTTTATTTTGATGCATATGCTGCTTTTTTGCAAATTTGCAGTATAATATTTATTTTCGTTTTTCCTGCAGTGTATAAAAATTGGTGTATTTCAAAAATAAAACTATGAAGACACTCAAAATAAATTTCCTGTGGTAGGAAACTATTTTGTGCAACTTTTTTGTATTTACAGTTTTGAGGGATAAGACTCTTAAATTTCTAACTACAAATATATGTTAAAAAATCAAAAACGATTTTCAATTTTTTTGTAGTTTATTGCACTTTTTTGCAATTTATGTAATTACTATGCACTTAATGAATACATATTATTAAAATCTGGGCTATAATGGTTGTATTGATGTATAGCAACTTGAAATGCTCCCAAAAATGGCTCCACAGCATGTAAAAATATAATATAAGCTCTGGCGGACTTGGTTCTATGGTAGGTCTTAAAGGGTTAATGCACATCTGAAGCTCTGCTTTTAGCATGCTGCTCATTCTAGCTGATGTGACTGCGGCTGAGAGTTCTAATCGCGGGATACTTGTGACCTTGGTAGGTGCGACTCTTGCCTTAGCCATAACAAGACTACAGTGGACCTTCTCGTTGCTGAGGTACCTAATATAGGAGCATGCACCATATCCTAAATCACTAGCATCACAAAAGTGGTGCAGTTCCACCTTTACAATGTCTGTTAGTTCTGGTGGGTGGTAACATCTAGGCACTGCAACCGATTTTAGTCTTTCCAACCCATCTTTCCAGTCCTCCCACCGTGAGCGTAAGTTGTCAGGAAGGGGGTCATCCCATTCAATGCCTCTGCGACACAGTTCCTGTAGGATACCTTTGCCTCTTAAGGTGAAGGGAGCTACGAACCCTAGTGGGTCGTACAGGGATGAGATCACTGACAGTATGCTCCGGCGAGTAGGAGGTTGGTCCTTAGTGTTTATTTTGAAACTGAAAGTGTCATTTTTGATTGACCACTGGATGCCGAGCACATGGCCTTCAGCTGTTGTGTCAGGTTTGAGATCGAGCGGTTCTGTGGTGTCTGCTCTGTCTGAGGGTTCCAGCTGGGAAAGCGCATCACTTTGGTTTGAGTTGAACTTGTGCAGATGTAGACCGCCAAGTCTACAAAGTGCTTGTGTTTCGGTGATGAGTTCTTGTGCCTCTTTAACTGATGGGACACTAGTTAGACCATCGTCTACATAAAAGTTCTGTTCAACAAACTCTGAGGCCTTAGGATAGTCTGCTCTGTACTGTTGTGCCAAATATTTCAGGCCGAAATTAGCACATCCAGGGGATGAACTGGCACCGAATAGATGTACAGCCATTCTGTATTCTCTGGGTTCTTTGTCTAATTGTCCATCCTGCCACCACAGAAATCTCAGATAGTTGCGCATGTCTGGACAAACAGAGAACTGGTGGAACATTCTCTCGATATCACAGATTATGGCTACATTTTCCTTTCTGAAACGACAGAGTACCCCCACCAATGAGTTGATCATATCTGGACCTGTGAGAAGAGTGTCGTTTAATGAGACACCGAGAAATTTTGCTGAACAGTCAAAGACAACTCTTAGCTTGGCTGGTTTTTTCGGGTGATATACCCCATGGTGTGGGATGTACCATGCAGTCTTGCCTTCAGACAAAGGAGGTGCTAATTCTGCATCACCACTGCTGATAATGTCTCTCATAAAGGAACAGTAATGTTCATGATACTGTTTATCAGCCTTTAGCCTTTTCTTCAGGTGTTGCAGTCGGACTGTGGCTAACTTCTTATTGTTGGGAAGCGCTGGTGGATCATTGCCCTTGAAGGGAAGCGGCATCTCATAGTGCCCATCTGATCTTTGTTTTATTGTATCACTGAGGATTTGTATGAAGCGAACATCATCCTGTGATACATACTTATCCTCATAGTTTCTCTCATTAAAGTCAGTCTCTAGGACTTTGAGTACTTCTGTGGCTGATGGTATGGGCATTTCTTTGACTGTGATCCTGTGCACATAACTCTGGTTACCTTCTCTGTCTAGGTGAGGATTACCAGAACCAATAATACTCCATCCTAGTAGGGTTCTTTGTGCGAAAGGTTCGTTTATTTTGCCTGTGACGATCTCTAGGGGGGCTAGTGCTGATGGGCAGTCATAACCAATCAATAGACCTACTTCACAGTTCTGCAATGGCTGTAACTTGTTAGCTAAGCCTTCAAGGTGTGGCCACTGAAGTGCAGTTTCCTTGGTAGGGATATGAGACTTGTCAACTGGGATAAAGTCACGAGAGTAGACGTGTTCTATTCGGACACGAGTCTCAGAATCAAACCAACGCACCTGTAAGTTGTTGGCAAGTTTACTTGCAACGACTGTGTCGACGGAAGTCATGGTGCTAAGCTTTAACTGCACTGGTTGGGCGTCTACATTTAGTTCTGAGGCCAAATCCTCTAAAATAAAGGATGAGTCACTCTGGGTGTCAAGCAGGGCATATGTAAGTATTTCTTTCTCAGGCTCAGATGCAACTGACACAAATACTGGTACTATGCTGGATGTGGAAGATAGTTTCCTTGTTAGTACATGAGTCATAACATTATGCACTTCCTTGTTTGCACCTTCATCTGGGGATTTAGAATCCTCAGTTTTCTTTTCTTTAGGTTCATTCACTCTTTCTGTGTGTAGACAGGTGGGGTGACGCCGACCACACTTACTACAGGAGTGACGTCCTCTGCATTCTTTGGTTACATGACCCCTCCTCAAACACCCAAAGCAGAGACGATTTTCTTGAATGAAAACTTTCTTGTCATCACTAGTTTTCGCTGCAAAAGCAGGACACTTAGCTATGCCGTGCGATTCTTCTTTGCAAAACAAACATGGGGGTTTAGGTCTAGAAGTAGATACTGGGATTGGTGGAGACTTTGGTTGGATGGTAGTACTGAGTGCCTTCGCTCTTTTAACATGCTGCTCTTCTGATGCCCTTTCGTTTATTAGGAATGGTGAGGCAACAGGATTGCAAACTACTTTAGCTTCATTTTGTATGAACTTTGTAAAGCGAGCGAAGTTGGGGTAGTCTTGGCTTTTGTCTAGCTCCTCCACCACAATGCGGCTCCATCTCTGCACTATCCACTCAGGCAGTTTTCTTAGAAGCTTGTGATTTTCCTCACAATCATTAAGGATCTCTAGGCCTTTGACTTGAGGGATAGCCTCTGCACAGCTTTGGAGAAAATCTGCCAACTCCCTCAGTGCTTTAGGATCATTGGCAGCTATTTTAGGCCATTTTGTGAGTTTAGCCCTAAAGGCTCTTTGGATAACAAATGGGCTGCCATACCTTTCCTCTAAAACGCTCCAAATGCCTGCGTATGCCTGCTCACTGTTGCGGAAGAAATATCCCTCTACTGCCTTTCGTGCTTCACCT
The DNA here is from genome assembly GCF_057381845.1 of Rhamphochromis longiceps. Classification (NCBI taxonomy): domain Eukaryota; kingdom Metazoa; phylum Chordata; class Actinopteri; order Cichliformes; family Cichlidae; genus Rhamphochromis; species Rhamphochromis longiceps. The sequence goes on from NC_140574.1 coordinate 9,722,047, forward strand.
GCAAGATAGCTCTTTAGATACAACATTTTCTCACACACAGGTAAAGGTTTGTCACCAATTAGTGCCATAAAGGATACCTTCCAATCCATAAACTTTAGGGGGTCGCCACTAAAGATGGTGGGCTCAGGTACAGGAAGCCTGTTTAGGGTAAGAGAGCTGGCGAGGGCTTGAACTAAGCTAAGTTCTTCACGTTCTGGAGTAGTATTGTGAGGTCTAAATGTTGGTGCTTGTGGATTTAAAGAGAGCCGTGGTGCGCTGTTGGGGAGATTTGCGGAATTTTCTAAGTTGTAGCAGGACACTTGATCATGGCTTTCAATGTCATTTTGAGCGCTAAGGGCTCTTACTCGTGCAGCTGCTACTTTCACTTCGCTGTCTGCCTTTAACTGTTGAAGTTTAGTCTTTTCCTCCTCCAACTTTGCCTTTGTTTCCACTTCCTTTATTTTCCACTCATTTTCCATTTGGCTGATCTTGGTTTCCTGTGCCAATATTTCTTGTGTGGCCTTTGCTTGTTCCACTTTGGCTGCAAGTTCAGCTTCTGCTTCCACCTCACGACTGCCAGTAGAATCTGCCTTTGAGCGTGCAACTGAACCCTCTGGGAACGACGTTTCAGTTTTTGTATCACCAAACACAGAACTATAGTCCCTTTTGTTTAACATCACTCGTACTCTTTCCTTTTCAAGGCGATCGTTAAAGAGCTGATCGATATTTTCCTGTCGTTTAGCAACAACTTCACAAATGTCAGTTGTAAGCACTGCACAAGCATCCATTCGCTTAACAATGTCGGGCGTCATGGATTGGCTGCGGCGAATGGGTTCATAATGCTGTTGTACTACAGCGTGCTTGTCTCTTATGTCATGACTGGCATTGTTTAGCTCTTCAGGTGAGCAGAAAGTTTTCAGCTTTGTTCTGATTTCTTTAGCTGCCTTCTTCCAAGTGTCATAAGCTTTGTTAAATGCCTTCTCATTTTTCTTTGCCTCATATTCCTGCATTTCTTTACCCTTTTCAGTTAAATGCCTTTCACGATTGCTGGATCTTACTCCTTGTTGCTCTGAGTCGTCGGCTTCTTCAGCAGCGTTCAACATTTTGTTACTGTAATGTGTATGTTGCTCTATGCGATAACGTCTGGACTTAAACTTACGTGAGTGTTACTTTTGGAAACAATGCTCACATCAGACGTTTACATCACATAAATAAACAGATTAGCACCCACATATTAGACAAAATGTAACTGTAAATACCGCTGATATACGTTACTTTCAAGAAGAATAAACCCATACAATTTAAAGATTGTAATTACTCAGTGCAATGCAGTATACCTTTAAGGCTGTAACCACAAAAATATTTAAGGCAAGTAATTCTGAATTAGAGTGCAGAGTCCTGTTATCAGCAAAGTCCTTAATGGGCATAATACCTGCACCTTCGTAAAGTGACCATCAGAGTTCAAAGGGGAGGTAGGCAACGAAGCAAAGATGATCTTGACTGGTGTAGAAATCTCTCACAGCTGACACACGGACCCAGCTCGTGGCACGGGCTGCACTCATCTGGCATGGGAGCTAGCAAGTAGCCTTCACTCAGCGATCGAGTTTTCACTGTAACAGTCCCCCGGACCAAGGAAGAAATAGAGAGAGCCTCGACGGGTGCAGTAATTTTTACTTTGAGATTCATTCAGAATCTAACAGTGCGCCAGGTGCGCCAATGCACCGTGAAAACTAAACAGAAACACAAAATACATTTTCTTAGACGCTTATTACAAATATGAACTCAAATAAAGCAGAAAATACAACAAAATATCAATTAAGCAAAGAAATACAACTTAAAACATGTACCTCGCTCCGCATTCCAAGGGCTGCAAATTGTTCGTTTCGCTAGAGTCCGGTATCACGCTGCTTCACGCTTCATTGAGAGCTGCCTACTGGGAAATGTGCGCCACAAAACCGGTCTGAGCTGGAAGTGCGGCTTGCCGCTAACTAAACAACAGAGCCCTCTACTGGACACTACGCGTAGCTGTTCAGGCTTAGATCAATAAACAAAACTGGAGCTTTACACTGATTTTAATCGGAAATTCAATTATCGAAACCCACCCCTAGTTGAGACTCCTCCTCTGGACATGTGCAGAGGAGGAGTAGTAGGTAAACTGGATTACAGATATGCAATAAGGAGCTGCCAGGAAGGAGAAAAAGACCGCAGAGAAAATTCAGAATGAGAATACTTTAATTATCCCTGGGGATTATGCGGTTGCAGAACCCTGAAGGGAGAAGCCAAAAGAATAATAATAAAAAGACTCAGAAAGCATCTTTTTATGGAAGGTCTCCATATGTCTTGATACTGCAGGTGATGATTAAGGGGTCCTTGAGTCACTCTGTACAAAAACAATCACCATCAATGTGAAAAATCCAACTTTAACTTTCTTCCCTGCAGATTGCAGGATTTTGCCGACTTAACCCGAGCGGTGACCTCAGCTTTGTCCTTCATCAGCAGCTGTGCTAACCCGGTCCTCTACACCTTTGCCGGTAAATCCTATATCAAGAATAATGGCTTTGCCTTTATGGCTAAGCTGTTTGAGGGAACATCATCGGAAACAGGACCCAAAACCACCCGGTTCACAGCAACAGACGATCTGGGAAAGAATAACGTTGATTCTGAAAATCATACACTGGCTTCTACTCAACAAAATCGATGTTGAATTAACTTAATGCACTTAACAGACTGTATATAAATGAGAACATTTAAAATTGTGTAAATCTTTAAACGGAATATGTAGCTTGAGCATTTGAGGCTACAGACGATAAGCACCAGCACAGTATATTTAGAATCTGATAACAGAGTTTAAGTGAAAGTCAGAGGCACAGGCACAGCTGGGCTACTTTTGCCTGCATGCACCTGAATATCTGTAAAGTGTATAGGACTGTACATACTTTTTTTTGTGTGTCACATTATGTGTATGTGAGAATGCTACCTAACATAGAAAGCAGACTCAGCTGAGTGTTTTCATGCTTAGTGTGTTCATTTATAGTCAGGTGAATGAATGAAGATGGGACGGTTGGGGAAGTTTGCGAAGTTTGGCCTTACACAGAGACACAGATTGAATGGTTTATATGACACTGTGTGGGATGTGTTCATGTGATGTGTGTGTGTGTGTGTTTTAAATGCAACGGTTAAGAATTGTAAATGGCTGTACCCAAAAGGCAGACTCACAAAATAAAGCTCAGTAGGTTGATTTATAATGATATAACTATATAAAATGAGCTGACAAAGAGTGATGTAGCCTAGGTGGGCCTAGGACGTAGTCTAAGAGGGTCATGAGAGAGAAAACAAGTGTAAGTGATGACTTGCAGGGAGGAGAAAAAAGTTCAGCTCAGAGGAGACATTGTGAAGTATTCCTCAAGGCAGGCCTAATCAAAATTAGGTTTTTGGGGCCTTCTATTACTGTCAGTAATACTGCTTAGTGATCATTCACACACCTACTATTATCCTATTTCATTTTCTAATGTTCCATTATAAATATGCTTGTGAAACTAGATGTGAGAACTTTTTGTTGTTGTTAGATTGAGCTTTAGCACTGTAGATTACAAAAAATCAAAAAAACAATTTGCACACTTGCAGAAACATAATTCAAATAATATTTAGCAAAGTCAGCATCTCCCCCTAATGGCCACACAGAGAAGCAATATACAAAACCTCAAAGAGCTGCACAGTTGCAGCAGTGTTGTTTGCATCATCTTATTGCCAGCCTGGAAAGTTTAACCCATCTATGACTTTAATCTGAATTGGTAGTAAGTTCAGCTGCAAGTGTGCCTGGGATTGATTTACACTTGATATTCAGTGTGATATAATATTGTAATGATTGTTAAAGGCTATTCTACTGTGACAGGTTGACTACCTGTGTGCACTGTTGTTGTTTCTTTAAGAGACATGTTTGGTTGCGCAGCAGGAAATGTCAGTGAGTGTGTGCAGGAAGAGAAAGGGAGTTCTTGTTGTTCGGAGCTGGAGAGGAGTTATACCGGAGGTCTGTCTTAGGGGTTAACAGCCCGTGTTTCTCTACCTACACAATAAACCGTGGTGAGATCAAAACGTCTGGTTCTTGAGAGCATGTGTGAACATTATAATATTAACTAGGATACTGAATGTCATAGGCCAACTAAAATTAACAAAATAGAACAACAAAATTGTATTTACTATAAATACATCAGCTGCCTTATTATTTTTGGTTTTAAAAAAACTGTAACAGCTTTCTGCAACAATTTGAAGTGCAACAACACAGCACTACAAAAATTAGACTAATGATTAAAAGCAATTCAATGAACCTATGTACTTAAAACATGGAGCTTGCCTGCTCAAGCACTTGCCTTGCTTGTCCAGAGGGAAATGCCTCTGTGGGATCCACAGGCTGACTTTGGGCTTTTGCTAAATGTTGCGTACTAGACTTACTCACCACTCAATGCATTTTACACGTTTAAATAGACAATTCGCTGAAAAATTTGAATCATATGTATTTCTGTTATTTCATTTTATTCTTATTTTAAAATATCTGTGATTTATGCCATCTGTTAATATAATGATGTTTGCCTGATGGTGCTCAATGTGCAAATTTTACATTGATTTGTTTATTAAATGGGGGAGGAGGGAGGGAGGGTAAGGCAGAGGACAGGGGAGATGCTGACAATAAACGCACACCAGGTGCTTAGGGGGAAAGGTATATTGCAGTGGAATCAAAGTTATTGATTACTCTTTCATATGGTTGTTTGTTTGTTTGTTTTTTTGTAATTCATCTAATTCATCAGATTAAAGATAAATCCCAGCCAAAAGTGAAAAAGAGAACACTTCCAGCAGGCTCCTGGTACATATTTTCGAGATTGAAGAAAAAAAGTCTTTAAAAATTCACAAGATTTTATGTAAATGTAAAGTGACATTCCTTTAAGTTTTGATTTACTGTAATGTAAAAGTACAGAAAGTTTCTGTGTTTTAATTATTTAAAAAATCGATATTTTTATACGGCTGTTGGAATATTATTAAATTTGTTTTAACACATTTCTTTGTTTTTTTTGTCTTGTTTCATTTTGTTTTATATTGTGAAGAGTAGCATCTTCGTCAGTGACAGAGCCTTGTATGAACAAGTAGGTTTTGCTGTTGTGTGTGTGATCTCTAAATGCGTGTTTGCGCTTGTGTGCCCAGCATACATGACACAGGAAAGTCTTTTGAATCATCTAACCCCCCGGGTGCTTTTCATTGCACAACACTTAGCTTAGAGTTAAAAGTGCCTACGGACACAGAAAAATGCATTCTGGTACATCACATTGGGACATCCGTTTTTAAAGAATGGATATAAAAATAACAGTTCATATTCTGTTTTAGCACATATACACAGATACAGAAAAATTCTATACGACACTCATACATGGTCATGAATACAAAGCTTTAGAAAGAAAACGGAAAAGCGGGACTTTTAAGGAAGAGCACGCCTCTCGGCATCCCTCCCCTCACTGACAGCATGTTATAGCCTGCGAGGCAGGAAAGGGTTCAGTTTGGTTTTTATGGTCTGAGCTCACAAGAACACCTTCAGACTTTGGGAACACATCACAGAGAGATAACAAACCATAAAAAGGTGAGTAATATCATGAATGAACATTTAGCATATTTTCTTTTGGACCTCCTTTTGATATTTTTGATCATTTCTAAGTTTAAATTAATACCAAATGGTTTACAAACCTGCATGTTATGGAGCCCTTCCATATAAAGTTATTGGCATTCTTTGCAGTTCTTTTATGATTCCCAGTTTTTAACCAACATTTTTGAGAGGTTTTCTACCCAAAGAAATGCTTGAAATTGAATGAGATAAAGACAATCACACCACTTATTTTTTCTTTGCGATCAGTGTACAGACGCTTTTTACTACAGTGTCCAAAAGTGACTCAGACAATGTCTGTGACTTCTGCACTTCAGTTTTCTATGTGAAAAAATGAGGTGAGAAAAAGAAAAAAAATCAAGTTGAATCAAAGACTATGTTGAAACACTGTTCTTTGACGCAGTGCTGCCAATGTGCAACGTGTTTTAGCACGCTGCCTCTGAGGGCTGAATCGTTGGCTAGATACTTGGATACAAATATTTTAGAGGCTGTGTCAGGGTAGCACACGTCCCTCTTTAAAAAAGTATTAGTCATTTTTTTAAATCTTCCGTATCTGGTTATTATGGGGGTTTTTATTGAATGAACCAAATTGTCAAAGAACTCTGTGTTCAGTAATTTCTGTCACTTTTTGCCTCTTACATACCTTTCTATCTTTTCAGGTAATTCCTTTTTTTAATGCAGAGGGTTGATTCAATGGAAATACCACTTTTAATTATAACTTATGTGTCAGTGTGGAGCTCTCGATCATATACCCATTCAAACCACTTGTTCATATTTTTCACCTCATGTTTCATTTTACCGATTACCGAAATTACACATTAGCAGACCTCACAACTAGAAAAAATACAGTCACATAATTATGAGATGTTGTTTTTATATATAACTATATTATAAATTATGTTTTATAATATCTAAGTATATCACTGGTTGGAGATACAATACGTATGTGCATTTGTTTGATAAAAATTTTAGAGTTTCAATATTCATCTACCAGACATATTAAAGTAAACAACTATATCTAATTTGCTTAACACAGAGACAAAAGAGGTTGTGGTTTTAGGAAGTGTCTGAAATCCAACTGTACAGAGCTGATGGTAAATGTCAAAAAACACACTTTACCAAAGTCAAACTTTGTTGTTTTCATTTTTGTATAAATTTGCTCAGATCAATTAAGTAAGATACAATTTAAGCTTTAGCGGTGCAGGTGAGAACGTGTTTTGGATGGTCTCCCATGATAATTTCTGGATTAATGTGCATTAATCCAGAAATTACTTGTTACTGTCTTGACAAGTAATTTCTGTTCCATGTGGAGAGCCAGAAAAAGTACTTCTAAGGTGCTTATCTTAACACTTTCACGCATAGTGGTCACTAGAGTGGACAGCTATTCGAATGCTGTTTTCTTGCATTTGTGCCAGTGTTGATGCGATATTTGCACATAAATTACTACATTGGACACTGATGTGTCACTCCATACCCTGCCACCCACCGGTCGTTCAATGTTACTATAGATGTATGACGCGTTTCATTGTAATTATTGTTATTTAACCCTGTCATGCATGACTTATGACAACCTTAATATGGATTTTTTTTCTTGAATATTTATTAAGTATATAATATTTAAGTATTTATACATTTTTTTCATGCCTACAGATGAATAAAAATACTTTCAAAAATCCACACTGAAGTTGTCATAAGTCATGCATGAAAGGGTAAAAAATATAAATGAATGAAAAAATAAATAAATAATACTGATATTATTGATACTGATATTATATTATAATCTGGTAACCGGACAGTTCCATGCTGAAAACTGTAAACATGAAGTTAGCATTTATCAAAGTGCTACTTTAGTGTTTTGGACGTCATTAGTTTTGTTTACTAAACTGTTGACTGAGTTTGTGTTTGAGGTTCTAATGTTTTTTCCCACCTTCAGGGTCAAAAATTCTTCTACAATGAGTAACACGAGTCTCCCACCTTTGACAAATCCAATTCCCACTGAACCAGCAGAAGAGAGCGCTGTGAGCAATAACTATTTTACAGCCATTGGTGCCCTCATCCTCAGCTTGGTCTTCCTCCTGGGTGTCCCTGGAAATCTCTTCATTGTCTGGAGCATCCTGGCCCGCTGCCGACAACGCTCAGTCACCACCCTCCTCATCCTCAACTTGGCATGTGCTGATGGGTTCCTCATGGCTCTCACCATCTTTTTCATCATCTACCTGGTCATGCAGTCGTGGGTCTTTGGTAACACCATGTGCAAAATTGTGTTCTACCTGTGCAACTCCAACATGTATGCGTCAATCTTTCTGATAACCCTGATGAGCGTGAACAGGCTGTTGGCCGTGGTCTTTCCACACACACTGTATCGCCTGATCACCAGGAAGGTTGTGAGGAGGGTGATCCTAGGCACCTGGATGTTCGTGATGGTCATTTCCATTCCCTCGTTGGTGTTTCGAGCTGCTACTGCTCAAAACAAAATGAAAGTTGTGTGTGCACCCAATCACACACTGTCTGAACATGTAAGTACACTTGTGTTGGCTATTTTTCTGCCACTGATCTGATTAGTTTGATTACTATATTTATTGTCATGCATAAAATGCCTTCAAAAATCATCTGTACATTTGAGAGCGCGAGAAATAGTGGGTAAGCAACTGAAAATGATAACATATATTGAGTAAAAGGTCCATAACAACTAACTGAAATTGAGGCTTTTTTGGTTTGTTTTGAAATAAAGATGCATTAATAGCTTAAACATCTGCACAAGTTGATATCAGCTTTCTTAATTCATATCAGTTTATTTCATGATAGAGTGCTGAATCGGTGAAGAAAGAAAGAGAGAGAGAGAGAAAAGCTTTGTTACTGTGTTTAAGGCCTTGGAAGCTGCAGCTTAACTAGTGTTCAAAATGTAGTTAAAATAACTAAGATTACACCAGACTGCATGTTTTTTAAGCTCTTCAGCCCACACCGTAAATACTGATGCATGAGCAGTGGCACTGCACAAAAGTCTGAAAATCATTTTGCATTGATCCTTCATAAATGTAGTAATGCTCTTCTGTAAAACATTCCTTCTTTACAAGTAAAAGTCCTCCAAAGACCACATTGACATGACTTAGGTATTTAATCTCTAAGGAAATGGCTTTATATCCTCTCATGCAGGTGAGGCTTCAGTACACCACTGAGACAGTGGCAGGATTCATTATTCCTTATGCAATCATCATAACCAGCTACGTTCTCATCCTGAAACGCCTGAGGGAGACCAGGTTTCAACGAAATGTCCGCAGCGAGAAACTTATCCTGGCTATCGTCATAATGTTTGGCCTGTTCTGGTTGCCGTACCACGTCATCAACATGATACAGGTGTGCAAGGGCATCTTCTCTACCAATAACCCAATAACCACATCAAATCTGTTTGTAAATCAATTATCTGAGGATTCGATTGAATACTGAGTGGGTTTTTATTTTTCACCCAAGGTGGCAGCTGCGTGGTACCCAAAAGACTCAGCAACAAGAAAACGGTGAGTAACTGAAGATTTTCATAAACATGGTGCTAAAGTTAGTGAAGTACTATATTGTCATTTTATGCATTATGTCCAGTAATAACAATACTCTGTAATTCAAAGCTGATATATGTAGTCTGTCTCTGTGCATGCAGTGACATACACCTAGATTTAATTTTTACCATCCAGTAAACTGAATATACTATAATTGTAAAGAGTTTGAATGTGCCACCATCTTCAGTATATAATATTATCAAAATATTCCAAAATCTGGAGAAATCTCAATATTCGGGCTTCATGTGACACTGCACTAACAGCAGTCAGGATTCTGTTGTGGAAAATCACTGCAGGGGTTTAGGACCACTTACAGAAATCTCTCTGTGAATACCATGTTCACCTTACCATCCAAAATTGCAGGTTTAAGGTCTGACAAATGAGAAGTCATATGTGACTAGGATGTACAAAATTAGAAATGAATACATCAAAGAGTCAGCTCAGGTTAAGCCGGCAGAGGTAATATTAGAGAGGCAATGTTGAGATGGCATGCAGAGGAGGAAAGCATCTTTTCAGAGAAAGTCTTAATAGGGTCTTGATACTGCAGGTGATAATTAAGGGGTACTGAGTCAGTCTGACGAGGCTATAATGGCACTCTGTATAAAAACAATCACCATCAATGTGAAATATCCAACTTTAACTTTCCTGCAGATTGTATGGTATGGCTGAGTCAACCCGAGCGGTGACCTCAACTTTGGCCTTCATCAGCAGCTGTGCTAACCCGGTCCTCTACACCTTTGCTGGGAAATCCTATATCAAGAATAATGGCTTTGCCTTTATGGCTAAGCTGTTTGAGGGAACATCATCGGAGCAAACAGGAACCAAAAGCACCCAGTTCACAGCAAAAGACGATCTGGGAAAGAATAACGTTGATTCTGAAAATCATACACTGGCTTCTCCTCTACAAAATCGATGTTGAATGAACTTAATGCACTTAACAGACTGTATCTAAATGAGAACACTTAAAATTGTGTAAATCTTTGAACGGAACATGTAGACATGTAGCTTGAGCATTTGAGGCTACAGACGATAAGCACCAGCACAGTATATTTAGAATCTGATAACAGAGTTTAAGTGGAAGTAAGAGGCACAGGCACAGCCGGGCTACTTTTGCTTGCATGCACCTGAATATCTGTAAAGTGTATAGGACTGTACATATTTTTTTGGAATAATCAAATAAAATTGTGATAATATTATGTGTATGTGAGAATGCTACCTAACATAGAAATCAGACTAAGGTGAGTGATTTCATGCTCAGTCTGTTAATTTATAGTCAGGTGAACGAATGAAGATGGGATGCTTGGAAGTAGAGCTGGGCGATAGAACGATAACGATATGTATCGCGATATAACTTTTACTCGATAGAGAAATTAAGCTATCGCGATAGACCTCGCCGCTCTTGTCCTCTTAAAGAAAAAAAAAAAAAAAAAAAAGGTCAGCCAATCCAAATTAAGTAGCGCAGAGCCGAACCAATCACAGCCGCAGCGTCACGTCGCGTGACTTGTTACGTACAGCACAAGTGCCAAGCCGCACGTGTGTTTGTTTGGGAAGCAGCCAGCGGGTAATGGAGCCAGCGCGTAATGGAGGAAATGAGTGTGCTGACTAGAAAAATCAACTGAGCGTGACCGAAGAGAAAACAGATGATGGTTCCAATGCCGGAGAGATTGTCGAACGGAAGAGCCATAGAAGTTCCGTAGTGTGAAGGTATTTCGGCTATTTCAAGTCTGACAAAAAACAGAGTAGCGTGCACTGTAAATTGTGCCGAAAGCAAGTCTGGAAATACAATAAACTGGTGCATGCGTCACACTGCGCCACGTTATTGTTTCGGTGAAATGAATTTCTACAATACCGTTACTGTTAATTCTACTCTCTGCAGTGTTTAAATGCTTACATATACACACAGTTACTGTCCCTCCACACATATGACTCGGTTCTGCTTCTATGCCCCAGCTTTGTTTACTTTTTCCCACCGAGGCTTCTAGACTTCTGATTGGCCAATATTTCTGCACGGTTAGGAATCTAGCGCCACCTGCTGCTTTGGCATGTTCATAGCAGCGTTTTCCTTCATTTCTGCCTTTATGTGTGGACGGGATTATTTTTTAAAACGAAAACGGAAAATCTCCGTTTTCAAAAATACCCGTGTACGTGTGGACGTAGCCTCAGTCTCTGACTGGAAGCGCTAATTCGTCATTCGGCTTTTGTCAGACTAAAGTAACTGTTAAAACTGTTTGAAAAGCTAAGCTATACAACAAGGAGAGATTGAGAATTTCCTTTTAGTTCTCAGTTTATTTGATATTGACAAAAGTTAGTCAGTTTTGTCTGTTCTTCTGTAAAACAAACTAAGATTTATTTTTAGAATTAATATTTTGTTTCTAAGTGGAATTGACAATTTAATCTGTTTCGTTTGTTCTATTTTGAAACTTAAACGCTTTAGCGGCTGCCTTTTGTGTAGTTTGCAATATTTGCCTTTATTTATCTGAAAAAGTCTCATGTTCCTTAAGTACATCTACCCTGTTGAACTTATTATGGGAAATAAATATTTAAATAAAAACAAGCTGCTGATTATTTCACATTTTACTTGTGAGCAACGGCACATTTAAATCTTACAAATATAGTTATTTGGCTTATATCGTGATAGATATCGTTATCGCCTGAAATGAAAAAAACATATCGTGATATGAAAAAATCTCATATCGCCCAGCTCTACTTGGAAGTTTGCAAAGTTTGACCTGGTAGAGACTGGCTTTAAACAGGGCCATCAATTTCCCTCCAATTAGCCCAGCCAGTACCACTCACTCAAACTGAGGGATCTAAAACGCTACACAGATGATTAAAAAGACACAAAACATCTTCACACTTCTAATATGCACATTTACACAACTAAATGGCAGTATTAACAAAAGGAAAAAAATTCAACAAATCCCTTTAAACCTTAACACAAACAAAAGGAAGCATCTCTATGGAAAAAGAAACCCCTCCACTTGGTTTGACCTGCTGATGTCATGTGTGACATCATGTGTGACTTTAAAATGAGAAAATGCTAGGCAGGCGTTTCCCCACACCTGACCCTCATGAAGACTGAAAAGACAGAACAAAGTATGAACAAATGACTTAATCTGTAACATAATAAAATATAAAGAAACATGTAACTGAGTATTTGCCTTAATTTGCAGAATGTTTGATTTGCCGGCAACAGAACGCTTACACAAACAAAACCTGGGATAGTGAGTGCAACAATGTTACTTAACAAATAGCAAATAAATAGAAACAGAATAATGTGTATAATGTGCAAAAAAAGGTCAACACATATGGGACAATAGGAGAGCATTGCAACTGCTCATCCACTTTGTCACAGACCTTCACAATTTGGGTTGGATTTCTACAAATTCTCTTCACTTTTCATACAAAGTTTAATATATTTCTAAATGTATGAAATTCTAACAAAATCACAAAAAGTCATTTAAAAACTAAACATGATTATAAAAGATTATAGTCAAAACTTCATAAATTGAGTGGAAATGATAAAAAAAACAAGTAGTTTCTGTTATTTTTACATGGATTTGTTAATAACTGATATATTGTGCAATTAAGGAACTTTTCACAAAAAATCTGGTGAAAGAAATTAGATCTTTCTTTTTCTTGTGCATGACATCTAATTATTAGGGGTGCAACGATACACAAAATTCACGGTTCGGTTCGATCCTTTGGTGTCACGGTTCGATATTTTTTCGATACAAAAAAATGTTCATGCTTTTTTAATTTGTCATTTATTAAAATTATAAATATATATTTTAACTCAAAAGTACAGTTTTTAAATTTAATATTGCTGAAACAACAAAGTAATAAAAAAATAAATCTATCTGATCGAGAAATCACTCATCTTTGGAAAAGAGTTTATTACAGAGAAATGGCTCTTTCCAAAATAAAAGCTATACTATACACTTCTTCTGGGGTATACTCTCAGCAGCATATTAAACATATCAGGTCCCCATAAGGAGAATCATGAGCTAACGGCTGTCTAAATGACTCGGGTAAAGTTTGTAGCATGCGTGCTTGTTGTTTTTGTCTGCTTCCACTTGTCTTTGCACTAGGATGATGTCGGCGTAAATGCACAGTCATATTTGTTGTGTTCCCACTAGTGCTGTCAGCATTAATCTGAAATGACGTTAACGCCACAACACGGCAAATCTCCGTTAACAAGCTACCGCAGATTGCCCCGTGCGTGGGGCTGGACGGTGTCAACACGTTAACGAGCAAACTGCGCTAACGCAGTAGTTCCCACCCATGTAATTGAGCATTGCGTGGCACATCCGACATACTGTTTTACTTTTGTCCATGACGTGCTTACCTTCAGGGTCATACTTCACATGAAGACCAAAATGGTTCCAAAGGCCAGATCTGAATGAGGGTGGGGGAGGTTCAATTTGCTATGTTGCAACGAGCTTAACTTCTGTCTTGCTAGCTTGCCCTGCGCTCAGTGAATCTGCGCTCGACAGTGCAGCCTAGGCGGAGTAGTCGAACGCAGATCCACTGAGCTCTCAACACAGACAACACCGTCAGAAGAAAAGTTGATAAAATAAATTAAAAATTTTGTATTGTTCGATACATATGCGTACCGAACCGAAAGCACTGTATCAAACGGTTCAATATCGATACGAGTATCGTTGCACCCCTACTAATTATAAGTATTAGTCAATTATGAAAAGGTATAAGGTAATTTCACAGATTTCACAGTTATATTAGTTGTATATCTTTTAAGATTATTCACTGAAATTGGTAAAACTGTAGAAAATTAATAGATAGTGATTTAATGATTTTGAACAATAAATGTTAAATGCATGTAGAAATAAAAGGTATGATATAAAAATATAACAAAATCTAAAAATATCATTGTACATATAATGCATTTTCACACTGAAAAAATGCAACAACAACAAAAAATGAACAACTAATTACATTAGTTTGACAAAAACACTTAATGCTAATAGAAAGCATATGGAAATCCTTTCCATTATATAAGTTGATTTATAGAGGTAGTTTTTGGAATGATAAACAAAGTCTAGAGTCCAGGCACGTGCAGAGGGGGGGGGGGCTAGAGGGGCTTGAGCACCCGCCCCTTTCCTGATGGATGCCCAAAGTGCGCTTTTGATAAGGCAACTTTTTAAAAAAAATTATTATTATTTTTTATGTGTGTGTGGGTGCGGAGTCCTGTCTGTGCCCCTCAACAATAATATTTAACTATTAATCACAGTTTTGCTAAATAAAAGGATCTCGCTTGCACCAGTCACATGATCACATTTAACCAATGATCGCCCTTGACGGCAGAACGCGCTGGTTACGAGCCGGGAACGAGCTCACAAAGAGCACGCGCATTTTTAGCGGTCCGGAGCTGTAGGAGAAACACAAGTTAACTCAGAGACACAGACTGATGCGACACAACCAGTAAGTAGGTGTACAGCGTACACTGTAGTGTGTAGCACACAGGAGTATTAGCTTATTACGTACACGTTGGTAAGTTGTCTTGTTGCAACTGACGAACTGAAACAAACGAGCGTGCTGTGCGTGCAACAGCGCGACAAACATTAGAATCAGAATCAGAAAGGGTTTTATTGCCAAATGTTGAGCGGGTTTACAACATTAGGAAATTGCTGCGGTGCTTCAGTGCAAACATACTGTTATAAATACTGTTATAAATTAAGCTTAAATAGACATGAAAATAAAAATGAGAATAAGAACTAAAAGTGCTAAGTAGATAGATAGATATATACATGAGTGCAGGTGGTGATCAGTGCCAAACATGGAATACCTGTCCTTTTATTAACTGCACATATAGTGCTGGTCACAGCTGCTGGCTACCTGTGTAAGGCTGTCATGGGTCTGTAGCTCTGTCACCCTTTTAGGGAACATATTTAGTTTTAAAGTATTTAGAACATATTTAGTTTTAAAGTAAGTTTCCGGGCTTTTCCTGCCTCTCTGGAGGGATTATATTTCACTAAAAACGATCTAATATGCATGTCCACATAATTATGCATTATTATAATATTTAAAAAAACACACGCTGTATTTTAAAGAACATACATTAAGAAGCAGATTATATTAGATTTATATTTTAAATAAGACAAAAGTTGGATTTTACAGCAGTAAAATGATTGTATCTCTACAGTTTAAAAATGTAATAAGCTTTGCCCCTGCACAGAGTGGATAGTGAAAAAAATGGAATCATCATAATGACATTATTTCATATTTATTACTTCCCCCTCCTCTTTGCTTTATTATTGTAGCTCTAGTAATAAATAATAATGTAAGGATTCTGGATCAGCACCATGATGCCCATAGTATATACAGTATTCTGAAGAAGGTCTAAAATGTCACTGTGTGTGCGTGCATGTGTGTGTTTTATTTAGATGGATTTTAAAAAAAATATTACTCATGATATAACATTGTGCAGACATGCCTGGTAAGGACATGAGGAGGAAACAGCAGGAGCTGTGTGAGGCTACTAAAGGCAGTGCTGTAACATTTTTCTGTCATCATTTTATTATAGATTAAGTGCAAGAGTTGTTAGGTGTGGATAATTAGATTATAGTTTATTGCAATAACAAGTTGTGCCTTGTTCTCAGATAGACAGCAAGTGGAGAGAGATATATGAAATGATGGGATGGAAGGAAGAAGAGAAGCAAAGAGTGATTCACAGGCAGATCCTAAATTATTTCTCACAGTTTTTGTTGCCTTATGGTTCCAAGCGCTGTCACCAATCTTTGCATTTTGTTATTATCTCATGACACTTTAATCAGCTACCATCTCTCCTGTGGACTTTTTAATGTCTACAGTCTCAGATCAACACAACCCTGCCCTTCCCATATTAGATTCTTGATGAATGTGTGTTGTTGTTATTCAACCTGGTTCAATGTGCCCCTTTTAAACTTTGAGCACCCGCCCCTTTAAACCTCTCTGCACAGCCCTGCTAGAGTCTGATTAACATAAAATTTTAATGGGCTTCCACTCCAGGGAGGAGAGGGCGGGGCAGCGGGGATTCTCTGGCTGGCTGGAGCAGCACCTAATAACCAGCTCGCAAAATAAAAACAAACCATCAAACTATAGCTGTCAACGTTGGTGCTGTCATCACAATTAACGCGATTTAAAATTTTAATGCTGTGGTGGACCACTAGAGGGCTCCACTCACACCCAGTGTTGAGGAAATGTGTTGCTGAGTTTTGTGGCGATGTATTCAGTTGATGTGAAGAGAGGAATAAAGCTGGAGTGAGAACTAAGAGCTCCCGTGTTGTCTGTGCTTACCTCCACATTGGTGACCCCAGACTCAAACATGTTACAGGTTGAGGATGACGCCGGCTCTGGTCTGGATACATCAACGACTGCAGGTCCTCCGCCTCCTGCTGCAGCTAAGTTTGCTGTGGCGCTGAAGCTGCAGGACTTTTGGCTCCATGATCCCGCATTGTGGTTCGTGCACGTGGAGGCTCAGTTCACCCTTCGTGTCATCTCGACTGACAACACGAAGTATCACCATGTGGTGGCCTCGCTCAACCCGCTAGCCACCTGTCGTGCAATTACCCTCCTCCGGGATCCACCCGCCCAAGGGAAATATGCCGCCCTTAAGGAACTACTTCTTCAGCGCTATGCCCTCTCCGATGCGGAGCGAGCCGAAAAGCTTCTCTCCCTCTCAGACCTGGGTGTTGGCAGACGGTCGGCGGCGGCCATGCAGAGATTTTCACCGTTTAAATAATGCCACGGAGAACGATCGTTACCCCACCTCCACATTCAGGATTTTTCCGCCCATCTCACTGGGACCTCGAATTTTTTCTGACATTGACGTGGTGCCGCGGTATCACCAGGTTCCTGTGCACGCCGAAGACGTTTCTAAAACCGCTGTCATTACCCTCTTTGGCTTATTCGAGTCTTTGTGCATGCTGTTTGGCCTGAAAGGCTGATGGACTCTGTCTTGCGGGGGCTGCCTTTCGTTTTCGTGTACCTGGACGATATATTGGTGGCCAGCTGCTCGGTGAGCGAGCACGAGTCCCATCTGCACCATGTTTTACTCTGCTTCCAACCCTTCCAAGTGCCAGTTTGGGTTGCATGTCCTGGATTTCCTGGAGCACCGCATTTCTGCTGATAGTGTGGTCCCGTTGCCAGATGGGGTCCAGGCCGTTTCGGCTTTTCTGCATCCCACGTCGGTTAAAGTGTTGCAGGAGTTCTTGGGGATGATCAATTTTTACAACCACTTTCTACCCAGAGCTTCCCACCTGCTACAGCCGCTCTACGCTGCCTTGAAAGGTAAAACAGCCAAAGATCTTGTTGACTGGCTCCCAGAATGCATCCAGGAATAATCCACGGCCAAGTCTGCGCTAGCTAATGCCACCCTGCTGGCCCACCCGTTTCCTTCAGCAGAGATCGCATTAACCACTGACGCATTGGACGTAGCAGAGGGTGCCATGTTGGAACAGCGGGTTTCCGGTGTCTGGCAGCCACTCGCCTTTTTCAGTCATACACTGGATGCCGAACGTGTTGTTTTCGTCAGGGAGTAGCTGGCCCTGCACCTCATGACACGAAGTGCATGCATTTTGCTCGAGGGTTGCAACTTTACCACATATGTTGATCCCTTGCAATATCCAAGGTCTCTGACCCATGGAGCGCATGCCAGCAGCGCCAGTTGGCGTCCATTTCGGAGTTTACGATAGACATTCAGCATGTGGCTGGTAAAAGTCCAATCACATCCCTGACTGTCTCTCCTACGTGTTGGTTTCTCCCGTGTATATTGGCGTAGACTACACTGCCATGGCCACTCAGCAATGATCAGAACCCGGACGTCCTTGCCCTTCAGTCAATGAAAACAGGCCTTGTGCTGTGTGGGACGGTTGTCCGCGCCTGCTTCGTAATGTTGTCACTGGCCGCCCAGGCCCGGTAGTTCCCCTTTCATGGCATCATCGTGTTTTTGACCCGGTACATGTTTGTTCCAAGGACACTGGACATTTTGTTTGTTGCCCATAGGCACCCATTGCATCCACTGTATGACAGGCTGTACAGGGTTATTAAACCGGGCCAAAAACATTTCCTTTTGGATTTTGGAGGTCAGCAGGAGATCTACTCTGATGATAGACTTAATCCTGCACATGTTCTGCAAGACAAGAAACACAAAAGCTGAAGACATTATTATATAGACTTATAATTTTCACCGATGTGTTTTCTAAATTCTATCATACACATGAGTGAGCGAAAAGTGTGCGCCAGGGCCCTCGGTGCGCCTGCTTGCTGCTGCTGCTGTGCTGAAGTCTCACACACAACCTGTTGAAAGGGGAGGGGGCGGGCTGCTTCCAAATAGTGCACATTTCTTTCATAATATTGTCAATTCAAGCCCATTATGTAGTAATTATTTCTCCTGGGTTGTGTGAAATCACAACAAGGTGTAGATCTAGTAGTCTATTAGTTTATGTTGTTGGGTTGGGTGTTGATACTGGAGAGCAAAATTACTGATGGAAGATGGACAAAAAAAGGTCAAAGCCACCAGGCTTAAAAAAAAAAAAAAGAGAGAAAACGATAACAAGCAAAAGATACAGGAAAGCAGATGTGACTTTGGATAATGGCAGGTATTATGTATCTTGAAACAAGATAACATTCATTAGTAGGAATTGGGAAAACTTCTGTTTACCTTTGTTAGCCACTTGGCTATGATAGTAAACAGTAGACTGCTGATGATATGACAAAGACAGCAAATATTAAAAATGACATCTCGCAGGCGCCCAAGAGAAATCCTAGTAAGATGCTCAAACCAACTGGCTCCTTTTGATGTGGCAGCAGATGCCAGTCTTTGGAGGAAGCTTATTTCCACTTATTTCTTTTGGTCACTACCCATAGCTCGTAACTGTAGGTGAAGGTAGGGACATAGACCAAATGGTAAATTGAGAGCTTTGCTTTTATACTCAGCTCTATCGTCACCACGACGAACCAGTACAGTACATCGCTGCAGACACGGCACCAATCCGTCTGTCGATCTCGCACCAAAACCTCGATGCAATTCCAGCACAAATGCTTCAAATGTTTCACTGTCTCACATAGCCTCATTTTGGCCCTCACAACCTTCAGGGAACTTAGAAAGAATGTTCCTTCATGGTTCCCTGAAGGTCACTGATTGCTGGGTTATGTAATTAAAACAGAGAACTTGGATGTATTAGGAGCAGCTGTTTTTCAGGGATCTCTGCTAATGTTAGGTAGACAGAGTGCTGAAGTGTTGCTGCCTTCTGCTGGACTGTGTATTGTATTCAACAGTCTAAAAATAAGATACCCATGTAATCCCTGCATGCTATTAAATGGTGTGAAGATTGAAAACTGCTTCTACTGATTCTGAAAACTTTCCATCGGGATCTTTATTAATCAGTCACCTCAATCATTAACTCACAACCACAAAGTTTCAACCTGGTTACAATAAAATATCTTTTAATTGTGGAGGGAAAGTGTATTTGTCATGGCTTTCATGAATGAAAGATTTTCTGTTTTCCTTGTTTTCACACATTTCCTCAATGGTTATGACATATGTACATTCGGTTCTTTCCTCAAGAGTGACTCTTTTTGCGAACTGATCTTCATCCGCACTGCCCTGGACACCCACATGCAGTGCATGGCAGCCAAACAATAACATAAACCTGACATCTCTGCCTTAAACACTGATATATTGTCAGGAATTCTGCATGCCTTTTTAATTCATGAATTCATCTATCAGTACTTCTCTTTCTGAATCTTTTTTCTTCCTGATTTCCATTGGTAAAAATAATTCAAAATGTGTTTAGCTACTGGCTTCTGGATCTGACAGACAGGAAGAGATTACAGTGAATAACAGATCTGACTTCATTTCGCTCCCAGTTTAGAATTGGTTGTTGTTCTCAATTGTTCTGTATTTTTAAGGCTGTTTAAATATTTTTTTTCTTTTTGTTCTGTTTGGGTTTTTTGTTTGGTTTTGTTTTATATTTTGAAAATTAGCATTTCTGTCAGTGACAGAGACTTATGTGAACAATTACATTTTGCTGATGTGTGTGTGTGTAATCTCTAAATACATGTTTGTGCCTGTGTGCCCAGCAAACATGACATAGGAAAGTTGTGCAAGACAGAAAAAGAAATAGCATGACTTTTAAGGAAGGACATCCCCTCACCGACAGCATGTTACAGCCTGCGAGGCAGGAAAGGATTCAGTTTTTATTCAGCTCACAGGAACACCATCAAATTTTGGGAACAGCGGACATCCTAAGCTCATACACATCACGGAGAAATAACAAACCGTCAAAAGGTGAGCAATATAATATATACTAAATAGCCATTTTAGCATATTTTCTTTTGGACCTCTTTTTGATAACAAACAGCATCTTATTTTTGTTGCAATACTTACTGGTGATGTAAGCCTGGCAGTAATTAATTTTTTTAATTACTTGCAAAACTCCAACAGGGGAAAATAAACAGTGTGTTTTAGTGGTACCAGAGAAAAGAAATTAAGACTTGATGTCTTGTTCTCATCATATCATCGTATGTTGACCAGTTTGTGAACCTTTAGACTTCTGTCACTATCACTTATATTTATTTTGTCTTTGCAATCAGTGCACAGATGCGTCATACTTTTTACCACAAGGTGCAAAACTGACGCAGAGGATGACTGTCTGTGACTTCGGCATATCAGTTTTCGACATGAGACAAAGGAGAAAAAAAATCAACTTGAAACAAAGACTGTATACTTTTCTTTGACGCAGTGCAGCTAATGTTCGACAAGTTTGGGCTGAATCGTTGGCTTGGTTGCAAATATTTAAACGCTGTGTCAGGGTAGCACATGTCCTCAGTTATTGTGTATGACTGTCTTCTTAATATTATGGTTTGTTTGAATGTTGTTTGTTGAAAGAATCAAATCGTCCAAAAACTCTGTGTTCAGTAATTTCTGTCTCTTTTAAAAAAAAATAAACTAGTAAAAAACTATATCTAATTTGCTTAACACAGAGAAAAAATAGGTTGTGGTTTTAGGAAGTGTCTAAAATCTATCTGTACAGAGCTGATGGTTAAATGTCGAAAAATAAACACTACCAAAGTCAAACATTTTGGTTTTCATATTTGTAGAAGTTTTTTAGATCTATTAAGTAAAATAGGATTTAGGCTTTGGCAGTGCAGGTTAAACGTGTTTTGGGTGGTCTCCCATGATTTCTGGATTAAGGTATTGAAGCTCTTTCTTGATAAGAAACATCTGTTCAACGTGGAGAGTCCGAAAATGCAGTTCAAAGGTGCTTATCTTAAAAAGATAAATGAATGAATGAATGATAATAAATAATACTGAAGGGGCAATCTGCTAACCTGACAGTCATGCTGAATTATAACCACTGTAAACAGTTTCCATGAAGTTAGCATTTATCAAGGGCTACTCTAGTGTTTTGGACCTCATTAGTTTTGTTTATTTATTGATTTATAGAGTTAAATGTCAATCTCATTTATTTCACCTCTGTAATATTCTTGATATTTAAATTGATCTATAGTTATATATATTTTAGAGCTATTGCTGATGTTTTGTAGACTTTTTAATACATTGTCATATTAAATTAGTTTAGTCTGTTACTGTCATTGTCTTGGAGCAGCTGTAAGCTACATAATTTCCTTTTGGTGTTCTAATGTTTTTTCCCATCTAAAGGATCAAAAATTCTTCTGCCATGAGCTACTCAAGTCTCTCACCTCTGACTGGACCAAACCCCACCCCTGACCCTGATGATGAAAATGCTGTGAAAAATGACTATTCCGCAGCCATTGGTGCCCTCATCCTCAGCTTGGTCTTCCTCCTGGGCGTCCCTGGAAATCTCTTCATTGTCTGGAGCATCCTGGCCCGCTGCCAACAACGCTCAGTCACCACTCTCCTCATCCTTAACTTGGCATGTGCTGATGGGTTCCTCATGGCTCTCACCATCTTTTTCATCATCTACCTGGTCATGCAGACGTGGGTCTTTGGAAACGCCATGTGCAAAATCCTGTTCTACCTGTGCAACTCCAACATGTATGCGTCAATCTTTCTGATAACCCTGATGAGCGTGCACAGGCTGTTGGCCATAGTCTTTCCACACACACTGTATCACCTGATCACCAGGAAGGTTGTGAGGAGGGTGATCCTAGGCACATGGGTGCTAGTGATGGTCATGTCTATCCCCTCATTGGTGTTTCGAGATGTGAAAAAAGAAACTGATGATATGAATCAAACAACATATGTGTGTGCACCCAATCACACACTGCGTAGACATGTAAGTACACTTGTGTTGGTTATTTGTCTGCCACTGATCTGATTAGTTTCATAATCATATTTCCATCCATAAAATGCCTTCAAAAAACCTTCTGCATGTGAGAGCCCGTAAAATAGTGAGTGAGGTATTGAACATGATCACATGCTTTGAGCAAAAGGTCCAGCACACCTATCTGAAATTAGGTTTGTTTTGTTTTTTGTTTTTTAATAAAGATGCATCAACAACTTGAAAATCTTCATTGGATGATATCAGCCTTCTTAATTCACATCAGTTTATAATAGGGTGCTGAAGAGAAAAAAAACTGAGAACAGTCTTTTCTTTAAAAATGAATTCTGTTTCAATGTCACAAACCACTGACTTAAAAAATAATAATAAAAGAAATAATGGTAATACTTACATAAAAATAAATTTTATTAGATACAACTTCATGAACAAGTAGACAGTCTATTTTAGCAGGAGGTTGCAGATGTGTTTTTTTACTGTGTTTAAGGCCTTTTATAGCTGCAGCTTAACTAGTATCCATAGTGCTTTGAGCAGATTACTTTTACTAAAAGATTCTTTATACACTAGACTCCATGTGTTTCAAGCTTTTGTGTTGATCCTTCATAAAGGATCAATGCAAAACATTGTTTTTACAGGTAAAAGTCCTCTTTTTAAAATACTAGTTTTGTTGGCATTTTTCCCTTTATTGGATAGCAAAGCAGTTAAGATAATACTTGAAGAGGAGGAGAGAGGGAAGACATGCAGCAAAGTGCTGTAGGTCAGATTCAAACCTAGGTCATAGCTCTCCAGCCATGTGGCAGGTGCTCGCTTGTTCACCCACTAAGCTAAAGTGGCAACAATAAAAGTTGTTGTTAATTAAGGCTTCAAAACTAGTAGCATCCAAATTCCCTTCAGAATGTATATAGTAAAAATACTTATTATGCAGAAGGTGCTTTTTCACACAAAAGACATCATGACGTGGCTTAAAGTCATCAGATGTTTGATTTTGTCCTCTAATTTGACAAAAACAAAGCAAATAAGTTAATTCAACTTAAACAGTTTTACAATTTTAGCTTTTACTTCTTTATTTGTTTTCCATATTTGGAGAAATCAGTTCATGTCTGAAGAAAAGTGCCTTTCTTTATATGCTCTTGTTTTCAGGTGAGGTTTCAGTACGCATTTGAGACAGTGGCAGGATTCATTATTCCTTATGCAATCATTATAACCTGCTATGTTGTCATCCTGAAACGCTTGAGGGAGACCAAGTTCCAACGAAATGCCCGCAGCGAGAAACTCATCCTGGCTATTGTCATCACATTTGGTCTGTTCTGGCTGCCGTACCACGTCATCAACATGGTACAGGTGTGCGAGGGCGTGTTCTTGACAAATATTCGCATCAAATCTGCTCAAAATTTCTGTTAAGAGAGCTGTGCTTTTGAGTGAATACTGAGTGTGTTTTGTTTTCTACCAAAGGTGGCAGCTGCTTGGTACCCAAAGAACTCACCCATAAGAGAAAGGTGAGTAACTTAAGTTTTCTGTAGAGGCTCTTTCTCCACTCTGTTACATATTCTTTACTTGGTTGTACATGTGTGTGCTTTTGTGTGGCATCAATATATGGTTAGTGTGTGGTGACAGTGTGTGTCCGTTTACCTTTATGGTGGGAAGCCTGTCTCGGTAGCTTCCCAGGATTCTGTTGCCCGGATCCCCACAACAAAGTTGTAGCTGCTGTGTCTCTAGCGGCTAGCTGTGGCTAATGTGTTAGCCAGTGAGTGAGACCCTCGGGTCACATCCCTAGCTCAGGACTGATGAGGAAAGTGGACATCTCACAGGCAATGGCAGAGTGTCCAGGCCCTTGGGCGGGATCCACTCCCTCATCAGCTTTGGGATCAGACTACAGCGGGCTAGGCCACCACCCCCTCCCCTGCCTGAGAATAACTTGGGGCACCTACAGCTCTGTGGATCCTTGGGTCACGTCCCCAGCTCGGCCCCCGACTTCCCACCACACCTGAGCAGGCGAGGAAGGTGGAAGTGTCTGGGCCCTCGGGCGGGATCCACTCTGCTGAAACCAAAAAAAAAAAAAAAGCTTTTTTGGGTGTGGGTGTGTGTGTGTGGGGGGGGGGGGGCATTCTTACAAGAGCAAGTACAAACTTTGAATGTTTAAATGCAAAAAGTGCAGTGGAAGTGCTAGAGGAACAGGTCAGTAAGAGCATCTTAGAGAGGTATAGTTTTTCACAAGTAAAGATGGGTAAAGGGTCACCAATCTGCAAAAACTACATCTAAAATATGTGCAGCAATTTCAGAGTAATGTTCCTCAATGTGAAGTTGTTAAGACATTGACCATCCTACCATCTCAAGTACATAATATTATGAAATTATTCAGAATGTGGAGAAATCTATGTGCAATGAACACAGCTGGAAAAAAAAAAAAATATATATATATATATGACTTTTCAAACTTTTCCCCTGCAGATTAGATACCATCTCTCAGTCCAGCCGTGCAGTGACCTCAGCTTTGGCCTTCATCAGCAGTTGTGCTAACCCAGTCCTCTACACCTTTGCAGGGAAATCCTACATCAAGAAAAATGGTTTTGCCTTCATGGCTAAGCTATTTGAGGGAACATTATCAGATCAAACAGGAACCAAAAGCACCCGACTCACAACTTATGACAATGTCGGAGAGAGTAATGTTGATTGTCAAAATCGTACAGTGGCTTCTACTCCAGAGAACAGGAATGTTGAATGAACTTCATACACTAACAGACTGTATATATAAATGAAAGCACTTAAAATTGTGTAAAGCTTTATGTGGACTTATAGATTTTAGGCTACACACAACAAGCATTAGCACAGCATTTTTTTTTATTTAAAATGTGATAACACAATTAAAGTGGAAGTCAGGAGTGTAAGCACAAGCAGTTTACCTTCGTCTACGTGCATCTGAATATCTGTAAAGTCTCAGGTCTGTAAATACGTTAAAACTACAGTTTTAACGTATTTACAGTTTTTATTCCTTAATGTAAAGACTGATTTTGTAAAATAAAAATGGTGTGAATGAAAACTGATGCTTGCTACTAAAGTACACTTTAAGAAAACTGCATATTCAATATCAAGAAATTTTTAATGCAGTTTACTTTCAATGAAAAAAAAACAAACATTTAAAATCTTCTGCAATTGACAGTGTCATGAGCTTGTCAGATTTGTTACATAGAAGCTCAAGTCAAAGGACTCGTGTTTAACCTGCTCTTTGTCCAACATTTCTACATAATCTGTTTTTATTTTGTCATCGTTAAAGCCAGAATGACTTTGAGCCAAGAAAAGGCACCACCAACTTAAACTAATTGTTACAAATGTAGAAGAGCATCTCTAAATTAAAGAAAATTGGCTACAGCTGCAGAAAATGTGCCATTCCCAATGCTACAATTTCCTCACCAAAAATGGTCAAAGTCAGAGTTTTGTGCAACAGTGGATTCTCCAGGCTTGCATCGATGCTGGTGATCAATGTTTGAGCGTTGTTAAACACAAGTACACTTGCATACCATTGTTGCTGCCAAGGCACAAGGCTCAGGTCATCTCAAACTGGTTTCCTCAACTTGAAAACGAGCTCACTGCTCAAATAGCCTCCAGTCAAATACAGCACCTTTGGTTTGTGGAATGAAGGTTGTATCAGATGCCAAACCCAAAGAAACTGATTCCATCACATCCAAATAGACCAAAATCTGAGTAGTCTTTTCAGCATCTTGTCAAATATCTGCTATAGTAGCAGGCTGTAGCCAATGACAGAGCCCAGTGAGTGTATACTGAGGTCAAGACCTCAGTTTTACTGATGCTTTTCATACCTTTCAGTAACGCCTTTTCGCAGATTAGGCAACAGGAATTTTAATTTAGTCATTTTGAGTCATTTTCCCCACTACACTTTAAACATGTTTTGACTGGTCCATTTAGACATGCTCCTAGTCTAATTTTAATATTCATTTACCCATTTTGCCCCAACTTCAAATGTACGGCACATTAACCATAATTAAAAAGAAGTCCTTTGCACAGTCCAAGCCCAACACATCCTGCAAAAACAATTCAAATTACACATTTGAAATAAAAACCTGCAAAAGTTTGATTTACAAAAAAGATGCTTTATTGAACACACAAATGTACCTACTACAAATTGTTATCACTGAAATATAGATCAAGTTGTATTTGTCAGTAAACAAAGATTTAATTAAAATAAATTACATTTAATACTTTAAAATCACAACATTTCCACCTGAGGAAACCCAGCAGCCAGAGCTCATGAAGGATCCATCACCTGTCAAACAAAGAAAATATTAATAGAGCCTCAAAGGCATTAATTCAGCATTACAATCACTTTAGAGTTTAAAATAAATTAAAAAAAAAAAAGTGGGGGTGCTGTTGAACTATGTTGTACTAAACTCTGGTTACACATTTTTAGTACACCACAATATAAAAACATACTGCACAGACTAAGTAACACTTTAATGTTAACCTAAGTTAATTTAAAGTCATCAACTTAATGGCTTTGCTGACTTCATGCATCACTGACTAGCCAATCCGTGACCACATCTACCGACACATTTTCATATTTCTGCCTCGATTGCTTGGTACCCCGGTTGAGTTGGTACTAAAAAGTACCAGGTACTATCACCTAATGGAAAACCCTAAAAAGTGTCCTGACCCGAATAGGGACTAATGAAAACTGGCTATTAGATAATACGGTTCCTTTGTGATGCAAGCTTATTGGCCATTCAATATCAGATTATGGGCTGGATTTTGATATCCAGAGTGGATTGCATTAACCATTTAATTTCAAAAAGTCAAAAAAAGAAATTACCTAGCAGAATTTGACCCTAGTTAAATTTTGACTATAGACCACCTGACTTCAGCATCTTAAATTTCTTAATTTTATCTCCTTTTCTGTCTTCATTTATTTATACCATTTGTATTTTATCTGCTCTATTTCTATTGTATATCTTAACCAGCATCTGAGGGTGGACAGCAAAGAAACAATTTCATTTGCACAGAGAAATGCCTTTCTTTGGACACATGACATTAAACACCTTGAATCTAAAGCTTGGAATTTCCACACTTTTAAACCAACAGATATTGTGATGCAATTTCAGCGAACAAAACTGAAGAAACCTTACCTTGGACACACCCAGGTTCTGAAATCCTGAAAGAAAAGGAACATAAGATTAGCTTAACTGTGCACTTACACACCAGAGTGCCTGACCTGCGCCCTTACTGTCAAACCCATCAGTGCAGTGAAAGATAATCATGAGGTTTCAGGTGAAACACGGACTCACATGCAACTCATCATCAAGGTTTGACTAAAAGCTGGCAAGTCTGCATCTGCAGCAGGTATAGGATGAGAACTGAAATGGCACAACTCAATTAATGGGCCTAGTGTGATAAAGCTAAGAGTAAAGAAATAATTTCTTATTTTTTATATAATGCACAGTTTAGTTGATGCATTTTAAAATGTGTGAACTGAACATTCAGCTTGTGATTTTGGTAAATATTACAGCAATGTTTAGAACTTACAGAACCTATTTAGCTCATTTAGGAATTTACACTCTCAGATAGGACAAGACAGGAAACCCTTTGTTTTACAAGCATAAACAAAGGGAACACGCTGACTCCTCAAGTTCTTAATAAAACGGATTATACCCTTTGTAAACAAGGCCTTAGTGCTTGACCTTTATATTAGTTTTAACTTTGTTACTTATGAAGTTCATAGTGGACGTTAGTTGACCCAACATAGTAGCACGGAGGTCTTATGCACGGGTATTGTGTCGTTTGACGCAACTAAAATTAACTTCCAATTTTAATCAGTTTCGTTCAGTTCTCGGTGAAGCAAGCCAGCTTCATTTAGATCGTTTTGTATGTGATGTTTGAAGTACACACCAACCCTGACCCACAGGTCTTCCTCCTATGGGAGTCATTAACCTCAAACACATCAACCTAAACTGTTATAACATTACAGAACACAGCCCCAGCACCTTAAAGTTCACTGAGCTCCCAATCAAAGCCTAAATTGCATTAGTCCCTCGTACGCATCGTTTAATATTCAGCTGCATTTTCCTCATCAGCGGAAACCACGAGGTGCATTTGGCGCTACTGAAGCTGCGAGCTAACAATGTGCGGAAATAACGTCAAGAAACGCGCAAACGCATAAATATAAACACGACACCTGCGACAATAACCAAGAGAATCATCACTAAAGGTGAACATTTAGAGTAAAACAAGGTGTCACCTCGTCAGTTCTCGTCTCTCCAGCACCTCATGTCCGACCTGCATCACCGCAACAAGGAAGAGAGGTCGTTAATGAGCCCGAGCCGCAATTTATCTCTTTATCAAACCACGTGTCTCCTGCTCTCTGCCGTCAAGCAAGCAGCTTCCGGGTTTGCCTGTGCCGCATAAAAATAAAAACATCGTTTAACAGTATACTTTCAAGACATCTTCTCTTTAATACGCATCCTGCATATTATTACTGAAACACATTACTACCGAAATGTAAACATAATGACATAAAGTAGCAGCATAGAGGCACAGCCTGAATATACAAGTAAGGAAAATACATACAGTGGCATACAGTACATTTTCCACATGACTTTATCAATCTCTAACGTCATTTTGGAGGAATTTAGGCCCACACGTCCTTACGGTGTTGCTTCAGCTAATTGACGTTAGCAGGCAAACTTTTATGCACAGCTCTCTGAAGGTCCTGCTACAATATTTTAATAAGGTTGCAGCCTGGACTTTGACTGAGCCAATGCAACATCTTTTTTTAGCCATTCTGTTGCAGATTTGCTGCCAAGCTGTAGCTATGGGACCGATTACTTCTTATTTGACCCTAAAATACTTTTGATTAGCACAGTGAATGCAAGGTGCACAGGTCCTGTGGCCGCAAAACAGTCCTCAAATTGTTACCCCCCTCTACCACCAACAGCTGGTATGAGATGTTTGTGTTGATATGCTGTGTTTGGTTTTTTGGCAAACATGGCGGTGTGCATTATGACCAACCATCTCAACTTTGGTTTCATCTTTCCAAAGCAGCACATTGTTACACACACACATGTGTGTGTGTGTGTGTGTGTGTGTGTGTGTGTGTGTGTGTGTGTGTGTGTGTGTGTGTGTGTGTGTGTGTGTGTGTGTGTGGCTAACATAAATAACAACATTAAATTATTATTGTTGTTACTGTTGTTAAGATTTTTGTTTAGCTTTTGTTGATGTTGGACTGTGGCCCATGGCGCTATTGTAATATTTACGTTTTGTATTACCCTTTAATTAGCAGAAAATGATACCATAAATGGCATTTTTATTTCACTCGTATTCCTGTGCATCTGTGCTAATCCTGCAATGATAAATGTCTGTTACAAGATATTCGCTTTAAACTTAAAAAAAACAAACAACTTTTGTTTGTTTTAACTATGATCTTCTACATTAATAATTTATTGCCTAATATTACCTAATTTCTTACCTAATCAAGGGTAAACATTTCTCATTCGGATGCTGTAGTTACGTCAGAGGCGGTGTGAGTTAAACTTTTAGTACTTAAAGCTAAAAAAGTTTGGGGTTATATCTCATATTATTCCTTTAAATTTGAAAAGGAACGACATCACATCACTAAAACCAGCAGGTGTCAGCTGTTACTAAAGAATTCCGACTTCGGTCAAGCCAACTGTGAACTACAAAATGACGTGTTTGCGTGGCTAAAGTACGGAACGCCGATTGGACCAAACTCGCTGAAATTACAGTTTGATAACAGAGCAGCTGGAGAAGGAGAGGAGGGAGGTGGAGATGGGGGAGATGCCTCTAGGACTGAGAAGAACACAACTTGTACTTAATTATTGGGCAAATCTTCAAGGCCATGGACAGGATCACCCACCACAAGCAGTTCTTAACCCTTGCTGGGAGAAAGGAAGGTGGAAATCAAAGAGCTTTGGGTGGATTGTGGGTGGAAGAGCAAGTGAATTTAAACTGGATCAGTTGGACGAGTTTCGTTACCAGCAATATCTCCCTGGATACTTCCTGAAGCCATAGTTGATTTCACTCTACTGGATAAGAAGACTAAGGATGGGGCATTTATTTTAAACTCCTATACTGTGCAGGCTTACATTGACCAGTTTTATGGTTGTGTTCAATTATATACGGATGCATCTAAGGATTCAGCCAGTCAAATTGGTGTAGCAGTTGTGGTCCCAGAGTTCATGGTTAAAATAGAAAAAAGGATCACTGATAGACTGTCAGTATTCACTGGAGAACTGCTTGCAATTCTGTTGGCGGTTCAGTGGGTGGAAGATATGAGGCCATTAAAAGCTATTGTTTGTTCAGAATCAAGAGTATCATTGCTTAGTTTACAAGGTAGTCACTCAGATG
Organism: Rhamphochromis longiceps; assembly: GCF_057381845.1. Classification (NCBI taxonomy): domain Eukaryota; kingdom Metazoa; phylum Chordata; class Actinopteri; order Cichliformes; family Cichlidae; genus Rhamphochromis; species Rhamphochromis longiceps. Next base: position 9,752,853 of record NC_140574.1, read on the forward strand.
TGAGAGCAGATATTCTAGCAGAAATTCAGCAAACACTGTTCAGGATAAACATGATGGGTCTTACAGTTGTGTTTCTATGGATTCCAGCCCATTATGGAATAATGGGGAATGAAATGGCAGACAGAGCGGCGAAGCAAGCCACAAAACATGGGACAGTTGACCTGGCTGTTAGTTTTGGTCAAGCTGAAGTGAAGAGTATCATACGGCAAGAAATGAGGGGTAGATGGCAAAAGCAGTGGGAGGAGGAAAGGAGAGGATGGTGGTTGTGTACAATACAAAGGGGGGTAGGAGAAATGAGGACCACTGGAAGGAGCAGGAGAGAGGAGATGGTCATATCGAGATTGAGATTTGGACATACTGGGTTAAATGCTACATTATTCTTGATTGGGAAACATAATCAGAATCAGAATCAGAATACTTTATTAATCCCGAAGGAAATTAGGGAAATGTGCCTTCTGTGGAGACACAGAAACTATAGAGTTTGTGATATTGCACTGTCCGAAATATCAGGTGGAGAGGAGACAATTATCCCAAAACCTTATTAATATGAAAATGAAATTGGATCTGGTTGACCTATTGCAAAAGGATTCTGGAAGTAAGAGTTACCAGGCTTTATTTCAGTTTTTTAAAGCGGGAAGAGTGTTTGAAAGGCTTTGAGGTGTTTTTTTCTTTGGGGGGGGGCGTCATTCCAGTTCACACTCCATACTAGTGGTGGCGGTAATGCACCAATCAGTTGTTTGCCAACCGCCAATAACATTTAAGAAGAGGAAGAAGAAGGAGAGGCGGGACTCGTGTACGGTGGCGTTTTGAGATTTAACTCAAGGTTAAAGGGCAAGCTTCTGGCCATGAGAATTTTAATAGGTATGTACAATTTTTAAAAAGTTACACGTTTTTTAAAGTTGCTCGGAAAGGTCAGAGTGACATTACGCTTTCAGATAGCTTACAGCTAATGTTTACGTTGCGGCCAATAATGAAGTGCCTTATATCCATTAGTGAGTTTGTACTTGTGCATTATGTTGGGCTGTAGCACTATTGTGAACAGAGCCTGGGAGCTTTGAGAAAGCGTGCTAAAACTGTGTGCTTATGGTGTGTTTCATAGTTGAGTTTGCTCAGGTAATGCACAAAGCAATGTTTTGTAAGCATGTACAATACGCATGCGCACCACGCATGCCTGACTCACCTAATTTTGAGGGTTTTTTTTTTAATAATTTTGAAGCGTTTCTATGTATTTATTTAGTTGTTTGGTTAAATAATAGAAATATTTCTCTTTAAGTTAAACTGCAAAAACGAGAATAAAGTTGATCCAAAGCCACCTTAACGTCATGAGCAAAAAGGGTTTTTTGAAAGTTGCGACTTTCCTTTGTTACAGCAGTTAAAACTGAGTGTAATTTTAAATTTAACGTAAAACGTTAAAAAAAAATTAAAGCACGATATGATAAAATAAATCCGATTTTAAATCTTTATACAGTACTTTCTTTACACACTTGTATGAATCACAGTTTCTAAGTTGAAGGAAGTGTGCGGCTTTTGTTTTTCAGTTTGTTCCTTTTGATGATTTCTCTGTCTGTTGTGTTTCTTGTAGGAGGGGGATCTGGCTTCGTTGGCCGTGAGCTTACCCGCCTACTTAGGGACAAAGGTCATGAGGTGACACTGATATCCCGCCAGCCTGGTCCAGGGAAGATAACATGGGTATGACCTAAAGTTAATACAAAGTAAAAGGGCAAACCTAAAGCTCATTTTAGGACCTGTTGATTCATCACTGTTAACGAAACATCATACTGGAGCTGATGCCTGATGGTTTGAAGGACTGAAATTAGAGAGGGAGAAGAAATTTATTAATCCCTCATGTTGGTTCCTCCGGGAAATTCAGTATGTACAAACTGTACAGACAGAGACGTACAAACTGATAAATGTGGAAGGGGGATAGTTTACAGATCCAGTGACATTTCTAAACATCTTTATGTTTCTTCCTCTCTGCTCCTGCAGGGTGAGCTGGAGTCTCAGGGTCTCCCACCGTGTGAGGGTGCCGTCAACTTGGCTGGAGAGAATCTCATAAACCCACTGCGATGGTGAGAAATAAATAATCAAAGAGTCCATCCTAATATCTGCAGCATTTTAATGCATTTACAGGGATTGTCACTGTTTCTTCCCTTGGGTTCTGTTTTGAAGGTGGAATGAAAGCTACAAAAAAGACTTGTTCTCCAGTCGCGTTGACACAACTAAAGCTCTTTCTCAAGCCATTGCTGCTTCCTCCAGTCCTCCTCACTCTTGGGTGCTGGTGTCAGGTGTAGGTAAGCATTTAATAAGTGAGATTCTACTCAGCACAGCAGATCAGATGAACTCATTGATAATATAGATAGTAATTCTATTATTGCTTATTGTTCGTTTGTTTGTTTTCATGACACAGCTTGCTATAAACCCAGTCTAACAGCTCAATACACAGAAGACAGTGAATGGACTCCGTTTGACCTTCTCTCAAGACTTGTCAAAGAGTGGGAAGCAGCAGCACTACTTCCTGAAAATGTGGCAAAAACCACCAAACAAGTCATCATCCGGCCTGGTTTGTATACGGCACATGCTTATGTTTATTGTCCATTCTGAATCTGTCTAAATCAGGGGTGGGCAACTCCAGGCCTCGAGGGCCGGTGTCCCTGCAGGTTTTAGATGTGTCCTGGAACCAACACAGCTGATTTAAATGGCTAAATTAGCTCCTCAACATGTCCTGAAGTTCTCCAGAGGCCTGGTAACAAACTAATCATGTGATTCAGGTGTGTTGTGTTACCCAAGGTAAGATCTAAAACCTGGCCTGGAATTGCCTACCCGTGGTCTAAATGGATCAGATGAAGGGCCACATGCATCTTTCTGGTCCTATGTAAGGTCTTTGCTGGATTTTTTTTCCTATTTCTTAAGAACATGGCTTTCAGATCCTGTTCGTCTGCTGTAGATGGTTTCTTTAGGCCTGCCACTTCTTTTGTCCTCACGTCTAGTTTCTTCATAATTTGTAAGTGTAACCTGTAGTTCACACTGCAGGTGTTAATGCTCAATTGCAATTTTTTGATCAAATCCGATTTTTTTTTTTTCCTTTTCTGGTTGTTCACACTACAAATAAAATGTGACAGCAAATGCGCTCTAGTGTGAACGGTTCATGGCCCTCAAAGTGGTCCACATGCACAAAAGAAGATGTCACACACAACGCGCTCTGTTTGCGGAAGTAAAAATGGCGGCTACAGAGCTAGTAGGTGTTGTTGCAGCAGTCTATCAATTTCTGCACAGTCGTAACCGACAGAATTTTGACAAATTAAATAGAGAAAGAAGGAAACAGAGAAAAAAGAGAGCCCGTGCTTTAACAACGGCCGCCATGCTTTCTCGTTTGTCTTCTCTAGCGCTGATAATTGGCGTCCGTCTTGTGTCAGTGATGTAAAAGACAGATTAAATGCAAAATGACCATTCAAACAGCAGTCACTTTCTAAAACATCAGATACGTAATGGATTCAGTACCACATACGAAAGTGACCTAGGTCGGATTTGAAAATATTGGGTTTGTGCCGTTCAAGCTGTCATACCATGATCGGATATGAGTCGGATAGGATCAAAAAAAGTCGGATTTGATGCGCGTTCGCCTGCAGTGTGAACATAGCCTAAGTGTTCTGCTCATAGTTATTTTGGAATCACCAAAAATATAATTTTTATGCCTGTCAAAATATGTTATCCTTGGCATTTTTCAGAGATTGACTAAATCGACTTAAAGAAATGTGGAAAAAAATTTGTTTTTATGACTGGCTTCTAATAACAAAGTGCCTAAGGATACATTTTTAAAAACAGTGGTTCATTTCTTGAATTGGGTGCCTTTTTCATGCTTGAATGATTCACAGGTCAGTGTTAACTGGTTTAACAAACTAAAGAAAGTAATTGGGGCAAAAACCTTTCCTTTGAAGACGATCGGGTACAAGAACTAGAATAAAAAGAATGAAAAGGCTACCACCATCCAAAGAAAAACTTTAAAAGACCATCAGTCTGTTAAACTTTTGCATTTTGTACATGCATACACAACATGTGAAGATTTAAAGTATCTTATCTCTGTATTACTTTTTATCTTTTTCAGTTTTTATAGCATGAATTAAAATTTTATCTCGTGGGCCATTTCACGGCAGATAATCTGACTAGATTGACTGAATGGACAGCATAAGCTTGAACTAATGGTTTTTCAGTTATAAAGAGTGTCCCAGTAAATCATCATTAAACAAGTTAAAATGGCTGCAGTGAAAAACATGTGCTTTCTTATTTTCCATGCATTCCCCAGGGGCAGTGCTGGGTCGTGATGGTGGGGCCATGAAGCAGATGCTGCTGCCGTTCTGGCTCGGCCTCGGGGGTACCCTGGGATCTGGAAGACAACCATTTCCCTGGATCCACGTTTCAGACCTGGCAGGAATCATTGTCCGCGCACTGGAGCCCCCAGCTGACACTCCACCCTCCTCATCACCACAAGTGTTCAACGGAGTCGCGCCGGCTCTCAACACAAACTATGAATTCACTAAAGAATTGGGTCGGGTCTTGAGGCGGCCCACCATCCTTCCTGTACCTGGCTTTGTCATGAACGCCCTGCTGGGTTCGGAGAGGGCCGTGATCCTTACTCAAGGCCAGAAAGTCATACCTAAGAGGACTTTGGAGTCTGGATTTCAGTACAACTACCCTGACTTGACCTCCGCTTTGAAGGAGATTGTTAATTAACAAGAGAGTACGGCGGTTCATTTTTACTGTAATACAAGAATAAACAAATATGAGCCTAAACGAGTCATTGAAAATGAATCCCAGGATCATGACTCAGTAAAAGACTGTTGTAAATTACTTATTCATCAGATCTGTGTACTGATGAACTGTTGTTTCTCATATTGCTAAAGAGCAGTTATGGGATCATGTTTGAAAAACTGTTTTAAATAAAATGTCATGCTTTGCTTTAAAGTGTTTCTCCGCATTCGGGACAATAACAAGCGGCTTTAAGCCTTTGCTTACATTTAGAAAGCACTGGGACATGATTGTTGATACTGAAGTGTTTCTGTAAAATAAATCTGACAGAGTTGAGTCTTGATAACAGATGTGTCTAAACTTTCTCCTTTAGCAGCTTTTGCTCCTTTCGTTCAAACTCATGAACAGAGCTACAGAAGATAATCTTGGATGGTTGTACATCTAGCCATTAATGCTGCAACTAGTGACCGTGTTTATTGTTATTAACTCCTAATTAATGCAAAAAAAAATTGTCAGTGACACAGTGGTTAGTAATATAAATAACCACATGACCACATTACAGGTGGTGAAGCACCGAAACAATTATTGGAGCTACAGGTCATAGCCTGGAGTCTTTTTTTTTTTTTGTTTTGTTTTGTTTTTTTAAATAGTCGTTTACATAAGTCTAGGTTAATCAAGTTTACTGGATCTTTTTTGTGGCCTGCAGTAAATTAAAAATGTTGCTGAAATCTCTGAGTCTCACAGTGTCACTGAATTAACCTGCAACACGGAAACGTGCAAAAAGAAATTTTACCCTTTTTATTTTAAGGCTGTGAAATGTTATGTTACCAAAAAAAATACATAAAGCTCATGTTATGTATTGTTCTGCTGAATAAACAACTTTAAGGTTTGTTTGGACCGCATTGAAAATGAAATGCTTCAAGGTAAATTCAATTTCAAAATACTTTTTAAAAGACATTTCAGTCCAAAGAGCATCACACTTAAAAATATAATGGTTTATTGGAGGTGGTACACAATAAAGAAAACTGCAGAGAGGAAATGTATATGTAATTTGCAGCTCCTTTGTCTATAAATCAAAGTATTATCAGTTTCACGATGTATCGTATGTTTCCACAGTCTGTCTTTACGGCTGAATCGTCACTCTGAATCACTGTTGACGTCTTCCTCTACACCCCGAATGATCGGCATTTGATCTCCCCAGTCACTGCTCCGAGCGCAGCGGTACATATCTCTGATTAAAATGACATTGAAATAGAACAATTAAACAGAAAAAATCCAATACAAAACAAAACAGTCAAATAAGTCCATCAGTGACAATAAAACAACAAAAAGCAATAAGAATATCCAGCAACCAAAGGCTGCCTGTAGCACAGAGTATCGATTATTATGACATACAGAAGGTTTACAATGAATTTCTGCTCCATTTGGTCTAGTTCTGACACATTTTCGGATCACATAATTCAGAATTATAGCCAAATTTGATCAGCAATTCCCCAGTTTGAAGTCCAGGCAAGCCAGATCTTTTGCTGCATTTCCTTCCCTCATTCTCTCTTTCTGTATTTCCCGCATCTTTCCTGCGTGCCTACCTGTGTCTAGGAAATCTTTAAACACCTGAGGAGTTTTGTTAATTTTAGAAAACGTTGTTGATGAACTGCGTGGCCCCACACTGAATCAAATTCAAACAGTACGCAGCCCTAATAAGCATTTTAATGACATATTTCTTCTTAGTTTATTTTAATGCACCTGGTCCCTAACATCATATCCTAAAAACCCTATGGTATCCGATCTGACCTAGAGTCTTAATATCTCTGGATTCAGGACTGATATCCTCTCGATTATAAAATTAGACTTCAAACGTTTCTTTTTGATGAAACCTGAGCAGAATTTGATGACCCTGAAGAATCCTTTTGTCAGACTGCTGGGGGACTTCCCATGATGCACTGAGCAGTTCTTCTTCACTCTCTTCTTTTCCCTCCCAATGCACTCACCTGTCACTACTGAATGTCAGTACCTTTTGTCTTCTCTCTCCCACAGAGTGCATTTTGTCTTCATCTCTCTATGCCAGAGATGGGCAACTCCAGGCCTCAAGGGCCAATGTGCTGCAGGTTTTAGATGTATCCTTGAGCCCACACAGCTGATTTAAATGGCTAAATGGGTCAACATGTCTTGAAGTTCTCCAGAGGGCTGGTAATGAACTAATCATTTGGTTCAGGTGTGTTGACCCAGGGTGATATCTAAAACCTGCAGGACACCAGCCCTTGAGGCCTGGAGTTGCCCACCCCTGCTCTATGCTAGCATTTAAGGAAAAGGACTAAACCTATTCTGCAGCTGATGAATTTGTGTGACACTGATTTTTCTTTTTACCTGCTGTGTTTACGGGCTGTCACCACCATGTGCTGTAGCTGTCCGTCCGGGCAACACATGCGACAGTGGACATGCCTCGTTCTGCGCAGCACTGGTGCAATCAGCCTGGCCCACTCCACACCCTTTGTGCCTTCCTCCACTGCTTCTGTCCGCCTCAAAATTAGGTAGCTGAACTTCTCGATCTGACGGTCATTGTGCTGGAAAAGAAAAAAAAAAGGGTTGATATGGAATTCATTCAGCATTTATCTGAAAAAACACAAAACAAAACATGTTTGCATATATAGCACCTTCTGTCAGCAACAAATATAAGACAAGTGTAAATTAATAATACTTAAAAGGCAACAAGAATAAAAAGTTATGAAGTTAAAAATAACGAATTCAATCCAAGATAAAATCTTGGCGCAAGACTTTGTGTCTTTTATGTTTTACATGCTATTAAATAAATATGAGTTTCCTGATAATATACAATAATACGAAACTTCAGCTGCGTTCACAGAAGGGAATGAAGTGCAGCTGATTTTAATAGCAGAGCCTGGTACAGAAGACTATATGTTGTTTTTGCAGATTACACTAAAATGTTTTAGTCTTATTTGGTCTGTTGCTTGGTTTGCAGGACCAGCATTCTAAGAAGAAAAGCCTCAGAACTTCCTCTCCTCCCGTCACCCTTCCAGCTCATCCGAGGTGTTCCCAAAGCAGCTGAGGCATAATCTCGTGGGTCTGTCCCAGAGATTCTCTAAGTAGAATATGCTCAAAATGCCTCACCAAGGAGATGTCCAGGTCATATCCTAGTCAGATCCTCAAAAACCCTCAGCTGGCTCCTTTCGAGTTGCGGATGTACTCTGAAGCCCTCAGAAAGGACTCCCAAATGACAACAGTGAGCCACCCTGCGGAGGTAGTTGATTTCTACTGCTTCTATCTGTGATCTTTTTGTCACTACTTAGAGCTTGTGACCATAACTGTATACCCACCACTGCTTGCCATCTTTCTCTGAGGGCAACTCTAGACTGAGAGTCCAGCCCCTCTCCAGGAGACCTGTTGCAGAGCACCGGCTGTGCGTTGAGGTGAGCCTGACTATATTAGCTGGTACTACTCAAGCACTAATTCACCAGTGTTGTCTTAGGACAATAAGGATAATTTAAAATTCATGCAATGCTGCTCCGGTGGAGTCCAAGAATAAAAAGAAAGAGACCTGGTAATTAACAGATTAGATCCCATTTAAAGTGAAAAGCTGTAAACAGACATAGACAGTTGAGTCTTACCCTGGGTAGAGACAGAGGTTGGTAATGCTGCTGGAAGTTGCAGGGTGTGACGGGCTCATGGGCCAGTTTGGGACACACCAGTTCATGTGAACACTAAAATAAATAAATAAATGAATGAATAGACGCGCAATAAGACTGAGACACTAATGGCTCTAAGTATGACTTTAATTAAATCTACTGGGTGTTAAACTTACTGGAGCAAACACTGATGCTGGCCTGGAGTCATAAACGGTCTTCTCTTGTTTCTGGAGTCAGAAAACCAACAATTTAGTTTGATCAATAACAACTATTGTGAACTGCTGTCTTATCCAGTGTGTTTAAATACCTTCAATAAAGTATCTCTGGCTTCCATGAGTATCTGATGGCCCTCTTTGGTCCCATTTTCCACCAGCACCTAGAACATAAAATGCAACGATTAATAGTTTTTTTTTCTGTTTCCTTTTAAACACCAGAGGCTCACCAATCATTTTCTTAAGTTGTATCTTTCTTTGATCTCACCAGATATGAGCTTGTCTTTCTCCAAAGAGTGAATGCTGCCTCCTCTCGGTCTTTCACATTTGGCAGCTCTGAGAGGGTAAAAGCTGCAGTGACTAAATCAAACTGCACCTGAAAGGAGAAAAAGGATGGTCAGGATTTCCAGTTGTTGAGATTATCTGGAACATTAATGACAGCAAATCAAAAATATTGGGATTTTCTTTATTTTTTGATTTTGTCTGTTTGTGTTCTTTTCTAGAACAACAACTAAAAATATTTTAAAAATCCATGTATAACCCAGAATTGAAGTCTAGAATATTGCATATACATTTTTAATAACACACTGATTTTTTAAAATTCTTGACAGTGAACACATTGTGACTTAAATAAAAGCTGAGGGAGTTTTACCTTAGGAGAGACAGGGAGAAACTGCCTGAAATACACTTGTTTGATGCAGGGTTCAGCTCTTTCGTCATCACCTGCTCAATTCAAAAAAAAAAAAAAATAATAATAATAATACAATCCAGTCAGTTCTTATTAACATCTGTATTTCACATAAAGAAACAAAAATAAATTGTCTACATGTGTGTCTACCTTTCAGAAGTTGTTCTGCCAAAATGTTCATTGGCCCTGAGCTGTCCACACACACCATCTCCTTCAAAGAGTCACCCCAGCATGCGTGAGATGCCCTGAGGAAACGGCCAGATTATAAACTTAGTTTAGCTATTCAGACTAAAGCATTTACATGTTTTACTAGTGTTACACACTAACCAGACAACGGTTCCTAACCCAGAACCAAAATCCAGGAGAGTGTGAGGAGCAAAGGAGGGATCCCTCTTCTTTATCTAAATGATGAGGGGAAAAAACTGCAGGTATAACTGAGTTTAACCACAAAAAACAACTTGTGCTTGGATTCAAGCGATTCTTAAAAAGGAAGCTCCCTGTATCACCACGTAAGCCGATTGCCTCCACAGCACTTTGCTACCTCATTCAGAGCTCTCCTCACTGCAGCGTAACCGCCAGCAAGTCGAGCTGCCATGTAGACCACGCCGAGCTCTTCATCGTACCTGAAACACAGTGAGATGCTTGTAAATCTACTGCACGTCAAATTTAAGGACCAAAACTACAACTTCAGGATGGATCATGGTGGAGCGCAACCATTCGCTGGGTTTATCTAAAGAAAGCATCTTAAGTCTGTTAAAGGTATAAAATGTTCAGCATTTGTCATAAATCGCAGTTTTAGCTTCTCCTATTATGGGTAAAAGAGGCTTTTTCTCCTTTAGGAATCAGTAAATATAACAAAGAGGCATTCAGAACAGACTGAAACGTGAAAAACTGATAATGGATAACACTGTAGTTAAATGACATGTTACTTCGTGGGTGCCCAGTGATATGTCGTTCTTCGGAGCTCTGAGAGAACTTTCCTCCTAATGCGGTCTTCCATTGCTTGCTCGTCTATATCTGCAGAATGAATGTATATTTATTTTTTCTAGCTGCTGCATGATATGATCTTGTTGCATGTGTATTATTACTTTTAAAAAAATTATACATATGTCACCCACCTCCTCCCTTTTGCATGGCTTTCTCCCACAATTCTTTCTCCAGGCTCACAGCTTTCTGCCTCAGAGTTAAATCCTCGACCGCTCGTTTCCTGCTCCACAGGAAGTTCGTGAGCTTGTGAATGCGCTCAGGAAGCTGATTCACCTGAGCTCCTACAGATGCAGAGATGGATGAGAGGCAAAGGGTTTCAACCAATGAAGCTGGTCAGAAAGATCTGTTATATTAACTGATTTACCAACACTAAGCTTACTGTGAATAATCGACTGTGCAGCCACGTGGAGTTCCTCAGGTAGCCGTAGAGTTTTCAAGTTGGTCACACCTGGGTGTTTTCTGTGTGGTTCACCCTTTAGGAAATCTACCTGTGGCTGTGGGTGTGTAGCTGCACTTATTGCCTGAAATAACAGGTTTAAATGATGCTGTTTTACTGACCTTTGAATTAAACTAAAATATGATTATATGAGGAAAATAAAAAACAGGAAATCCAATTACAGCCAGATTTTAGAAAAAAACAAACAAACAAAGAAACCAAACAAAATCTGTGTTTCATTTTTTTCAAAAGATCCAGTGGCCACTACATTAGGCACATGTACTGTTTGAGTGCTTGTTAACGTAGGTATTTCATCAGCTAATCACATAGCAGCGACTTAACGCATTTAGGCATGCAAACATGGACAAGAAGACCTATGGAAATTCAAACCAAGCATCAAAATTTGGATGAAAAGTAATTTATGTTACGTGACGTGGTTGTTTGTGTAACAATATACTCGAGTATTGTTGCTGACCATGTCCACCTACTTATGATCACAGTATTCTGAAGGCAAAAGGAGGGCCTATCCAGTGCTAGCAAGGTGTAAATAATGAAGTGGCCAGTAAGTGCAGTTTTAGTTTATTTAATGAAATGTTTGAGTCCAAGGTAACTGGGAATCAGACAGCAGCCTTACTGGCTCCAGTTATAATGTCAGAAAGACATAGCCAAGAGATTTTTTATGCTGAGCTGATAATAACCCCAGAAAATCCCCTCAGTGTAGTATTCAGAGATGTGTTTGGGCAGTGTTTGAATGAACGTAGAAATCATGTTTTACACCAGTGAGAGTTGGCAGCCCTGACATCTGGGGGACAGGTAGAGTAGATTCACGACTAAATGGTGTATATTATGCCAAAAATAAAAAATAAAATGTAAATGTACAGACTGAAACTATTTTGTTCTCTATAGCTTATGTGTCTGACCTCTGCGATTAAAAAGCTGCATTCAGTGGTAATATCAATCCGTACTCACCCGGCACACCAGCATCGCCAAAGGTTTTCTCTGACAGAGAACACAGGCGCTAAATCTACGCAGTACCATAACATCTGCTTCTAACCGTTACGTTTAAATGGCTTAAAATTCAACTTTCATCCAGCCTTCCTAAAGTGTCACGTTAGAATCCCACTAATCCTTCAACAAAATAATTCCGACCACTACCTAAGGCGGAACACTTTCGCCCCTAATCTCTGTTCCCACCTCAGGAGAACAACGAAGAGTGCTACTCCGCCTACTGTCCAGCATCTGCGACATCAAGTTTACCTCTCGGCCACGGAATAGACAAAGTTGGGACTAAATGAAAACAAATATAAACCTAAATGTATTTTAAACTTTGAACTGCGTTTAATATAAATCGCTGGCATATTAACCGTCTTCGCACCGGAAACAACAATGGCTTCACTTTTCGCGGCGGAGTGATTCATCTTCACATGAAACAATCGTTTGTAGTGCGGCTGCCGGTCAGGAAACAGTAGTACGGTGGGGAAAAGTTTCCCGCCGTGTTTTAGTGTTATCGCTGAGGTTCCCCTTTAACAGCAGCCAGATAATTATTTTTAATAACCCACCATGAGGCGAGCGAGAAGTTCCAGAAATAAATGTGAGAGTGCACCAGAAAATGGAGAAGCCCAGTCAAAAACAGGTCTGTGTGTCGTATTAGCATAATATTGTAGCTGCTGCAGGGTAACTACGCCATTGAACTGTGGACATGTTCGGACAGGAGACAGCATGAAGATCAATATTATGAAGCTTCACTCATAATTCAGACACCGGTACTGTCTGTGTGAAATAATAATAAAAAATTGTCAGCTTAAAAAACAAACGAAACAATTTTTGTAGCTCGGTTTGCTGATAAATCCGGTTGCGTTTCTAAAATTTCAAATAAAATAAGTTCCTAAGTGAGCAGTTAAAACGACCAATAAAAAAAGTATTTATTTGTTGTGAGCTACATTTATTGCATACCAAAAGCGAAGGGGCCTTTTCTAATGTGACCTGCTTACTGTCTAACATATACTGCTAACATTCTGGAATGTTTATGTTAAATATGACCACTTTAATTGTAAAATAATGATGCCAATGTGTGTAGAAATGATTATGCTTTAAATTACTGTAAACATTTAATTTTTGACATTTTCCCTCAAATTTTTGTTCCAGATGATGTCAGTGAGAGGGTTAACTCAAACATGATCATGCTACTTTTTAAACCTGTTTGTCTAGAGCAGCCAATCAGAACAAACTTGGAATAAAGGAAGTTTGCACTGAAATGAAGGCGAGAAAAAACAGTTTGTTCTGATGCATTTGTTGAACTAAGGGGAGAATTCGAGTGTAATGAGCTCCCTTTAAAAGTAAGGCTGATTTTCTTTGCAGCCACTCTTTGCTTTGCTTCTGTTAAAATTAAAATGTTTCACAGCTATTTGCACCTTCCAGGAAAAAAAAAGAAGCATGTATTGGTTTTATTTTTCTTTTTACTATTTTGCAGTTTATCCAGACGTTTTTTCATTTTTTTTTAAACAACAGCAGCATTAATACTTTTTTTATTTTAATATAATTGGTATTTGTCAGGGGACAAAAATTAAGGAAGAGGTATTACAGACACAGAGTTTTAATAACTTAAAGACTTGTTTCTGATCTCTAAAAGGCCACTGTGTAAGAGTTAGATTTTCTTCTGTGTGTATTTCTAATCAGTGTGGCAGTGGATGGGGGATAAAAGACAGTGGGAACCATACTCTCCATCAGCCTGTGCCGTCTTGGACTCGGCCGTCTCTTCTGGGAAAACATCTGTCACTCTCTCTCTGGGCTCGGGGACAGCCTACGAAGTTGATCTGAAGAAGATGGTTCAGATCAATCCTGTCACAAAGTACAAACGGAAAGTTCGCTGTCAGAATGTAAAAGCAGGTGTGTTTTTCGCTGTGAATTTTCTATCATCCTCCCTGCTCCCTGTATTCTGTTTTCATAAATCCTCATTTTTAAATTGTGTTGCTTGATATTTTCTTAACTGCAGTTTAGTTCATTTTTAAATAAATGTCTTTTGTAGAAATGGTATCTAAAACATAATTTCATGAAATTTATATAGTTTATTTCAGTTTAAATTTAATTGAAAAATCTGAATTCTTGGAGGTACTCACAGTCTTTCCTCTTTTCTCCTGTTTTATTAAGAAAGTCAGAATGAAGCTGGTGACGTTGCTACTCATAATGAGAAACCAGCTCAAGTTAAAGAGGAAGAGGAGGACACAGAAGAGCAGCCTGCAGCTAAGAAGAGAAGAGGACAAAGCAAGAGCCAGACAAACACTGAAGAAATGCCCAAAAAAGCCAAAGAAGAAGTAAAAAGTGAAGGTAACATGGATCTAATTTCTTTATATACTTACAAAATTTTACAGCCATGACAATATTAGTCATTATCAAAGCACAGTAACTTTTAAAGCTTTTAAGGATCAGGTGAGCATGGAATTGCATCTGAACTGTAGATGTTTCTTCACCTCACTACTCTTTTGTGTTTGATCTGTTCTGAACAGAAGTTGTGAAGACAGTGGTCATGAAGGGAAAAGCACCAGTAGACTCTGAATGTAAAGCCAAACTGGGAAAGGTACAGTGTTGGCATCCACACGATATATAAATCTCACGATTCATGTCAGTCATGCTTGTGGTTTGACACCTGGCTGCTATAAGGCAAAGCTTTCCCCCAGTTACAGTTCCTCTTGTGACAAACTATTCTGATCAGTGTCTGCTTAAACACAAATAAATCTTTCAGTGAAGCTTAAATTTTCTAAATGGTTGTTTTCAACTGAATACCATATATATGATTGTGTTTTTCCACACACTAAACAGATAAGCAATAAATCTGAGAAGTATTGTTACAATTAGAAGATAATTGAATTCATCTTACCTAATTGTCAGTAGATTTACATATGACTGTTACATGAAAATATAAGACGTGGTAATTGGTTCTGTTTAAATTATTTTTTAACATAATTGCAAATCTGTTCTTTTTAAACACAAAAAAGTAAATATTTTATATACAAATATTTATATTTCCTGAATGCAGACATGGTGGGATTCTTTTGATTTGTATAACTCATTTTTATATTTCTATTTCAGGCTCATGTTTACAATGAAGGAAATGATGTTTACGATGTGATGCTCAATCAGGTAACACAATTAAAAGGAAATAAATTATGCTCAGTTCCATCTTTATAGTTTTTTTTAGGGCTGTGTGACTTAGATCAGCCGTCCCCAACCCCCGGGCCTTGGACCGGTACCGGTCCGTGAGTTGTTTGGTACTGGGCCGCGAGAGTTGAGGCTCAGGTGTGAAATGTATGGTTTTCAGGGTTTTTATCGGTTTTCAGCGTTATTTTGTTATCGTCAACTCGGTTTTCCTGGGTCTTTTCACGTGTGTTATGAATAAATCTTCTTTTTTTCGGTACCGGTACTAGTTTTATTTTGTTGTATTTTTCCGCAACACCTTAAAGGCCGGTCTGTGAAAATATTGTCAGGCATAAACCGGTCCGTGGCGCAAAAAAGGTTGGGGACCGCTGCCTTAGATGGTCATACTAGGACTATCCCTGTCTACAACATCATCTAAAGTCAAAAGCTGAAAAACCTGCCAGAAACTGACTGTTTGGAGCAGACCAGAGGTTTTGGCTCACAGGGATTATTTGTGCACACGCTGACCTCATTGTTCAGTAAATATGCGATAGCATGATAGATCCATTTTAATAACATTTATTATTATTTCATCCTGGAGCAGTATAGGTAGTACTTTATAGGTAATAATGAAAAAGTGAAAACTTTAAATCTCACAAATTCAGTTTTTTAGCTTCAGTTTCCAATTTGTAGCCTGCAGTAAACATCATTTGTTTCAATTTGCAGACAAATCTTCAGTTTAACAACAACAAATATTACCTGATCCAGCTGCTGGAGGACGACAGCTCCAAGGTTTACAGTGTGTGGATGAGATGGGGCAGGGGTATGTTCAATGTCAACTGACAGTTTTTGTTTGAAAATATTTGTCATTTTGCAGAAATTGCACCACCTTTGTGCATTTTGTTGATTTTTATCATTTGTTTCTGCAGTGGGTAAAGTAGGTCAAAACAGCCTTACAGTCTGTGGTGGAGACCTGCTGAAGGCCAAAGATGTCTTCAAGAAAAAGTGAGTTTTTCTGACGTTTTTAATTTGGTTCTGCCTGCTTCTAATGATGTTGATTTATTAACAAATCGTTTTAATAATTACTGTCTTTCTATTATCGATAATATTTGCCCTATTAAAACTAGACTAGCCCCTGTTACAAAACCCTCGCCCTGGATAAACGACAGCATTCGCTGTTTAAAGCGTGTCTGTCGTAAAGCTGAGCGTTTGTGGAGAAAGACTCGTTTACAGGTTCATCTCTTTCATTTAAAAGACCTTTTAGTTTCCTTTAATGCTTCAATTCGTGATGCAAGGGCTGCTTATTTTTCAAACCTAGTCTCTAGGAGCAGAGGTAACCCTAAGGTTTTATTTGACACTATTAGGGATATAGTTGCTCCGGCTTCTGCTGCTGTCCCAATTTCTTCGAACGAAGACTGGGAAAATTTTCTTTCCTTCTTTGTTGAAAAGGTTAGCAATGTAAGGAGCAACATCTCTCCCTCCATGTACCATTTGCCTGTTCCGATTTTACTTAAGCCTGTCATATTTGAAAGATTTTCACCAGTGTCTTTACCTGAGTTGTTGACGCTGGTTACTTCAATTAGATCATCCTCTTGCCCCCTTGATATTTTATCTGGGTCTTTGTTTAAAAATGTTTTTGAGTCTATTGGTCCTAGTGTTCTTAAAATTATTAATGCATCTCTACTCTCTGGTCAGGTCCCTGGTTACTGTAAAAGTGCTGTCATTCACCCACTTTTAAAAAAGCCTAAACTTGATCCTTCTTTGCTTTCCAGTTACAGACCTATCTAAAAATTGCCTTTTATTGCCAAGATTTTAGAAAAGGTTGTGGCCAAGCAACTCACAGTTGTTCTAGATGAACATAAAATTCTCGATAAATTTCAATCTGGCTTTTGTAAGGCTCACTCTACCGAAACTGCACTTCTTAGAGTGTCTAATGATATTTTGATGAATTATGATGCTGGAGAGTGCACTGTTTTGATGTTGCTGGATCTGACCTCTGCTTTTGACACTGTTGATCATCTTATTTTGTTAGATAGATTAAACCACTGGGTGGGTGTATCGGGTACCGCATTGGAATGGTTTAAATCCTATTTGTCAAATCGATCTTTCTCTGTGGCTGCCTCTAAGTTCAGATCCTCCGTCAGCTCTCTTGCCTGTGGGGTGCCTCAGGGCTCTGTCTTGGGACCGTTATTGTTTTTGTTGTATTTACTCCCTCTTCTGCAACTTCTTAGCTCTTTCTCTGATATTTCATATCATTGTTATGCAGATGATATTCAGCTATATATCTCTTTTAGGCCACCTGATGTTTCTAAACTCCAAATCTTGCAGTCCTGCTTAGATTCCGTTAGAGATTGGCTGGCTGGTAATTACCTTCAACTAAATGCTGATAAAACGGAAGTCATTGTCTTTGCTCCTGAGAAATTTGTTCCCCTCGTGGTTAAAAATCTAGGCCCTCTTGCTTCTTATATTAAATCCTCCATTAGGAACCTTGGTGTTACACTTGATCCAGCTCTGACGCTGGACACACACGTTAAATCTTTGGTTCGCTCTTGTTTTTTCCATTTAACAAATATCGCTAAGCTGAGTCCCATTGTGTCACGTTCCGAATTGGAAATGATTATTCATGTTTTTGTTTAATTGCGCTTAGACTATTGTAATTCCTTGTTTACTTGCTTAAGTAATGCCTCCCTGGAACGACTGCAGGGTGTTCAAAATGCTGCTGCTAAGCTTCTGATAAAGCATCACAAATACTCAGATGCCGCTCCCCTGCTGATTCAACTGCATTGGCTCCCTGTCAAGTTCAGGGTCCATTTTAAGATCATAATCATGACTTATAGGGACCTGCACGGTGTAGCTCCAACTTGCATAAGTGCTCTTCTTCTTCCTTATCACCCCAGCAGGTCCCTGAGGTCTTGTGACCAGGGGTTGCTGGTTGTCCAGCATACAGGGTTAAAAACAAAAGGTGACAGAGCGTTTGTATCAGTGGCTCCCAGACTCTGGAACTCGCTCCCTTTGAGTTTGAGATCTGTGGACTCAGTCATGTCTTTTAAAAAGCAGTTAAAAACGCATCTGTTTAAACTTGCTTTTGGTTGATTTTGTTTTGTTTGAGATTTTAATGTCTGTTTTCTGCCTCTGTAAAGCACTTTGTGATTTTATCTTGAAAGGTGCTATATAAATAAAATTTTACTTTACTTTACATTATATGACTGACAGTGGAAAAAGAAAGGTTTTCCAGGTGCCTTCATGGATGTGTGTTTGGTGAAATTCCAACTTGTTTGTTTTGCTGCAGGTTCTTTGAAAAGACCAAGAACGAATGGGAGCATCGAGATAGTTTTGAGAAAGTAGCTGGAAAATATGACATGGTGTTTATGGACTACAGCACGAATGAAAAGGTACGTTTAGGAAAAGTCTTACTAAAAGTCATTCTTGGCATTTAGCAGCCATGTTGGCAAAGCCTCTGGGCGTTCTTACTTTGAAATTCCTATATAAGTGAATAGAAAAAAGCCATACTACTAGCGGCAAAATTACTGCTTCATAAACACCTCAGTCCAGAGGCCTGAGCTGATTAGCATCTCTGGGTCCTAATTAGCTCTTTGGGGGTTGGATAACTGTCATCTCTGTTGTTTAAGAATTGTACCATAGATTTCTATTAAGGAGTCTTTGAGTGTTATAATGCCGAAACTTCTGTCAGCAGAAGTTGCACTGGAGAAATATGTTCAGAAATATGTTACATTCAATAAAAGATCACAGTAGATAGCCGCCCCTCCCCGAACCTTGTTAAAAGGGATTTTTTTCTTCCCACTGTCACCAATTGTTTCCTTATATGGGGGCTGTCTGATTGTTTGGATTTTTTTCTGTATCTTTTTAGGGTTTCACCTTATAATATAAAGCACCTTGAGCTGACTGTTCTTGTCATTTGGCACTATATAAATAAAACTGAACTGAATTAAAAGGTTGGATGTGTCAGATTGTATTCTTGGATGTTTTTCACCATTCCAGGAGGAGAATCAGACCACAGTGGATACTGTACCAAAAAAGAAAACCTCCGAGCTGGATTCAAGGATTCAGTCTCTCCTAGAGCTCATCTGTGATCTGAAAGCCATGGAGGAGTGTGTGCTGGAGATGAAGTTTGACACCAAGAAAGCTCCTCTTGGTCAGTCTGACTCAAATTCATTATTACAGGTTGATTTGACTAAATGAGAAGATGAAGTTGGTGACAGAGTGACCAGTATTTCCATGCACGGTGTCAGACTTGACATTTTTCTTCCTTTCTACCTTTAGGCAAGCTGACCCCAGAGCAGATCCGAGCAGGTTACTCAGCACTGAAGAAGATCGAGGATTGCTTGAAGAAGAAGAAAGGGAGCAGTCGTGACCTTTTAGAAGCATGCAATCAATTTTACACCCGCATCCCACATGACTTTGGGTAAAAGGATGAAACTTTAGACAAAACCAGAGTGTGGATAGTTACCACCGATTCCTGTCTTGCTGTAACTAAAAGGTGTAACCCTTATAGGTTGAAAACTCCCCCACTTATCCAAACAGAAGAAGAGCTGAAAGCCAAAATTGCCCTTTTGGAGGTAAAATGTTTTGATTTTATTCGGTTTGCTTAAAAAACCTTTCTTAACTGAACAATGTCTCCCATCCCTGTTTTAAAGGCACTGAGTGACATCCAGATAGCAGTAAAAATGGTCAAGTCCAGTGAAGACAGCGATGAACATCCTCTGGACAGACAGTATCACTCCCTCCGGTGCAAACTGCAGCCTCTGGACTCCAGCAACAATGAGTACAAGGTCAGTGTGATTTAAATAATTAACTAACCAGTTTTACCAAACCGTGTCACATTATTGATGTTACTTGTTCTTAGCCTCAAAACAATTTGATAGGCTGATGTAGTTGCGTAAGACTTTTCTGCATCTAAATCATTATGCACAGAGAATAATTTATTCATTTGTAGTCATTTCACTTGAAGTGCTGCAACCTCAGCGTTGACTAGTCGATAGTTTGTGGTGAATCTTCTCATCTGATCATATTCTCCTTGGTAGGGCAATTGCTGGTGTTACTTTATTAATGCCAAACCTGTCAGGGCTCATATATTATTTTTGACAGCAGGATGAACAGACTACTTGTGACCTTCTGACTGCTAGTTAATTTATGTTTACACTAACTAAACTAACTAACACTATGTCAGGAACATAGTGTTCCAAAGGTCTGTCTGCAAACACAGATAGTTAGTCTGTCAGCAGAAGCTGCTGTTGAGTTTGTGAAACCTCCTATCATGTCCAAATGTGAAAACAGCACAGGCTCTGTTGTTCAGCTGAAATAAAAAAATATTTGATATGCTGGAAATACTAGCTTTTTAATGTGTGATTTTTAAAATCATTATTATTATTATTATTTTTATTTAGACTAAAATATCTGGTGGGGCACTGCTCTGTAAACAGTGTCAAATCTTGTTTAATTTAATCCAGAGATAACGTGCATATATCTCACAGTGAACTGACTGATACTGAGTAGGTACCATGGAGATTTCCTTTGGCTGACTACATTTCCATTCACACTAAAACTTGTGTAGTTGTTAGTCTTCAGTATTATCTTGGATTCCTTTCAGCATTTTGCATTGAGCTAACTTTCCTCCTCTTTGTGTGAAGGTGATAGAGCAGTATCTGCACACCACTCACGCCCCCACCCACTGTGACTACACCATGACCGTGCTTGACATTTTCTCAGTGGACAGAGACGGGGAGAGCAAAAATTTCCTGTCACAGTTAAGTAACAGGTAGGAAGAAATACTGTTACTGCTTTATGACTTCAAGCTGACTTCAAAATCAGATTTATTATGCTGCATGTTTGCATTGATAAAAATCCAACATTGATGTCAATGAAAATTATGGGGTCTTTTTTCACAATGAGCCAAGCTAACCATCTACCTGTCTGCCAGGACTCTGCTGTGGCACGGTTCACGTCTGTCTAACTGGGTCGGCATCCTCAGTCAGGGACTTCGAGTGGCCCCCCCTGAAGCTCCTGTTACTGGTTACATGGTAGGATGGAATATCAAAATTCAAAAAGACCAGTCCTTAAGACCAGTCTTAGGTCCAACACGGGTTGCAGTACACTAGCGGAAAGCCTGGATATTAAATATTCAATATTTATTGAATATTGAATATTTACAGTACTTATTGTTGTCATCATTGTTCTTCATTGGTATCTTAAAATGTCTTGATCTTAATTTTTTAAAACCGTGTAGGAACCTCGGTGAGAGAATGAAAGACAAATAAAATATGCAGTTTTACTTTGTCTCAGCTTGTATGTAACAGAAGTTAAACACATTTTTAAGAAAAAATCAATAAAATTGATCTAAATAATTACATTTTAAGGAGTCTCTAAAATGTGATCAATTTTCAACATGAAATTATCTCAGGCATTGAAATTGAACTCACATCGGTATATTACATTTTCTCATTTCTCTTTCACTCAGTTTGGTAAAGGTATCTACTTTGCTGACATGTCATCAAAAAGTGCCAACTACTGTTTTTCCAACCAGAACAACAACGTTGGACTGCTGCTACTGTGTGAAGTAAGGGTGGTTTTTTGTTTGTTTGTTTGTTTGTTTGTTTGTTTGCCATTAATAATTTTCATTATTGAAGTTTTGTTGCAGCTGCTCTGGCCTGCAAATGTCTTAAATTTGCTGCCAAGGAAATGTCTTGTCTGTAATCTGCAATGAAGTTTTGTTTTTGCAGGTTGAACAGTTATATTTATAATTTGTATCCAGATACTTTTTTGATCCTGCAATGAGGATGTTTACTGCTGAGGTCTCAGGTAGAGACCCGTAGGAAGCCAAAAAAGCTGAATTTGATACCCAGAAAAATTCCTCTGCAAAGTGTAGTGGCCTAAATATAATGCAGCACTGGTAAATATTCATATATTCATGCCCACAGGTCGCTCTGGGAGAATCTAATGAGCTGCTGGATGCAGACTATGAAGCAAACAATCTGCCTGCTGGAAAACACAGCACCAAGGGTCTGGGACAGACTGGACCTGACCACAAAAACTCTGTCACACTGTAAGTCTCTCTAATTATAATGATATATTTAACACAGGCCAGTTACTGCTCAGTTATTTGGTCCATTGCTTTAAAACGAGGCCTTCATAAGTTTTAGCTCACTCAAAACACAGCTGCCTATCTTGTTTAGCACTGCTCATTCAAGGACAGTATAGACGGGATGCATGCAACCTCTAAGTTCAGTGAAGCAGTTCTCCAGCTGCTGCTTACAGCAGGTTTCCAGAGTCGTCTAAGAACTGTCATTACCAGCTGCTGTTGTAGTCTGTACGACTCCAGGATAACAGACTCTCTGGAGAGCAGCTGAATGACACCAAAGAGCACAACAATACCCCACTGGTGGGAAAACACCATGGGAAGGTCCAGGAATAGTTGTGTAGAGATCACTTATTGTTTAAAACAAAAGGAAGGGAATATTGTAAATAGATGGGCAAAATAAATAAAAGAAATGCTAAAAAGCAACACAGAATACACTTAGGCAGCTTTAATGTCCCGTTCAAGCCCACTGAAGTAAAGTCTAGAGCTCAATTTGTGTGGGAAGCACTGATTTAAAGTGATAAATTTAGTTCAGAGACCCTTGTAACCCATAGTGCTTGTATAGATTACCTAAACTGTTTATCTAATCTACTTAGACCTCTCTACTGAGGGCTATGTTCAAGCACTTCATATAAATGTCAGATGTTTATGTTACAGAAAAAGGCAATTTGGAGTGAGACCACTTAAATGAAAGTCAAAATGCTGAATGCTGGACTCTGCTGGCTACATGATGACTCATTCGTTAATGCACTGGCCTTGCTTTCCCCTTGTTTATTCTGCTGTTTTTCCTGCTGTGCCACTTCTCCTCCATAGCTTCCACCAAATTCTGTTTTTCACTGCAGACCAGTCAGCTGACCATGAAACACAGCAGTGAATGTGTTTAGCTCCATTTGTGAAAATGAAGTCTGACCTGCCATGATAGAAAATGCAGTTTGTTTGTGGTTTGCTATGACCTTATTAGATGGTTGAAACTGCTGCAGTCTGTGGGGTTATACACTCATAGCTTCTCTAGTCTGCTTGTCACAGTTTCGTAAATCCCTTCGGTGTGTAAGGAGCCTGTAAGGCTGCAATAAAACCGTAGCATATATGAATGTGGTGGGTGACGGTGTTTGTTGTGGTCGTGGTGTGTGTAGGCGTGAAAATAGGTGCACAAAGTTTTCTCAAATAATTTATTAAATAATACGAATAGTTTCTAAATGTAATTGGTAACCTGTCCAGGGTGCATCTTGCTCTATGACAGCTGGAATAGGCTCCTGCCTTCGTCTGATAAGTGGGAGAAAATGAATGCATGCATCAATAGATTGACCCACTTTGTGAAGAATAAGCAGTATAAATGTCTAAATGTGATCCCATGGTTGGATTTCAAACTCACTGGAGATGTAGCTGGATGAGAAACAGACCAGCAGGAAAGGGCCAGGGGTAGGTGGTTAGCAACATCCGAATTGTTTCAGATGGATTAAAAAACCAAGTTTGGATAAATTACCAAAGATTGAAGAGGTGTTCACATAACTGTGCCCCATATAAAATCGATGTGTTTGAAACACTGGGTTGAAGTCACTGTGAGTAGTCAGTGAGACTAGAACGATGCTCCCTAAATGCACTCCATTTACCAGTGAACAAATTCATAGTCACAATCTACAAAAACGATAGAGAAGATTCAACAGTGTGAACATTTTAGAGCCATATTTATTTGTTGTTGTTGAGTTGTCTAAAAACAAGAATGCTACAGAAAGTAATTTCAAGATATTAACGCACGGTTTACAGTCCTACATTAAGGCCTGTTAATTACTGAATCCTGTTTCCACTATAACGACTCTGTCATTATATATAGTGACAAGTCTCACCTTAGGCCTATATTTAACCTACATGCCATGAGCAGTAATTACATTCTTTTAGACTGGTATTAACAAACTGCACCTGTCCTGTTAGTAAGTTACCTGAAGCTGAAGAAATTAGTTTACGACTTTTCACTGCAGTTTTTTTAATGCCTTAAAATACTCTTTAATCTTCACATGGTGTACCTAATTCTGTTAAAATTAGCAGGAGGTTTGGAATATATCTTTATCACTTGCATAACAACAGCAGCCCTGCATTTGTCCAATACAAGCCCAAGGTTTGATAACGGAGCGTATTCTATTTGTAAATTAATTGTAGTATACTGCTGCACACTGTTTCACTACAGTTTAAGTGATTTGCAAAACATCCCCAGAGATGGATGGCATAGTGGTGCAGTGGTTAGCACTGTTGTCTCACAGCGAGAAGGTCCTGGGTGTGAATCTCCTGGCCAGCTGGAGTCTGCATGCTCTCCCTATGTGTGCTTCCTCGGCTTGTTAGGTTAATTGGTAATTCTAAATTAACGATAAATAAGAATGTGAGTGGTTGTCTGTCTTGTGTTGGCCTTTTAATAGATTGGAAGTGCCCTGCCTCTCGCTCCAAGATATCTGGGATGCGATTGAGCTTTCCCATGATTCTGAACTGGAGAAGGAGTTAAGAGGATGGATCAAAGATCCTAAAAAATAGCCGAAGAAAAAAAAAAGAAATTGAAGCCAAAGAGTGCAGAATATTTTCCTTTTTTGGGAAAAAAATTGTTACAATCACCTAAAAGAAATTTTAAACAAAGGTAATTTGTGTTAATCCCACGGATTTATTTTATTGTTTCTCGATTTCTTTCTCAGGGACGGTATGACGGTGCCGATGGGGCCTGGCGTGAAAACGGGAGTGGGTAAATCTAACGCTTACTCCCTCCTCTACAACGAGTTCATTGTTTACAATCCTGCACAGACTCGCATGAGGTACCTGCTGCGTGTAAAGTTTAACTACTCATCACTGTGGTGAAGCCTTGGGAACTGTGTGCCTTTGTGAAATATGGATGAATGTTTAGGCGTTTTTAGTCATTCTTCATGTAGCGTTAACTTCTATGTTTCGGGGCATGGGTGGGGGTTGGATGTTACACCTGAAAACACTCATTCATATAAGGCTGCAGCAATTGCTCAACTGAGAAAAATCATTTACAGCTGTTTTGATAATATAATGAATTGTTTTAGGGTTTTTTCCAAGACAAAAACTGTAGATGCGTCATCAAAGGCATGACTAGTGGATGTTTCATTATACAATAAATTATATTAAAAAGGAAAATCTTGCATATGAATTGATTTTTTTCCCCCATCTTGGGATTAGTGCCAGCATTTTCACTTCTTTGACATCTTATATCGAATTGACTGCTGGGTTGAAATAACTCAAAATAATCACTGATGCTGGCAGCAGGATTTGCTGAAGGTTCTGCATCACCATATATAAATGAGTGTCTGAGGAAACCATGAGGGACCAACTGAGGGAAAACATCAACTTTGAGTTCAACTTTTTCTTGGATTTTCTACAGTTTCTCTTATATCCTGGTATCATGTATGAGAAAAAGCTGTTGTTCGACAGAGGTTTGTTATACTAGATACTAGATACTTTAACATGGAGAGGATACACAAAACCTTTTGCACTACTTTTTGTCCCTGTATATGTATATTACTAAACGTCCTTGGATCAGTAGAAGGTCTCATTATCATTATTAAGGGTAGAATGGTTTTAGTGTAGGTGTTTGTTGTAACACAAATATTCTTCTGGATCTGTTATGAGGATGAAGGTTTTTAAATTTTGAAGAGTGGGAATAAAAATAAATGACTCAACATAAAGTGTGGTGGGTTTTTTTGTTTGATTTTTAATGGATTTAAATCTGAGACAAAGACAAGATTCTATGCAAACAGATTTTTTTTTTTTTGTGTGTGTGACATGATGCGAGGAGATTATATACAGCACATAATGATAGAGGACATTTTAATCCACAGTCTGAAGTGTCCGTTTGTTTTGTATATGCAGTTTCACCTCCTCCCCAGGATGTAGAGGAAAATTAGGACTACATCTAGGTAGATTCTGAGAGCAGCGTTGATGTAATCTTCTGGATCTGCACTGTAGGCCATCCTCCCCATCACCAGCTGACAGTCGATCACCAGGTACTAAGAGAGGCAGAGGAGGAGGAGATTTAGACCAGTGTGAGAAAAATGCGATCAAATTATATTAAAATACACTGTATTTTAAATTAAACAAAATACAGCTAATGCAGATTTATTTAAACTCCTTGAATTAAAGCTGAAACTCTTTGTTGTTGTATTTTAAAAGTGTCCTCATTCGAAAACCTGTGGACCTTACTGGATCTTGTTCCTTCTCTTACCAATGAAAACAACAGAGCTCCCAGACATCCATAGATAACTTCAGCAATGTAGCTGTAGTAGAATGTGCAAAATATCCCAAACATGGCGACGTCCACGACCAGAATCAACAAAGCACTGTTGCAATAAGTAAAATCATAGCGAGTCTGCAAATAACAGAAAGACATAAAGACATGAATGTCATTATTAAATAATCTATCAGTGTCTAATCTTATTTAGATTTTTTTTTCTGTAGTGCACAGTAACCATGTGACATATGAAATGAACATGTGAAATATTAATCTTTTGAAACTTGAAGCATATGAGTCTCATAAAATAAGGCATTTCAGATCTTTCAAATGCAAGGAAAAAGTGTTTGCATACTCTCCAAGGGACTATGTTGATGTATTTAAATGTCTTGAATGAGAAATAATCTACAATATGAGCAATATTAAATTTACTGTGATATAAAAAAAACCCTGCAAAATTAGCAAATGTTTGCACTGAAGGAGCCGGGACCAGTGATTTATAATTTTCTTTAAAATGAAAGATTGCTTAATCATTAAAAAATAGAGGGGAGATTAAAAAAACTATTGGTTGGGCTGATCAGTATCGGTATTTATAAATGAATATTAAAAAAAATATATAATAATGGAATCCTTCAACCATGGTATGAGTGGTGAAGTTGCATAGTTTGTCCACCAGAGGGCAACCTGCAACTTCCCTGCTGGCAACACATGTTGGAAACGCCACAAACAAAACAACCCTCTGATCCAAGCAGAGTCGGGCAGAACGTAAAGCAGTGAATAAATAAATACAGATAATGAATGTTAGGGGAATCTATTTATGTTTCGTGTGTCTGAAAGAAAAAAAAATCAAATATCAGAA
The DNA here is from genome assembly GCF_057381845.1 of Rhamphochromis longiceps. Taxonomy (NCBI): domain Eukaryota; kingdom Metazoa; phylum Chordata; class Actinopteri; order Cichliformes; family Cichlidae; genus Rhamphochromis; species Rhamphochromis longiceps. The sequence goes on from NC_140574.1 coordinate 9,779,868, forward strand.
TATTCGATATCAGTCTTACAAATATCAGTCAATTAAAATCATCTATGACCAAATAGTTAATCAGCTTCCCTTTCACGTTACATTTTTCACTGCATGCATTTTGTGTTATTCTGATGTGCTGTGGATTTTCTTTACAGAAACTTTTCAGAGTTCTGACTTCAAAGTCAGCTGAGAAATATGCACTCTGCTTTGGTGAAGAAGAAGAAGAAAGCTTTTCAAATGTAGCGCTTCTGCACAGCCTGACGGTCTCACCTGCGCTGAAAAAGCGATGATTGAGATAGAAATGGCCAGCGTTACTCCCATAGCCAGGATCACAGCAGTGGTGTTGTGAAAGGAGGCGATGGTCCCCGTCATGTATGACATGCTCACAGTGACAACAAACTGGAGGTAGAAAATTAAGTGCATTAAACATCTCCAGAACACGTGAAACACATTTTCCACTTATTTTCACTCAAAACAAAAAATAAGAACATATCAAATAATGAAAACAGAACAGAACATGTACAAGAAGCAAGGCCAGAAAGAAATTGTGTGAATGTGGTCTTCAGGTATGGATGCTTGTTTCCGACACTGAAAAAACAAACTTTTATATTCGGGCAATGTGGCCTTTTGGCCTCTGCTTTTCTAGTTTGTTGTGTTTGCCAGTCTCTTCCAGGAATTGCCGGGTTGAGGTGACCTAGATAAGAAAGCAGAACACATGAGCAGGTTTGGTTTAAGGCTTTTTCTTTTTCTCTTATACACACACTCATTCATACACTTGCCATGCATTCAGACATGAATGCACTTAATGAGTGCTTTTAAAAGAAAAGGTGCAGCAGTGAGCTTCTGCTTGCGTTTTGCTCTGCTGTATGTGCAGTATTTAACAACAACAGGAACAGGAAGAGCCTGTCCTAAATTAACATGCCAACCAAACCTGGAATCACTCAGTGAATCTGCTGCCCTTTAGAGAAAACTTTAGAGGTTTTGTTTTGGAAAATGTAAAAAGCAAACTTTTCACAAGTCATTTAGAGCTTTGAGTTCTCAGTTAGAATAGAAAAGTGCTACATAAGTGCCAGAACATTTACTATCTGTTTGTGGAAGTCTAAATCTTTGACAAAAGTCATCAGTGGTTTTTTTTGTTGCTGTTGTTCTTATTCTGACCTTTATTTCCTTTTTTTAAACAAAGTTATTGCTGAGCACTTAGCACTTATACTTTAACTTCTAGTTTTTAGTTAAGTGGTTCACAAGCTGAGGTGCCATCCTGACTGCATGACCAAAGTATTTCACTTCTCTTTCCAAAAATGTGACTGTGCCGTGTTTCATATCCATTTGATACATGGTTTTGTTATTTGTGACCCACCAGTGCCACAATGTTCCACGGGTGATGCTGGCTGAAGGACTTGCAGCAACTGAGGGCGATGGCGACCACAACGAAGACGATGAAGGAACTGAGATATACCCAAATGTTTGATTGCACTGCCTCTTTGACCACGCTGGAGAAGGTGAACACGCACACTACAGTGAAGGTGAACAGCAGCTGGAGCGTCACGATGCTAAAAACCTGTCCCAGAAAAGAGAAAAGGCTGAGTTTTGTTTTTTAAATTACCGGTACAACTTTATTACTAAGTAACTACACTGTAAAAGAAAACTGCAAATGTTTTTCCTTAAATTTAACTCACATTAACAAAGAAGAACTAGTCCAACAATGTCAACTGTTTCCTTAGTCAGAGGCTGCTTTGAAATATTATAAACGTGGTGTCAAACATGCAGTTCTGGAGCCAGAGTTGGCTCACCAAAGACCCCAGACCAGCCCCCAGGATGGCCCAAAGAAATCTTTGATTTTTCAGTAAAATGCATACAGTACCTGGTGAGGTAACACCAACTTCATCACACTGGAGTCAAAGAATATTAAAAGTTGAGTATTTTTTAGATCTTGAGACATTATTTCAATCACAGAGTAAAATACTATCAATGTTTAGTGCGTGAAACCTGTAAATGTGAAGAGTTTGTGCTTTTCAACAGTCGCTGTGAATTATAATAGCAATAAACTTAAGCAATACACTTTTTTAAGGTGTATCATCTGCAGAAGCAGGGTTCATTAAGTGTTATTGTTTTTAAAACATACTTTTAGTTCTCTATATTAAAATAAAGATGGGTTGTTATACAATGTCTTTACTGGCTAGTCCCACTCAAATTGGGTTGTATGTAGATCATCTATTCATTTTCCTCAATTTATCCAGTTCAGGGTCACTTAGCAGCTGGAGCCTATCCCAGCTGTCATAGGGTGAGAGGCAGGATACAACCTGGAGAGGTTGTTAATCTGTGGCCATCCTAACAGAGTGGCAGCCGATCACATTTGGCCTGTTCAATATCAACAGTTAACCAAAGTGTGGGTCTCTGGACTGTGGAGAAAGCTGGAGTACCCGTTAAGGACCCTTGCAGGCTCAGGGAGGGCGTGGAAATTCAAGGATGCTTGTGTGGTCCTTGAAAATAAGTTTGACTTCTCTCTTTTCTCAAATCTACTTATTTGTGCTCAGGAAGAAAGTGAGAGAAACAGCCTCCTTAATCTTCCGCATACAGGCACAAAATAGTTCCTGATTTTGCCAACTGTAACATGTGATTACCACGTGCTGCAATTACCAGTTCATAAAATAAACAGCTCCCTAAAAGTAAACAGGATTTGAAACACCCAACTTCTCCCACTCCAAGTGGCTGTTGTGTGAAAGTAGACCCGACCAAAACATCTGGCTGCTATGTTGACGTGCCATTACGGCTTCCTGTAACTGGCTGTGAAATTCAGGGTTACTTAAGTTTTGTATGTTTTAATTCCTTTTTGATTCTTTTCCTCTTTTATTGTTTCAGTCTAGTTTTTAGTTTTAAAAATTGCTTTATTTTTATGAGCTTTTGTGTTATTTTCAGTTTCAGAATATAGAATAATATGTCATTTTTCAGGGGCAAGAAAGTTGACTTACTCATTTAATTTAGTCTGATTTTTTTAAGGTGCATAATATTACTTATTTTATAGCTAAATGGAGTTAAAATTACTGATCATAACAACAACAAAAGAAAACAGTTTTGTGTTGTTGTGTTGCAGCAAATACAAAGAGTACTTGGCGCACATGTCTCAGAAAGATTTTCAATATTTATGGTGGATTCTTAGAGTTATCGTCCAAAACGTAGCGTACAAACCTTTCTAATAAACCCTTTCCTCACTATCTCGTCATCAAAGGAAGATGAGGACACCAGCGGAGTCGTTTCTGATGATATCTGTGGGTTTATGTCATGGAAAGACTCATAACGAGAGATTTGAGGTGGTTTGTACACTGGTGGGGCTTCAGAGTAGGCTGGAGGCTGCTCTTCTTGGTAGGAATGCATCGATGCTGAGGGGACATCAGAGCCGGGATCGTGCTGTGTCTCCTTGGAAGTGATGGAGTCTGCTGACATTCTGGTAAAAACTGAAAGTCAGTGACAAAAGAGGAACCAAATGTAAAAGTTAAATTCAAGTAAACATCAGCTGTGGCATGTATATCAGCACAAGTGGAAAGTGCAAGGTTTAAAAAAATACAATAAAACACGAGGACGTCATTAAAATCAGTAACCGAGCTACTAAAATAATATTTCTACTCATATATTTGGTTTCAAATAGCTGCAATAATTCTGAATGCGGACAGAAGGGTCATGCACAGCATTGCAAGTCAGATGCAGATTGTTTTTTAAAAAAATCCAGGCTTGCTGCTGACTTGTTACACAAGAATGATGTGGGCACTGAGAAGTAAAATGTTTGATTTCAGCATTTACCGTGGGAAAGTTGGTGTTGTGTCAGCTGATGTTGGCTAAAAGATTTATGATACACAATTAAACTGAACTTATTTTGCAAACTATATTGCAGTTTTCACACTAAAATTAGACATGCTGTCTTTACTTAAAAATTAAACACTTGAACACAAATGACCTTACTTTACTTCATTTAAGTTTAATGCACATTACACAATATTATTTTAGCTCATTTTGTTACAAATGAACTGTTGCTGGGAATATCCTTGATCTTTTTTAAGTTAAGACTACTTGTAGACAATGAAGTGTTTAATGGACAGAGCTCAGTTTTTGCTGCATCTTACATGAAATCTGTTTTTATGGACACTTGAATTAGAAGTCTATAAAGGGAACTGACCCAGAGTCATGGTGGCCTTTTAAACCTTTCAGGTTTTTGGCCACACTACAAGTGGAAATCATATCAGACATCCACAAGAATCTGAACGTCTAAACACAGCAAAACTTAAATAATGATCACAACATCAGTAAAGTAAGAGTCTGAAATTAGACATGATCAGATCCATGAATGAAATAATGCTGCCTTATTTAGAAAAAGCAGTCCAGATAATTAAATGAAACAAGAACAGTGCAAATTAAGTAAACTATAAAACTTGCAAACAGTTGTTTTTACCAGTAGGAGAAGCACTGGTGTCAGGTACACAGGACGTTACCTTTTACATACTGTAGTATAGGTCTATAATAGAGAGTAAATTATTGTTCTTCCTACCTCTGTTGCTTGATAATCCCACAGTACTTAATGTGATGAAGGCTACACGTTAAACCTGGACAGGCTGACGATGGCAGCTGTATATTTTACTTACGTGATATTGAGTTTCACTTCCTTCCACTTTAAAGTGGCGAAACCTTCTGATGACTGACAGGGTTTAAAAACTCCTTTGTTTCTTAACAGATCGTTGGCCATTAAAGTGTCCAAGGACTTCCCAGGGTCCTCCTCAGTCTGAACTTCCAGAATTGAGTGCTGTAAAAATGTAAAAATGATTGATTTTTACATATTCCCCTGTGTCATTGTCCTGATTGTCTGTACCTGTGTATCATTCCTCCAGCTGTTCCTGCTTCCCTGATTACCTTATATGTATAAATAGTCCTCTCCTTTCCCTTAGATTTTGACATAGTGGCTGCATCATTCATTAGTTGCTCAGTTGTGTGCCTTCTCTCTGCATTGATTTGGCTTCTGTTTGCCCCTATTTTTGGACTTGTTTCCTGGACTGCTTGCAACCTGAATAAAGGTTTGCCATTTGTTGCCGTCATCCTGCCGTATCCTTTTTCTCACAGTCTACCTAAACTGCAGTTTGTGACAATATGGCCAGGCTTCTCCTTCTGCAGCAAATTTGCTGAGTCCTTACTCCAGCAGTCAGCCTCTCGAATCATGTGATCAGAAGCTACTGACTGTTCTGCTTTCATTTTGAATCTGTTAAACTTTCATTCACTTTAACCTCCTAAGACCCGAACTCTTTCATGGCATGCATTTTTAATTTCTCTTTGCTATTTGGGCTAATTGGGACCTGATGAATGTAAAAACAAAGAATTACGTGATTTATTTTTTTTTACCTGTCTGTCTGTGGTTCAAAGTATTGCTTATGTGTGCAAATGTAGAAACAGGTGCTTGAACATGAGTACATTCATAATTGTCTGGTTTTATTCAAATTATGAGGAAGTACTTAAAGTATAACACAAATAGTTCTTTTTTAAAATAGTATTTATAAATGCTAACTAAATACAATATTCATAGAAATCTGGGGTAATATTTTGTCTTTGGAAAGCTGTCCTGAAAATATTCACATATTCAGTTTGTCTGCTGCTGTCAGGCATAGACTGTAATTGCAATAATAAGTGTGCAACCTATTTCCAGACAGCTCATTCAGTGCTCACATTTCCCTCAAGAAAATAAAAGTATTAGGATAAATATTCATCTTTTGGGACAACACAAAATATTTTGTGTTTACTTCAGTTATTTTTAATGTCTGCTGTCCTTAATTAAAAACAGTATATATACACACACAACCATAATGAACAAACAGACACTAAGAGGAGTTGTTATTTAAGTGATAGCTTTTATTTCACAGGTTTATTATTTTTAAATTATGACATAGCTTATAGTTTTGAAGACGGTTGTGGTATATTTTCAGGTCTGTTTACATCACTGCCTCTTTTCAGTTTCATTTTCATTGTGTTTATACAAAACAACTATAGTGTGTGTTGATATTTAGGAAAATCCATTCTTTCCCCGACAAATGCTGTGATTCTTGTAACACTGGCTGCCGGACACTTCCTAAAAATTTAAAGTTACTTTACTTTCTTCAGGTCAATTTCTGGAGCAGTTCAAGCTTAGAGTTCAATGGTGACGTCGAGTGCAGAAGAGGAAATAGCTGAGGGGCATCATGTGGTAGAGCTGGGAGCTTCAGTTCACAGATACTGAGGGGATGTTGTGGTTTCAACTGTAAAAAGAACTAAGGCACAAAACATGCTTTTAAATGCAACAGTAACATGTTGTGCCCTCCCTGATTTTTAGATTTAATGCAGAATAAAGTCAGAAATTCGGAACTTGGAAATGACCACATCACAAACTTAAAGCTCAGATTTCATAAATGGGAACTGTGTGATGTTTGTCTTCATTGCACAATGACCCATACCATTGCATAATGGTTGGGCTGTGCTGGGACTTGCAGGTACCAGCTGCAGGAGCTACAGTAGAGCTAGTTTAGATACTTGGACATTTATTTTAAAGCATTATTTCAATTAACTGTAATGTTGGTGGTCACAGGACACAAAAATTGCATGTATGGAATCTCCAGGCAAATCTGATCAAAACTGCTTAAAACGTTTGGTGACTTTCATCTGAAATAAGGATTGGAAGGATTTGATTTTTATTACTGCTGCTGAATTACTCATGCATTTAAATTCAGGATTGTTTGAGTGCCACGTCTCGCTCTTATAATGTCTCTGACCTGAACACAGTGTACTGTGCTTTATAAAAGCTCCTCATTGTGCTGTCTGGTTCTCACAAACCTCTTCTATGCTCAGCAGTGTGCACTTTGCTGTCTGCCACATATGCATATAAGCCTGAAATAACTGATATGCTGGCTTGTTACTGATGATTTTTGTAAAATAAGTGCATTACTTAGTGGCAGTCTTTAAGTCAGCCTACGACAGTAATACAAATCCAATTATTGTTTCTTTTAGGACTTTAAATATAAATGTGATAAAGCCATACAGCTGAGTAGACACTCTGGTTCATAGGTTGCCTTAAATTGCCTTAAATTTCATTTAACTTATTATAGTTTTGTATTTTCTAATTGGTTTTTAATTTTATTTTCACTTTGTTTTTAATTCAGTTTAAGTTCCAGCGTAGTTTTCCTGTTTCAAATTAGTTTTTATTGTCACAAAATGTTTAGTTTTATTCGTGTAAGTTTTTCTTTTTAATTATATTACGGAGGGTAAATGTCAGAAGTAAGATTTCGGAGCATCAGTACAAGTATTAAAGTAAGAACACAGAACCTTTTGAAAGCTGATGACTCACAGTCTTGGAGACATCTAGAAACTCAATAAACGCGTGCCTCAGCAGGCTTGTTGTAATACATTTTTTGCCAAAGTAACAGATCCTAAAACTACAGATGTGTCCTATAAAATGTTTTTTCACATCTAATTATTTTTAGTTAACTACATTAACCTTGCTCTGGGGAACCCTTCCAAACAAGAACCACACTTGTTCAGCTTTTTCTGATCGGACCATAATGATCTGTAACATTTAACATGCTAACTGAGGCCTCTAGTCTCTTAGATTTCAAGTTTCTCAGAGCATTGCAGAGTCAGTCCTTGGGCAGGACCTCGTTGGGACATTTCACTACTGGGAAGATTGGTAAATGTCTTGACTGTATTCCCACTTGTGAATAATCTCTCACTGTAAAATGACAGACTTTTTTGGGGACATTGCCTTTATGTATTTTCCCTGCTAGCTCAAATCACATAAATATCTTCTGTTTACACCTGGTTTCAGTCATGAGAGTTGGACCATGAAGCGTATCTGAAATCGTGCTACTTTTATGCATTTTGTTTGCTGAAATGTGATGTCGTTTACAAATCTGCTTCAGTAGCTCAGATGCATTTTAGCAGCAATTTTCAAAATGGTCAAAATGCATTTTTCTGCACCTTAAGGACATCACCATTGTGGATGTTTTTCATCATTTTTAGGAATTATTTGTTATTGGGGGATGAAAAAAAACAAGAACAGCCAACGATGGCTTAAGAGTTACCAAACACCTTCCTCTGCTTACTTTACATTAATTATTAAAGAACAAGTAATGCCTCTCCTTCTGTTTATAAGATTGAGGAAACCTGCAGTCAGCTGAGACTGAAGAAGTCACTTGGATGAGTGACGAAGTGTTTCTCCCACTGAAAACGCTACGTCCACATGAACAGTATCAACTTTTGGAGATTCCTCTCCTTCTGTTCACATGGAGATGACATGTCCAATGTAACTCCTGAAATCTACACATATGCTTAAGCAGGCGCCGCAGTCAAGCTCCACAAACAAGGAGACATTTTTGACAACTTAACCAAAACAAAAATAGATATACACAAAACAGACACGGACAAAACATCTGTCACACATATTTATTGTAAAAAATACATATAAAAACAATTTGAGACATACAAAAGATCGGAGCTTAGAAACAGTATATTGAACAGACAAGGACCAAGCAATTTTCTTGAATTGTATTACATATTTACAATTTAATAAATAAAACTCAATTTGTTTGTTTTATACCAGAGTAAAGGCAGATTGTCCATATCTTGGGGATGCAGATACCGCTGTGGTGACATTTTAAACATCGGTCTGTAATCACAGGGCAGGCAGGGAAATGGCGCCCTGTGATTCGAAACCAAAGACTTGAGAATATTTATACAAAATACATCCTTGGTTGGAGAGGGGCTAGTTTGCACACAGAGCATTTAGCTAGCATTGGTAAAAATTTGAGGTATTGCACCGCACAGCTTAGAGGGGGTTAAGGAAGTAAATCAAGAGTAAGGTGGCGGTTTTGGATTGTCTGTAATCTTTATTGACAACCCAACTGCCACCAACACCCCTCTGAACACACACACACACTCACACAAACACCCCCCCTTAAAACCCTCCCAGCCAAAGTATACAATATCATAACTTATCACCACGACAAATGTAATCTGAACATCTAAATGATCAATGTGCCTCCTCTTCTGCCCTGTCCCCCACAACAACACAGACCTAAATGCACAAACAAACTATTTTTGGCTTTATTTTTCTTTTCTCCAATACAAAATAAGAGAAACATGCACAAGGCTGCCCTCTAATGACGGGACAGGTTATAGCACCGCAGACTGCAGAACATTGGGGTGGGGGGAGACAGAAAAGACCAACAGAGGCTGGGGTGAACAAACCTGTGAGCATGGCTCACCTCTTGGCCAACCTCTAAACTGCCCCACACCACTGCAGCGCTGAAAGGTAAACACCTTTAGAGCAGGCAGCAAAAGCAATCAGTTACAATATATATTTTGTTCTTACTGCTAGAGTTTCCACTGGCCTACGTACGACCTGTATCAGGCAGCATCTGTTGAGCAGCCTTACTGTTTCGGCTTCCACTTCAGCTCAGCCCCCAAAAACGACACCACAAATACCTCTTTGCACAAGAACCCCTTCACCAGGCAAAAGGCAATCAACACACACACACACACAAAAAGAAAGGCCAAGGATAGCCATTTAACACATTTAGCAACAAACATGAGCATTGTGATAATAAAATAGCCTAAATAAAAAAAAAACAAAAAAAAAAAACAAGGGGAATTGGGGGGGGGGGGGGGGGGGGGGGGGCTGCTTATGTAATAATTAACCATCAGCTGTCCGTAGCCTCCAGTGTTATGGATCGAGGCAGATACCACATGGTGTACACTTGCTCCAAAAATACATCTGTCCCTTTATCTCCCCTCGATCTGACATTTGTGTAACCAGATGGCGAAACTGTTGCGTGGTCCAAAAGCAGAGAGAAAGAATCCAAATTACACCCCAGAGGACAGAGGAGGCAGGGGACAAAAACTCAAAACAGCTTTCAAAGTAGAAGTTTCGACCATGTGAGCCGCCATGTTGCGTACCAAATACAACATTAAACAGGAAGGATGTTGAATGCAGTTAAGCCGGTTCACCAAGCAGACTTCTGGGCAATTTACAGTACACACACACACACACACTTACAGTCGTGCTCAGGACATAGTCTGTCCCTGGTTGTTATCTAAACGTGCACACGCATACAAACACACAAACAATCTTATCCTGGATCTTATGGTTTAAACTAAAACAAGCCTGAGGGACAAAAGTGCACAAGTTGGTGCAAACACCAGCGCTACTATGGCCCTATAAAATACCTACAAACCCTCCTCAACGCTCACCAAGTAGCAGCACATTAAACCCACCGCTATTCAACCACCTACAAGTCTGACCTACCAAAAAAAAAAAAAAAAAAAAAAAAGACTTATTTTTCCACTCCCCAAACAGTTAGGCCCCCAAACATCCCCTGAAATGTTTACATGTAACAGGAGAGGAAAAACAAAAAACAAAAAAACCCAACACCTAATGACGGCAGCCCCCACTCACCAAATACAAGTCCTCAACCTCCAGCTCAATCAAAATAAAGCAATGTTTACATAGTAACAGTTTGCGCTTTCAGTGTGAGGTTGGTTCATTTATGGGGTGAGCCGAGAAAAGAAAACATTCATCCGATGTATGACATGGAACGATAATCGTTCTGTTTTGGATTTTGTCTTTTTTTTTGCAAAACACTTGATAAAATAAACAATCCCGTTGGGAGGGAGAGAAAATACACAGGAGAGGATCCAGAGTCACAGTTAAGACCATTTTTTCTTTTCTTTTTTAGCCCCCCCCCCCTTCCCCCGCAGCCAGGTTTAAGTTCGTTCTAGGATGATAATATTTATACGTTCTGCAGTTTAAAGCCAAGTGCGCAGGATAGACGGATAAACGCTGTCGTTTCTGTTCCAACCGGGAGGGGATGTCTCGACCACGGATTTTTGAACTGTCGGGAGGAGTTTGGCTTGAAATGGTCAAGCTCAAAAGGGAGCGATCCCAGCAGAGAGCATCAGGTGTCTTCACGTGCAGCTTCCTCTTAGGATCGTCTGTTCTCCGCTCATGTATTTGTAGTCTGTGTCCAAGAGTGACAGTGGGCTTTCGTTTGTTCAATTACACATTTTTTATTGGGGATTTTTCGGATTCAGTGTAGTCTCCTGTGAGGGCAGAAAAAGACACGAAAGAAGAAGAAGAAGAAGAAAAAAAAAAAAAGATTCATTAATACAGGCCGTGGGGACTGTGCTGAAAAACAGACTGCAGCAAAGACAGAAAAAATGTGAAAATTTATATCAATTCTATATCTTTTTTGTTGTTGTTTTTGGTGTTTTACAGAAACGATGTGGCCACAGGCAGAAGTTCTTTGTGCTGCCAGCATTTATTTTCTATTCAAACACTATTAAGTTCAGCACTGACGCAAAAAACTTTGAGGGTGCAGTTTCTCCCAACCCCACGCACCCACTCACACACACAGTGTTTTGTGAACACTGAGAAATCCAGAAACATCCATGTAGATGCTAAAAATGACAGCCTCAACATGGCATTTAATCTGTTAGACTCAATTGGCTTCTCTCAAACTGTAAAAGAACCCACCCACCACTTTAATCACACTCTAGATCTTGTGTTAACATGTGGTATAGAAACTGAACATTTAACAATGTTTCCTGAAAACCCTCTCCTGTCTGATCATTTCCTGATAACATTTAAATTTACAATAATTGATTACACAGCAGTGGAGAGTAGACTTTATCACAGTAGATGTCTTTCAAAAAGTGCTGTAACTAAGTTTAAGAATATAATCCACCCACTGCTATCATCTTCAATGCCCTGTACCAACATAGAGCAGAGCAGCTATCTGAACGCTGCTCCAACAGAGGTCGATTATCTTGTTAATAATTTTACCTCCTCACTACGTACGACTCTGGATACTGTAGCTCCTGTGAAAACTAAGGTCTCTAATCAGAAGTACCTGACTCCGTGGTATAATTCTCAAACACGTAGCCTAAAGCAGATGACTCGTAAGCTGGAGAGGAAATGGCGTGTCACAAATTTAGAGGATCATCATTTAGCCTGGAGAAATAGTTTGCTGCTTTATAAGAAAGCCCCCCACAAAGCCAGAACATCTTACTATTCATCACTGATTGAAGAAAATAAGAACAACCCCAGGTTTCTCTTCAGCACTGTAGCCAGGCTGACAAACAGTCAGAGCTCTGTTGAGCCAACAATCCCTTTAACGTTAACTAGTAATGACTTCATGAACTTCTTCACAAATAAAATTTTAATCATTAGAGAAAAAATTACCAATAACCATCCCACAGATGTAATATTATCTACAGCTACTCTTAGTACCATTGATGTTAAGTTAGTCTCTTTTTCTCCAATTGATCTTTCTGAGTTAACTTCTATAATTACTTCCTCCAAACCATCAACGTGTCTTTTGGACCCCATTCCTACAAAACTGCTCAAAGAAGTCCTGCCATTAATTAATTCTTTGATCTTAAATATGATCAACCTATCTCTAATAATCGGCTATGTACCACAGGCCTTCAAGGTGGCTGTAGTTAAACCTTTACTCAAAAAGCCATCTCTAGACCCAGCAGTCTTAGCTAATTATAGGCCAATCTCCAACCTTCCTTTCATATCAAAAATCCTTGAAAGAGTAGTTGTCAAACAGCTAACAGATCATCTGCAGAGGAATGGCTTATTTGAAGAGTTTCAGTCAGGTTTCAGAGCTCATCACAGCACAGAAACAGCTTTAGTGAAGGTTACAAATGATCTTCTTATGGCCTCTGACAGTGGACTCATCTCTGTGCTTGTCCTGCTAGACCTCAGTGCAGCGTTCGATACCGTTGACCATAATATTCTTTTAGCACGATTAGAGCACGCTTTAGGTATTACAGGTACTGCGCTGCAGTGGTTTGTATCGTATCTATCTAATAGACTCCAATTTGTTCATGTAAATGGAGAGTCCTCTTCACACACTGAGGTTAATTATGGAGTTCCACAGGGTTCAGTGCTAGGACCAATTCTGTTTACATTATACATGCTTCCCCTAGGCAGCATCATTAGAAGACATAGCATACATTTTCACTGCTATGCAGATGACACCCAGCTCTATCTATCTATGAAGCCAGATAACACACAACAATTAGTTAAACTGCAGGAATGTCTTAAAGACATAAAGACCTGGATGGCCGCTAACTTTCTGCTTCTTAATTCAGATAAAACTGAGGTTATTGTACTCGGCCCTGAAAAGCCTAGAAATATGGTATCTAACCAGATTCTTACTCTGGATGGCATTACCTTGGCCTCCAGTAACGCTGTGAGGAACCTTGGAGTTATTTTTGACCAAGACATGTCCTTCAATGCGCATATTTAACAAATATGTAAGATTGCTTTCTTCCATTTGCGCAACATCTCCAAAATTTGAAATATCCTGTCTCAGAGTGACGCTGAAAAGCTAGTTCATGCATTTATTACTTCCAGACTGGACTACTGTAATTCATTATTATCAGGATGTCCTAAAAACTCACTGAAAAGCCTTCAGCTAATCCAAAATGCTGCAGCAAGAGTACTGACAGGGACTAGAAAGAGAGAGCATATTTCTCCTGTTTTGGCTTCCCTTCATTGGCTTCCTGTTAAATCCAGAATTGAATTCAAAATCCTGCTCCTCACATACAAGGTCTTAAATAATCAGGCCCCATCTTAGCTTAATGACCTTGTAGTACCATATCACCCCATTAGAGCACTTCGCTCTCGCACTGCAGGCCTATTGTTGTTCCTAGAGTATTTAAATGTTGAATGGGAGGGAGAGCCTTCAGTTTTCAGGCTCCTCTTCTGTGGAACCAGCTTCCAGCTTGGATTTGGGAGACAGACACTATCTCTACATTCAAGATTAGGCTTAAAACTTTCCTTTTTGCTAAAGCATATAGTTAGGGCTGGACCAGGTGACCCTGAATCCTCCCTTAGTTATGCTGCAATAGATGTAGGCTGCTGGGGGATTCCCATGATGCATTGAGTTTTTCCTTTCCAGTCACCTTTCTCACTCACTATGTGTTAATAGACCTCTCTGCATTGAATCATATCTGTTATTAATCTCTGTCTCTTAGAAATATGGTATCTAAGCAGCATGCGTTTCATCATCACCCCAACTGGTCACAGCAGATGGCCCCGCCCCTCCCTGAGCCTGGTTCTGCCGGAGGTTTCTTCCTGTTAAAAGGGAGTTTTTCCTTCCCAAAGTGCTTGCTCATAGGGGGTCATATGATTGTTGGGTTTTTCCTCTGTATCTACTGTACAATATAAAGCGGCTTGAGGAGACTGCTGTTGTGATTTGGCGCTATATAAATAAAATTGAATTGAATAAAACAAACTGTTTCTTTCAATCTGATTATTCTGTTTTAGAAAGCAGGATTAACCAGGGTATGCTGGGCATTGTCTGATGACTTATTGAGCTCATCTTGAGGTCTCAAAATAGAACCCATAAAAAAAATGTTTTAAAAAAAAAAATTGTTCTTTTCATCTTTTATATTCTCTATGGCTCAGACGCTAACGCTAAACTAAAAGATTCACATTGCATTTCTTTACTTTTCTGAAAAGTACAACTAATAAATCCATCTTGAAAAACACATTTTGATGAACAGTAAATAAATCTATAACACATCCACTGGGAAATTAATGTGCATACCAGACTAGCATTTTACAGACATTGTTGGCATTTATCACACACAATAGCTAATCAAGAAAGCAATCACTGGATCCGTCAATAATGGCATAATTAACAGTCGCAGCTCTTTGTCTTGCATCAATTTCACACTCAAGGTGGGGGCCTGTTTCCCTCCAGAAAACAAATCTAACCACACATTTTATTTTTTTAAACAACTTGCCAACAACTCGTGGATACTGGCACTCTTATTTGGTGCTGGCTTTGTTGTGGCAATGTCTCACTTCCTGTTCCCGTTGCAACGCACCGCGGTGCTTATCTGTAGTTTAATCTGTAGCTTGGTTAATTACAAGCATGCACAAAGCGACTTATTTCATTGTGTAACCTACACGTGGGTTATCGGAGCACACTTTCTGCAAATTAAATTTACAGCTTAATGTGTCGTCAGGGGTTTGAAGGGCTTGTAGTTCTCCGTCTCACCAGCACTTTCCTGCTCAGTGTAGCCAATGTTTAGTTACACCTAAGCCTCCTTTAGTGCTAATAGGACTCATAATAAATGTCGTTCTTTCATAGCTTTGAAGGTCTGGTTCTTCAAAAACACAATTGCTGATGCAAAAAAATCCACCAGCTCGGCTGTAGTACTGGCAACATTTTAAATGACTGTGTGACCTAAATACATTACACTTAATAATTGTAGTTATGCGTAATTTAGTGTACCACAATTGTGTCAATTTGCGTATGCATCCCCTAGGGGGGTGCAAACATTCTCCACTGCAGTCCTCCAAAATCCCAAATGCATGCTGCTGGACACGGATGACGCCGTGCATCGGTAGAAAGCTGAGTGGTTGGTAAGAGGGCCAGAACAGGGAAGGGAGCAACAGCAGAGTTAACCACGAAAGTGAGAGGCATTGTCTTCAAATTCAAAGAGCTGAAGTGAAACAGTCTGTTATAAATTTGCTTTTCTCCACAGCTCGCTGATGGACCAACGGTAGCACAAACAGGGGAAATCCACAGACTGGTTGTGCCACATACATCACATGCTGCCCCTATTGAAACCAGGCGCTCTGTGCAAGTAGGCACTCCGGATTGCACACACGCTACCACTGCTGAACCATAATGTCACCATTACTCTTCACTGCAGGCAGTACTAGCTGCACGTTTTGGTCATTTATCAGGTCAGCAGTGCACGTACCTGAGTCAGGTTGGTCACAGCGTGGGATACATGTGACCCCATGAGTCAATCAAAGGGATGTTCAGGGCAGCAAGGCTTCACCTTTGACCAGGAATCAATGCAGCTGCAGGGAGACAGAGCACACTGAGAATGTGGAGACACCAAGACGATATACTTGAATCAACTCATGTGAATGTGGGAGAAGCTCGAAGGTCTGCCTGTGGTTGTAGCGTCTCCCACAAGGCCTAATCCACTCACAGGAGGTGTGAAACCAAAATAAAAGGGTAAACATTCAGCAGTTAATCCTTTAAGGCCTCGTTGACTCCCTGAATACAAATGGAGCAGAGATAAGACGCCTGAAGACCTCGGGGCCTCTTTTGGCTGTTTGCCTTTGTCTTTTTGTTTTGAGTTGCAAAAGTCTGTTAGGAGTTTTTTCCCCCCTTAAGTTAATGGCCTCTTTACTTTTAACTCGTGCCCTCACCTCATGTTTTTCAGATGGTAATGACTTTTATTTTTATTGGCTTTAAGTCACTAATCTGGAGCTGAGACAAGCAGTCGATACTTAATGAGCCTGGATGGGAGAAAAAAAAAAAAGAAAAAAAATGGTGTGGGGGGGAAAGCATTTACCAGCAGGAGATTTTAGGTTGTGCTCCTTTCTCTCTCCTTTTTTTGGATAATTAAACTGAATGTTTTGGGTGATGCTACTACTAAAACAAAATTAAGTAATTGCATTGAGCGTTGGGTAAACACATTGAATAATGAAAACCGGTGTAAGATTAATCAACAGTAAAAAATAAAATACTTGTATAGTCTTGTATAAACTGTTTAAAATGATTGATAAGAAACTCAATCAATACAAGTAGTTTTATATAAGACACACACGATGTATTCACATAAGTAACCGACTGACTTTCTTTATTCAGTAGAAATAGTCAATGATTTTGGGTCTGTTAGCAGTGTAGCTAGTAAAGCACAAAACAACATTATGGCAGATTGTCCTCATATACCTCAGACCCGATTAGTGATCCTATTCGTCTCCCGGCTTGTGACCGGCTCTAGCAGCGCGTTCCGTTTGAAGTTAGAAATTTTCAAACGTAGAAAGCCGGAGCAGCCTCACCGACCCAGACTTAACAATCCGAGATGGCAGCAGCAGTGCATGTAAACATTCATAAAACTGCAAAACTTGCAATCTGTACAACTAATGTACATTTGTTATTCACCAAATGAGCCACACGCAAAGCACTGACCAGACTCCATCCATGACTGTGCTTACAGTGTTTTTAGTCCTGCGCTCTACTTTTAGTGATGCATAAAGGCCTGCCTTACTAAGGAGCAAAACAAATCCCACTCAAAACGCTACGTCCAGATGAACAGAATCAACTTTTGGAGAACTAATTATGTTATCTGTAATTTTTTTAAAAGTTATAAAAAATACAGCAGGCTGGATCTTGAGTGATCGATTACCTAATCTTGGTAAATCGGCTGTACTGAGATTAAGGGGAAATCAGTGGCTTCTTGGAAGCTGGGCAAAAATCAAGTGATGAACATTACAGTTTGTTTTAAACTGTCAATGTGGGGGTTTTTTTTGTTTTTTAAATAAATTGGCTGAAACATACAAAATACAGGATCACAGTAAAAAAAAAAATCTCCTAGAAATGTCATTAATTCCTTGGAAGTTACAAAAAAATAAAGCGTTGAACATTACAGCACGTTTTAAAAATGTCAAATGGGCTGAAACACATTATGAAAGTTGATAGTCATTTAGTTTTTTCCTAGAAATGTCATTGCCACTTAGAAAACACTGTGCTCACATCTGTCAAATTAAAATGCAATAATCCTGCATGTGTTTTCACAGTTGTTAAAGCTCTTACTGAAAAAATATTTAAAGTCTTCCCTTTTTTTCTGTCACATATTTATAATGGAGGATGCTCTTATTAAACGTGGCCAAAGTTTAAATGAATTAAATACATACAGCAGGAAATGAGCATAATAATAAGTCAAAATAATGTGAACACATGTTTGGCTTTAATCCATTTTATCTCAAATTTCAAAACAAGGCTTCCCAATTCCATCACTTTAGCAAAGATTACAGAGTTGAGTCTGGCACATCCTATCTGGGACATGAGCAACCGATCTGTAATTCTCAGAAAAGTGTAGCTCTATATACGATACACACTAGTACAGAACAACTTTTGCATCCTTGTTTCAGATAGATGTCAGCTCTGGAAACCACCACATTTGCCCAGTGAGTTTACTTTTAATGTCACGTTTTGTCCCAAGCGAAGAAACAAGCTTATCTGCCCTACATTTTATTTTAATTTCATTCATACCTCTTGTGGTAGACGCAGAGGCAGGCCAGTCTGGCGATGGTCTCTCCCTGTACCAAATCCTCCAAACAGATGGAACACTCTCCACTGTCTTTACTGAGCACATCCGCTGTAAATGCACAAACACACAAATCAACAATCAGGGTTTTTCCAGGCTAAAAATGGCCCTCTGGGGAATGGCAATGCATGTAACCAGTCCATATATAGCAAAGGCAATGAGTCTACAGAAGTCTGAATGTTCCTCTTATTATGTTCAGTTTGATGAAAAAAAGTTTTTTGACTTGATTATATTAAAGCCTACTTAAAAATAAAGTGTTGCTCATATTTTTGTCAGAGACTTTGTGATCTTCTCTTCTGGAAAGTTCAAAGGGCACTTTGATGAGTGCCAGAATGTGTTTTTTTTATGCATAGGGAAAAACCCTGACATTAAGTCACCAGCCTTTTAATAAACACAGCTGTAGGAGTATTTTAGTGGCACGATACTTACTGTTGTAGCACGATACTTACTGTTGTAAGGTAGAGGAGGAGATGTGAGGCAACTCAACAGGTGATCCTCAATCCGACCCCCCGGGAAAGGCTTTGAGCAGAAAGGACAGCGGATATCTGTAGAGGGCACAGACACAACAGACCCAAGATTAACACTGTGTGTCACAGCACGATATAAATGATAGATGATGCGCGCTGAGCACAAGTGCTGTGTTTGGACATCTAGGTTGCACAAGCTGAAACCGCAAACCAAAGAGCAGCCTGAAACACACATGCTAAATGAGGCGTTCCCATGCCTGAGATGGTGAGAAAGACGTTGCCCTGAGTGTAACTGACCTGAAATAACGTTATTTGACTGTACTCACTGCTCAAAACACTGACTCAGTCTTGAGGGATGGCCACTGCTCGAGCCATTCGTAGATAGGAGAGCCAGGCAGAAACAGTGCCTCGCTGCCCTACATTTGCCTCCTCCATCTATGATTCGCTGCCAGCAGTGAGCAGGCATGTGCAGTTGTGACCCATTTCCCTACACTTGCTAGAGGGCTGGCCTGGGAAATCCACCACACTGCTCTGTGTTGGCTCAAAATGTCACGCTTGCCGTCACATCTCCACCATCTCTATTCATCTGATTATCTAATGCAGGCCGAGACAAGTGCAAAAAATTTTTTGGCTTCCTCTGCACACTAATGTTCCAATTTTAATGCAAGTTCTTTTTTTAAAAAAAAAAAAAAAAAAGGCAGTTTGTTGCTTAAGACTTTCATGCTGCAGGATTTACCACGGACAGCCACTGTCAGCAGGCCTTGTGAACTGAATGGACTTGTATATCATCACTTCCAGTTTTATGCCACAGGTCTGCTTCATACAATAGGTCCTCTGATTATTTTAGTCAGCATGCGAGCAGGAAAAAAAAAAAAAAAGATTATCTGTCCAAGAATGTAAATTCCTCAGCAAATCCATTTAATTCCAGACTGGCTTGATTGAGGGTTGCACTGTGGCATTTATGATGTCGTTATATCCAAAAAACATGTCTTTTACTTAAGGATGCAACAGTTGCATTTTTCTCTTAGTCAAGGTTTTAATAGCCCTGTGTTATTATTTTGTCTGACTTCAGATTAACATCAGCTGTCTAATGAAAGCACAGTCAACCCCCACATTTCCCCCCCTTCTCCTCAGGTATTGCGCAATCTTTTCCCGTCATCTTCAAGCTCCAACACATCCATGGATTTTATGTAGCTTCTGTGGAAAAACGCCTAGCTGTATGCAAGCCAAACCACAATTACTGGTGCAGACCAGCCCCGTTACTAAGGAAATGTCATTTATGTGGCGCAAATGCTAAAGATTGTATTTTTAAAAATATATATACATATCTATCTGGTGCTGTTTAGATGTTAACTTACTGCCGTGGCGATTGTTCAAACGGTAAAGGCCGATCCAAGCCTCTGACACCGGCCGCTGGTGTGTGCTTCGAACACGGGCGGACCTTGCGCCAACACGGGTGGCAGAGTGCCGATTCCCGGGCAGCCGCTCGGAAAAGGTGCGGTGTGGTGTGCGGCCTGTCTCCTCAACCTGCTGGTGTTCTGCGTCGACGGGAGCCTCTGGGCTAACATTGCCGTCTTCCTCGGGTTTCCCCTCGCTGCTGTCGTCGTCCCCGGGTGACGCCTGGCCAATGCTAGAGGGGATGCTGTGGTGGTCAGCAGGGCTGCCGTCCGCGCTCGCTCCGAGCTGCCCCGGGTCCGAGTCACTACCCTCCTCCGATCGGCTTCGGTTAGCCTCAGTGTCATCGAAGCTCACCGAAAAGTCGACAACGAGGCTGGTGGGCCTCGTGCAGCGAGGTCGCCGACAGGAATCCCGCTTTGTCCCATCTTTCCCGAAAGCTGAGGAAACCGTGTCTTCGTGTAGGCGACTCGTTCTCGTCCCCATCTCTGGTAGGCTAATTGAGCTGGCTAGCCGCGCTGCTTCCTCAAAACAAACTACCACAGAACGAGGTGGACGGATTAACTTCGAAACGACCCGTAATATGGTAAAATACTCGGATGGACAGTTTAAATAATCCCAACTGCCCAGTAACGTGGCCTTGTGAAAGGAGTAGTTGAAGTTCGACGTGTCTCCTCCGGCCTCAGTTCGTCCTCACTATCCACATTTTCCTTTCTTTTTTGATGTACCCGTTCTGGCTGCTGCAGCGGAAATAGAGCGTTTGCGTTTCCTCTTTGTGCCTCAGTCCGGCATTTACGGTAACTTCATCATCCATAATGACTTTATTATTTGAACATTAAACAGCTTAGATATGTTTTATGGTGTTATATGTTTATCTAAGATTATTATCTTTTTCAAATAAATATATCTGAATTTATTGCGCGTGACAGTTGTTCTTTTCTGGTCGACACCCATATGTCCGGTATTACGGTAAAAAAAAAAATCGTATTACGAACACAGTATTCTGACCAATCACTGGTCTTTTGATAGCCGGCTGACAGGACAGGTGTTTGTATGACAGCCGTTTACAGGAAATCAGTGGTTACTCTTGACTTGAAGGGGCTTCGAAACAGAAAATAACGTCTGACGGAAACGTTGTATATCAAACTCTCTACCCACGGAGTTGAAATTGTGGGTTTTGCGGTGAGTTTCCTGTGTCTAGCAATCGTCCTTGTAGCTAACCACGCCTATGAAAACTTGAGTCACTGCAAAGAACGAAACATTTGCTCCCATATTGAATTCAGCTGCAAATGTTGTGCTGTGTTTGCATTTGGCAGTTCATTCATTGCAGCTAATGTTCTTTCCGTATAACTTATATCAGTGTTTGTTTTATTTCTGACTTTGGTGGCTGATTTTACTGCCCTTATTCTTGTTGTTTACACATGGATAATTGTCAAATCGATGACATAACATGAGTTGTTGTTTTTGTTTTGTTTGTTTTTTTTTTAATCCAAAACAAACTCTGGAGATCACCGCACCAAGTTTAAACGTCGTAGTCCCAATTATGTGTCAGTTTAGCAAGTTTTACTTTAGTTTCGAGCTGCGTTTGCGGTCTGCTTCAAGGCCCATTTATATTTGTATTTATATTTGACAGATTTATATTTGTTCACATTTCTGTATGTTATTCATGCATTATTCTGTATGTTTCCCAATGACACTATCTACAGTCTGTTGGGCATCATGTTTTCAGACTTTGTTCCTGTAATATGGTTCACGCCCTTAGATACAATAAAACAGTGCTTGTTCAAACAGTAGAAGGAATCCTGCCACTCAATACTCTGTGCTCTCTAGGATTATATGGCTTGTGACTGAGAGGAGAGGAGTGGCTTTTGACATTCTGATCTCTTTTTCTGCAGATGAGTGCTCTGACTTTGCAGTCAGCAAGCCTGGCCCCAGGAGTGCAGAAGCAGCAGCAGGCAACATGTGGGAGAAGTTTGACTTCAAATTATTCTCCCCCAAGTCTGGAGAATAAGTTCTTAGCTCAAACCTCCACAATAATGCCCCAGCTTTCCTCCCCACTCATAGATTTTGCAGCACAGCCTTCCTCTTGCTCCTCTCTCCAACCCTCCAAACTATCTTCCACCTCATCCTCCCTTCTCTCCACTTCTTCCTTTGCAGCCTCCTTCACTTCTCCCCTCCTAAGCACCCAGAACAAGCTCCTAGACAGTAACTTATCTCATCATTCTTTTTCCTTGACCTCCTCAGTCCCTAATGACTCTTTGCTCCCCACATCCCTGGCCAGTGGTGCTCTACTCACTAACTTTGCTCAAACTCCTTCATTCTTCCACCATGATCTCATGAGTAAAGAAGAGAAAAGGGATGATGGAGGGGATCCAGATGAAAGATATGAGATATCTGAAGTGATGCCTTTCAGTTTTGAAGAAACAAGTGTGGTACATGAGATATTCCTCATTCCTCTTTAAACATAAAATCATAACACATCAAATTTTATTAAAACTTTTGTTGCATGTCATTTGTAATTTAATTTGTTCTGCACAAGCAGATTTCTGAGGATGAAGATAATGAGGCTGAAGAAATTGATGCTGAGAAAACTATGGACTTGCCTGTACTGGAAACAGAGTTGATGGAACAAGAATTTGAACAAGCCGAGGTTGTCAGACAGGAGGAATTTGGAGAGGTCGAAAGAGGAAACGAGAAGGCCGAAGAGGAGCTGAAAGACAAAAAGGTTATAGAGAATAATTTATTTGTGTTGAACTCCTGGGTGCTGATTAAAGTGACTCCTTGTCTTTGTCTGTCCTTCAGTATTTCCTCTTGAACATTGTGTGTTGCTCTCTGGTCAATGAGAGCACAGCTCCAGGCCAGAAGGACTGGGACTCAGAGGACAGTGTTTGGACCAGAATCACAAACCTGGCAAAGGATATTTCTGCCTATGACCCACAGTTTCTTCTGAAGGTATGCATGGGAACTAAATTTTTAATATTTTAACTCCACCAGGACTCCATTATCATGTCAATGTGGTAGAAAAGCAAATTAAAAAAAACAAAACAGATAAACACTCAACACCATGTGACAATGGGATAAATCTACTATGACTGCATATATCACAGGCAATATTAAATTGTTGCTCTGTTTCAGGAAAATATTGCCTGCACAAATGTGTTGTTATAAATGAGTGCATTAGTAGCTACATGCAAATTAGCTAACTCTTTTACAGTCTCCTCATGTAGGTCATGAGGAGATCTGCAAAGACTTTCCAGACCAATTAATTCCCACAAGCCTGTATTGTTGGTTGAATTTACGAATGTCTTTAGTTCAACCCAAGATAAAAAAAAAAATAACATGGTTTATCACAAGGTCACACAGCTTCCAACATGCAAATTGTCAGTTTGCATTAAGGTGTGCCCAACATGTAACAAGAGCTTTACTTTCTTGGATGTTCAGAATATTTTCATAGACTATTTCACTGTACTCATGCTAACTATTTAGAGCCAGAAATGATCCCATTTGGACAACAGGATAGAGCATTGAAATACCAACTAAAGGTAACAACCTGGTTTGCAAACTGCATCGAAAAACTGTACAGATAAGACTATACTGTTAGCATTCAGATGCTAAAATCAGACTGATCAAAACTGAAAAAGAAATATCCTCCTCCTACACCAGATCATCTGCCTCCATCTCACCCTGTCTCTAGCATCCCCCTCAGTCACACCAGCCCATGTCCTGCTTCACGTCATTCACAAATCTTACGGCAGCTGCTTATTGCACATCCTTGGTACACTGTATCTGCTATCCTTCTTCTTCACGTCCAGACTATCTCAGTTTTGCTTCTCTAACTTTGTCTCCAAATTGCTCAGCTCAGCTGATATACTCATCTCTAATCCTGTCCATCCCGGGCACTCCTCCTGTCTTTTTGTCAGTGGCACAGACTCCAAACCATACATCATAGTGGGTCTCACTGCCATCTTATAAATCTTGCTATCCTATTGACACAAACGACTCCTAACACTCATCTCTCCACCTACTGCACACTGCCTGCACTCTCTTCTTCACCTCTCTTGTGCACTGTACATTGCTTTGGATGGTTAAAGTCAGGTATTTAAACTCATCTACCTTGACCACTTCTTCTCCTTTCAGCTTCGCTGAACAAGCTGTATTATTAGTGAGATAATGTGATTAACAATGCTCAAAGTTCCAGCAGCAAAACATGGTAGAGCAGTCCAGTTCAGTGGCTTAAGTTAGCAGAGATAAGACTTAGAAGATGGCAGTCAGCTATAGCTGTCTATGTTTGCATACCTAACTGTAAGTCTTACCAATATATCTTCAAGATGAACTATGAACCCACTGAACACATGTTGTGTTTTAATCAGATAAGCCATAAAAAATTTCCCAAAGGGTCCAACAGGGTAAAAACAGTAGAAAATCCAGTTTAATCACTCATATCAGAGGTCAGGGATAGCACAATCAGTTTTAGCTGCCTGTCGATTAAATTAGCCACGTCCCTAACTCTATCAAAACGAGCGAGTTATAAAACAACAGCAACAAAAATATCACCCCTCTTAGAGTTGTTATGAAGAAGGAAATTACTCATAGAGACCAGAACCTACTTTTTAATGCTAATAGTTGAGCTTTTTTAGTGAGAGTGAATTGCTTCTGGAGCCAGGCTGAAGGGCTCATTGAGGGAACTGCAGTTTTGGGGGGGTTTTCCACTTTGGTGTTTGCTTAATTTTTCAGCCCTGATGCACACACATCAGGTATTCTCAAATAACCAATTTAAAGTGGTGCGTCATGAGAGTAAGCACAGCTAATGAATGGTACACATAATCATGTATGTCATATATTATATGGTCTGTCTGCTCCAATCTAGGTGGCACTTTACACTCGACAGAAGTTAAATATTCGGATCACTGCGAACTTCTTATTGGCTCTGGCTGCCAACCTGCCGCCCACCAAGCCACATGTCCGCAGATACTTCTGTGCTGCTGTACAGCTGCCGTCTGATTGGCTGGAAATAGTCAGAATCTACAGTACAGTAAGTCATAATGATTATCTGTTGTACGGTCTGGACGATCTGGATGCACCAAGTCTGTCTTCACACTACAATCTGATGTTTCCAGTGCTTCAGCCGCTCTCTGCCGATGTGCCTGAAGAAGGCGATGGCTGACAAGTTCAAGCAGTTCAGCGAGTATCAGCTGGCCAAATACAACACACGCAAGCACCGCTGTAAGCACAACCGCAACAAGCGCAAAGCAAAGGTACACATTCAGTGATTATGTTCTCTCCTAAACTTTTAAGGTCTCAATGTGGAAATTAAGGCCTAACCAAGTAATACTAATTTCACCACCTCTTTAGTGGGGAAAAAACTTTAGTACTAGAGATGAACACTTTGCTTTTATTGTTTTGTTTTTGTTCTGCCTCACTGACTCAACCAGAAAAAACTGCTTGTGGTTTCTGTGTTTGTGTAGCTGACTCTAAATTCACTTCTTATACATACATGCTTTAAATATCTGTATCTGACCACACATATTATGGCATCTGTGACTTCCAGAAGCCAACCGATAAACAGATCAAGGAGTGGGCGGACTTGGTCAGATCAAATGCATCAATTCTGAAGAACTTTGTAAGTCAATACACTTTACTGTTGTGTCACTAAATAAGGCGCTTCCTTTCAGTTCCTTTCTGTCTTTCTATTTTTTTTAGTTACTGTTTAATGAAGTGCTTTCTTAAAACAGACCTATTATGCTCGTTCTTATTTCCTGTCATATATACAAGGATATAACCAGGCTTTACTAATTAGTGAGGCCCAGAACTTTATTTTCTCTTAATGTTTTATATTTAAGTCATAGTGCTTGTGCTCCAGTGACTAGCAGAAAAGGCTACACTTTTGAGGAGACAACATCCTGCTTTTTCAAGAGTAACTGTATATATAGAAATATGTATATGGAGTTTTGTGTGTATAAAACAATTAATTAAAACAAAATACAGATTCATTCATTCACTGGAAAATAAACTAGCACAAGGGAAAAGTTACTTAATCCATATTTCTGTCTCTCCTGTGCCGGTGGCTCACTCTTCCTTCCTAAACCAACCAATTATCCATTCTTATGAGTCATGCTTCAACCAAACCCCCCAAACACAATCCAGTGAGAGGAACACTACGGTGGGCTGTAACTCTTTAGAATTTCCATGGAGTTATTTTAAAGTGAAAATCATCTTGAGCATCACACAATGATTCATGTTACCAACTACTGTAATAGGCATATTACTTGCTTGCTAGCACGCAGTTGTACCGCCTTTTGCCTTGAGCACAGAAGCTCCACACACCTGCTGTTCAAACCAGTTTTTGACAAACGACCAATCAGGAAAAAGTTGACTTAAAATGAGAAGAGCTAAAACAACTTGTTTCAGAGAGAGTATGAGTTGTTCTTATCATGAAAATCTGCTAACTACTAAGAAATTGCAGCTTCTAGCCTTCCAGTAGTGTGCACCTTTATGATTTTATGAGTGAAAACTAAACTAAAATGTGTGTTTCGTTTTGTCGTGTAAATAATTATATTTTGCTGTTTATGTCAATTTTCTACACGTCTTTGCTGAGCACGGTTGGATGTGCACCTGCTGCTGCAAGCTTCTGTGCAATGGGCTTAATCATAAACGTAATGGATCTCATAGATTAAGCAAAGTCTTTTCTGACCTAAAGGGAAAAGTGCTAAAATATAAAAAGAAAGGACAAGATTGTGAGATCATTTAGTGCAGATTGAGTTGAAAAAGTTCCTGCTAAACAACTGAAAAAATGAATGACTCATTCATCATTTTAATATTGCTTTTGTTCTCTTGAAGAGCCGTTTTTCTACTCTTGTTTAAACGTCGGCTATGGCTGCTTTATTTGTGTCTGTGATTGGATGCAGTTGCAGTTAAAGGTGGTGGATAAGAAGCAGAGCGAGTTCAGCATAAAGAAGATGATCAAGAGGCTTCACATCAAAGAACCGGCTGAACACGTTATGGCCATTCTGGGGAAAAAGTAAGACCTGCAG
This sequence comes from Rhamphochromis longiceps, assembly GCF_057381845.1. NCBI lineage: Eukaryota > Metazoa > Chordata > Actinopteri > Cichliformes > Cichlidae > Rhamphochromis > Rhamphochromis longiceps. Next base: position 9,806,896 of record NC_140574.1, read on the forward strand.
AATTGTGCTTCAGAGTTTGTTTCCTTTCACGTTGCATAAGCACATAAAAAAAACATGTAATTCTCATGCTGTTTAATTATGCTTCGTCCACAAGTCCTAATTTTTTTCTGGTGATTGACACCTTGTATCTGTTTAGTTGTATGTTTACAGATGCTTGTCATCATATCTGTTCGAGAACCATTTATTAAAATCTTTCTGTACTGGCTATAAATGCTGGAGATAGGAAGTTAAAGTCTCGCTAAAAATATAAATGTATGCAGTGTTTTCATTTTTTTGCACTAGAGGTGCATTATCCTTTCTAATTTATAAGATAGCTGGATCATCCCCATCTCCAGCTGCCTCCCTCTTCCCGCTCCTCCACAACCACCCACACATGCAGGGCCTTGGAGTGGGGGTATGTCACCAGGGTGCAGAGGAGGCTACCCCCCCCCCCCCCCCGTCCCCTTCTGGCTGCCTCTGCCTCAATTTTATCCCACAACTTAGACATTCACATTATTCACACTCTCATTACACATACATATAGGATCTTGGGGGTGGGCACAATCACGGAGTCCAAATCACCATCAGGGTGTATACCTCACCCCTGACGTCGTTGCCCACCTCTCAATTTTAAATACACTTAGTCATTGAGGGCTAGCAGGAGGGACTATGCGCTTACCTGCTGCTCCTTGGCAGGTAGCTCCATGCCCTCCTGGGTTTTAATTGCACCTTAGAACACATATGCATCAACACTACAATGAGCGGGTGGAGGGAGGTTTGGAGTCTTCTCCCACCCCCATTCTCTGCGGCCTGCTGGAGCGGGAGGGCTAGTAGGAGGAGTTGGCCATCCGACTGCGGTCTGGGGTGTGGGGCCTCCCTGCTGCTGCGGAGTCGGGGTGGTCTGCCTCTCCCCACCGCAGGGAAAAGGGTAACACCACCTGGGTCTGGGTGCAATTCCCCCCTCCAGGGGCAAGGGTACCTAGACCCGGTTTGTAGAGTACGCTTGGGGAGTGTGATTGTGTGTACAGCGTCTCTTTATGTCTGTCTCCACGTTGGTTGAGTGTGGAGTGAGTGCATATGAGAGCATGAGGGTGGGAATGGATGTTTGTGTCTGTGTGTGCCTGTATGTCTGTGTCTATATGTCAGGTTGGGTATCAGACGCCACCTCTCTGGGGACACCTCAGGCCCTCCAAGGTTTGGAGGCCTATCTCCACCCACCACCACTTCCCCTGCCGGTGGCGGACTCCCTCAGGTGTCGGTGTGTTGGTGGTTCTTTGTGTCTGGGGGTGGGCGTCCGGGTGCACACCGGCTCACTCCTTGGCGGCCGCTTGTCAGGGCCTGGGGCCTGGGGCTCGCTCGGGCCCCTTTGGAGGTGGGGTGCCCCCGGCCTCTCGGCCTAGGGCTCGGTCACTCAGGCGCAGCTGGGGGCCGGCGGAGCTCACGGGCGCGTCACTGCAACTCCCCCTGACTTCTGCTCCGCGGCTGCTGGGCGAGCCCTCATCTGGGACTCTCCTCAGCTCTTACTGGGACAGTGGCGCGGCTGCCCCTCTGTTGGTCTTCCATGGTCTCTTGTGTTCTGGGGGCCTCTGGATGTCTGGAGTTTGATCTCCTCCATACCCGCTTCACACCCTGGAGGACGGGGCTGTGGCCCCCCCACACTCCCTAGCAGATCATTACATGGAGAAACCTTTGGAATGCAAGCATGCTGATCCACACAGGTATGCACACATGGGTATTCACAGACGCGGACTAAAGCTTTCTTGGCTGCTGCCTCAAAGCACACTGTGCGCTGTCTATCTTGCGTGCTGCACAATATCGTTTATTACTTAGTAAATACTGATATCTATGACTAGCTAGTTTATTGTGATGGTGCTTTGTTTTCTCTATTATTATGTTGCTCTTTGTTGTTTGCTGTCTCCTCTGTTTGTTTTTGTTTGTTTGTTGTTTTTTTTTTTTTTTTTTTCTCCATACAGGTGACCCAGGAGTTTTTTTTTTTTTTCTCTCTCTTCCCCCCCCTTCTCACCGTCTCTTCTCCCCTTTGGTTTTCTTTCTTTCTCTCCCCCTCTCTCTCTCATTCATTCCCCCTGTCCTATTTATTAAAAAAAAAAAAAAAAAAAAAAAATGACAAAGGATGAACTGAAGCTCTGCCATCACGTAATGTCGCATACTGCTGTTTCTGATGTCATTTAGAGAAAAAAAAAAAAAAAAAAAAAAAAAAAAAAGATAGCTGGTATGTCTCAGAGAAATGAATTTGTACTCAATTCTTTGTAAAATGCAGCACATTTTTGTTGGAGTTCCTGTTTTGACCCTCTTTGATATTTATTCTTTAGAGAAATGAAGGTAGAAATCAGGTGCATATAAAAATGCAGTGTTTTTTGTTGTCATCAGGTATCCAGCTGATGTGAAGGCATTCACACACAGTGGAATGAAAGGCGTGTGGGACAGGGAGAGAGCTGGGCAGCGAATGAAACTTAAGGAGCCGCAGACGTGGGAACGGCTGCTCAGTATGGAGGGCAACAAGGCCGCCACCTGGGAGAAGCTCATAGGTCTGAAAAACAAAAAGCTTGGGCTTTCTATTGAACTGAACAATGTGCACGGGCTTGTTGACCACAGCAGTGCAACCACTGAATCACTTTACCAAGCACATGATGATAGGAAAAAAAAATGCATCATCTTTCCCTCTGTGTGTTCAGTGTGTTTCAGAGGTTCATTCCTTCAAGTTAAAAGCCCTCAATCACTCTTTACAACACATCAATGAATTTTATGTTTAAATTAGTTATTTAATATTTAGTACAGCAGACTTTAAAGTAGACAGAGCATGCGTGTATACATAACCTGCAAATACTCAAAGATAAACATGATTACACACACACAGACAGATAATGTCTCCCCTTCGCAGACACCAAGTCTCTTCCATTCATGGCCATGCTGAGAAATCTGAGGAACATGATTACTAAGGGCATCAGTGAGGCTCATCACAACAAGATCCTCAGCAGACTGACCAATGAGGTGAAACACACTATAAATCTTTATTTTAAAGCATATAAAAAGCGAGTAAAAGATGAGTGAAATTGTTTTGCTGTTGAAATTAGCTCATCAGGTTCTCTGTAACTGTTTGTAATTTGTTTACAGAAAGCAGTTGTTCAGAGCCGACAGTTTCCTTTTAGATTCCTTGCTGCCTACAAAGTCATCATGGAGCTCTACGCTATGGGTGAGATGCACTATAGTGCAAAAAACGTTCCATATTCATTATTAAATCAGTATTAGTCTATATTACATCAAATAGGCTAAAATTTAGATGATTCATTGGAATGTATAATTTGGATCAAATATTGGGTGTAATGTGAGGGGAGGCGGGGTGACCCTACAGTCACAGCTGGAATATTTGGGATTTTTTTTTTTTTTTTTTTTTTTTTGGCCAATTGACTGCTATTGACTCTGCCAAGATAAGATAAGATGACCTTTATTAGTCCCACAGGTGGGAAATTTGTTTTGAAATTTGTTCAATCAGGTGATTAATTGGCACCTTATATTAGGGATGGGAAACAAGAACCAGCTCTTGTAAAGAACCGGTTCCTAGTAGTCCAATTTCTTGGAACTGTTAGTCTGCTTGCCTATCAATTCCCCTGCTATCAGCTGATTTCAGTTCATGTGTCTAAGAAGGAAAAGATTGGCGCAGTCTGCAGCGTAGATATGGACCTTGCTTTTATTTTTATTGCACAAAAGGATGAGAGCACGATGGTAAAGTGGAAACTGCATTATGCTGCTAATAGAACCTCAACTTATTTCAAGCACTTGCGCTGAGAGCATGCTTACACTAAGCTATTCAAAAACCCACAGTGATGTTAAAGCTGAGTGAATGTCAACACAGGCCCAGCAGCCTGACCCTGAACTTCAACAAGTTCACTGATAAGCCGTAAGGCTTCAGCCTCCTTTTCTATTGGTTTTTGTTTCTACAGTAGAATTACTGTGGTCATCTCTGCTGGTTTTCATCATTGCTTTGTGTTCATATTTAAATACTAAGAGAAAATCATATGTGTGTCATTATTAGGATAGGGATTTGTGTTTGTATGTGGGGCTCTAGGCTAAGGTTTATGCTATTAACTGGTTATTATGTGACAGTGCGTTTCAGCATGAAAGTTGCACGAAAGTAACGGAACGAGTAGTATAATGAATTACTTAATTGCTCACAGGAGAAGGCAACACACTGCATTACTTTTAAGAAAAGTGTTCTGTGTGATATGTGTAATACATTACATTTTTAAATAATGATCACAACACCATTTACAACGAAGACAGCAAATACCTCCAACATTCACAAACATTTGACCGCAGAGCATGCAATTTATTTGCAAAAATGCAATGTCTTTGACATACTGCTTAGAGATGGTGGTGGCTCTCAAAGCAGAGCCAATGAAAATCACTAAGAAATCAAATTGATAATTGATATTGACAATGGAATTGCAATTGCTGAATTCATATCAGTTCTGATCTGGTTAGGGCCTGTGCTATAGGGCAACTTCAAGCTTTTACTCCCCAAAACCAAATTGCAGCATTATTTGAAGTGAGCCCTAGGACCATCTCCAAATTGAAGGCTAAGTTTCAATGGTGGATGTCAGAGATGGCCCATGAAGAGGGCATCCCAAGAAGACAACAACACAGGAAGACAGTTTCCTCATCCTGGCAGCACTAGGAACTGTAGGCAGTCTTCTACAGTCTTGGGGGCCAATTGGGAACAGCCAGTCTCTAGTCTGAGAGGGCTGCCATGTCTGCCCTTTACTGTTAGGCCCAATTGTACTGATGTCTGCAACATGTGGACTGTAAGTAATGAGTTTACAATCTGAATCAACTTCAGGCATCCAATCCAATAAACTACACCAAGCAAGAGTCAATAGCAGAATAAGCTGTTTGTGATTAGCAGAGAAATTTTGGGAGGTTACTCAACTCTGCTGCTCAACCCACAAATACGTTTTCCTTACAAAAATAGGACCATTTAAAGTGAAATAAACAGGCTTTCCAACAGTTTAAGATTTATTGCCAAGAGCATTGTTACAACTAAGAATTAATCGGCCACACAAATTTTCATACTTTTTCTGCTAAGTTTATGTGACCAGTTTTAAACTAAAATATGTCAGCAAAATGACACAAAACGTAACCCTCCATAGATGAGGTGTAAACATCTGTGAAAAACAAAAAAACACACATAGCACTTCTCCTTTCAATCTTTTTTTCTTTTAGCCTCTGCAGTACAGCAACAACTACCCTCTGCCAACAAGATCCTGATGGACATCCTGAAGAAGATTCCCAAAAGCCAGCGCTTAAAGCGGCTGACGTGGGAAACGACTAAAAAGAGCAGGATCAGGCTGACACTCAGGGTGCCGTTTATCTCTCGAATGTATAGAATGAAGAAGGCCCAGCTCATAAAAGCCAAGTATGTGAATGTTATTTTTGAATTGGTGATAATTACTTTTCCTTTTAGCTTTAGTTAATTTTGGAAAAAAACAAAAACATTCCTGGTTTGCTAATCTTTACACTGCATTGTTTGGATGTTTTCTATATATAATTTGCTTTTGCAGTGATGCACAGGTTACAAAAGCATCACATGAAGAAAATGTAAATATATACTGCCACAAAACTGCTTATAATGACATCGAAAATGTTTTTATGTTGCAGATCGGTTCAGATTAAAATGTATTTGGTAGTGAGAAAAAGAATCAATCTGCACAGAGTGTAAGACTAAAGTTTTCTGTATGTGTGCAGTCAGAGGAACTACACTGTTGCACTGTTGGACCGTTACCGTAAAGCTCTGGAAACTGCCGTTCAGATCTCCTGTCGTCACAACGTGCCTCCGCTCCCTGGACGGACACTTATCCTGCTCTCTCCGGGCATCTATTATGATCAGTCTGCGATCAAGAAACTGGACTTCTGCCTGCCTCCTGACCCAGAGGAACAAGAAAATGAAGAAAAAGAGGCAGAAAACCCAAAACCGAAACGCAGGAAGACTAATATCGAGGATCATGACAAACTCACTCCAAGTGTAACTCCCTATATTTTTATTTATTTATTTTTTTGTGTCTGGAAAAAGTTTGGCATATTAAAATGACGGAGCCTGTTAACCTCTCCACCCATTTATTTATCATGTATCTTGACAGAAGATAGAGGTTGCAGTTTTGCTCGCTCTGATGATCTCCAGCAGTACAGAGGATTGTGAGTTGTGCATAACTTATTCCAATCAGTGGGAAGAAGCAAAGCTGAAGTCTGATGTCCTGTTGGAAAATGTCAGAAGTGTGCTCAAGCAAATAAAGGTCCATATTCTGTTATAGCATCTTAATCTTTATTTGTTTTTGATTTGAGAAATGAAGATTATTGCTATTAGTATTGTTCTTAAACCAAGCATGGTAAACTATACTTATAGTTGTTGATAGAGGACAACTGTGCAAACTGCTATAAAGTTTGCTTTCTTTTGCAGAACATTTATGAAGACAACTCTGAAGAATGTGACACAGCTTACTTTGACAGAATATTAAAGAGCAAAAAGGTTAGTTTTTTTTATGTGTAATTTGTGATGATGCGTTTGCCTGCAGAGGTGTAACACAGGAGTTGTTTTCACCTACACTTTCAGTTTTCTGTTTCACGCTTTCACTAACATCTCTCTGAACTGTATTTTCTTACTCTCTGCCATATCGTTTTGAGCTATTTTTATAACAAAAATATTTAATATGATTAGTTTTTAAATAATCCTGCTGTATCCCTACTGTTAACTTCACTCCTTTCACTCGCAAACAGCAGCTTTAATAATAGACTTAAGTTACTGTTTTCATTGCCTGGATGGGTCATGAGCTTTACAGTTGCAGAATTTTTCGTGCCTGTACATGGCACAGATGAGTATCTACAGCTCCTGTAAGAAGGTGGCACAGTACTGTTTTTCTGCCTGCTTTTCAGGTTCACTCACATAAGTTTCTTTCTTAAATTCACTTAAATACTTTTGAAACCTCAGGTGAGCAACATCATCGTGCTGTCTGAGTCCTGGCTAAGTACAGAAGTCAGCTTTGTCATCAGGAACTACAGGACGGAAATAAACAGCAGTTCCCTTGTAGTGCACATTTGTTCAGATAGGTAATGGTGGTTTTTTTGTTTGTTTGTTTGTTTGTTTTTATTTATTTTTGCTGTTCTGTCAGGAACAGCAAAAACGGTCATCACTGGGATGATAAAACTCAAATATGCAATAATTTGCAATGTTTGGTTTTAGTGATGGAAACTCAGAAACCCTCGACAGGAACCACATAGTGCTGACAGGCTTCAGTGAGCAGGTGCTGAGGTAAAATGCATAATTTTTTATTATTCATATAAACGATATAAATGTTGCATCCATTGGCACAGTAAGGTGTTATAATAATATTGATAACAACAAGCGTTTATTTCACTTGATGTTTAGTCATCGTTCATCTTTTAGCCAATATGATTATTTACTTTCTTGCCACAATGAAACCATTGATGCCACTTCTATATTTTTTTGGTTGAGTGTGAAACTGGAATCAACAGCTGGTTAGCTTAGCTTAACACGAAGCTGGAGAAAAAGAGCCTCTTGAGTAAAATGTAATATCACATTTGTTTAATGTCCTGAAAAACTAATAATAATAGCAGCAGGTTACTCTGTTAAGCCATTATCTCAACACTATTATTAGAGTTACAGTGGAAAGATGCAAAATATATGGGAAGAAACATCATAAAACTCCAGCTAGGACCTGTACTGAGCACTCACTGTTGAAGATAAGAGATAAGATAAGATAAAACTTTATTAATCCCTCGGGTGGGTTCCTCTGGGAAATTCGGTTTCCAAAAGCACAGCACCGACAGAAGTTACAGTTACAGAATATTATATATATATACACACACACATATATAAATACAGAGACATATATAAATAAAATATACGAAGGGGATAAATAGAATAAATAGGAATAAAAATACAAGTGAATTGCACATTTCATGTATTGAGGTCTATTGCACCATTGACTATTAACAAAAGTATTGCACAAAAGGTATTGCACAGTGAGGTGAAGAGGCACTACAGCTTAGTTGTTCCCCCCTCCTTTGTCCTCCTGTTTCCCCTCCCTCTCCCCTCCAGAGAGGAGTTAAACAGTTTGATGGCGTGTGGGACAAAGGTTTTTAAGTCTGTTAGTTCTTGTCTTGGGGAGAAGCAACCTGTCACTGAACAGACTCTTCTGGTTGTTAATGGCCGTGTGCAGAGGATGCCCAGCATTGTTCATAATGTCCAGCAGTTGTTTTTAGTGTCCTTTTCTCTGCCACTGTCACCAGAGTGTCCAGCTTCATGCCGACCACAGAGCTAGCCTTGTTTGTCAATGAGGTTTGTCAATGTGCTTCTGGAAGCAGGTTTTGCCACATCACAGGCATCTGGAAACACCTTGAGGAAGCATAAGTTAAATGAACTTTTATTTTCATCCTGATGTGAAAATTGCACGTTTTCAGCAGTTAAACCAATTTAAAAGGATCCTTATAAGTTTTGGATGAGATTAACAAAGCTTATAAGGATTTTTATTGTATGTAATGACAGAATATAAGGTTTAAAAAAGGTTTTTCCACTGGAACGTCCAGTGATGAAGTGGAAGGGGCAGCTGGTCACACCGAAAGTGTGCCCCTCCCATAGACAGAACCTGCCTTTAGTGTTCCTTTGTTTCTAGTTGTCGCTAAACTAAGATGACCAGCTGCATATTATTGTATGGATACAACAAAAGTTTATAGTTATCAAGAAAGTCAATAAATATTTCCCCCCCAATCCTTTTTTTCACTATTTGACCAGGTTTGTGGCAGAGAGAGGATCTTCCAGGCTGCTCGATCACGTGGAGCATTTGGACAAATTATATAACATTCCTCCACCAGAGGGGGGTCAACACTCTCAGACCACGAGCAATCTGGTCTCAATACCAACAAGCCCAAAATTAAGGTATGTTTTACATTTTAAGATGTTTTTTTTTCCTCCCTATTTCTCCTCATTAGTTTAACTGTAGTTCCTCCCTCCATCCTCAGATGGCAAGGTGTGCGGGTGTTCATCTCCTCCACATTCAGAGACATGCACTCTGAACGCGACATCTTGGTGCGGAGCGTCTTCCCAGAGCTACGCCGGCGCGCTGCACCACACTGCCTCTACTTGCAAGAGGTAGAACTGCGTTGGGGTGTGACAGAGGAGGAGTCTGAGCGGGCCTCAGAGTTATGCCTGTCAGAGGTGTGTCGCAGCCAGATGCTGGTGGGAATCCTCGGGGAGAGATACGGTCAGGTGCCCCCCAAACCTGACCTACCAGACCTCCCACAGTACAGCTGGGTAAGACTTATGGAACAGACGTAACAGGACAAGCTCTGTAAATGTGACCGGGAAAATACTGGAAAGTACAGAACAAACAGAAAAATATTCTGACCAAACCTGTCACACCGACACTAAACTTAAATGGATTAAGTTATGATCTTTTACAAGAAATCTTTGTAATAATTAAGGAAATGACAGTTGAGTCTAACAATACAAGAATAAATTATAATCCTATATTCCAGACATTAAACAACCAGACTTCTGCCTACATGAATTATAACATTTGTAGAAAATGGTACCAACTATCTTACTAACAACTTACTTTATGCCATATTTATATACATATAAAATTAGATGTTAAATTTTAGATAACAAGAGCAACATATTATAAAGGCAGTCTCTGTGAGAACCAGTTTGCCTCAAAGTGCTTTATATTGTAAAGTAAAGGCCCTAAAATATTACAAAGAAACACCAACAAGCACGGTGGCACGGGGGTTAGCACTGTTGCCTCACAGCAAGAAGGTCCTGAGTTCAATTCTACCATCAGTCAATGGTAGAGTCTGTGTGGAGTTTGCATGTTCTCCCCGTGTTTGCGTGGGTTCTCCCTGGGTACTCCGGCTTCCTCCCACTGTCCAAAGACATGCACTTAGTGGGGTTAGGTTAATTGAGGTCTTTGTCTATGTGTTAGCCCTGTGACAGACTGTACCCTGCCTCTTGCCCTAAGATAAGCTCCAGCTGACCCTGAAAGGGATAAGCGGAAGCAAATGGATGGATGGACCAACAAGCACCTGATCCTCTACAAGGACGAACTTAGTGACTGTGGGAGGGAAAAACTCTCTTTTAACAGGGAAAAAATCTCAAGCAGAACCAGGCTCAAGGAGATAAATTAGCACAGTAATTAACTTCATTGATGATAGATACTTCGATAGGTGTTTAATAACTTTATATAACTATTGTGAAATGCGTGAACATTCATATTAGTGATTACATGAAGGTTAAGAAACCTAAAGTGCTGTAGTAGTGCATAACATATAACATTAGAGACAAAAACATCAAGCATAACAATAAATGTGTCACATACCTGACATGTTAAGATGTACAAACTAAATTTAATGATGACTTTTGTTTTAAGTTATAAATCTGAGTTGAAATGAAAGATGAATAATTTATTCTTTGCAGCTGGCCTCAGCCCCAGCAGGTCTGTCCATCACAGAGATGGAAATCCGTCAGTTTCAGGCTCTTTATCCCGACGTAGCACACCAGCGAATGCTTTGCTACTTTAGAGATCCGAACATCATCAAGTATGTATTTTAATATTTTAATTTGATGTTTTTATACATTTTATACATGTTGGGTTTTTGTTTTTTGGGAGTTGATTTAAGTATAGCAGTCCAACAGCAGTATAGCAGAAATGCATCACATTACTTTATCCAGTATTTCTATTGGTGTTCAGTTCAGTTCCTGTGGCTTGGAGATCACATTTTGCTCCTGAATCAACGGACGCTGCACATAAAATGGCCTCTCTGAAGGGAAGACTCTTGTCCGGTGATGTCAAGGTCACAGAAAAGTGAGTCGTCTCAATCATGCTTATAGCACTAAAGCCATAATCTAAGTAGTTTAAAAGTATGCTCTTTCACTGTATGCTCTCTGCTTTTGTTTTTTGGTCTTAAATGTTATGTTTGTACCAAAGTTAAAAGCCTTAAAAGATGTGCAGGTGGGAAAAGGTCTGCAAATTGCACCAGTTGTATTTTACTTATTTATGTGTCTCACCCCACAGACCATAATAAATAACTAATAAGTTTGATGTGTTGATGTTAATTATTGTCAAATTAGAGTCATAAAGGACATCTTTTATATGAACAGAGTCGCCTGGAAATGTCCAGGTTTCTGTTCGGATCTCTATTGGATAAATTAAATATTTAAATTAAATTTAATAAGAAAATTAACTTGTTTTGTTCCTGCTTTTCAGTCCTGAAAAAGTCACATTTCACTAAATTTCTCTGTGGTATAGTTATTCGTGTGAGTGGGGAGGCGTTGTGGATGGGAAACCATATCTGAAAAACCTGGAGGACTTTGGCAACGCTGTGCTGGAGGACCTTTGGATGGCTGTCAAAAAGCTGTTTGTCGACGTGAGTCTGATAAGCTCTGATTTTGCTTGTAGAGGTAGAATCTTCTGATATGATCCACTTCAGTATCTTTATTCTTAGATTTTCTTCAATGCTGCACCTTACTAATCGACTCAATAAACACTTCATAATTATACATCTCACAGGAGGCTGAGGAGGCTGAGGCTGCATCAGAGGTGTTGGAGCAGGAGGTCCACCAGGAGGCGATGCAGAGGCAGTTTTTTGGCAGGTCGAAGCTTCTGTCTAACGCTGTGGATTTGGTGGAGCAGGCCCAGACCAAAGGAGGGATGATTGTGGTGGAGGGAGGACCTGGAGAAGGAAAAACTGTCTTCATGGTAAATTTCTGAAAGACTTCTAACCTGCTGCATGTGTAGGAAGTGGACATAATGAAAGAAACACCACATGAAGGCATCAAAATTGATTATGGCGTCTGAACTTTTTGAATGTTTTAGAACGAGGTAGATTTTCTGGCATTTTTGCTTGTAACTAATTGATTAATTGATTGGGAGTTTCCTCTCCAAGTTGCATAACAAGCCAACAGTCATTTATTATCTTGTGCACTTCTCAAAGACTCAAGCTCAAAATCTCTAAAAACACATAGTTAGATTTTTAACCTGTAACCTTTTAGGTAAGGAAAGGTTTCATTCTCTCTACCAGGCAATCCCAATTATCATAAGAGGCCAAACATCTTCAGATTTTCAGATGAACGGAAATGAAAAGAAATGCGTTTGAGTTCACGTACTTACTTAGTCTTTACTTTCCAGCTAATTTTCCAAGCGGGCTTTTTAGAGCAGCGGTCCCCAACCCTTTTTGTGCCAAGAACCGGTTTATGTCCGACAATATTTTCACGGACCGGCCTTTAAGGTGTTTCAGATAAATTCAACAAAATAAAACCAGTACCGGTATCAAAAAAGGAAGATTTATTCATAACACACGGGAAAAGACCCAAGGAAACCGAGTTAACGATAAAATCGATTAAAAAAATAACCATAAAAACCCCGAAAACCATAGAGTTCACACCCGACCCTCAACTCGAACTTTGTTTCTTGATATTTTTATTTTGTTTCATTATCTTTTGAGCTGGTATTCAGAGCTCATATGGTCAAATATATTCTGGCCTAAATGTAAATTTATTGTTTCCACACACAGGCTGCTCTAGCTGAGGCCCTCAGGACTGGAGTTAAGTCCAGGAAAAACCTCGTCTGCAATGTAATCTCTTACTCTACAGCTGCCAGCCAATCAGCACACTCTGTGGAAAAACTCCTTCGGTGTCTTGTTAAGTGGCTGAGAAAGATAAAGGGCACAGAGGAGGAATCGCCTTTTCCTCACTCGTATAAGTAAGTAACTTTTTGGTCATGTAATCTGTTCCCTTACAGTGGTTTCCAGCTGTCTGTTTCATGACCGATTTTTTTTTTTCCTTTTCTCAGAGATTTGCTGTCAGAGTTTCACTCCACATTAAGTAATATAAAGAGGAACAAACCTCTGGTGCTGCTAGTTGATGGGGCAGATCTTGTCCAGGATGGCAGAGGTCAGGTCAGCTCTGATTGGATCCCACAGCAGCTTCCACGGGTCACCTGGGGAGAAAAGGTGCTTCATCACACATAAAAAAATAGCAAAGATTTGCAACTCGGATACATTTATTTCAAGGGACCTGCTGCAATTTTACTTATTATAAGTTCAGATACAGCCCATGTTAATCAAATAGATCCTTTTATCCTCTGGTGTGCACAACTTTTATTTTGCATTAAAATATTTGAAAGTTGATGACCTGCAAAAACGAAATCTTATGTGCAGGCGATAAACTCTCCATAATTTTTTCATCCCTGTCTTCATAAACTTTTTTTTATATGTGTAATGTGCAGGGCTGCTCATCCATTTATTTACTTTCGTTACGGTATGTTTCAGTTTTAACTGCACTTAATCTCAAATAATCCTGGTCTTAACAGGGTGTCTGTTTGGTGGTGAGCATCACGTCTAAAGCAGCTCTGTTACAAACACTAACCAAGAAAAAAGGGACGCTCCTGTTTACGCTGGGACAGCTTACCTTGCCAGACCGAAAGGAGATCGTTCAGAAGGAACTGGATGCATTTGGCAAGAAACTCAGCGACTGTGCTTTCAACAACCAGGTTCTTCTTATGATATCTTTGAATTCAAAACATTCTCTGGATGGTTAAATTTGTCTTTTATATCCATCTTTACACTATGTCATGCTTGTGTGTGTTTGTCCAGCTCCAGACACTAATATCCAAGAAGGGAGCAGTCAGTCCTCTTTACTTGCACCTGGCTTGTGAAGACCTGAGGAATTTTGCTTCTTTTGACAAGGTTCAAACTCACTGCTTTAGCCCCCTTCTCTCTGGTATTTTAATTTATGTGACAATTTTAATCTAACACGTAACTACAATAAAGGTAATAAAGAAATGCTGAAATATTAATACAGTGTTTGGTGGAAGATTACTAAAATACTTGAATATTTATTTAATTTTACATATAGGAACATGGAGGTGGGTAGAAAAGTAATTTAACCAGTAAATCGACACATTCACACTCAGCTCTCTCTTCCACAATAAACCAGTGCAGGATCTGCTTGACTGCAAATGAACTGTTGTGCAAATTATTTTGCTTGGTATACATTTCCTCTAAACTTTAGACTTCATTGTCAGCCTCCATATCTGTTCCCACATTAAACGGTCTTCAACTTGCCGGCTCCTTATACCATGTGATGTCCAGTAGTCCATTAGAGTAACCAACTGCCAGGAGAATTTGTTGTTTACCTGTTTGCCCTTTATCCTGCCACCTCCTGTGTGCAGAGGTAGCTTCTTATGTACACACTAGTTGCATCCTATATTTAAGAAAAGGCATCTTTGTACATCATTGTCTGGAGTTCATGTGTGAAAGCGGCTTCTGTGTTTGCGTCCTAGCTGAAGGAGAGCCTGCAGGACTTGCCGCAGTCTCTGAGACAGCTGGTGCAGTACAGCCTGCAGAGACTCTGCTCACAGTACAGAGGCATGCTGGGACTCCGCTGGGCCCTGGCTACACTCACTGTCAGCACCACAGGTATGATTGATGTCCCAATATCATATGTTAACTGCACATTTATTCTTGAATAAGAATAGATAGTAGGGGTGCAACAATACACAAAATTCACGGTTCGGTTTGATACTTTGGTGTCACGGTTCGATATTTTTTCGATTAAAAAAAAAACGTTCATGCCTTTTTAATTTGTCATTTATTAAATTTTCACGGCACATTCCGCACCACATCTCTGTGCGTTCATCATTTGTTTGAAGCCAGCTCACCTCCTGCAACTACTTTTCCGAGAATACGTGCTTCTTTTGTGGTTCGGACTCCTTCTGACATTTCTTTGGAGGTAGAGGAACATCACAGTAATTGCTTAAAGGAGCTTGCTTCTTCGACATCTTTAAGAGTTCTAAACAAATGTCTGTCCCCCTCCTGAAAATCTTATGTATGCAAACACGCGTTGCAACTTCTTATCTTGTGCCCGTTTTTTATTTTGACAGCGAATGCGCACCTGCGGACCACTTATGTGCAGCCCTGGTTATTTCGCTTGTCATATTGCAGCCACAGAAATTATTTTGTCCATGAAACCATAAAGCTGCACTTTCTTTTTGCCTTACAGTCTGATTTGTCATAACTTTTCCGTTTTGTGGCAAGCTTTTCTTTGGCTGTCACTTCTTCACCCTGACCTGTCTTACTTGGCTCAGCAGAACTAAAATATTGTGGTGAGCTCAGACAACGAGGAGACGGAGGTATCGTTTGGTCTTGCTTCCCGTGAGCTAGCCAGGGAGCACAGCCGTTTATTGACATCTGCAGAAGAACACTGCCGCTAGCTAACTGCTCAGCGCGGCAACAGCACAGCAACAAAAACACAGGGCGCCCTCTGACCCCGGAAGAACACACCGTAGCAGCGAGAGGGCGTCACCCGTCACTATGGCAACATAAACAAAACATAACTGTACAAACAGAACCCCGAACAGCCCTGACCCGCTACATAGCCCCCACCTAAGGGGTCAGTCGTCCCCGACGACCCCATTACCCCACACAAAGTCCTGCAAATGTCCAGGTGCCTTCTTTTGGCACACCGGCCGGTCACGACCGGCGGGGGAAAAGTCACTCGGGTCAGAACATGGGGTGCCACCATCATCCCACTTCTGACACCAATGTGGCGAGCTCAGACAAGGAGGAGACGGAGGTGTTGTTTGGTCTTGCTTCCCGTGAGCTAGCCAGGGATCACAGCCGTTTATTGACATCTGCAGAAGAACACTGCCGCTAGCTAACTGCTCAGTGCGGCAACAGCACAGCAACAACAACAACAACACACAGGGCGCCCTCTGACCCCGGAAGGACACACCGTTGCAGCGAGAGGGCGTCACCCGTCACTATGGCAACATAAACAAAACATAACTGTACAAACAGAACCCCGAACAGCCCTGACCCGCTACAATATGTATGCTGTCCTCGCCCTGAGTCTCTTAGTTTCACCAGCTAGACAGCGAGATAACGATGCTCCAATAACCAGACTTATTTTCCTTTTTGCGCTGATTTATTGAAGAATGGCCTCTGACCATTGCCTTCTCTTTGACCATCGTAAAACTGAAAGTACAAAATACTGTATTAGCTAACTAACATTGTAAACTAGCTTGTTACCCTCTTACTGCAAGCTAACAAGATAAAACTTTCAAATGTACAAATTATCGTACCATTTTTACACAAAACAAAAGAATAATTATTTTATCGACACTCATACTTACAGACATATCTTGTCCAAGGCAACAACATTTTAAGGTCCGTATCAGCTTAGAACGATAACATTACGGTATCACTTTCCGCCATCTTTTATTTCTTCTTCACGTTCTCATTTTTTTCCTTTCCCAAAGTAACCGAACCCAAAGCAGCCACTAGAGGGAGCTCTAGGGCAGCTTACAACTATAATATCCGATTTAAGTTATAAAAGGCAGAACACTCCCCGCCTGGTACAATATAATTGTGCCACTAGAACAAACTTTTCTAATAAACATTTTGAACAGTTTAGGGCTATTTCAAACACTTATTTATCACTTGATAAAAGCAAAACCATATCAGCGATGGGTCTCAAAAACACTTTTTCATTTCCATCTTTCACAGTCTTTACTTCTGCTTTTCGAACCTTATTGTCCTTGCTCTCAAATGTTCTTACAACTTTTCCCATGGACCAGTCATTTCTGTGTGCGAGAGCATCTTTCAATAACACAACATCACCAACTTTTATGTTTGTTTTATCATCAGTCCATTTTCTCCTTTGCTGTAGTGTTGAAAGATATTCACTTTTCCACTGTTTCCAAAAAGAGTCTGCCAAACACTGTACTTGCTTCCATTGCTTTGAGTAGAGGTCTGGCGGTCCAAAGCTTCCTGTTGGTGCAGATAATGCATTGACCTTTTGTGTAAGGAGCATTGCTGGAGTGAGAAGGTTTGGTTTGTCTGGATCTGTTGAGACTGGTACAAGTGGTCTTGCATTCATTATTGCCATTACTTCTGCCATGAATGTACTTAACACTTCATGCGTTAGTTGGACATGTACGGCTTTCAACAGAATACCATCTAGGATGCGCCTTGCTACTCCAATAAGTCTCTCCCACGAGCCACCCATGTGTGACGAGTGTGGGGGATTAAACAGCCATGTGCATCCTTTCTCTTGCAGGTATGAGTTTAGTTCTGTGTCCTTGTGATCAATTTGCAACTCATTGCATGCTCCAACAAAATTTGTACCTCTATCAGATCTGAGTATTTGAGCAGGTCCACGGATGCAGAAAAATCTCCTCAGCGCATTGATGAAGCTGGATGTTGACATTGTTTCAATGAGCTCAATGTGCACAGCTCTCGTGGACATGCAGGTGAAAAGCACAGCCCAGCGTTTACTGTCTGCACTCCCTCCTCTGGTGCGACGTGTGGTGACCGTCCAGGGTCCAAAGACATCCAGTCCTACACTAGTGAACGGTGGCGTTGGTGTCAGCCTGTCCACAGGTAAATCTGCCATCTTTTGGGTCTGAAGTTGTCCTCGAAGCTTTCGACAGAGAACACACTTGTAAATAACAGAAGAGACGAGCCGTTTACTGCCAATAATCCAAAATCCAGCACCTCTGAGCGTTCCTTCTGTTAGGTGACGCCCCTGATGCGCTACCTTCTCATGATAGTATCTAATAAGAAGGATGGCTATATGATGAGCATTTGGGATAATGAGTGGGTGTTTCTCATCTTTTGTTAGGTTAGCAGGTGCCAATCGACCTCCTAGTCTGAGGAGCCCATCTTCATCAATAACTGGATTTAACCTTTGAAGACAGCTTTGTTTTGGAAGTGGCAGATTTTCTTTTATGCATCTGTACTCTTCTTTGAACGTTTCACTTTGTACTGTGTGAATGATGAACTTTGCTGCTTTAGACACTTCATCTGTGGTGTTAGTTTCACTGAAACACTTCCAGCCTTTACCTTCTGTGTTTGTTTTCTTGAATGATACTGCCACACGCTTTAGTGATGCAATAGTGCGACACAATCTCATCCAATGAGAGAATCTTTCAAAACGGCATGGCTCTAGCTGTGTTACTGAGGCTTTGGTAACAAAACTTGTTATATCAGGTCTGATCTCTGCATCTGTGTCAGGATCGATCAGTGTGAAACTATCACAGTGAGACTTCTCTATGTCGTGTTGTGTCAAAAAGGAAGGACCACTAAACCAGTTTGTAGAAGCCAATGCAGAAGCTGCAATTGGTCTAGTGGCTGTGTCTGCTGGATTGTCACTAGTGGCTATGTAAAACCACTGTGCTGGATGTGTAGTCTTTCTGATTCTAATCACTCGGTTAGCCACGTAAGTGTAGAACCTCTTTGTGTTGTTGTGTATGTAACCAAGAACAATTTTACTGTCTGTGAAAAATCTGACAGTGTCTGCTTCAATGTCAATCTCATCTCTAATGAGTTCGTACATCTCTACAGCTAACACTGCTGCACATAACTCCAATCTAGGAACAGTGTGGGCGGGTCTTGGGGCTACTTTGGACTTGCCCATGATGAAACCTGTGTGCCACTGACCTTCACCATCAATAGCTCTCAGATATGCCACTGCTCCTATGGCCATGGTGGAGGCATCTGAAAATATGCACAGTTCTTTTTTCACAGCAATGGCCTGGGAGAACGAGAGGTAGCACCTCGGTATCTGAAGCCGCTCAAGATCCTTCAATGAGCTTCTCCATCTGCTCCATTCATCTTCTTTTTCTGCAGGAAGTGATTCATCCCAGTCCTTTTGCTCTGAGGTCAATTCACGGAGAAGAGCTTTTCCCTGCATTGTGATGGGTGACACGAAACCCAGCGGGTCATACAGACTGTTAACAGTGGCCAAGACACCTCTCCTGGTGAACGGCTTTTGTTCAGTGGTGACGTGAAAGGTAAAACAGTCCTTTTTAAGATTCCACAGTACCCCCAAGCTCCTTTGCAGGGGTATGTCGTCCAACTCTAAATCCAAGTCTTTTAGATCCTTGGCTCTCTCGGCAGCAGGAAACGCTTCCACTACTTTGTGGTCATTAGAGGCTATTTTATGTAGCCTTAAGTTTGACTGTGCCAGCATCTTTTGAGCGCTTGTGAGTGTCTCAACAGCTTCTTCCACTGTTGCTGTGGATGCGAGACCATCATCAACGTAAAAATGTCTCATTACAAACTGCTTTGCATCATGTCCGTGCTTTTCTTCTCCCTCGACTGCAGCACGCCTCATACAATAAATAGCCACAGCTGGGGAAGGGCTATTCCCAAAAACATGAACCCTCATTCTATAGTCACAAATACCTTGGTCGGGATCATTATCTTTATACCAAAGGAATCTCAGATAATCCCTATGATCCTCTCTCACTTCAAAACAATAAAACATTTGTTGCACATCAGCTGAAAATGCTACAGGCTCTTTCCTAAAACGCATAAGGACACCCAGCAGTGTGTTATTTAGGTCGGGTCCACTTAATAAGACTTTGTTAAGGGACTGTCCTTCAAATTCTGCACTTGAGTCAAAGACTACTCTCAGCTGATTAGGTTTTTGTGGGTGGTACACACCGAAGGATGGCAAGTACCAGTGTTCTTTGTTTGAGTCCAAAGGTGGAGCGACTTCTGCATGGTCATTGTCCAGCATGTTTTGAATGAATTCGATATATTGTCTTTTCATTTCAGGGTTCCGGTCTAATGTCTTTCTGAGAGATTGGAGGCGCTTGAATGCTTGCTCTCTGTTACTCGGAAGCTCTGGTCTTGGAGAGCGGAATGGCAAAGGCGCCACCCAGCTGTTACATTCATTTTGATACACCTCCTTCTCCATGATGTCAATGAAGTCTTTGTCCTCTACTGACAGTGCTGGTTTGTCATCATCTTTTGTCCTGTCAAAAACAGTTTCTCCCAGTTGATTGGTGTTTGTGTTTCCCCTGTCCTTTTTGGGGTTAGGTGTGGTGTTTAACTGGTCTTTGATTTGAAACGTGTTAGGACATGGGCAGAGGTAAGAAGCACGGCCATTCTGGAGAATATGTGTTTTGAGAACACTCACACTAGGGGGCTTATGCGTCTTCCCCATGCAGGCTTCTCCAACTATAACCCAGCCTAAATCCAAACGCTGTGCATAAGGTGTATTGTGTGGCCCATTGATTCTCTCTCTGACTTTGTGTACCTGTATAATGTCTCTTCCCAAAAGCAACAGAATAGGTACTTGTTCTTCTACAGGAGGTACTTTTTCAGCTATCTTCTGTAAGTGTGAGAACTTCATGGCCACTTGTGGAGAGGGAATCTCTCTCCTGTCGTCTGGAATCATGTCACATTCAATCAGGTTTGGGAGTGGGAGCTTTACTTTACCATCCATTGACTCAATCATGAAGTTTACTGCTGTTCTGCCGACATTATCTGACAGTCCTGAGCATGTTCTGAGCTTGTAAGTCTCTGAGCGTGTCTTAATATTAAAGAGCTCAAAAAACTGCGACTTAGCTAGTGACTTGTTACTTTGTTCATCAAGCACTGCATACATCTTTCTAGCCTGTTCTTTTTCGCCTTCTGGATAGACTAACACAGGACTTATTTTTGAGCATGAATGTGGGCTATCTTCATCACCACAGACTTCTGTGCATTTGGAAACAACTGAGGCATTTGCACTATCCTGTGTCTCCCCGCCATCATCTTTATCAGCTCCAGAGCTCTCAGCTGGAGCAGGGGGTGGACCTGGATGTAGCACTGCTAAATGCCTGTCGCTACCACAGTCCATGCATTTTATTTGAGCCCTGCAGTCCCTTGCTAAATGTTGAGTAGAGCCACAGCATTTAAAACAGATTCTGTTCTCTTTTAAAAATGACTTGCGCTCATCTATGGGCTTTGCTCTAAAACTCTTGCACCTTTTAAGAGGGTGAGGCTTCTTATGTATTGGGCATACCTTGTCAGGGCTTTCTATAGGCTTGCTGTAATTATTTTGAGGTGAACTAGTGTCTGTAGGAATGTCCGTTTTGTGTACACTAATCACTTGCCTGTTACTGCCTCTGAAGCTTTTCTCCTTCTTGAAGCTTGTGTCGGCAGGAGGTGTGATGACAAAGCTTGGGTCGTTTCTTATTTTGGCTTGTTGTCTTACAAACTTTGAAAAGACACTGAAAGGGGGGAAAACAACTTTATGTTCTTCTTTGTACTTTGCTCCTGTTGCAATCCATTTTTCCTGCAGTCCATATGGTAACTTTTCCACAATGGGGTTGACTCCGCGAGCTGTGTCCAAATATGAGAGGCCTGGTAGATATCCTCCATCTTTTGCACATTCTATTTCCTGCAGAACGTCACCCAGCTCTCTTAACTTTGTGTTGTCTCTGTTGTTTAGTTTGGGAAACTGTTCAATCTTTTTTAACAGTGCATTTTCTACCACTTCTGGAGATCCATAACATTCCTCGAGTCTTTGCCACACAAGGTTGAGAGCTGCAGCTGGATTAAAGACATGGACTGATCGGATTCTTTTGGCCTGGTGACCAGACTCCACTCCAAGCCATTTGACCATTAAATCTAGCTCCTCTTGAGCTGTAACGTGCAAGTCTTTAATAGCACTTTGAAATGATGCCTTCCACGCCCAGTAGTTTTCTGGGTGGTCATCAAACTGCAAAAGTCCAGTACTTAACATTTCCCTCCGTGTCAGGTACCTTGTAATATCCTGGACACCCTGTGTCTCTGTTGATGTTTGAAGAGTGTTGTATGGATAAGGTTTGGGGGAATCCAGTCTCTCTCTCTGTTGTGTTTGGAGTTCCACTTTAACATTAGCCTTTTGAGCACTGTGTGAGCAGTCATTGTCTATATCTGCATTCATAGCCATTTCGCATTGTTCACGCGCAGCTTTGTGACAGGCAAGTGGATCTACTTTTAATTTGAATCCTTCAAGGCAAATATCTGAGTGTTTTTGTACATACTCTGCTGTGCGTTGTTTTGGACTGGCGGGTGGTCCCACCAATGGATAGCGCAGTTCACTCTTTGAGAGTCCCTCCTCCTCTTCTTCATAAACTGCAACCTCTGCTTCTGCAACTGCAACAGCCTTTTGACAGCTCAAAACATGTAAATTTGCCTCAAGTTCAGTTTTTTGTTTCATTATAGCTGCTTCTCTTTCTGAATACGCCAGCTGTGCACGTGCAGCCTCTGCTTTTGCTCGTGCTTTAAGTGCTGCAGAACTTGTGGATGAACGCTTGGACGTACGCGAGCGTCTAGACTCTGCCTGTGTGTCTGCGTTGCTAGCATTATCCTTGTTCTCCATATCCTCTGCGTTGTGCACTTGTTTTGTTTCTCTTTGGTCTGGTGTTTCTTCCTCTTCTGGAAGATCCAGTTGATATTGCTTTCCTGACCGTAGACTCATAACTGATGTGCTGAAAATAGCTCCTCGTGGTTGTGCCCGCTGCGCTAATGTCTTTTTACTATGCTGTCCTCGCCCTGAGTCTCTTAGTTTCACCAGCTAGACAGCGAGATAACGATGCTCCAATAACCAGACTTATTTTCCTTTTTGCGCTGATTTATTGAAGAATGGCCTCTGACCATTGCCTTCTCTTTGACCATCGTAAAACTGAAAGTACAAAATACTGTATTAGCTAACTAACATTGTAAACTAGCTTGTTACCCTCTTACTGCAAGCTAACAAGATAAAACTTTCAAATGTACAAATTATCGTACCATTTTTACACAAAACAAAAGAATAATTATTTTATCGACACTCATACTTACAGACATATCTTGTCCAAGGCAACAACATTTTAAGGTCCGTATCAGCTTAGAACGATAACATTACGGTATCACTTTCCGCCATCTTTTATTTCTTCTTCACGTTCTCATTTTTTTCCTTTCCCAAAGTAACCGAACCCAAAGCAGCCACTAGAGGGAGCTCTAGGGCAGCTTACAACTATAATATCCGATTTAAGTTATAAAAGGCAGAACAATATGTATCCTGCTGCTTTTACACACGCACTCACATAACGCTCAGCGATTCTCTGCGCGATCAACCTCTCACATGTTTAAGCTTGCTGCGGGAGATTTCACTTGTCATGTTTGCATAGTAAGCTAACAATTGATAAGACTATGTCAGAGGAATTGGTGCGCAAATTATCATCACTCACCAATCAGTGCTGTCGCTCTCTATACACAGTTCGCAGGATTGCAAAGTGAAAGCAAAAAACAAGCGCAAATTCAAACGCGATTTCAATATGTCACATATTGACAGTGGCTCACCAATGCCAATGACATAATTACCCAGCTACATTTCCGAAAGAATGCAAAACCATTGACATATATTTTTCCTTCCTATGATAGCCTGACGGGCAGGGCAGAGATAGATTTTGGTAGCCCGACTGGAAAAATCGGGATGTCGGCGATTTTGCGAACCCTGTATCTGATTGAGGAATCACTCATCTTTGGAAAAGAGTTTATTACAGAGAAATGGCTCTTTCCAAAATAAAAGCTATACTATACGCTTCTTCTGGGCTATATTCTCAGCAGCATATTAAACATATCAGGTCCCCATAAGAAGAATCATGTGCTAACGGCCTTCTAAATGACTCGGGTAAAGTTTGTAGCATGCGTGCTTGTTGTTTTTGTCTGCTTCCACTTGTCTTTGCACTAGGATGATGTCGGTGTAAATGTGCAGTCATATTTGTTGTGTTCCCACTAGTGCTGTCAGCGTAAATCTGGTTGAAATGACGTTAACGCCACAACACGGCAAATCTCCGTTAACGAGCTACCGCAGATCGCCCATGCATGGGGCTGGACGGCCAACACCTTAACAAGCTAACTGCGCTAACACACTAGCTCCCACCCATGTAATTGAGCATTGCGTGGCACATCCAACATACTGTTTTACTTTAGTCCATGACGCGCTTACCTTCAGGGTCATACCTCACATGAAAACCAAAATAGTTCCAAACGCCAAATCTGAATGAGGGTGGGGGAGGTTCAATTTGCCATGTTGCAAGGAGAGCTTAACTTCTGTCTCGCTAGCTTGCCCTGCGCTCAGTGAATCTGCTTTCGACTACTCCGCCTAGGCTGCACTGTGGAGCGCAGATCCACTGAGCGCTCAACACAGACAGCATCGTCAGAAGGAAAGTTGATAAAATAAATATAAAATTTATTTTGTATTGTTCGATACATATGGGTACCGAACCGAAAGCACTGTATCGAACGGTTCAATATCGATACGAGTATTGTTGCACCCCTACAGAGTACATACACGGTGTAAAATACAAATTACTATCGTATCATCATGTTTTTACAACACCATAACTTTTACCTCCACTCATCAAAGTTAAATACCTCCACCTTTGGAAATTTAATTGTAAACTAAATATGAAGTAGTAACTTAGTAAACAGAGACATTCATTGAAATTCACCATTTTCCTCTTTCTATCTTATTAGTCGCCTAATAACCTCTTTTTTTGAGGTCATTTATGTTTGGATACAGCGTCAACTCCACACTTAAACTGTTTCACAGGCTCTGTCCACACACAGAAACACAAATCTTTTCCTGGCTGTATACACATTGAATGCAGTGTACCTTTTATAGTTGTTGCCTCAGACTTTTGGAAAACACTTCAAATAAGATGAAACCTTATTTAAAAACTTGTTGCTGTTGTTGTTGTTTTTAATAATAATAACTTTAATAAATCTCATCTTATATGTATAATAGCTCAATCAATGTTCATACACTCCTTCTAACCAGAAGTCTGATTTGAGGAGTGAGCGTAAACTAAAGTGACCTACTCTGCCTCAACATTTCCTCCTTTTCATCCACAGGCCTGAAGGAGAGAGATTTATACTCTGTGTTGAACACATGCAATGATTTGTCTTTACGGGATGGACAAGTCACATGGCAGGAAGTGCTGCAGTTGTCCAGAGAGCCCAAAGGACGCATTCCTATGGCAACCTTCACCCGCATAGTGCAGAGTTTACAAAGGTATAAGCCCAGAGCATATAAGCATATTATTTAAGTTTTATGACATATTACGTTGTGTTCATGGAAAAAGAGGCAGTGGTCTGTGTGGTTTCTTGAGATTCCTTTAATAATTCATAATACTGTATTGTTATTATGTAATTATTTGCATTCTCTTTCTTTACAACTCAGATATTAATAAGAATAAACAATATCCTTTATTTTCCCTTTTCTTCCCTTTAAGTTTTTGTCTCAGGTTTCGATCAGAGTGTGTTTAGAGTTTTAAGCCATATTACAAAGTTTTAAATAAGCATTACACTTGAATCTTTTCCTGCAGTCTGATTGGTCCATCTCATTGCCACAATACTGACGACCTGCTGGCTTTAACCAATCCGGAGGTGAAGCAAGCCTTTGAGGACTTTTTTCTCCCCACAGAAAGTGACAAAACCAGAGCTCACCTCACACTGGCAGGTAAAGTACTCATAATTAGCTTTTAGTACACTGAGTGTAAACCGCTGTAAATGTATTGGTGAGTTTTTTGGGGTTTTTTCCCACAGCTCATCTGTGGACACAAGCTGACCCTCGGGGCCAAAATACCTTCCTTCATTGTGAAGCCAACTCTATCATGCACCTGCCTTCTAGCCTGGTTAGGAATCTTCCATCATTAATTCATGCTGCGCAACATGAATATTAATAAAATTCAGCAAAAAAACCAATACAGTAATTTATTATAATTACCGCAGATAAAGCACAATATATTGTATTGTATAAGTCCTAATCTTGTGGGAATCATAGCTACAGTTGATATTTCTTGAAGATTTTAACTTCTCACTGCTTTTGTTTGGCTTTGTTTAGATTCAAAGTGGACAACTGGGGGAACTTTCTTTCCTGCTTTCCAGCTATTATTTCCTTTACGCTAATGTGCGCCACGGCTTCCTGCACCACCTCCTGGAGACATACAGCTGGTATGGTGAGTAACTTTCTGAAGCCTGTTAGGTGGGTTTCCTTTTAAACTTTTACATCTCTTCTGTGTGCAGCTGTGTATATTTTAAAATGTGTTTTTTTGAGATTACACTCCTCAAAAATTCCTGATATTTATATCCTGTAATTTCTGCAGATAAGAACCAAGAGTCTGCACCATCATGTAAGTGCTTAAAAGTACTTTACCCACAAATCCTTGCCAGGTGTTTGTTTTATTCATTCCAGTTTCTTTTTGTCCTCTCAGCTTCCATCCAGGACGATTTAAAGGATTGCCGTAATTTCTTGCGGCGTCACGCCTCCACACTCTCCTCCTGGCCAGCTCTTTTCATTCAGCAGGCCCTCAATGAACCTCAAGAGACCTCTGCTCACACCTGGGGAAAAGGCATGGTGGGCAAAGGAGGAGTGCGGGTAATTGAGTGTCTGAACATTGATGGGAACAGTGATGGTGAAGAAAAAAGGTAAGGGGTTCTCCTTCAAGGTGATTTTTTTTTTTTTTTATTGTCAGTAGAAGAGTTCTTGATGTCTCTTACTGTAATAAAAGTGGTCATGCAGCACTTTAAAAATATATTAAGACAAAGGTTTTAGCACCAACATGAACTTAAAAGTATAACAATAAGTTTCACCCGGAGAAGTCATACTTTAAAGCAGGGATGGGGAACTCCAGGCCTTGAGGGCCAGTGTCGTGCAGGATTTAGATCTCACCCTGGGTCAACACACCTGAATCAAATCATTAGTTCATTACCAGGCCTCTGAAGAACTTCAAGACATGTTGAGGAGGTAATTTAGCCATTTAAATCAGCTGTGTTGGATACAGGACACATCTAAAACCTGTAGGACACCGGCCCTTGAGGCCTGAAGTTCCCCTTCCCCTGCTTTAAAGGGATGTGCTATTTTCAGATATATTTTATACAGAAAATGAAGATAAGGTTCATAATTCTGTGTTAACTGGGGTCTAATCCTCTAAAAAGAACGGAAAGTCCATTGTGTTGTACCGCCATGTTTCTGCAGTAGCTTTGCAGAACTTGATGGTATCTCCTGACCACTAGAGGTCACCAACTGAAGTTTTTTTTTTTTTTTCCTGAAGGCTTTTTGCCTGTTGTCCAAGAGTACATATTTTTGGGGCTAAAAATAAAATAATCTTTCTGCATCTTTTCTGCAATGTATACTGTAAATTGTATATGCTTATATTATAGGAAATGGTAAATGTACTTGTGGGATCAGTAATACCAGCAGAAGTACAAAACAAATAAGATATATGTGTATGTTGGATAATATAGTCCATATTGTTTTATTGTGTTGATATTCTTGTGCGTTTGAACTCCTGAACTCAGCGAGCTGCTGTCAACCTTCCCCTCGGAGCCCACCTCTCTGGTTGTGAGCCAGGATGACCAGATGATGGTGGTTGGTACTGGCGAGGGAACTCTACATTTCATCCACACGCAGACTGGACAGGTACAAATGTGTTTGTTTTAAACACATTTTATAACGTTGTGGATCAACTCAGCAGCTTGTATTCATGCTTTGAATTTGTGAGATCAGTAGCAGACTGGATTCATTGACCATGTTTGTGTGTAGTTAATTTCCAGTTGGTATTTATTGTCATTAATGTGAACTTTATGCGTTTGCTGTTTTTATTTCTAGCTGAGACATTTTCTACCCTGATTAAACAAAAATAAATTCATACATAAATAATGTGCTGTCACACTTGCTGAGAATAAGAAGCCTTTAAAATGTCTAATATGCACTTTCTCCTGGCTGTGAGCAGGAGGTGAAGTCTCTGATCAGCAGCTGTGACGGCATCTCGAGCTGTGTCTTCCTGAAGGACTTACGACTTGCTACCACCTCCTTTGATGGGCGAATAGAAGTGTGGGACATTGAAAATGGATGCAGGTGTGAGAAGGGTTAAAAGATTGGTTTAGATTTAATTTTTTACAAATATAGCACCGAATCTTTAAAGTCATTTTACTTGTGTTTCTGTAGGACTGACGTTATTGATGGCCACACTAATATGATAACAGGAAGTGATGTCACTGCAGACAAGAAGCACCTCGCCACGGTTTCCCTCGACTGCATGATTAAAGTAACACTAAAAAGATGTTTGTGTTTTTCTGCCTCGACTTCTGTCTTGATTCAGTATCATGTGAAATAGGACCTCAGGAATGCCAGCGCATGTGGATCAAAAACAAACAGTGTTATGTAATTTAGTTTTGTAGAGTGTTCATTGAACGAAATAATCTTCAATATCAGCTAGATTGTAATTAAGGTTCACAGAAAGGTAGAATATGTCCACTATTTTTCCAGCGTCTGTGTATAATAATGTTCAACACTTATGATTATGAGTTTAGCCAAAGTTGAGCAGCCCTTATGTAGCTACAGTTGCATAAAAAAGTAACTTTGCTTTCTTTTTTTCATAATCATTGGAAGTTGAAATTGTTCTCTAGCTCTAGTCTGTCTCCCTGAGGGTGAAAGTGATGATTAAGTGATGATGTGTTGTTAGTCATTTGTGCAGCTGCTTTGTTATGGTTTACAGCCTGACGCTGCACTGCCAGGTTTGACATCGTTCCTCGACTGTATTAATCAAACCTGTTTCTTCTCTTCAGGTGTGGTCTTCTGATAAAGGTACTGAAGTGTCCTCCGTGCTCAGCAGAAGCCCTATGAACTGTGTGACCTTTGACCCTAAGGGTCACCTTCTGGCTGCTGGCTGCTGGAATGGAAATGTGATCATGTGGAACTGGCTCAAGAATAAAAAACTAACAGTGAGCTCAATGCTGTGAATGTTGCAATGTTATTTCATTTTCACCATGAATGTATGTTAAAAATACATAATCAGTTCTACTAAAGATCTACAGGAGAAAAAAAATTGGACCATAAATATAACTGAAGTATGGAATATCGGAACCAATGAAAACATGTCTACAAAAGGGGGTGTGGTCTATTGAAACTGAGATATTTATTTTTAATTTCAGTTCTTTAGCAGAATAGGGCTTTTTTGAAAGTATTATTATTATTATTATTATTATTATTATTAGAGAACAGCTGAAAGAAGAACTACTTCAGATAATGCACTCACTGTTTTTCTCTCTCTCCATCAGTCCCTGTGCGGCCACACACGATCAGTGCGCAGCCTCTCTTTTTCTCCCTACTCCTCCATGCTCTGCTCTGGCTCTGTGTCTGGGGAGGTGAGGGTGTGGTCAGTGCCCACCTCCACCTGTGTGGGATGTTTCCAGGCTCACTGTGAAGCCACAGAGTCCCTCACCTTCCTGGAGGAAGGATCCATGCTTCTGAGCGCTGGCTCTGATCACATGGTGAGACATCAGTCAGCACATAATAAAGCTTCTGCTTTTCCCTTCAAATGTTGCTTATTTTAATAACCATTTGGTTTTGTATAAAATAACTTTTGGTTTAAAACATCTTGATGCATTCTCAATCATCCAGGTAAGTAAATCTCCGAACGTTGATTCTGTTCATCTGGATGTAGAGTTTTCAGAAAACTCTACGTCCAGATGAACAGAATCAACGTTCGGAGATAGCCTTTTGTTGTTTTCTGATTTATCTGAGATGACTGATATGACACTGCTGTTTATTTTCTCAAAAACGACCTCAAAAAGCACCACCTCTGAAGCAGTCATAGTGCAGTTATCAGGAGAAAGTCAGTGCAGGAACAGGCACCAGTATCTTCTCACAAACAAAGATTTCAGTGATTATAAAGCTAATCATCACCACCTCCCATTTCTGTTTTTTCTGTTCAAACAGCTCAACCTCTGGTCTGGAGGACTTGGACGTTCTGTCACTGAATTAAAATGTGATGATGTAAGTTCTAATATTTTGCTGGACCCCTTTTAACTTTAATGATGCTGCACATTTACAAGGATCTTGTACTGATGATGTTAAGTGTTAAGGTGGGGCTCTATTGATGGAAAAACCTGTTCATTCATATATTCATGAATTTCAGCATCTTCATGTTCATGTTTTTTTTTTTTTTTTTTTTTTTTTTTTTTTTTCTTCTTCTTCTTCGTCAGTGGATGCAGGAACCACCTCTGAAAAAGCTAAAGGCTGTAACGTCTCAGCCTGCTGCTCTGTGTGTGGCTGTGAATGGAGACTATGTTGCTGTGGGATACCACGCTGATGGCATCAAACTTTTCAGCCTCAGATCAGGTGTGTTGTGAGCTACGAATGTTTCAAAAATGTTTACCAGATGGAATCACTACAAGAAAGTGTGTGTGTGTGTGTGTGTGTGTGTGTGTGTGTGTGTGTGTGTGTGTGTGTGTGTGTGTGTGTGTGTGTGTGTGTGTGTGTGATGAAGTGGGGCCAGTGGCTCAAAAAAGACATCTCTGGCATTAAAATTCAAAGCATCTCCTCTAGGTTTTTTCCTTTCTTGCTCTTTTTAAGTGTGTGCACTATAAAAGAAACAAACTGTACCAAAATTAATTTTTCAGGTGAGAAGATTTGGGCCTCCGTGGACCTGGACGTGTCTGTACCGTGCATGCTGTGGGTCATGTTAGAAGCAGAGCAGACCGACACCGATCTGCTGGTGTCTGGAGGAAGTGACAAATTTCTGCGGGTGTGGAAGAGAAAACAAGAAGAGGAGGGAATGACAGAAGTCCTGGAAATGGTGGGAGTGTTTGGTGTGCAATCGGGCACCATCCAGGCACTCGCACAAAACTCCACGTACCTGGCGACAGCTTCAGGTAGGTGTGATTGGTGGTAGTGATTATGCTTTCTTCTCAGGGTATTATCAAAAGTTTCTCAAGTTCCAGTCAGTTTGACTTATGTCTAAAAATGTTTTACAATGTTGCTCTTTGAATTAGATGACTTCACCATTGGGCTGTGGTTATTGTCTGATCTGACCTGTGACCCTCCGATCCAGCCAAATTCAATACTGAGGGGCCACAGTGGCGGAGTCACGTGTCTGGCTTTCAGTCCAGATGGTGCACAGCTGCTGTCTGGTGGAAAAGATCAGGTACCTGTAACTCTTCCCCCCCTTATGAACCTTATGAGAGTACCTCAATAAAAGGTTACAACTGTGAAATCAGTATGAGAGGGGGAGAACGTTGTCTCATTTGAGAGGGTGAAATCATGAATTCTGGGTTATTCTTACTTAAAAAAATAAAATAATAATAATATTAATAATGATATCATGTAGTTGCAGTGCTTCATAGATTCAGATTAGGGATACTGCCTACTGAACATGTAAGATTTTTTGGTACACTTAAATTACCTTATAAGGTAACTAAAACTCCATCCATCCATCCATCCATCTTCTTCCGCTTTATCCGGGGCCGGGGATAAAGAGCTGGTCCAGTGTTTCGCGACCAGGACAAAAACTGCATTGTTCCTCCTGTATCTGAGGTTCGACTAGTGGACAAACTCTCCTTTCCAGCACCCTGGCATAGACTTTCCCAGGGAGGCTGAGGAGTCTGATCCCCCTGTAGTTGGAACACACCCTCCGGTCCCCCTTCTTAAAGATGGGGACCACCACCCCGTTCTGCCAGTCCAGAGGTACTGCCCCTGATCTCCACGCAACATTGCAGAGGCTTGTCAGCCAGGACAGCCCTACAATGTCCAGAGCCTTCAGGAACTCGGGGCGGACCTAATCCACACCAGGGGCTCTGCCACCAAGGAGTTGTTTAACTGCCTAAGTGACCTCTCCCCTGGAAATTGGCGGGTCATCCCCAGACTCTGCTTCCTCCTCGTAAGACATGTCAGTGGGATTAAGGAGGTCCTCGACGTATTCCTTCCACCGCCCGACAATTTTCTCAGTCGAAGTGAGCAGCGCTCCACCAGCACTATACACAGTGCAGGTAGAGCACCACTTTCGCCTCCTGAGTTGCCTGACTGTTTGACAGAATCTCTTCGAGGCAGTCCGAAAGTCTTTTTCCATGGCCTCTCCGAACTCCTCCCCCACCCGAGTTTTTGCTTCAGCCACTGCCCGAGCCGCATTCCGCTTGGCCTGTCGGTACCTGTCAGCTGCCTCCAAAGTCCCACAGGCTAGCCAAGCCCGATAGGACTCCTTCTTCAGCCTGGTGTCCACCATTTGGTTCGGGGGTTACCACCACGACAGGCACCAACCACTTTGCGGCCGCAGCTCAATGCAGCGGCTTCGGCAATGGAGATGCTGAACATGGTCCATTCGGACTCAATGTCCCCACTCTCCCTCGGAATGCTGTTGAAGCTCTGCCAGAGGTGTGTGTTGAAGATCTCACGGACTGGGGCCTCCGTGAATCGCTACCTTATCGTGGTGGAGGGGTTCCCATGGGCTATGTTGTCCGGGGGCTTTTGCCCCCGATAGGGTCTCCCATGGCAAATTGGTCCTGGGTGAGGGACCAGACAAAGAGCGATTCAGAAGACCCTTATGAGGAGAACATTGAAGGAACAGTTTAGCCTGACGGGATAGGGTTATCGGGCCCCGCCCTGGAGACAGGCCTGGGGAGGGTGCCCGAGGGCGAGTGTGCCCGAGGGCGAGCGTGTGGTGGCCAGGCCTTAGTCCATGGGGCCCGGCCGGGCACAGCCCGAAAAGGGGACATGGGCCCATCCTCCCGCAGGCCCACCACCCGCAGGTGGTGCCGTAGGGGTTGGGTGCATTGTGTGCTGGGTAACAGCCAGGAGCGGAGGCCCTGGCGGACTGATCCCCGGCTACCAAGACTGGCAATTGGGAACTAAAACTCATGTAGTGTAATTAAAAGTGTAGTGTTTCAGTGTGGAATGCAGAAAAATAAAGCACATAAAACATAAACACTAACAGTAGCTGATTAAATGCACTTGTTATATTCTACCTCTGGAGAGAGCTACATTGGTTTTCTCTTCATCTGTTATCATAAACATTTGATTGTTTCAGGCTCTGATGGTGTGGGATGTGACTGCTCCTGCTGTTCGTTCTAAGACTCTGCCTCATGCTCACCGAGACTGGGTCACAGGCTGCGTTTGGACTCCAGATTGTGTGGTTGGTCTTCTTTTTCTTTTTTTCTTTTCATATTTTGTTTGTGTCATAAAGCAGTGGTTCTGAAAGTGGGATCTGTGGTCCACAGCCAAGAGATCAAATTAATTATATATACAAAGCTGTGATGTTATATTAAAATGGGGATGGAGGCATGTCGAGACCAACCAAACAAGCGTCCTTTGTCCTTTACTACAATCACAGTTATTGTAGGACAGTGGAAAGAAAAATACAAATAGTGGCCTTTGCCTGATCCTTGTCGGGGTTATGAGTGGTGCTTTGAAAATTTTCTCCCCTGTTTAGTGTCATTGGTGCTAAAATGTCTCACACCTGACTCCATATTGCACTGTTACCTCACAGTACAACAAGATCAAATTCAACAGGGCAACTAAGGAAAAGCAACAGGTGGCATCACAAGATTTCATGTAAAAATTCTTTAGTCGTATGTACTGTATTCATGATAGTTAAACTGTTTATGGTCAAGTCTTTCAATTTAAAAATAAAAAATAAAGAAACTTAGTCAAGAATTGCTGTACAGCTATATTGTAGAAAGGTTTTGTGGAAAAATTTGGCTCATTTAGTTAATAAACAGTGTATCGAAGAGGGTTGCTGTACATGTTTGGGTTGTTTTTGTTGTTGTTGTTTTTTGGGTGGGTGGGGTCTATGTGTTTGTTTGTTTGTTTTTAAACTAATTTTCTGTTTTTCCTTTTTTTTTTTTTTTTGGAGCCTAAAGTGTCCACATTTGGCTAAGAAGATGGAGTGTTAATTTATCAGCTAAGGCTAGCAAGCTTGGAAGCAATGCACAGACACGCATATCTGATAATTACATCTAAGTAACATACAAGTGCTTTCAAAAATGTGTTTTTTGTTTTTGTTCCAGTTAAGCTCTTCAAATGACGGCAGACTTTGTTCGTGGGACCTTCAGGCTGGGCAGTGTCTGAGGGAAATCTCCTGGACAAGTCCACTTACCTCTGTCTGCTGTCTGGTGAGTCACTTATGCAGCTTTAAGTAAATAAGCTCTCTATATTGTGTACAATGTAAAGAACTGTTTAACTATAGCATGAAATTGTCTTTTTCTTTGGTTTGATAAATTATTTTCTTTGTTGACCTGCTCTGTCGTGCTTTCTGTGGGCAGGGACAATATGTGATAGCCAGCTGTGCAGAGGGGGCACTGCATGTCTGGAAGTGGGAAACAAACACTGAAATCTGCCATATTTCTGCTCACATGAGACGCATACACCACTGCTCTCTCCTCCCAAATACAGGTACCTGAGAAAACATGCTGGGAAGTGATTACACACATAGTCTCCTCCTCTTTCCATCATTCAGTACGCTGTATTGAGTTAATACTGCATATTCTGAAATTAATATTTGATATTTCTAAGCCCACTCTTTGTTTTTAAGACAAAGGGAAGGAAGTGAAGTCAGAAGAAATGTCCGTTTTCACAGCGTCTGATGATGGCACAGTGAAATTTTGGAAACCCTTACAGGTCTCTCAAACAAATAAAAAAAAATCCTCTGAATTTTTAAAGTGCCCTGCTGCTTCTTCAGATGTATTTTCTCACTGACTAGATATGTCGGTTTATTTCCAGGTGGAGCACTTTAGCACCTTTCGCGGTCACAGCGGTGCGATTCATGGAGTCGTTTGCAAGGAAAGGGTCCCACAATTCTTCACTGTTTCTGAAGACCGCTCGCTGCGATGCTGGACATGGGCAAGAGGTAAAAAAAAAAATTGGTTTAAATTGAGACTTTTATTTTTTTACCATTTATATAAATGATACAAATCATAATTATCAACTCACAAGTGTCTACAAATCTGCTGGGAAGGCACCTAAAGAAAGCTCAGCAAAAACCCGTAGTGATCCCGTATGTGTCAGGAGTATTGGAACAGTTAAACACAGTGTCTCTGTGGCTTTTAAACCCCAACTCTCTGTGAATGGTACTCATGGCTATTGATCAGTGGTCTTTGATCAGTGGTTGTTGACCAATCGTCATGACAATTTGCATGATCAAGGAACCAATCTCCCAACCCATTGTTCCTTCAGTGGTGCTAGTTTCAGTCACTGTACAAATGTACTGTGTATAAGATTTGGGAAACCTGCAGTCAGCTGAGACTGAAGAAGTCACTTGGATGAGTGACGAAACGTTTCTCTCACTGAAAACGCTACGTCCAGATGAATAAAATCAACTTTTAGGGAGCTACAAATCTCTCATTTTTCTTATTTTAGTACCAACTGTTTGGCTTCAGCTTATGTTCCATAAATTGGCACAGTAAGCCAGTAGAAACATCTCAAATTTGAAAATGGATTTAACTCTCGTTATTTTATTTTTTTACTGTATTAAAAAGTCAATATTTATCATCTGCAATTAGGTAATGAACATTTGAAAATTGGTTAACGACGCATTATTATGTGGCCTTTTGCAGCTGTAAGTGCTTATGAGTAATGATGTTTAAAATGCTCCCCTTTTGTGCACTGATAAGGAGGACGTTATATAGAGAGATGCAAAAAGAGAGGTATTATGTTAAATATTAATGTCTTTAATTATTTTTCCATGTTCCCATTAAATTTCTCACCAATATTGTGCAAAATTAGCTACTTAAAATGTCTTTAAAACTCCTTATAATTTTCATTTCCTTTCAAGAAAAACCCTTTTTATGTTTATGCACGTCTTCTTGTGTTAGAGCCCAGACTTCATTTCAGGAAATCTTGAACCAATTAGCTGCGATGTCCATCTCAGTCATTGTGTTCAAAATGGTGTGCCCACAATCCAGCACACAAATCTATGTACTTATAATGACTGCATTTAAAGTTTACGAGAGTGCATCATTTTGGTTTCAGATGCAATTGTCAATGTCAACAAATCAATGTGTCTTTATGACTACAATATTCTTTTTTTATATTTAACAAAAAGCCTCAAAAAAACTTATTGTACCTTTTAAAACATAAATGAATGATGGTGACAAAGATTGGGAGATATGAGTATCAATTAGAATTTCTTCAGTGTTGAATTAATCAAAGAAGATTTGTTTTAAATCTAAAAATAAAATAAGTACTACTGAACACGTGCTGGGAGCTAAACTGGTGCCCTATGTAGCCTTATCTTTAAAGTAATTACAGTGTTATTAAGGGTCCTTATACACATTTTGTTATGAAAACTGTGTTTCTTCTTTTTTCCACAGCAAGTCCTCCAAACCTGAAAGGCTCGGTCACA
This sequence comes from Rhamphochromis longiceps, assembly GCF_057381845.1. NCBI lineage: Eukaryota > Metazoa > Chordata > Actinopteri > Cichliformes > Cichlidae > Rhamphochromis > Rhamphochromis longiceps. The sequence goes on from NC_140574.1 coordinate 9,842,883, forward strand.
GCTCTGTGCTTCTGTCAAAATGATGACCTGCTCCTCGCTGGGTATGAATCTGGTTTGCTCGAGTTGTGGCAAAACAACTCAGTGGTTGGCCACAAGCAGGTGAAGAAGTGTACAAAGAAAAATAGTTTTTTTTAAACTCTTTTTAAATCTGTTTTTTTTTTTTGTTTGTTTGTTTTTTGACCATGCCATCCATCTTTTTGTGTGTGTGTGTGTGTGTGTGTGTGTGTGTGTGTGTGTGTGTGTGTGTGTGTGTGTGTGTGTGTGTGTGTGTGTGTGTGTGTGTGTGTGTGTGTGTGTGTGTGTGTGTGTGTGTCAGGTATTTGATGACCCCATTACAGCGGTCTGCTCCATGCCTGATAGTCAGATCGCTGTGGCGAGTGTGAAACTTATTGGTGTTTGGAAGCTGGTGTGGAATAAAAAACATGACACAGCAAGGTAAACACCAACAGCTAATACATAAGATGCCCAAGCACTCTCATCTGCATTAGTCCTATAAAGTTAAAGACAATAACTAATTTTGCCTAGTTTGCTTAATAAAAAAACAATCATATGACTGTCTAAGCGCTGTGGTAAACTGGCACGTGAAAGCTGTTTTGTGTTGATTAAGATTGTGAAGTTTAACTGATTCTGAGCTTCAGTGCATCAGCAGTGGAGGGAGACATCACATGAGGTATTATGAGTTTCAGTCTTCACACTAACTAATTCTTTAATTTTTGTCTCTTGCTTCCAGCTTGGTGAAGGTAACCACCTACACAGTCAGTGAACCAGTGGTGCGCCTCTTCTACTGCACTGCTTTATTTGGGGTGAACAAAACTGGAGAAGTATTTGATGTGGCACCCAAGAACAATGAGGGCAGCTGGCACAATAAAGTCAACAAGTAATGTATTTTTCATGCTTTTTTTTTATTTTTTAAATCAGCCATTCAGCATAATAATCCTCTCATACTGGACTACATTCTAAAACAAGCTGTTTTAGCTTCTTTCCTCAAACTATAGCAGACCTTGGATCAAAATGCTTATTTGATATTTGCATGACCAAAATCCAGTTCAACAGCTCTTTGATGGATTCCTTGTTGCTTGTTTTTGGTAACTCTAAATGTGGGTTGTCTCTTGTTATCAGTTGGCACTATGAAGTTGAATTTCACTGCGTGATCCACAATGATAAGAAAAGCGTGTGGCTGGTGGGTGAATCAAAGGGAGAGATTTACATCGGCTTCCTTGTGAGTATACGAACCAGCATTACTCCACATTAAGCGTTAATTCACCATCAAAACCATTCTGAAGATGAAAAGAATTGGTATTTTAGGAAATAATCCCCTCCCTTGAACTGTGGACACTCATCATCTCTTGTGAACAGATTTAGTACATGTCTATAGGCAGAGATGGGCAGTAACGCGTTACTGTAATCCGCTTACTTTTTTAAAGTACTGAGTAATGTAAGGGATTACTATTGCAAAAAAATGTAATTAGATTACTGTTACTTTCCCGTAGGCACACTGTGTTACTAAACCCTGATTTTTGTTTGTGAGAGTATCTCATGACAACGACGTAAGCGCGTGCAACACCCGTGGCAGCAACAGACGTGTGTATATCAACAATGGAGAGAGTACGACCATGCAGCGTTTAAAGCATGGAAGTACTGACATTGGTAAATGGCCTGTATTTGTATAGCGCTTTACTAGTCCCTAAGGACCCCAAAGCGCTTTACACATCCAGTCATCCACCCATTCATGCACACATTCACACACTTGTCATTAGGGCTGCTCAATTAATCGAATTTTAATCACGATTACGATCTGGGCTTTCAACGATCATTAAAAATGACTGAGCCGATTATTAGCCCCTCCCTCATTTATCCGCGACACCTTAAAGGCCGGTCCGTGAAAATATTGTCGGGCATAAACCGTCCGTGGCGCAAAAAAGGTTGGAGACCGCTGATTAAGAGGACCCGAGGGAAGCTCGGAAAGCTAAGCAGAAGTTATTTGGAGAGTGACTGCCGTTGGTTGAAAAGAGAGTTTAAAAAAAAAAAAAACTTCAGTGGTGTTGCACACTATTTTATATTATTATTTTAAAGTCATTGTTAACCCTTTAAAGCCGGTCAGAGCAGCACGCTCCGTTTTGCGTAACTATTTTTAAATCCCTGTAGAACCTGAACCGTGTAAGCTAGCGCAATAATTTGTTTTGCATATGAAACCGGAGGAGTTGTACTTACATCTGATGCCATCAGCTTGTCCTCGGTCACGGTTTCGTTCCACATATAGCTTTGCAAAAACTGCATAAAAAGCGCTTGCAGGAACAAAAGCATAATATTCCAGAAACACGCTTTGCCGTTCCTATCAGCTGTTCGTAACACTTCCCACAGTGAAATGATGCACATGCTGTTTTCTTTGCAAATTTGCATCATAGGATTGTTTTTTGTTTTTCCTGCAGTATATAAAAATTGCTGTATCTCCAAAATAAAACTATGAAGACACTCAAAATAAATTTCCTGTGGTGGGAAACTATTTTTTGCAACTTTATTGTATTTAAAGTTTTGAGGGATAAACCTCTTAAACTTCTCCAAGTAGAAATATATGTAAACAAAACAAAAGCGATTTTCAATTTTTTTTTGTAGTTTATTGCACTTTTTTGCAATTTATGTAATTACTATGCACTTAATGCATACATATTATTAAAATCTGGGCTATAACAGTTGTATTGATGTATAGCAACTTGAAATGCTCCCACAAATGGCACTACAGCATGTAAAAAAAAATAAATAAAAATAATATAAGCTCTGGTGGACTTGGTTCTATAGTAGGTCTTAAAGGGTTAAATAAATATCGTCAAATAATCGTGATCTCAATTTCAGTGAAAATAATCGTGATTATCATTTTTGCCATAATCGAGCAGCCCTACTTGTCATGGCAAGCTACATGTAGCCACAGCCACCCTGGGGCGCACTGACAGAGGCATTACTTTGAGTTTGATTCCATAAAAAGTGACAAAAACATTAGCATCCATTGTGCACTCTTCGTGGGAAGAAAACTTCTTTCTACAGCAAAAATTTTAACTTCAAATCTGAGCAACCACCTAGCACACTGCCACAGGAATGTGAAAATCACAGAGAAAACCCCGGATCCCCCCACTGACATGACCGTTGAGGCACCGGTGATAACACTGAGTAATAAGACACCGATGAAAAGACAGCTGACAATCATATCCTCTTAATTTTCAGTTTCCCATGAGTCGGGAAACATCCCTTGAAAGAGCTTTCAGTGAACTGAACATGAAATGTGACGAGGAGGAGGGGAAGAAGAAGAGGACCCTGATAACAGCTGTGATAATGGATAACGGTAAACATCAGACCTGGAAGTAAAAGATGTTTACTTCAGTTGATTTTTCATGCTAATTTGGTCTCAGAAAAATAGTCAAGATATTCACTTTTCTGCAGCATATGACTAAAACATTGTATTCCTATGCATCACTGCCTAGATTTTGCACCCTTGCTTTAAAATAATGGTCAAGATGATGCAGGGTATTCAAATATTGTAAATAAGAAGACTGTTAAGTAGAATTCCACCACACTGTTTTGCTTCCTGTTGGTTAAATTCATAAGGTAACTAAGCAAATAAGGTAACTAGGCAACACCTCTGCTCTCCCATACCATATATACACATATAGAAAATGTCCCAATGATCCCAACAGCCAATCAGAGGACTACTGAGGTTAATCTGATTAATGAGTATCTTGGACACGTGCATTAGGAGTCAGACATCATTAGAAAATCCATATAACTTCCAAACTCTGAAAAGTTCAGAGCACAAAACGAAACTTGTTTACACATGAAAACATTGCAATATCAAGCATGTTCTATGTGTATATGGAGATTCTGTCACACCTGAAATGTTTGTCTGTTTTAGATTTTGTGGTGTGTGGAGATGCGGAGGGCAACATGTGGTTCAATCGCCCACCAGAGCTGTCCTCATGGAGCAAAAGAAAGCCTGTAAGAGTTCAAGAGTGAGAGAAGAGAGTGACTGACATGAACATGTAAAACTGAACATTTCAAGCAGTATGAAACCTGAGTTTTTGGCTCACATTGATTATTTGGGCAAATGGTGACCATACACTTAATATCAAGCTTCACTATTGTAAAAACGTTTTCTTACTTTCTTCCTGTCTGACAGAGAAAAAAAAAGAAAAAAGCTTAATAAGTTCCCAGTAACGTCTGAGGTCTTTTAACAAAGCAGAAAGAGAGAAAACTGCCAAAAAAAAGCTGAAAATTCTCATATTTCAGCAGGTAAAATTACAAATCTGGCAATTTTTCCTCTGAATTTTTAAAATTTATTTATAGACAAATCAAATTTGGTCATCTTGATTTAAATGTACAGAGAAAAGAAAGCAGACAGCAGACATGATATACAACTTTCCTCCTTGTAATTGTGATGCTTTATCTGCAGGCTCACAGTGACAGGATCAGTGTGCTGAGACTCACTGACAGCACCATCATCTCAGCCTCCTATGACCGGACAGTGAAGCTGTGGGACAGAGACACCAAGAATCAGGTACTCTACAAACTCCACAAAACAATCTGGTCATAGATTATGTTTGTCTCCTTATCACATTCTTGCTAACTTACTGTGTTTACAGTGTTTTTGCAGCTGAAAACAGTACCCAGCAAATACATTTTACAGTTATCTCTACTAGTAAATTACAGTCTCTACTTGTGAGGTGTGTTAAATCTTTTAACTTAATTTCCTGAATAGGAATAAATTGTTTTATGCCTCAGCTTTCCCCTATAAATACAACATTTGATATTTTCCCCTATACCAATGATGCGTTTTGACATTTGATTATATATATGAATTAAGACCTGGTTTGACAACCATTAGAATAGTTTCTGGGTTTTTCCAAGAGTAGCAGCAAAGTTGTAAGATTCCTGGCTTTATATTGTAAAAATTGTGAGATTAATTGTCAAATTATTTTAACTTCTCTTAAAGCAAGGATGATTTTCTTCACCCTGTCTCCTTTTCTTTCTGCAGGTGGGCTTGTTTGTGTGTGGAGGTCCTGTTCTGATCTTGGAGGTGAATCCACAAAGACCCACTGAGCTGGTCTGCAGTGACGGAGAAAGAAAGCTCTACTTCCTCTCTTGGAGAGAGTAATTCTCTCTGCGTTACACTCTAAGCTTTAGGAATTCAGGATAGTGTTGTGACTTGTTACAAACTAAGCAAAGACCAATAGGAATGCTTTCATTTTGGTGTCGTATGTACAATAAATTCATGTGAAGAAAAAAGAAAGTGAAATGTTTACCTAGCCACATTTGACCTACCTTTAATTTAGATGGAGAAACTTGCAAACATGACAAGCAAGGTTAATAAAAAAAAAAAAAAAAGCTTCAAATGTTAGAAAGATCTCTTTAATTAAAAATTCAAGCAGAAGAAGAGAAAAATGTGTTTGTCTTTTTTAAATTCTTCCCATTGTGTTATTTTGGGTGTATTTTATTAAATATTTTTACATATTTTTCAAGTGTTTACATGATTTCCCCTTGACAGTTCTTCAAGCGTTAGATGACAGCAGATATTGGTTGTTTGTTTTGATTTTAATTACTCGTTATTTCAGTTGTTTTACCTATTTAAAAAAACACATTTTATTTACTCACGTTTTAATGAAAGTTCTAGCAGAGACCCCCGGATATTTTTTAATTAATGTTTGTACAGTGACTGCTTTTGACCTCCTTAAAGAGTCAGTATATAGAGGGATCAAAAGTGGTGTCGGTATTAATGATTTTCAACACAGACTATTCTTTTTGAAGGGATTTTCTCTAAATGTATCTAAGTTTTAAGTTTGGAAAAAACGCACCGTATTTAATGAGCTATATTTTGTGTAAATTTACACAAATTCTAAAACGCCAAACATTGTTTGAAGTAGCTTTAAATGTCACATATTGATTAAGAAAAAGGTTAAAAGGTACAGTAAGCGTGCTTGCCACAGCTGATGATAGTATAATAGGTGCTTTTATTTTTAGTACACAGACAATTTTTTACAATTATTTGAGAGACATTAACTTAAGTACTTAACCTGCTGATATCCTTCTAGTTGTATTTTTATACCCTAAGGCTGTAAAGGGAATTTCCGAACTGCTCCCGAATACTTGTGTCAAGCCAGCCTCCAATTCGAGACTTGCAGTCAAGCCAGCCTCCAGTTTGTTTTACGTTCCCTGTGTATTCAAAGTATTACGGGAATGGATGTGGAAACCGGATTTCAAAATAAAAGCCAACTTCAAGTGAATTAACAGATATGTTAAGAACATAATAACATATAATTTAGGCTTTTTTTTTTTTTTACAAACTCTAATGTTAGATCTATATGACACAGCCTTGTACCCTAATTGTGCCCTGTCACTATCAAGGCCATCTTATTTTGGATTTCAAAGTAAAAGCCCTGTGAATCTTCATTTTTGAACTACTCTTTCAATGACTTAATAATGCTCTTAAAAGCAAAAGTCGTATTTCCAAATACTATTTGAACTTTATATCAACACTTTCCAACCACAGTCTTTTTACAGTGATACCATATCAATATCAAGTCAGTCTGATTTTGCCTTTCATAGTAATGGCCCTTTGAAATTGTCCATAATTGACTTAATCTTCTAACGATTCAAAATGCTCTAAAATGAAAAATTCTTGTTTCCACAGGGTAATTCCACCTTAGATCAACAGTATACAGCCCCACAGTGATACCATATCAATATCAAGTCATTCTGATTATGCCTTCCAAAATAAAAGCCTTTTTAAATTGTCCATAATTGACCTAACTTTCAGTGATTTCAAAATGTTTTAAAATGGAAATTTCCTGTTTCCACAGGGTAATTCCACTCCAGATCAACAGTATACAACCTCACGATGTTACCATATCAATATCAAGACATTCTGATATTGCTTTAAAAAATAAAAGCATTTTCAAACTGCCCATATCTGAGTTGCTCCTGGAACAATTTCAAAATGCTCTAAAATGGCACATTCCTGTTTCCACAGGGTAATTCCACTTTAGATCAACAGTATACAGCCCCACAGTGATACCATATTAATATCAAGTCATTCTGATTTTGCCTTCCAAAATAAAAGACTTTTCAAATTGCCAAGATACGACCTACTCTTTTAAAGATTTCAAAATGCTCTAAAAGTGAAAATTGCTGTTTCCACAGGATAATTTCACTTTAGGTCAACAGTATACAACCTCACGATGTTACCATATCAATTTCAAGTAATTCTGATTATGCCTTCCAAAATAATGGCCTGTTGAAAATGCCCATAATTTACCTAACTTTCAGTGATTTCAGAATGCTCTAAAAAGGAAGATTTCAGTTTCCACAGGGTAATTCCACTTTAGATCAACAGTATACAACCTCACGATGTTACCATGTCAATTTCAAGTCAGTCTGATTTTGCTTTTCAAAATAAAAGCTTTTTCAATTTGCCCATATATGACTTACTCTTGGAGCGAATTCAAAATGCTCTAAGATGGAAAATTGCTGTTTCCACAGCATAATTCCACTTTAGATCAATAGTATCCAACCCCACAGTGATACCATATCAATATCAAATCAGTCTGATGTTGCCTTCCAAAATAAAAGACTTTTCAAATTGCCGATATACGACCTACTCTTTTAAAGAATTCAGAACGCTCTAAAAATGAAACTTGCTCTTTCCACAGGATGAATCCATGTTAGATCAAAAGTGTACATCCACACCATGGTACTACTTCGATTTCAAGTCATTCTGATTTTGCCTTCCAAAATAATGGCCTGTTGAAAATGCCAATAACTTACCTAACTTTCAGTGATTTCGGAATGCTCTAAAAAGGAAATTTTCTGTTTCCACAGAATAATTTCACTTTAAATCAACAGTATACAACCCCACAGAGATACGATGTTAAGATCAAGTCACTCTGATTTTGCCTTCCAAAATAAAAGTATTTTCAAATTGCCCGTAGACGACCTACTCGTTTAACGATTTCAAAATGCTCTTAAATTGAAAGATGCTGTTTCCACAGGATAATTCCACTTTAGATCAACAGTATCCAACCCGACAGTAAAACCATGTAAATTTCATGTTGGTCTGATTTCGCCTTTCAAATTAATGGCCCGTCGAATTTGTCCATATGTGATATACTCTTTCAATTATTTCAGAATGTTTTAAAAATGAAAATTGCTGTTTCAACACATATTGGGTTTTCATTTTGAAAAGCAAAATCAGACTCAATTGATTATGACAGAATTGAATCATAAAGATGATGTAAAAGGAAGCTGAAATTGCCACTAGGTTGTAATTGATAGTACGTTTATATTTTAAGTCTGTGGAAAGATGTCATGGTTGGTTTGCAAGCTGTTTTGTAATTTCTTTATTTAGAATGACATCTTTCCACAGACTTAAAATATAAACGTACTATCAATTACAACCTAGTGGCAATTTCAGCTTCCTTTTACATCATCTTTATGATTCAATTCTGTCATAATCAATTGAGTCTGATTTTGCTTTTCAAAATGAAAACCCAATATGTGTTGAAACAGCAATTTTCATTTTTAAAACATTCTGAAATAATTGAAAGAGTATATCACATATGGACAAATTCGACGGGCCATTAATTTGAAAGGCGAAATCAGACCAACATGAAATTTACATGGTTTTACTGTCGGGTTGGATACTGTTGATCTAAAGTGGAATTATCCTGTGGAAACAGCATCTTTCAATTTAAGAGCATTTTGAAATCGTTAAACGAGTAGGTCGTCTACGGGCAATTTGAAAATACTTTTATTTTGGAAGGCAAAATCAGAGTGACTTGATCTTAACATCGTATCTCTGTGGGGTTGTATACTGTTGATTTAAAGTGAAATTATTCTGTGGAAACAGAAAATTTCCTTTTTAGAGCATTCCGAAATCACTGAAAGTTAGGTAAGTTATTGGCATTTTCAACAGGCCATTATTTTGGAAGGCAAAATCAGAATGACTTGAAATCGAAGTAGTACCATGGTGTGGATGTACACTTTTGATCTAACATGGATTCATCCTGTGGAAAGAGCAAGTTTCATTTTTAGAGCGTTCTGAATTCTTTAAAAGAGTAGGTCGTATATCGGCAATTTGAAAAGTCTTTTATTTTGGAAGGCAACATCAGACTGATTTGATATTGATATGGTATCACTGTGGGGTTGGATACTATTGATCTAAAGTGGAATTATGCTGTGGAAACAGCAATTTTCCATCTTAGAGCATTTTGAATTCGCTCCAAGAGTAAGTCATATATGGGCAAATTGAAAAAGCTTTTATTTTGAAAAGCAAAATCAGACTGACTTGAAATTGACATGGTAACATCGTGAGGTTGTATACTGTTGATCTAAAGTGGAATTACCCTGTGGAAACTGAAATCTTCCCTTTTAGAGCATTCTGAAATCACTGAAAGTTAGGTAAATTATGGGCATTTTCAACAGGCCATTATTTTGGAAGGCATAATCAGAATTACTTGAAATTGATATGGTAACATCGTGAGGTTGTATACTGTTGACCTAAAGTGAAATTATCCTGTGGAAACAGCAATTTTCACTTTTAGAGCATTTTGAAATCTTTAAAAGAGTAGGTCGTATCTTGGCAATTTGAAAAGTCTTTTATTTTGGAAGGCATAATCAGAATGACTTGATATTGATATGGTATCACTGTGGGGCTGTATACTGTTGATCTAAGGTGGAATTACCCTGTGGAAACAGGAATTTTCCTTTTTAGAGCATTTTGAAATCACTGAAAGTTAGGTCAATTATGGACAATTTGAAAAGGCTTTTATTTTTGAGAGCAAAATCAGAATGACTTGATATTGATATGGTATCACTGTGGGGCTGTATACTGTTGATCTAAAGTGGAATTACCCTGTGGAAACAGGAATGTGCCATTTTAGAGCATTTTGAAATTGTTCCAGGAGCAACTCAGATATGGGCAGTTTGAAAATGCTTTTATTTTTTAAAGCAATATCAGAATGTCTTGATATTGATATGGTAACATCGTGAGGTTGTATACTGTTGATCTGGAGTGGAATTACCCTGTGGAAACAGGAAATTTCCATTTTAAAACATTTTGAAATCACTGAAAGTTAGGTCAATTATGGACAATTTAAAAAGGCTTTTATTTTGGAAGGCATAATCAGAATGACTTGATATTGATATGGTATCACTGTGGGGCTGTATACTGTTGATCTAAGGTGGAATTACCCTGTGGAAACAAGAATTTTTCATTTTAGAGCATTTTGAATAGTTAGAAGATTAAGTCAATTATGGACAATTTCAAAGGGCCATTACTATGAAAGGCAAAATCAGACTGACTTGATATTGATATGGTATCACTGTAAAAAGACTGTGGTTGGAAAGTGTTGATATAAAGTTCAAATAGTATTTGGAAATACGACTTTTGCTTTTAAGAGCATTATTAAGTCATTGAAAGAGTAGTTCAAAAATGAAGATTCACAGGGCTTTTACTTTGAAATCCAAAATAAGATGGCCTTGATAGTGACAGGGCACAATTAGGGTACAAGGCTGTGTCATATAGATCTAACATTAGAGTTTGTAAAAAAAAAAAGCCTAAATTATATGTTATTATGTTCTTAACATATCTGTTAATTCACTCGAAGTTGGCTTTTATTTTGAAATCCGGTTTCCACATCCATTCCCGTAATACTTTGAATACACAGGGAACGTAAAACAAACTGGAGGCTGGCTTGACTGCAAGTCTCGAATTGGAGGCTGGCTTGACACCAGTTCCCGAATGCAGCAGAATCGGGTTGACCGCTCCCAGATGAGACGCTCACTCACCTGGACCACGGGGTGAAGCGGACAACCTCCGCCAGTTTCAAGCGATAACCCAGATCTGGGGGAAGTATTCCCAGCCAGTTTCTTTTTCCTTCTGTTTTGTAATTTTTTTTCCTACAAAGGAGGGAGAATCCTGACCTGCGCAGCTCGCTGAGTGAAAACAACCGACAGTATCAACAAGCAGAGGACACAAAGTCCTTCTGAGGAGCGGGACTTTTATATTTATATCCGTTAACCTCTGACAACAAACGGGACAAGTTCACCTAAGGGAGACAGCAGTTCCCTGTAATTGTACGTTAATGGTACGGTGGCCGTTACACGTCTCGCCCTTTATGGTGAACGCCTTTATAAAAATAGCGTTGATACAGTAAATATGTAACCTGTCTGTTACAGGAGCGGTACGGTAACCTTGATTTGGACCTGGAGTGTGACGGAGGAGCTGTCTCTGTGAGTACAACTTTAGTTTGTTGACGTTTGTTTTGTTTCTTCCTGAAGTCAGCTCGGTAAGCATGTTCAACACTTTACTGACCTTTACCACAAACTGCGACCACAAACAGACGCATAAGTGTGCGGAGAGTTCACGTTGGCTCTTCATCGCAAAGTAACGCCTGCGAGGTTACTTTAAGGGTTTATTTTTAAGGGACTGTAACTTACTCGGGTTGATCGAAGGCGAAAATAACCCTCCGGGTCCCTCGTTAACTCTGCCTTTCACTGTTAAACTTCCATACTTTTAAGGTTTGTCCGTTAGGACAAACTCATAAAACTCATTAAAAATAGTGAGTAATGGTAAAAGAAAATCTGCTTAGGTTGCTCAAAGCTCATGATTTTTTTTTAATTCAAAAGTTTTCTCACTTTTTTACATGAGAGATTGTTAAGCACACCAACACCAAGACGCAGTAGTCTGCTATCAGTCTGCAACTGAACAGGGTCAAGTTGGCAATTGCATACAATCTGTTTCTGATAATTTAGATATAAACTATTTGTTGAAAATCATATCTTGCTACGTGGACATAAATTTGCATTTAACAGAAATTCACGTGAATTGTCGTATTTGTACACAGCAACCTTTCTGTTCTATGGGAATATGACCATAATACAACCAGTTGTCTGTCAGCCAAAATGAGCCCTCTTGTTCGTAGTATCCACAGAGTACTATTTTAATATATTTAATAAAATATTGATGTTTGGTCTCCCTGCGTCAATACCATATCTCCATGCAAGATATCGTGATACTGTTCTAAATCAATTCTTTGCCCTGATCCTACAATTATGAGACGTTGGTTTAAATGTCCTCTAACATTACCCCAGTGAGTATGTACCATTCACTAAACTAGTGATGTTTAACTGAAAGAATAGCAGTCCAAATCTATGGTGACTATCACAAAAGGTGGCACTTGTATGATACATGATCCTGCGTCATGCCCAATAAAGCGAGTTTCTTACAACAGCTGACCTTGGAATAATATCCTCCCTCTGGAATAAATAACTGCCTGAATGTGTCACCAAGACGGCATGACTTGCCCAGAAGGACCTTGCCCCAACTAATCTACAAAGAGCACATTCACAATAATGAACAAACATGTTTTTTCTTTTTTCCTGTGACGCAGAAGAATATTTCCAGGCCTGCTGTTTTCTTCAGCCAGAACATTCGAGTAGATCCACTGGGCTCATATCCAGCACTATATTTGTTTTCAGACTCTAGCGTTTTATTGTGTAAAATAATGCCCATTTTCCTTATCGGACTTTTTCAAAACTCCAAGTTGGGGCAGTGACTGTGCATGTTCCCACGATTGGTTGAGATATAGTTGTAGTACATTCACATTCTAGTCTTTAATATACTAGCACATGTGTGTCCATAATATTTGATATAGATACATACAAATTACTTAATAAAGATTTTAAGTTAAAATAAATTAAACTTATAACAAAAACTGTTAGTAATTATTCATTCTTTTGTTTATTATTACTTTTTTCTTTCAAAATCAAAGCCTTCTTTATAGTATATTTGATTTTTGACGCTTTTATGGTTTTATGTGCTACTAGTGTAATGCACAACTTGGACAGTAGGAAGTTCTGTACTAAACAAAGTAGTTCAAAACACGGAAAATGAATAACTTTTCTCTGACATGTCACCTGTAATATACTGGAATAAATATTAAACAATCTGATTATGTCTGAGCTGCTCGGCAAATTTACCATGAGGCCCAAAGGAAGACTTTGCTTCACTTAAGTGGTCGGAAGCCAGAAGCATTGTGGTCCACTTTTAACTTGTACGTACACATGCTGTAAATACAAAAATCACTCATGATGTTTTCCAAGTCCAGACATGAAATCAGCTTCAATTCCAGATTTTAAATTCAAACATGAGATTGGAGTGAGATCTTTAAAATGTGTAAGTGCATTAGTAACAATTGCATTAGTTAAAATCTTTTCAGTTTTGAGTCCTGAGAGCAGAGCTGTAATCAGCGAGGCATTTTTTTAACTGCAGATTTACATCTTTTAATGGCAATGTTTCTTTGAGATGGATTTCAGTAAATGAATGTCTCTCTTTTTAATTTTCAATCAGCAAAAAGCCTCATTATTCAGTGGGATATTCAAAAAATCCTCCAAGTCTAAAGAACTGCTTCCATCTGCACAGGTAATGTTGCGGCTTTAATTATCCTTATTATGCTTTTTTGTTTATTTTATTAATTTTGTTGTCTTTTCAAAAGCTTGGATCGAGGACTGACTTCCAACAGATTGCAGCAATTAGCTGTAACTAATTTTAATTAATTAACTTGAAACAGTCAAATTTATGTATTTGTAATCAAATTTAAAGCAACTTTTTTTTTTTATAATTTACATACTTGTATCTCCAATTAATGATATATTTGTGGTTGTAATTATGCTGGAATGCTTAAAGGAATGCCTAAAATCTGCCAAAGAGGATCAGACATGACATTATACTACAAATGCAAATCCTGTCAAGTCAAAACCTTATGTTATGAATGTCCCAAACAAGTAATGAAAATTATCCCACAGGAATTTTCTCTAAACCAAAAGTAGTTCTTAAGTTTGTATACAGATGAAAAAAAAAATGATTAAGCCCTAACAGTAAGTTTGGATAATCAGTACCACATGCATTGATAAAAGTAATATTTTCCTGTTTGTTTCCTCTTTTGCTTCAGGTTTTGTTTTGTTTTGTTGGTCATGTTTTTAAATATTTATAAGATAACAGGGAATAACAGTTTTCTGCCTTTGTGGCTTTAATTTCCTTAGTTTCCTATAACCAAAAACACCTTTTTTTTGTTTTTGCAGGCTGCCTTGACATTACAAAATCCTGAACTGTCTGCCAGCAATGACAGTTTAACCAGCAAGTCAAAGGTAAATTTGCTCTCTTTCTGTGATATACATATTTTTTAATTCAAATTTTGCTTGTATTTTAACATAAGCATAGAAATGATGATGTGCAGAATTTATAGCAATTGCTAGTTTTCAATCCTGTCCCTATTTAACTATCTGCAGATCTTATATATGTATAAACTATAACTACAAAACTCCACTAAATGCTTGTAACTGGGGAAAATCTTCAAAGCTACAATGCAACAGAGTAAAAAAAAATACATTATTTAAAAATAATTGCAATGTGGTTCATTAAAATAGCTGCTGCTATGATTTGCTTTTAGCCAATCATTAAGCTGGACTGTTAAATATTTAATACCTATAAATGATTTGGTTTTAGTTGGACTTCACAGAGAAAAACAAAATTCATGTAATCGCTGTGGATTTCCTACCTAGTGTTATGTTTTGAAATTCTTTTCTGTACATTTCTCTTCAGGATAAATCAGGTGAGCTGGGTGGATTACGGAAACTATCTCCCAAACCAAGACATGTGCGGAGGCCTTCGCAGGTTAAACACAATCTTTTATTACATGTCCTCCACTCACTGGAGGTTCATGCAGGAAATGCTACTAATGACTAACTGGCTAAACTGTGTATTATTATGTTATTTGTTATTTACTGTGCATTCTTGTGTGCTTCAGGATCTAAAGGCCATCTCAGCCAGTAATGACAATCTGTCTGAGGACACCAATGCAAAGGTAGGTCTAATCAGCAAACAGCAATTTGAGATTCTCTTTTAAAGTTACCATTTATGTCTTAACAAAACTACATAACATCGACAAGAGGTCCATGCTAACATCAAAAGGCATTAGTCAAAATCTCTACAACATAAGAAATGCAACAAAGAAATACATCTTAATAAAAATGGTAATATTATCATTTAAATAACAGTATAGGGAATGACAATGCCTCCTTCTACTGACTACTTCTCCAGTTAACTAACCGCCTCTGTCGCTTGTTATTAAAAGTGCATTTACCACTTCATAATACAAAAAAGTACCCAAACTGAATGAATGAATTTATTTGATTGAATCTTAATGGTAACTTCAAACACCAAAGGAAAAAAGGGGACCTGATAAATGTCACTTCAAGCACAGATAAATATACTGGGCAAAAGCATGTTTTTCAGAGATTTATGAAATGGTTATCTGTTAAAACCTTTATGTGTGATTTTTCTAGTATCATCCCCTGGAAAATCCAAATGTGCTTTATTAGTGACTTACAATACGTTGGTGATTTTGAGCTACAGTAGCAATGTGCCTAAGTGGACAGGTTTTTGTTGTGTGTGTGTTTGTACGAGAGGGAAAAACCTGCATCAGCTATCTGGAAAAAGTGCTGGCAAATGTTTGGGGCACTGAACCCTCCCTGTCCATGTGACTGATGCGCCAGTTTAAACAAAGGAACTGCTACTTTATTCATTTAAAACTAAAAAAAGGTGTTTTTATACATCTCTTTATGTATCTTTGCACATCTCTTTTTGTTACTTTTAGGAGTCAGGTGGATGACAAGTAGAATTTTAATTTTTTTTTAAAAAAAGGACTCCAAAATGGGTCTGACTCCTCTTAGTTTCACCCGTGTTGAAATACATATTAAGTGGTCAAAAGGTTTTGTTTCTCTTGTTAGGAGGATTTGTCCACAACCGTTAAGATCTTAGGCAGCAACGACAATCTGCCAGTGAACAGCAACACTAAGGTGAGTTTTTTAAAAGCTGCTTCCTCCATCTGCAGCAACTAGTTTTAAAGTTCGCTTTCACCCTATAAGCAGCTAGAAATAAAAATAGTGATGGTAAATGGACTGATTCTTATATAGAGCTTTTCTACTCTCCCAGAGTACCACATTCACCCAATCACACAATTCTCACAAGCACTTTCTGTATACATAGTGCTTTCTAAGTACATTCACACTCCGATGGATGCATCAGAGAGGAACTTGGGGTTAGTATCTTGCCCAAGGATACTTGACATGCAAACTGGAGGAGCTAGGGATCGAACCACCAACCTTCCGATCAGTAGATGACCTACTCCACCTCCTGAGCTACAGCCACCCCAAAGCTCACAGCACCTGGTATTCCCAGGCGGTCTCCCATTCAAGTACTAACCAAGCCCAACCCTGCTTAGCTTCCGAGATCAGACGAGATCGGGTGTGCTCAGGGTGGTATGGCCGTAAGCCATACCACGCCGTGATCCTTCCGAGTGATTCTTGTTAAGGTAGCGCACAGCGTCAAATCCTTGCCAAACACCAATTTTAATGTGATTTGATTTTTTTCTTTAGGAGACAGGTGGGATGTTTAGCAGTATGTTTAAAAAATCCCCACACCCTCAGGTAAGAGATTAATAACAATGTTACAGTCCATTTTCTGGACTATTATGAGTATTGTAGTTGATGTTTTTTCTGACCTTCAGGAGGATTCTGCTGCACCAGATGATCTCTCTGGCAGCAATGACAAGAACCACGCAAAGGTAAGTTGTTTTTTTCCCCTGTTTGAAAAAACCAAAACCAAACAAAAGTCAGCTATCAAAAGTAAATAAGGTAACACAAGTGTCACTAATTGTCACTAAAGTCATGTTTAAGACTATATATAGTCGACCCCCAAATGCTCTTTTTTTATGCCAGACACAAAGTATGGCATAAAAAAAAAGATTGATCGCTTTTGTTTTATTTTCAAAAGTGATTTGGTGATTTGTTGCAGGGCTCAAATGTAAGGACATTGCTTGTATGACTTTAACAATGAATCTTTTTGATACTGGGTTGTTTTGGAGTTAACACTGCTGTTTTTGTCTGACTGACTTTTTTGTTTGATTACCCTTTTGTTAAGGATGATTTGTCTGTCGATGATGAACTCCTTGCTGGTAATGACAGTGCCGTGGAGAAGTCTTCAAAAGTAAGTGATAAGGTTACTGTTACAATATACAGGAAATACGATCAGTTTCTAACCTTAACTGCTCTGAATTCTGTCAGGGTGGCGTTGCAAAGGTCTTGAGGAGTCCCTTCACCTCCTCCTCTCAGGTTATTTCCTTTTTCAGTAATATCACGTCATATCACGTCCTCTACCTGCCTGTGCGATGCACATGTGATTATGCTTTCTGGTTTGTGATATACGGTACATACTTTGTATGTTACCAGGATAAGGAAAAGACTGACCACTCAGGAGACTCACAGGAGAACAGTTCTGCCACAGGGAAGCCCAAAACCAAGGAGGTTGGTTGTTTCACCAAGCTGAATTTCAGCTCTCTTTAAAGGAGATTTTGCCTCACAGTGATTGATGATATTGATGACCCGTGCTTAATCAGAGGATGCACGAATATAACAGTGTTTTAATTTTTTTGAAGAAAGAAAAACAACAGTTTGGCTTGATGATTTACTCTAAATGGTAGCTGTTTTTGTTTTACCTCATAATGGTTTCAGTCAAATGATGAAGAGCACGCTCTGCAGTGATAAACAAGTGAGAGGTCGCTTAAAATATATGAGGGACGGAGAGAGCGAATGCCTCAAAAGCATTTTAAAAATGATTATTGAAGACATCCAAGGACACTTAACAATAGAATAAAACGCATAATAGAGATGACAAAATGAAGAACAATAAAAACAAAAGAACAAGATCAAATTAACAAACAGTGGGTTCACAGTGAACAGATGGGTTTTGAGTTGAGATTTAAACTGGGAGAGAGAACCAATGTTTCTTACATCTGAGGGTAGAGAGTTCCACAGCTTGGGAGCAGAGCAGCCAAAAGTTCTGCTTCCCGTGGTGCTGACGTGGAAAGAAGCCACAGCAAATTGGATAGCAGAAGAAGATCGAAGTGAGCGGGGTATTGTGACATTAACTCAATCAAAATTGGCATCATCCACAGGAGAAAAGCTCCAACAACGATGACGAGAAGAAAGTGGACCATGGAGATAACCAGCCCACTCAAAAACAGGTTTGTGTTAATGTTTGGGTCTTCTTCTTCTTCTAAACCCAACTTTTGACTGAATGAACAGGAAGCAGGATCTTCTTCTTCTTCTTCTTCATTTAAAATTCTGTTTTACCTCATATTCAGAATAAACTGGCTGGGGGAATGACAAAGCTGAATCCATTTCGATATGCAAACAAAGTAAGGATGCTCTTGATTATCCCTTGGGGGAAAAAAATCTGAGGATTGTACAGCCACATTCATCCGTTGATTTCTGTCTGTTCTGTACAGAATGAAAAGGAGGCAGGCTCAATAGAAGAAGATTTAACTGTCAGCAACAAGAAGTCATCAGGCCATAAGCAGGTACGGCTATAGATATTTTTCCCTGTTTAAAGTACATTTGTTTGACATTTCTCAGTTTATTTAATTCAAGTTACGTTTGACAGACACTGAGGGGAAGTCTTATTTAGTAGGAAGCTTGCTGCTTCCTGTTCATTCAGTTAAAAGTTGGGTTTAGTTTCACCACCATTGAAAGTCTTTAAGATGCATCCCTGAGGCCATTTACTACATGTCTTTCCCCTGCCCTCTCTCTACTTATTCCCTGTCTTCTCTCCACTGTCCTGTCTCAACAAAGGCTTAAAAGTCCCCCTCAAAAAATCATTTTAAAAAAGGACTAAGACAAAACAAAACCAGGAATGCCACCCCGCTGTGGCCATAAGGCTTCCACAGAATTTAAATCTGGAGATCTACAGTGGCTTGCAAAAGTATTCGTATTTGAACTTTCCCACATTTTGTCACATTACAGCCACAAACATGAATCAATTTTATTGGAATTCCACGTGAAAGACCAACACAAAGTGGTGTACACGTGAGAAGTGGAACGAAAATCATACATGATTACAAACATTTTATACAAATAAAAAACTGCAAAGTGGGGTGTGTGGAATTATTCAGCCCCCTTTGGTCTGAGTGCAGTCAGTTGCCCATAGACATGCTTCATGAGTGCTAATGACTAAATAGAGTGCACCTGTGTGTAATCTAATGTCAGTACAAATACAGCTGCTATGTGTCGGCCTCAGAGGTTGTCCAAGAGAATATTGGGAGCAACAACACCATGAAGTCCAAAGAACACACCAGACAGGTCAGAGATAAAGTTATTGAGAAATTTAAAGCAGGCTTAGGCTACAAAAAGATTTCCCAAGCCTTGAACATCCCACGGAGCACTGTTCAAGTGAACATTCAGAAATGGAAGGAGTATGGCACAACTGTAAACCTACCAAGACAAGGGCGTCCACCTAAACTCACAGGCCGAACAAGGAGAGCGCTGATCAGAAATGCAGCCAAGAGGCCCATGGTGACTCTGGACGAGCTGCAGAGATCTACAGCTCAGGTGGGGGAATCTCTCCATAGGACAACTATTAGTGGTGTGCTGCACAAAGTTGGCCTTTATGGAAGAGTGGCAAGAAGAAAGCCATTGTTAACAGAAAACCATAAGAAGTCCCGTTTGCAGTTTGCCACAAGCCATGTGGGGGACACAGCAAACGTGAAGAAGGTGCTCTGGTCAGATGAGACCAAAATGGAAATTTTTGGCCAAAATGCAAAACGCTATGTGTGGCAGAAAACTAACACTGCACATCACTCTGAACACACCAACCCCACTGTCAAATATGGTGGTGGCAGCATCATGCTCTGGGGCTGCTTCTCTTCAGCAGGGAAGCTGGTCAGAGTTGATGGGAAGATGGATGGAGCCAAATACAGGGCAATCTTGGAAGAAAACCTCTTGGAGTCTGCAAAAGACTTGAGACTGGGGCGGAGGTTCATGTTTGTGGCTGTAATGTGACAAAATGTGGGAAAGTTCAAGGGGGCCGAATACTTTTGCAAGCCACTGTAAATATAGACTCGGACACCACACGAATAAAAGCTTTATTAACTTTAAGCTTCAATATTCTCCTGATGTTTTCTCCCTCCCAGAATGCCGTGGTTGGAGCCATGTCCAAACTGATATCTTTCCGCCAAAAAGTAACTACACTGCTAAATATGTTTGATGTTGGTCAAGGTGTTACTGAGGCACTTGTAATCGTGGCTGTTTTTTGGTGATGGTGGTGATTGTTCATTTTTTAGCAGTAACGATGTTTTGCACACATTAGGGATGGTGGCAGTGGTGTAGATGGTACTATTTATCCCACAGATTTTGCAGACTACATAAAGTGCTGGTGTGGGGTGTATTTTTTCCGTTTGGTTCCCTAATTTCATGAAAGTGCCACCTCATTTTTATATTCACAAGCCCAATATTTATTTTCCTTTTGTTCAGAAAGACACAGAAGATGCAGAAACACTCAAGGAGAATGAAAAAGAAGTGGGAGAAAAATCAAAACCAGTAAGTCTATTTAATGCGTCACTGTGAGTCTTCAAATTACCCACCCACATACATGCAGTCAAAAATCCTCACACTTCTTATTCCATACCTTTCACCACTTCCTCCTCCTCTCTGCATGACTTCCTCTTATCAAACCTCCCTGTCGTCATGCGCTAGTGCCTTCAGTTACACTGCGTTTGTTTTTGGGTTTGTGTGTGTATGTGCGCCCTTGTGAGGTCAAAAGTAACATGAACCAGTACGAAAGAAGGGAAAGGAGTGCAGCTATCTTGGTCCCATCCAGACCAACTCAGGAGGTTCACATGCAGTCAAACACCGCTGCCTCTTTTTGTGACGTGTGGTCTTTGTTGGAATATTCTAACTTCTGCTCTCTTTGTTGATGTGATTTCGTTGAGCAGGAGGTGAAGGGGACGTTGTCACATGACAAAGTAAAACCAAGAAGTGAGGATAACAACGTATGGTTTGCATTTCTTAGGTTTTGCTTTAATTGCCCAGAGTTTTATTATATTTGAGGGAAGCTGTTAGAATACAGATTAGATCATTTGAGTGGCTTTAAAAGAATCAAAATGTTTAAAATGCACTGCTTTGTATAAATAGAAAGCCAGTACTTGGCATTAACTGACTGTTTCACATTCAGTTTCAGCTTTGGAACAAGTATTTTATTTTTGTCCTGTACAGGAAGGCAAAGACATGACCTCCAGAGAGAAGAAAGAAAAACCTGCTAAGCCTCCTGCAGTTCCTGCCCGACCATCAGAAGAGGTGAGCTCCCTGAGTTTAGGGAATAGTTTGTCTGTGATGATGTGTATTAAAGCACTACTTTAAACCCTTATCGTTTAGAAAACTGTTGTGGTTTAATTTCAGGAGCTGAACAGAATAATTGGACACAGTCGACAAGAACAGAACAACCAACAGGTATTAACATTTTCATACAGTACAACGATTAGACTCTAAAAAAGGGTTTAATGTTATTTTAGACAAGTATTGATTATCGGAAGTTGACTATGACGGCTGGTTCTTTCTGACCGCCGCTACAAAAAAATATGAAAAACTTAGATGAAATTAGTCAGAAATGTCTTTATTCTTCTCTCCTGGATAAGCGGAAGAAAATGGATGGATGGATGGACGTCTTTATTCTTGTGAAGAATTGAAGTTTCTCCTTACATTTCATTTTAGCCTGTGAGCAAACCTGTGGGATCAGATATAACTGATCAAATGTTTGCCTAACCTGATTCATAATATCATTATCTGCTACTTCAGTACGTTCCTGCACAATACAAAAAAACCATTGCAATTAACTGATTAGTTTAATTTGCGGCAGAGACCATCAGGTAAAGAAGGTGTAAAAGGAGATGAATCTGCTGTAGCCAAAGATGGCGATGATGAGAAGAACCCTCCGAAGGGCAAAATGTTACGTTTGTCTTGTCATCATTGTGGGTCAGACTAGACCCTCTGCATATGCCAGGTTTTTGGGTTTTCAAAATAATACATATCTATATAGATGGACCGATCTCAATAGAATGACTTCCGTGAGCCTGTGGTTGTTGTTGTTTTTTGTTTTTATACTGTGTGGTATAAAAGAGCCGATGAAAACAAACCTGAATTATTTGTGGTGGCTAATCCTAACTTTTCAAGTTCTTGCTTCCTTCTTATCGAGTGTTTCATGTCTTCATGTTTTAACCCCTTCACTACCTTGTCGTATGCTCATACTAATACTGTTTCATTGCCTGCTCATGTTATACCAGATGTGTCATGTCAATCATTTATCAAATTTAATAAAAGCAACTTAATTACTTTTTCACCTTTCCACCTAAAACAAAGTCGCCTGTGGCAGAATTTACAACAGTAGCAATATTGAAACATTTGAAAATACATAAAATGAGTAAGAAAAACAACAGCATGCGCAGACGCGTTGCTATGACAACAAGCAGGCAAACAAGAACTGTGTCCCAAGTCCTAGGCCGCATCCTTCGAAGGACCCGACATTTGCGGTCTACGTGGGCTGGAGTAGAGTAATATTAAAACAAAGTAGCTGCTGCCATTGTTGGAAACTGGAATTGGCTGGGCCGCGCTATGAATTCTGGGATAGGTTGGGCCACGAAGGATACTACAGACCCATCCTTCAAATCCGGGGAAATGAAGGACACAGCCGCATTTGGAGCAGCCTTTGAATTGGGACAGCCTTCATTACGTCGCTGTAACATAAATGGCCTTCAGTTGCAGCCTCTGATGGATGCGGCCTAGTAATTGAGACACAGCTAAGGCGCTACTGGGTTGTAATGGAAAACCAGTCAATCAGAGTCGAACCCAGTAGGTACTAATGGAAAAGGGGCTATAGTGTTGGGACAAAAAACCCTGGAGGCACCTCTCAGCCCCTCCTTTATTTTAAGCCTTGGTGGGGGGGACCTCTAAAAAGATGCACTTTAAGTTTCCAACTCAGGAGTCATGACTTTATTCAGATATTATACTTTATTTGCATATATCCAAACTGCTTGATAGTTTGGATAGATTATTTTTTTTATAGGATAAAATGATTTGACCTTTTTATTTGTGTTTTCTTTTTAGACTAAAGACAAGAAAACAAAGAAACACATGGCACATATCTATTTTTATATCTATACTCATCAGTGGAGAAATAGAAAGGTCTGGGGTTGTGACTAACAAAAACCAGGACGTGTTGATTATTATTTCATGCTCATGTTGACCTTTTTATTGTTTTGTTTTTCTTATTTACTTCAGGCTGCATCGGATGATGTGGGGCTGAATGCAGATGAGGAATCTGCATCCAAGGAGGAAAAGAATAAAGAAGAGGTTAAGGAAAAAATGGAGGTCGTTAAGCTACATTCCTTCTGTTCATGAACAACTTTTTTTTTAAGTTGGCACAAACATTTATTCATTTTACTGCAGGAGTATTTCAGTGTTTGACCTTTACAATAATTCTGAGATCTTTTTATGTTTTTATTTTATTTTTTTCTTTTAGACCAACGTCAAGAAAAAAAAGAGGCACAACCCGTTCATGCCTGATGTAAAGGTAACATTCAAACATGCAACATGTACAAACCGTTCTCTTCCATTTTGGTTTACACAACACAACCGAAGCTTTCCCCGACATTCTCATAAAAATAATCAGTCAGTTTTTGTTGGATTTTCTTTTTTTGGGGGGGCGGGGTCATCACGAGAATGGCTCTGTACCTTTTGTGGAGCTGACACTGAGCTGGAGAAACCAAAATTTGAGCAGACAGATCCAACCTGACATCATGCTACATGCCACTTTTACGAAACGCGTATCCACCCATTTATTCTGTGCTAATTATCATTAGAGAAGTCTAATGATCAGAATGGCAATCCTCCTGGCACTTAACAGCGAATACTATATTGCTCTGTGTTGAGGGACGCAATCTTTGGGGTGGATCACTTTTTGGCGCAGCATGTTTTGGTGTTTAACCCTGTCATGCATGAAGTATGACAACCTCAATCAGGATTTTTTTTCTTAAGTATTTTTATTCATCTTTAGGCATGAGAAAAGATTTTCGAACTTCATTTTTTTAAACATGTACTTTTCAAAGAGTTTTTTACGTGTCCACTTAGGTGGACGATAGGAATAGTAATTAGTTAGATTACTCGTTACTGAAAAAAGTAACGCCATTACTTGTAACGCCGTTATTCCCATCACTGGTCCTGTCACATTAACACCTTGGTTAAGAAAGCCCGCCAGCGTCTCTTCTTCCTCACAAGACTTAGAGACTTCCATCTGCCACTGAGGGTGCTTAAAACCTATTAATCCTGCACCATTGAGAGCGTCCTGACGGGAAACATCTGCACCTGGTTTAGGAACAGCACCAAGCAGGACAGACGAGATCTGCAATGAATGGTGCATTCGGCCAAACGCATCATTCGATCAGAGCTTCCTGACCTGCTGTCCATCTACACCAAGCCGTGCAAGACCAAAGCCAGGAAGATTTTGATGGACCTCTCCCATCCCAACAATGGACTCTGCTCACTGTTGAGTTCTGGGAAGCGCTTCCGCTCCTTTAAGGCCAAAACAGAGAGAATGAGCAGGAGCTTCTTCTCCCAGGCTATTCGGGTACCGAACCAGGTGTAGGACTGAACTCTTTCACACACATCTCATCTCCACACGCACTCTGGTTTTTCCTTTTGCACACTTCTTACAATTTATAATTTCCTTTTATTTTATGACACCAAGTTTGTGCTCCAGTGGTTGCTGTGATTGCAGCCATTCCCCAACTCTCTGTGAATGATACTCATGGCCATTGCTCAATGGTCTTTGATCAATGATCAATGGTCTTTGATTGGTGGTTGTTGATCAATGGTCATGACAATTTGCATATTAATGATCAAGGAACTGTCCTCACAGCCCATTGTTCATTCAGTGGGCTAGTTGCAGTCATTGTGCAAATGTACTGTTTATAAGGTTGGGGAAACCTGCAGTCAGTTGAGACTGAAGAAGTCACTTGGATGAGTAACGAAACGTTTCTCCCACTGAAAGAGCTACCTTTTGAGATTTACTTAAATAGATAATTGAGCATGCATCAAGATGGCTGAAAATATGCTTGACTTTGTGCCAGGGACTGACTGTTCTCAGCTCTCCCAAAGATCTAAATGGCTGTAACAACAGACCTGAAACCATATACTGCCAAGAATTCCACAGGTTCCCGAGACGAACCCAGCCATAAACTTTCTCCAGGTCTACAAAGCACATATAGACTCTAACTCAAACTCCCACAATCCCTCTAGAAGTTGTCCGATAGTAAAGATCTGGTCTACTGTTCCATGTCCAGGACAGAATAAGCATTCCTCCTCCTAAATCCAAGGTTTGGCAGTTAGCCTGTGTAGCATTCTGACATCAACTGTCCTATGGTGGATGAACAGTGTGATACCCCAATAAATAGACCATACCCTCCAAACCCCTTTTTGAAAACCACAACAGCACTGTGACACAAAATTAAAGAAGCATGTCAACCAAGACAGCCCTACATTGTCCAGAGCAGGGGTCTCCAACTCCAGTCCTGGAGAGCTACTGTCCTGCAGCTTTTAGATGCATCCTTGTTCCAATAAACCTGAATCAAATGAATGGCTTGTTACCAGGCTATTGCCAAACTTGATGGCATGCTGAAGAGGTAATGCGACCATTTTCAACCGTGTTGGAGTAGGGATACATCTGAAAGCTGCAGGACAATAGCTGGGCTACTCCAGTAGGATTGGAGTTGGAGATGCCTGGTCCAGAGCCTGTATCTGGTGGCCGATCAGGGAGCTTTTCAACTACCCCAGTGACCTCTGCTATTAACAAATGGTGAAGCTTCCCCCAAGCTTTCAATCTTGCATGAGCTTTGAATGGCATAAAAATTACCCAAAGACCGAAATAGAACAGTGTAACTTGGCTCTAACTACGATGTCTCCAAAATTGCTTCTCCCTTAAAATCTTGAGCACTGAACTCTGTTTGAGCTCATAAAGAATTTTGATTAAGGTGGTAAAAAGACCTTCTGATATACTGTTACACAAACAGAATTTGTTTATTTATTTATTTGAGAAATGAATAAACAAACTAGCTCCAAATTTCTCTGTGGTTCTTAAGCAAAGCAGTATTTCTGTGTTGTTTTGGCAGGTAAGCTTACATAAATGAATTACATGGCCTGCCTTTTTGAGCAATTCACTGACCCAGTCTTAAACCTGAATACCAAAGAAAGTGAAAAGGAAGAAATTGTATGTTTTTTCCTTCTTCAGCTATTTTTTTCCTTGAAGAAAAATTACTTATTTAAATTATTTATTTATTTTATGTCTAAGATCATAAAACATTCAGATAAGTCCTGTGTTGGTATTACAAACGATTGAACTGTGTGTCTGTGTTTGTTTATTTCAGGCCAAAGTGATACAGAGACGTGCACAAGAAACAGCCCAAGCAGAGGTAGACAATATAATCAAAATAATATATCAAGAAACTTTCTTTCTTTTCTTTCCTTCTCCCTCTCACCCCTCGCACATCAAACTTTAAAACCAAAAGTAACTTTTTAACCTCTTTTGTTTTTTTATCTCAGAGTCTCACTGTATTTGCCCACATTTTGCTGGTTTAACCACTGTTGTTCAGGACTTACAAATTACCATTACAAAAAGCCTGTTTTTGTCACCTAATGCCTCCTTCCACTCTGAAAACAAAGACTTACAGTCTTTGCAGAACTTGTCTCTAGAGTGTTTGCTCACCTTCCAACAGACTCAGTTGTGGTCTACATGTTTTTCCCCTTTCCAGTGCTGACATGAAACCCACACACAACAGCCGCACAGTGTTTGTGCATGTCTATGCCATGGATGATGAGACGAGATTAGGCTACAATATGCCCAGACGTCTTTCTCTGCTTCCTTTTTCCCCTGTTGAGTCCTTTAACTTCTGCAAAAACAGCAGAAATAAGTCACTATTCCCAGAATCCCTTTCACCAAAACTTCCTCCTCTTTAGATGCGCAACAGCCATGTAAAAAATGAAACTGACCAAATGTGTTGCATGATAATGTCATTCATGCTCAAGTACTGTGTATTTTTTTTTTCAGTTTCACTGCAGACACAATCTTTTGTTGAAGTAATTATGATTAAAATGGTGGTTTTGATATGTAATTTTATTATTTACTATTTCTTTCATCTCAGAGTGAAGGTGCGAACAGGTCTGTGTTTGACCAGCTAGAGGACTACCGTATTGGCACTGCCTCAGCTGAACATAGTAATGTAGGTTTTTGACATTTTAATGCAGTCTTCAGTCATTATTTGGAAAGCAAAAATAACAAACATGGAACCTAATGATGTCTTTCAGGATGTGGATCTTATGGAATGGTGGGAAACTGTGGAGCGTAAGTTGAAAATGAAATGGGGTTTTTTTTTTTTTTTGGTTTATTTTTTTTTTTTTTTTTAAGTAATTCTTATCCCTCAGCATTAGAAACTAACTTCACTCATGTTCTTGTGGTGAAATGGAACCAAATTCTTTCAGCCAGATGTTAAAATCAGGTAGAAGGCCTTTTTTTTTTTTTTTTTTTTTTTTTAAAGAGTTGATGCTGTTATCGCAGCAGATTAATATCATGCATGAGTGTAATAGTTTTGCATTTACATACTTTTGGGCTGCTAAGATGCACAAAACGATGATAAATCATTCTTTTGTCATTTTTTTTTTCAGAATGGAAAGACCCACCTCAACATAAAGACATGACAGAAAAAGAAGAGGCCAAGTAAGCTTTAATATGCTTTAATATAGGTGTTTATGTTTCATTAAATGCTGTTTTTGGTCTTTCAGGGGTCCGTTCTGCTATACTTATTTTTACAATATAATATAATAAATGCATCAATTTAGGGAGGCAGCACATTAAAATGTCTTTGCTGTGTCTCTTAAGAAGATGGTAGCATTTTATGT
This sequence comes from Rhamphochromis longiceps, assembly GCF_057381845.1. NCBI lineage: Eukaryota > Metazoa > Chordata > Actinopteri > Cichliformes > Cichlidae > Rhamphochromis > Rhamphochromis longiceps. Next base: position 9,870,756 of record NC_140574.1, read on the forward strand.
TGATTTCCTTATTAACCATTAAATCGAGGCTGCTAATTCCTTGTCGCCTGCTATCTTTGCCAGAAGGTTTAGTCTGCTCTGATGGCTAAGATTCAAGAATTGAATATAAAATATTGCTTTGGTATCTTCCTTTGTTGCCATATTGTTATCATATTGTGATGTGAATAAAATGTAAAAGGTTATTCTGGAGCTGCTCAAATATTGCTATGCCCACCGTTGGACAACACAAAATTTATAATATATCTGCATCATAAACATCCACCATGGAGAACTGAAGAAGCTCATACCCCGAAACAACAACACTTAACTTTTCTCCTGAGGAAGGATAATCAATAATCAATTCCAATGAAAACAGTGGTGTGAATAATCTTTAAAAAAAGGTTTGTTTTGTCATGCTTTGAGAAACAAGATATTCTGCTTTCCTCAAAATCACTAGTTAAATAAATATCAAATATATATTTTGGTTAATTAACACTTATTCTGTTGGTGTAAATGAGACAAAATGGCCTTTTTGATGGAGTTACTTATAAAATGTATAATAGGACTCAAATTTCTTTTCTCAGGGCCTTTGCTTTGACCGCTGAGAAGCTGCAGAAGGGCATCAGAGTCTTCAACAAACTGTTCACGGACCGGGCAGAGAGCCTCTGGCAGCATGTCATCGACCTCAACGGCATCGCTGATGGGCTCGACAAGTTCAGCAAGAACACAAAGATCGCTCAAATCACAGGCGGCTCCACCAGCGCCGTTGGGGGCGTCGCCACTGTTGCTGGCCTCGCCCTGGCTCCCTTCACCATGGGAACTTCCTTGATTGTGACTGCAGTGGGACTGGGCATTGCTGCGGCAGGCGGTCTGACATCAGCAGGTGCTGGCATCTCCAACCAGGTCAACAACACCATGGACCGCAAGAAGGTGGAGAAGATCGTGCAGGACTACCAGGAGAAGATGGAAGACATCAACAAGTGCCTGACGTTCATCAAACAGGGTATTGAGAACCTGCGCAGGTTCGATCTGATCAAGATGAAGAATAGCGCATACAATCAGGACTTTCCTTCACTTACTAGCAAATTCTATGAAGATGGCGCCATGGCAGGAAAGGCGATCCTCGTCAATGCCAATGAGATCATGCGTTTTGTCCAGTTTGCCCATGTAGCAGGTAGCACCGCAGCCAGAGCAGTCCAGATTGCTAGTATGGCAACCGGTGTGCTTACTGGACTCTTTGTAGTTATGGATATCTACTTTGTGTCCAAAGACTCAAAAGAACTCAAGAAAGGGGCAAAATCAGAGTTTGCTGCCAAAATCAGGGAGGTGGCGCAACAGCTGCACGATGGTCTGGTGGAGCTGAACTCAATACATCAAGAGCTGCAGTTCAACTCACCAGAAAAAGACTCTGAGAAGACCACCAAAGATCTGGACAGTGAAAAAAAAGAGAAAGACAACAAAGAAAAGAAGGAGAAGGATGGAAAAGATTTGAACAGTGAAAAGAAGGACAATGACAGCTCAGACGAAGATGAAATCGACCGCATTAAAAAAGCCATCAAAAAGGACCTTGAGAACAGAGAATATGTTTGACACATAACTAGGAAGTTCTTTCAGCTTTGCTTCCTAGTTAAGGGTTAAAGGAAAACTCAGTCCGATTCCCAAAAGACAAGCAAATGTTTTGTATTTTACTATCTATGAGGTGGTTGGTGCCAGATTTTTTTTTTTAAGTAAAATTGCAATCAGGCGTATTTTAATTGTCCAAAAGGAGCCCTTAAAGGTTAAAATATTAAGTTAAATATCTAAACCTGAAATAAAGGATCCGACTTCTTTAAAGATGCATTTGCCTTGATGATATTGGTGTGTTTCAGATAACATCAAGAATGGCTGATTAGTTTTGTATATTTTAATGAAAAGAGCAAATTTAAAAAAAGGTAACTGGATTTTGTACTGCTGCAGCAGCTGTTTGGAAACCCTAGTTTGGACTTTGCTTAAGTTTATAGCTTGTTTCCATCTAGTGGGTCATTCCATAAAAAATGGCTGCCCCATTTACCTTCAGGAATGACTTAGCTGCTCGCAGTGTTTTAAAACAGTCGAACCTCTGTAGAGCTAGAAGCTACTGAGCGTGTACACAGGGACTTACAATCTATAACATGACTTCCAAAGAGAACAATTTTAGAGGTTGTGGTGTTATGTTAACTGCCTTTTGTAAATGTGTTGCAGTTACCGTATTTTTCGGACTATAAGGCGCACTTAAAATCCTTTAATTTTCTCAAAAATGCGCCTTATAATCTGGTGCGCCTTATGTATGAATTCTGGTTGATCTTACTGATCTCGAACCGAATTTGTGGTACACGACGCTCAAAAATGTGTCAAGAAATGTTTTGGTACGACTTTGCTAAGCTACAAAGCCCCACCGCTTGATGGATTGTCGGAGCATTATGGCTACCGTAGTCAGGAGCCTCGCGGAGTGATACGTACTGTGCTTCAACATAATATTGCCGTATTGTGTGTGTGTGTATAAGGATTTCAAACTCAAGGCTACCAGTCACGCAGTACAACATGGGAATAGAGCAGCTGCAAGAGAATTCAACATTAATGAATCAATAGTAGGGAAGTGGAGGAAGCAAGAAGAATGAGTTGAGTAAAGTTTGACTTATCTGACTGTTTTGTTTGCT